>NC_059363.1:37833281-38433281 GCF_019703515.2 Myxocyprinus asiaticus | reverse complement strand
AACAGTCATAATTTAGTTTCACATGACCATTTTTCTCCCTGTCTATTATCAATACAATTAAACAGGAACAGGGTTGGGAGGGTTACTTTTTAAATGTATTCCACTACAGATTACAGAATACATGCTGTAAAATGTAATTTGTAACGTATTCCGTTAGATTGCTCAAGGTCAGTAACGTATTCTAAATACTTTGGATTACTTCTTCAGCACTGTTAGATTTTTTTCATTTTTTTTGATTATAAAAACTCTACCAGTACAGTAAGACAAAATACACATGTTAAAAATACATTCTCTGAAAAACCTAAATATCTTATGCAGTGTTGTTTCTAAAACAAGATCAATCAAATTGATCTTGTTTTAATGATTTTTAGATATTTTTACAGGAAAACAATACAACAATTATTATCAAGAATACGATTTTTGCCCTAATATCAAAGAAATTATGATCCAATGTGAATTTTCTTGATAAAAAAACATAATCGTGCCTGGTAACTTGTGCATGTAAAATGGCTAGAAATAGCATTTTAGCTTAGCGTAAAACTTACAATTTACACAAGGTTTATTTCTATTTCTTGTTCTCCAGATTTACTACAAACTTACTTATCTGTCTGCTCGTATGAATGTAACACATCATAAAAAAGTGTTTCACCACTGTTCAGATGCACTTTGGATTGTATCATTTATATGTATAGATGTTTTCCATCTGAAAAGACTAAATATTAAATGAAACAAATGACAATAAAATGCAAAGTAATCTCTTCAGTAATCAAAAAACTTTTTGAATGTAACTGTATTCTAAATACCAATGATTTAAATTGTAACTGTAGTGGAATACAGTTACTTATATTTTGTATTTTAAATACGTTATCCCATTACATGTATTTCGTTACTCCCCAACCCTGGACAGGAATATAATTTAGAATTAGAAAAGCTGTTTGGTTCTGTAAGTGTCATGATCCTGCCCGGGCAGTCCCTTCCCATTGGTGTTCTGTTGGTGTGTTTCTGTTTTTGCCTGTTTAGTTTCACCTGCCCTGCCATTGTTGCCTGTGGACTGCTGTTTGTTTTTTTGGACTGTTTGCCTTGGATTTTGAGTTTTATTTTTCCCCGTCTTTATTTAATAAAGATTTTTGACCATCTGCAAGTCTGCATTTTGAGTCCTGTTTCCACATCCCCGACTGTAAGGCTTTAAGGCTTCTATCTAAACACCCTCTGTTATAACTGGCTAACCTCTTCTCATAAGCAATGAGCAACAACACTTTTGTTTGTTTGTGCTGCCCCATCCTTCAATAACAGTATCTTTGCAAAGTCTGCAATATATCATCATGACAGGATAAGTAAAATTAATTCATGCCAAAATTTGACACTTTCAAACTGTTACTGTTGTACTGACATTAGTTTTAATAAATTATGATATCAGGGGTACTGTGCTTCACAACCCATATTTCACATTGGACTTCATGTGGCGTGAGTTTGGAGCAGGGCTACCTGTTTTTCGACTAATGGATAACAAGGGGAGTATTCAGGAAACATGTTTGAAATTATTTAAAATAGGTTCATTAGTTTTTCATTTCATTTTGGTGATGCTAGTGGCAGAGAAATTACAGACTTCATCTTCAAAACAGATGATAAGGTACATGTAGTGTTACAGATGGTCATATCAGTATCTCCCACTTAATTTGTCAATCACTCTTTTGGGAGAATCGAGCCATTAGGTTAACACAGTGATGCATGCTGAAACCCTGATGATCAATTTCCAGTGTTTGTAGATAGAGAGCAGTGTGCTCTGATATTTACAGTAGAATGAACTTTGTTCAGGTCAGTTTTTCTTCCACAGTGGTTTTGAGATGTATTTATTCTTCTGTTGCCATGGATCTGATAGACAATGAAGAACCTCTGGGGGACAAAGTGTGGGTTCAATCCATGACCATATCCTCTGTCCTCAGAGCATTCAGGTTCAAGAAATCCCAACCAGAGCTCCTAATACCCATTTATGAAGAGTTCAGAGCATTTCCTCAGATGTGCTCACAAACTGAGTTTATGGAGCACATAATACGTTACATCAGAGAGTGTAAATATCACAGGAAATACTACTGAACCTTAAGTAAAGACAAATAAAATGGTTTCGATTGAATTACATTGACATTAAAGACTTTAAGGCCATCTATATGCTATGCTAGTATACTAATAAATTAGTGACAAACAGTGAATCATCCCAGTGCTGTTATTCTAAATATCAGCATCTTGGAACAACACTTGTCCAATCAAGGTTAGACCATAACTAATAATAGTTGTATAACAGAAATATTGTTGACTTACTTTCACTCAGTGGCATATTTATGTTCAAGAAAATGCTGTTTTAGGCAGCATTACTTTGATAGCTCAACAGTAATATTTTATTTAGACCTTAGGATTGAATGATTGTTTACAAGAAAAAAGGTGGAATTGTTTATAGCAGGGCTAGGCAACCTTTTTGACATTTGGTGCCATTTTTAATTTTCCTAGTTAATCACTGTTCCGAACTTGTTAATCACTGCCTATGGAGCTTCAAAATTTTAGAACCCATTCACTTGCATTGTGAAGACCAACAGAGCTGAGATATTCTTCTAAAAATCTTGGTTTTTGTTCAGCAGAAGAAAGAAAGTCATACACATCTTGGATGGCATGATGGTGAGTAAATGATGAGAGAATTTTCATTTTTGGGTGAACTATTCCTTTAAGAGTGGTATTTTAAATAATACCATTGAAAGTCAGATTTAATTTAATTTTTTTAATCACATTGTTTATTGTGTTTTGAGAAGTGTTGGTTATTCGTGTTTTTGAGACATTACAGACATTAAAAATGATTTTCTGTAAAGCTGCTCTGAAACAATGTGTACTGGGAAAAGCAAAAATATAAAAATAAAAAACTATACAAATAAACATTATTTGACATGATTTGACTTTTATGTTACAATGTAGTTATTTTTTTTCTACTTTGGCAACAAAATCTCAATGTTCTCTCTTTGTTCTGTCAAACAAATGGAGTTCTTAACAAAAGTTTGGGAGGAGCATGCTCATTTAATCCAACCAATCAGCGCTGGATTAAGCATATATAAGCTGCTGCTTACCTCTGTCCTGTGACTGTTCTTCCGGCATTAATGGCATTTTCAATTCACTTTGAAATAATTACATTTTCATACATAATGCTACAAGGACAGTAAACTCTGTTGAGGTGAAAAACATGCTTTTCAGGGCAGTTTTTGTATTTATTTTTATTGTTATGTTGTTTTTGTGGATAAATATAACATGTTGTATTATCTTTCCTTAAAATGATCTCTGCTGTCTTGCTGTGTCTACAACAGCATAAACAATACCAAAATAACGTCATTATTGATAATTTTGGAAAAGCACAGTGGTTACGTTTGTACAGAATGGACAAAAAAAATAAATAAATAAAATAAAATAATCCCATTTTTAATTTTGTTATTTATATTCTGTACAGTGAAATGGAGAGAGGTTTTTTAATGTTACTTTGCCATCTGAAAAAATAGTAAATGCCTTCTATCGATCCCAGGTGGAGTTTTCTCAGGCAATTACAGGGAACCAATTACATGAATTTGTCTTAATTGTCCAATTTTAAGCTGAACCTAAAAGTGTGATCTATAATTGCTGTGATTGCCAGGCCGGGGGGGGGGGGGGGGGGTTCTGCATAAAAAATAACATGGTAAAAAATAGCAATGTTCCCCATGTACTACTACAGTATCTATCTATAAGAACTTTGTAGCTTGAAGTCCTAATTTATCGTTGGACAGTTGGGAATATGCAAGATTCATCTTGAGGGTGTGGAAAGAGCCATGTCAGTTTGAAATCAAGTGGGAATACAGTAAATTATATTTGTGAAAGCACAACTTGACACTTAATGTCACAGTTCCTTGCTGCAAAAGTTAAAATCTACTTTTGTCGCATGATGGGTCACTTTCGCAAACCGTTGTGTTTTCCCAAGCGCACCATCCACATTTTAATAGATTTATTCACACCGTTCTATTATGCAGCTTGAAGGCAGCCAAATGTGTTATTGTGCATCCATGATTGGCAATTATAAATCAAATCATGTATATCAAATGAGTGAGGTTTTTAGTTCTCTTACATAAATCATATCATAAACTTTAGATGAATTCACAGTGATAGTGTATGATGCAAATTATCATCTTTGATTATTACTGTAAACAAACATTATTTGAACTATCCAAAAAGCTTGCTGTCTATGGACATGTTTTTGTAATATATGCTTGTCAGATTGCACCACAAACAAAAAAAAAAAAAAAAAAAAGGGGGATTTATTTATTTATATTTTGAGGGATTTATTTTTAAGAAAGTTTTATTGTCTATAGTAAATATCATTAGATTTTTACAACTGTATTTGTAACATTGGTGTCTGGAGTAGAAGAGGAGACACAAGAGTGGAATCTTTAAAAAATACACACTGGAGTGGAACAAACACTAACTCCTAACATCAACCACTAATCATAACATAACACTTCAAAGACTGACAAAAGAGTGGGTAAAACTAGAGGATATTTATACAAAAGGAACTAATGAGGGAATGGAATACAGGTGAGGATAATAAGAAACAAATGGAAGTGATGAGGGCAGTGCACTATGGGAAATGAAGTCCGGGGGAAAACTTCAAAATAAGAGTCCTTGAAGAAGATGATGAAGACAGACTATGACAGTATTACAGTAATTTTACACTGTATTATAATAAACTATTACTTTAATTCAATTATGTTTTAATTTAAATAATTGTATTAATTCAAATCAGTACAGGATTAATGACAAATACTTTAAGGTGTAATTATAGTTTTTTTACTGCTTGATTGTAATTGAAAATATTGTCACAATGCAAAAAATCTTAAATAACCTAAATTGCTTTAATTTTCTATATTATAAATTCTTCTTTCTTTTTCTATGTTTCATGAGATTCACCCATCTATGTGGGTGTTTCTAGTTTATGTGTGAAACAGGACTAAACAAAAAGTTAGCTTTTTTTTTTTTTTTTTTGTGCTAAAAATGGAAAAGACAGATACAAGCACAAAGGTGTTGATCCATAGGCACCCAGCAAGCTCCATGTTCCGTACTGGACTAAATTACCTGTGCCAGAGCAGGAGAAATGTAATAATTACTTGGCTAAATAAGGACTGTGAACTTTTTTCTTATGTCTGTCTGATACGTGTGCAGACATGAGTCAGATGTGCTTTTTAGCAAATGGCCAATTTGCACAAAAAATAAAACTCTAGTTGAGTATACAGTATATGTTCAAACATCTTAACACATGCCAGCACATTAAAAACATCGAGGTTTTCAGAGTTAAACATGCCTGTAGCCCATTTCTGAATAAAGAGACATGTTTATTACAAACATGAATGTGCAAAAATGAGAGCATGGCTAATTGACAGCCTGATGTCATTCATGAAATTGAGGCTTGATGGATAAAGGGAACCATCAAGGTTATATAATTAAATATTAACTGAACTTTACAGAACTAAAAATACTTAATATATCAAGTTATCCCCCCATTTTCATTCATATTTGATGTATCACACATTCTGTTACAGAACCTAGTGAACGTTCCCAGTCTTCAGTTCAAGAATTGTGTTTTAAATATGTTTGCCCTGGCGCACTGTAGGGAGTTCTGCAGGGAGAAATTCTGATTCTATTTCTCAGCAGGCCCATGCATGGAGAGTTGTCTAAGAGATGTGTCTGATATGGTAAATTGGCACAGAATTACATAAATAATTCACAGCAGTGTTCATTAATAAAACCTATTTTACAAATCTCTTTTAAGCAGGGAGATACAAGCTTGTGAAATAGTGCTGACGGTTTTGACCAGAGACGGATAAGGTTAGGTCAGGGTCACTTGTCTCTGTGGTACAGATGAGTATCTATCTGACCCACAGACAAATCAATCATAACAGAGAGGACTGCATCCAGCCCCCTCTCCTCACTCATGCATTTTACTTCCACACATAATCAAAAACTTGCTGCAGTGCTGTTCTGCATCTTTTCCTTACAAGGTCTTTGTAACCTCTATTCATTCATCTCAGATGAAAGCCTGCATTCCAAGGACTCAGCGTCAGTAATACATTCCATTTTTTGACAAGCTAACAGCCATAATGGAGGCACATTTACATGTAATGGGTATATCAGATAAAGCAAATATCAAAAAAGGACTTCAGGACCAAAATATCAGAATCAACGATTTCATATTATGATCCAAAGAACTGTCATGAGATGACATCAGAATTGTAAGGCGTAATTTGCGTTAATATGAAAGCACTTCTTAAGTACATCAAAGCAAAGGGCACCTTTTGTCTAATTAGTTTGTCCTTTATAAAAGGATTATGGGCTCAGACTGTAATATATTCATAAGTTAGCTAAGTAAAGCAAATGTATAAATTAATGCTTGGTGCAATGCTTGGTGGAAGCGGTACACAGGATTAGTTACTTCAGGTAGCGTTACTTCAGCCATTAATTATTAAACGTTCTGTTATCTGTTATCTGTTATCTGTCATCGATTCTGTGTTGCATTTTTATGGGAAGTACATGTATCAAGCAGCATTGCAGAAAAATAACAAGTAACTCTTCTAATGTGTTCAACAGGCATGTGTTTGCTTAGTAAGAGCTGTCCATAAATGTTTACGAGTAGGCCTATACCGCACATGATGTAGGCAACATGGAAAATACAGTGCCATCAATAATGTTTGGGACAAAGACATTTTTTTCTTGATTTTCCTCTGTATTCCACAGTTTAGATTTGTAATCAAACAATTCACAAGTGGTTAAAGTGCACATTCTCAGGTTTTATTAAAGGTGCACCCAGCAGTGTTGGGGGTAATGCGTTACAAGTAACAAGTTACATATTCAGATTACTTTTTTCGAGTAATGAGTAAATTTTAATTTTAGACCATAATATCGGAGTTACTTTTTAAATAAAGTAACGCGTTGCTTTTGTACACCTCTACTTTCCCTGTATTGTGAGAAATCAGCAGTAAAAGTGTGCAAAATTTGGGTAGGAGACGTAGTGCATGATGGGCAGTGTATTTCTATAGAGTGTGCGGCAAGAGACTATTTAGCAGAGACGAGTCACTTCTATGTGCTTTAGCTATACAAGCTGAGAAAATTGTGTGTTTTAATGAAATATGAGTTCAACATTCGGTTGAGTGAAACGCGACTGATTCATGTATTTAATACACACTGCATTAAAAAATCAGTAAATGCATTTAGGCAGAGGGATTAGAAGACAAGTCTTCCACTGGCCACGACATGATACACAGGGTGAAATACTCGCTCAATTCACTGACTTATGCAACTGAACTGCTCTGTGTTTCAGCTCCCCGTAACTGGGAGAATGGGATGAGAAAAGCTGACTCTAGATCAGTGGCTCCTAGCAACGTTCTACATCGATTGTGTATACAGAGAAAACGTCTCTAATTGTAAGATTCAAAATTTTTGTTTTATAACAAATAAGTAGTTTGATTCATGAAACAAAACATTTAAAAACGATTCCATTGAAGTTGTATCAACATGTGTCTTTGAAGTTGTATGAGATCAACCAGTGGCATCTGTACGCACCCTGGATCAACTCAAAACAAGCATTCACTAAGATGACTTAAGTTAAAAATATTCTTTTATTATCATACACATTCCTTGAACATGTTAGGATGGCATTCCCCACTGAAATTTATCCTGACTTTTGAAAAACATCTTAAGTTGACTCTGACATTGTCGATGGTCATGATGACATATATGATGCAGGTTCAAGCAACCCTCTTGCTGCTCTAGGTAAGACAGTGGTTATTTTTCATTAATCATACTGTCACATATTCCTTGTTTTTTGTAATGACTATTATGCTGAAATTCTTGTTTAGTTCCCATGTTTCTGTTTCCTGTCAGTTTGTAGTCCTTTTGTAGTTTCATTTTATGATTGGTTTTCCCCGATTGTTTCCACAGGTGTTCCTCGTTCCCTTGTTTTCCCCTGTGGATTTAAGCCCTTGTTTTCCTGTTTCCTTTGTCAGTCTTTTCATGTATTACTCTGTACATTTGTTTCCTGTGTTTTGTTTCTTTATGTTCTGAGTTACCTGGTTTACTTTTGTTTTATTAAAGATGCTGCATTTAGATCCTCCATTCTCTCCTGACTTGTTACAGAAAGACTGACCCCTCCTAAATGGATCTAGCAGCATTCTTTATCTAGGTGAGCCGAGCGAACTTAACAATTAGGGAATACTCTCATCTGTTTAGCACCATCACCAGATACACGGGATTTACCGATTCCCACCTGAAATCCCTGTATCAGATTGGACTCATAGCTCACAATTGGAAGGAATTGCTGGAGACCGGAGATTATATGTGGGAGGAATATGTGGAGTTCATATTAGAGACATTCACTTCAGAGGATCCTCCTCTCTCAATCCCAGTTCTGGTTTCCGAGTCTTCCACCCCTGAGTCCGCTCCACTCCATGTCGCAGCAACGCCTCAGCCTGCTCCACGCCATGTCGCAGCTACGCCTGAGTCCACTCCACGCCATGTCACAGCTACGCCAGCTACGATCTTCTCTGGTCTCCTGGCTGCCGCCTGATCTGCTCTGGTCTCCTGAGAAGACTGAGAAGACTGACCCCTGGTAGTCAGAGGGCCCAGGCCACTGGCCCCTTTGGCCTGGGCGATAATCCACCCTTGCCTCGACATCTAAGACAAAGTTTACCATGGCCAAGGGAAGGCAAACGTACCCCATAAACTAGACCTACATCGACAATTAATGTGTAGTTTGCACAATGTACATTTATAGCCATGTGTCTTTATCCCTCAGAACAATATATACCTTCTATTTGTTTCCTCTTTCTCCCCAATTTCCCCCTCATTACTTTAGTAATTAGTTTTATTTGTTTTAATAATATTATTATTATTGTGAGCACTACCATTATGGATAACCGGTTCTGTTGTGATAAAAATACAGATGTTATATCCAACAGCAGTTTTTTTTTTTTTTTAACATTTTTTTAGGAAAATTAGTTCTTAAAATTAAAAAAAAAAAAAAAAAAAAAGTCTATGCTTTATCAGAGTGTTATTAAAATGGTCTTATCATTTTGTATGGTGGCAGGGTTGGACAACTGATCCTTTGTAATCGACTCAAGACTTGAGAAAATGGTTTAAATAGACAGTAAAATTACTGGGGTGAGTCAAGCATGGATGTCAGCCTTGTTTGATTAGCAGGTTATTGGGAAAGCTAATGCCATCATCACTCAACCTGACCACCTATCAGGACAGTTTGCACTTATGCCTTCTGGGTACCGTTTTAGGTCATTAAAGACAAGGAGTAAGAGATTAGTAAATTATTTTGTCCCATCAGCTATTAGACTGTTGAATTTATTGAGAAAGGACAGAAGAAAACTTTTGGGGAGAGATGTATGACCGTGAACTATGTGAATGGATTGTGTTTATGTATTTCTGTATGTTCTTGATTTTATGTTTTGTTAAATAAAATTTCCCTCTGGATACTTATAAACTTGAACATGAACTAGATACAATATGGCCATAATCACATACATACAAATCACATCCAAATCCACATCAGGCACAAATACTTCACTTACACTTGTACATATGCCATTCTATGTTATACAGTATGTCCTATTTTTTGCAAGTCTCTTTATACTCTTACCTTATTTTATATTCTATCTCACTGTAGTGTGCACTTGTTTCTCCTATCATCAAAAAAACTCCTTGTGTACGTGAGCACACTTGGCAATAAAGCTCATTTTGAAAACTGAATGCTGATTCTGAATATAGAGACTGGAGCCCCACAGGGCTGTGTTCTCAGCCCACTACTGTATTCCTTGTACACACATGACTGTGTGGCAACACATAGCTCCAATGCCATCATTAAGTTTGCTGATGACACGACGGTGGTAGGTCTGATCACTGACAATGATGAAACAGCCTACAGAGAGGAGGTGCACACTCTGACACACTGGTGTCAGGAGCACAACCTCTCCCTCAACGTCAGTAAGACAAAGGAGCTTGTGGTGGACTTCAGAAGAAAAGACAGAGAACACAGTCCCATCACCATCAATGGAGCACCAGTGGAGAGAGTCAGCAGCTTCAAGTTCCTGGGTGTCCACAACACTGAGGAACTCACATGGTCTGTCAACACTGAAGTCGTTGTGAAGAAGGCTCATCAGCGCCTCTTCTTCCTGAGATGGCTGAGGAAGTTTGGAATGAACCGCCACATCCTCACACGGTTCTACACCTGCACTGTGGAGAGCATCCTGACTGGCTGTATCTCTGCCTGGTACGGCAATAGCACCGCCCACAACCGCAAAGCACTGCAAAGGGTGGTGCGAACTGCCAGACACATCATCGGAGGTGAGCTTCCCTCCCTCCAGGAAATATATACAAGGCGGTGTGTGAAAAAAGCTTGGAGGATCATCAGAGACTCCAGCCTCCCGAGCCATGGGCTGTTCTCACTGCTACCATCAGGTAGGCGGTATCGCAGCATCAGGACCCGCACCAGCCGACTCCATGATAGCTTCTTCCCCCAAGCAATCAGACTTCTGAACTCTTGATCTCCCACGATCAAAATACATCAGCACTGCACTTTATTACCATTACTCATATTTCTCACACCGGACTGTCATAAATTATATTATTATTATTATATTATGTTCTCTCTTAACAACTGACTATCAACCGACAGCCTGAATGTCAATACAGTACAATACTGTACATTCTATATATATATATATACTTTTTATATATATTTTTATTTTAAATTTTTATTGAATAATGTGTATCTATATAATTAAAAAAAATAAATAAATAAAAAAAAAACAGCGTATTGTATACTGTACAGTGTATGTTATTATTTGTATATTGTTGACTGTAATTATGTGTATAACAGATGTTTAAATTGTGTTGTGTTAATTTGATGTTATTGTAAATTGGTATATGTCTCATCACTGTCACGACTGCTATGTTGATCGGAACTGCACCCAAGAATTTCACACACCATTGCACTTGTGTATATGGCTGTGTGACAATAAAGTGATTTGATTTGATTTGATTTGATACTTTCAGACATAAATAAAGGCTGTCAAATCATTTATACTGCTTGTCTTTTATTTGCATTCTCTCTTTCTGTTTTTGATTTTTCTTCTGCTTGTTTGTTTTGTTGATTTTTCTTTTGCTAGTTTGTTTTGTCTTTTCTTGTGTGTAAATCAACAAGCAATGTTTGTGATCACTGTAATATGAGATGTTGCAAAAAAAAAAAACAAAAAAAAGAAAAGAAAAAAGAAACTTTTAACTAATTAATAATAAAGTGTAAATATCAGTTAAAAGGTTACCTCAACACTGAATGTCCAAACTAATTAATAATAAAGTGTAAATATCAGTAAACCGTTTACCTCAACACTGAATGTCCAAGCCAGAGTATTCTGTAGGGTTTACCCCCTACATAATCAGGAGGCTTAATAAGGGCCTAATTTGCAGGCACCATCAAGCAATTCTAATTGCGCTTTCCTTGGCAACGGTAGGTCAGTCTGGCTTCAGACAACTGCAAAAGCCAGGCAGAGAATTTTTCCTCCACATTATTCACTAGGACTGACAGTAAGTTACTGCCAGTCCACTAACATTTCATGCCAGAATAGTCATGCCAATATCTGGGCACTTTCACTGCATTATAACAAAGGCAGACAGAAGAATATCTGCAGTCCATTGTAAATCTATACTTTTATTATTATCATTCTTCTCAAAGTGGTAGTTTTCTTAGGATTTACTATGATGTCGCATCATAGTGTATGATTTATATTCTATATTGAAATAATTTGTTTGCTCACATTTTGATAAAATCTGTCTTTAGTAAACAACTTAACTAAACAACTTAACAAAGTGAACTAATAAAGGCAAACTATTATTTGAAAGTCATCATGGAATCAAAACCCTATTTACTTTCTTAATGCACATTCTTAAGATTATTCCAAAGGGAAAAAAACAACAAAGTGTTTGTGTTCATAACATTTCATTAAAATGTAACAATTTTCTCCGCATCTGAGATGGCTTTCCTTTTTTGCTGACGTCACCACACCCTCTTATTTTTCAAACCCTCCCCTCCAGGGGACCTGGTAGCTCAGTGGTAAAAGACACTGGCTACCACCCCTGGAGTTCGCTAGTTCACTAGTTCAAATCCCAGGGTGTGCTGAGTGACTCCAACCAAATTGGCCCGGTTGCTAGGGAGGGTAGAGTCACATGGGGTAACCTCCTCGTGGTCACTATAATGTGGTTAGTTCTCGGTGGAGCAAGTGGTGAGTTGAGCATGGATGCCGCGGTGCATGGCGTGAAGCCTCCACACGCGCTATGTCTCTGTGGCAACGCGCTCAACAAGCCACGGGTCTCAGATGAGGAGGCAGCTGGGATTCATCCTCTGCCACCCAGATTGAGGCAAATCACTACACAACCACGAGGACTTAAAAGAGCATTCCAAATTGGGTGAAAAAAAAAAACCCTCCCCTCCAACCACCTGTCACATGGAGACTGCTTTTCAATTTCCAGTTCCTGATAGATAAAAGTCCTGCTCTACATTATTTTCTCCTTCTGAATATTCCGTTTCGCTCAAAAATTTGTCACATTGTAGCAAGTACAAAAGGGTTATAAACACTGTCAAAATCAACCTGTGAATTCAATATTTTATGACCCTCAAAGAATTTGTAAGTATTTGTATATCTATAATGTTGTTCAAACATAAAATTGCTAAAGCTTTAGAAACTGTCAATGAAACTGTTGAGATCACATTGGTAGATCACATTCAAAATGAACTTAAAAAAAGGTAACTATTTCTTAAGTTTGGTCAAAGTAAGGCATTTTCTTTTTGTATAGCACATAGGGATGAGCCACATCTTCATTAAACAGGAACGTGTTATAAGGTTTTCAGAATTTCACAGGTATTTCTTACCTTTCCTACAGTATCGTTTTCTGTATGTTCACATTAAAGTGGAATATTTTAAAATATAGCTTGTGCAAAATTTTTATTGGTTTGCGGATTATTTATGCAATATTCCTTACATTTAGATTGATCCTTGTTACTTAAATCTTTCAGATTTGTTGGTAATTTCACTTGAGTAGGACATTGTCAGGCCTTACAGGGTTAAAAGCACAAATGTAACATATTGGCATGGGTAATATTGATCTGCATATGCTTTGCGAAGTTACTCTTTTGTATATAGCAGCAGTGTGTGAATTATACAGTGTTTTGGGGCAGATTTTTAAACATGATCACTGTCACGAACGCCGGTGAAGATTCCTCAATAGGCAACCGGAGGTCTCACTCGCCTGAGTATTAACATTGGACTATATTTCCCAAGTGCCCACATACCTGGACTGATTATTGCACATCTGTTCCATATAACTCAGACTATTTAAGCCTGGTGTGTGTGTTCACTCTTTGCAAAGTCTTGTTTGCCCTGGCTACATTTCTTAGCATTATTATTTCCTGTGTTTGACTCTGCCTTGGATTACCTCTGTACGAATCTTTGCTGCCTGCCTATCACTGTGTTTGCCTGGACTATTTCTATTGCTGTTTGCTGCCTGCCCCAATCCTCTGCCTGTTATACCACGTTTACTGCCCTGCCTCTGATATTGTTGGTTGCCCTGGTTATTCGACCCATGCTTGTCTGTACTCTGAACTTGCTGTGTTTTAATAAACCATACATGGATCCCACTCAGCCTGAGTCCGTGTTACAATGACACAGGAAGTTGACATGTTGCTACTGAATGGCCCAAATGACAGCTCCCATCTGACATCTTTGCATCAATTAAAATTTACCTTTTACCGTGGCGCAACTAATAGAGTGTTGCGTCAGCAGCTTCAAAGCCGGGGTTCTCATCCTGCATTGAATCCAGAAAGTAATTGCTTTCAATAATGAGCGCAATACAGAAGTTACATTTTCCCTCTAAGATTAAATTTTTACTCCACTAATGATTAGGTTTAGGATTGGGGTTTGGATTAGGGGGTAGAGTTGATCAAATATGCATTCCTCTTCACTGTATTACATAACACTATGCAACACAATTTTTGTTCCTGGGCAGTAAGTGTTATTTCCTAATTGCTTATGCTTCAAAAGTATAGAAAATGGCTATTATTCCCCAAACTTTGCTTTTGTGACCAGGACAGTGATATTTTGAAATTGACCTATTTCCAGTGAGAAAATGGGTGAATTTGTGTCTTTTCGTTCACATAAAGTCAGAAAAAAACAACATATGAATCCAAAATCCTTCTTTATCTATGGTCTGACGAAGACACCGGCTTTGACCTTTGCCTCAGACAGCTTAGGGAAGAAGTCTTGAAGGTACTTGAAGGCTGCCGACTCCTTATGCAGTGGTGGCATCAGCACCTTCCGGGGGTCCACCAGTAGCTCCCAACTGACGTTGTTCCTCCCCACAGAGAACTCAGTCCGCTGTGGCCAGTGCCACCTGTGGTAGTGCGCCTTGGTGTCCCTGCTGTCCCAAAGGCAAAGATAGCAGGGAAACTTGGTAAAACCGCCTTGGAGACCCATCAGGAATGCCACCATTTTGAAGTCTCCTATGACTTCCCAGCCATACTCATCATACTTCAAGGTATCCAGCAAGGTCTTGATGCTGTTGTAATCCTCTTTGAGGTGCACCGAGTGAGCCAGGGGAAGAGACGGGTACTTGTTACCATTATGGACCAGCACGGCTTTGAATATTACTTTAGTATAAATGTCGTGATAAATAGAGGACCCAGACGCAGGAGTAAAAAATATAACGGAACGATGAAAAATACGAGACGGTGCGTCTGGTTTGATGTTCTTGGAACCTGGACAGTAAGAAATAGTAAAGTCAAAACGACCGAAAAAAGAGCCCACCGAGCCTACCTGGAATTCAGACGTTTAGCAGAACGGATGTATTCAAGGTTTTTATGATCGGTCCAGATTACGAAAGGTACCCCAGAACCCTCTGACCAGTGGCGCCATTCCTCCAAGGCTAACTTGATAGCCAGCAGCTCACGATTGCCAGTATCATAATTTCGTTCAGTGGGAGAACTTTAGAAAAGTAAAAAGCGCATGGATGCATGTTGTCATCAGAGGGACTTCATTGGGAGAGTACCGCACCTACACCCACATCTGATGCATCCACATCTACCACAAACTGAAGAGAAGGATTGGGGTTGATGAGAATAGGGGCCAAAATAAAGCGGCCTTTGAGTTTGGTGAAGGCTAATTCGGCCTCCTGAGGCCACTGAGACTCAGTCTTGGTGGAGGTAAAAACTTTTACACAGTGTAATTTACAACTAAAAACAACTCACTTTTACAATACACTTCGGACATTTTACACTGAATTTGGAGCTCATGTGTTCAAAAACACTTCCTGTTTTGGCCACTGGGGAAGTAGTTCTAATTTTGGTAGTACAGGCTAAGTTCACCTCAAAAACCTTCGACATACTATCACCAAATTCACAGTGAATTTGTGAATTCAGTTTTTCATTTTTATAGGTAACTTGCACAACACAAAATGCATTTTAGCACCCTAGTACAGTTTGCTAAATATTGACAATCTTTATAAAGACTTTATAAAGTAACAGAAATACTACAGTCTTCTTGTGATATCCTTGAGATATGTAAATCTATAATAAAGTGGTATTGACAGTTCTTATATTTCATATGATACTTTACAGAATACAGTTGAGCAGCCTGCTGTTGCTATGGCAATGGCATAGCAATTGTTTGCGAGAGCCCACCATTGTGATTTGCAATTCAAGGGTCATCACTAAACATAGTATAAAACATAAACAAAACAAAAAAACATGGGAGCAAAATGGGAGAAGTCGGGAAAATATACTATCTTCCTATCAGCACCTTGCTTTCTTTCCTGATAACATGGTCCTAATAAACATTTAAAGAAGATCTGGCACATGCCTATGTGCTCTAAAAATTTAAACGTGTTTCTTTAAAAATAAAAAGCAGAAAAAGAGAAAATGTAAGAAATAGAGGCTTATTTTGTTTTAAATGTACATTTTAAATTAAGTTCCCAGGCACGGATTAACCAAAGGGCCATTTGGGCCTATGCCCATGGGCCTGTAAACCCAAGGGGGCTCGAGCTCTAAACCTAAACTTGTTTTGCATTTTTATATTATAGTCTTATTGTTTACAGTGCATATCTTCTATTGTAGTATAACAATTCACTTGCAATGTCCTCTGACTGTAGACTGTAATATAAAAATATAGCGTCTTCAGTAGAACTCATATCAGCCATAACACGAGTTTCACCTATTAAAATTATATGTGTTAAACGATACAAACAATGTGTATCGTATAGTGGATAAAACACTTGAATAATCACATTGAAATATTTAATTAAGAGTGTTGTATATCTTACTCAAAGTAATATCTTGGTTATAAATTTTTAAACAAATAATCAACGTGAAAATAGCATGTCATGACTCCTGTAAATATCTGATCTGATCAAAGAGAAAGCAGGTAACCTCAAACCATGAGATTCATCCATGCAGAAGAACAGTACCAAAACTCATGTAAAGCATTCTTCTGAAAGTTGCTTGCATTTTTTGGTTTTAACCACATACGTTGCAAAAGAGCCCAAAGTTCCGTATAGTGTGGCTTTAATTATTATAGAAACTAAATGAAATATAAGTTAAATATTGTTGATGACGCAATGTAACATTTGTGTGTGTTTCACTCATTTACCAATTTTACATATGTTAAAGAATTTGAGCAGGGGCATTGCTTGGGCAAGAAGAGATAAGGGGCTTAGCCCCTAGAGAACTCACCCACTTTATTCATTCTGAAACACGTTAAAATGTGTAATGAATGATAGTGTATACTACACCAACATAATGCATTTATTGCATTTAGAATATTTTGAATAAACAAACACAACTATGATTCCCTCTACTATTGTTGTCTGTATTGGTCATTACCCTCTTTTTTATTTTAAAGTAATCACACAAGTAAAGAAAGGGTGTGGTGCTAAATAGTTTTTCCTCACTATGCCTGAAATTTAACAGGAATACTTGTTTTGGCATTATGGCATTATTGAGTGTACTGATTAGTGCTGAAGAGCTACCAGTGAATAACCTTCTGGATGCTGACCACATTATTGATGCTTGATCTGAAAAATGTAGAAAGAAAGAAAAGAAAAGAAACGAGGTTA
Source organism: Myxocyprinus asiaticus (assembly GCF_019703515.2). NCBI lineage: Eukaryota > Metazoa > Chordata > Actinopteri > Cypriniformes > Catostomidae > Myxocyprinus > Myxocyprinus asiaticus. The sequence goes on along the minus strand of NC_059363.1, from coordinate 38,416,070 downwards.
GACATAAGAAATATCCATGCATATAACCTCATCAGTTCTTTAAAACAATTCTGGTTTATTGAAACCTGGCGAGTGACAACAGTCACACCCACTGGCTGGAACAGGCAGAGTTCAACAGCTGCCTATAAATGTGAGTGCTGTAAAACCCAGCCCTCACATTTATGTACCCAATATATGTATTTTGTATGTGAAACATGTCCCGAAACCTCCCCCTCGCAACGCCACTGTGTTTTTGCATTTTTTAATACCCTGATATCGCACAGTGTACAGTTCAGTGTTTCTCCAAATACTGTATATGGGAATAAATGTGTGCTAAAACCACGTCATGTACAATATACCAATGAACAGGGTTGGGGAGTAACGGAATACATCTGACAGGATTACGTATTTAAAATACTACATATTAGTAACTGTATTCCAGTACAGTTATTATAATTTATTTAATTTAATATTTAGTTGGAAAACATTTGTCCATATAAATGATGCGATTCAAGGAGTCTTTGAACGCAGTGAAGCACTTTCTTATGACTGATGTGGAAAAAGTGAAATAAGGGCTTACTCTTTATTTATTTTTTTCTTTTACTCTTCATTTAATTACAGTTACTTATGATGTTCTTGCATTAAATACTGTATAGACTTTCAACAATTCTATATTTAAGCAATATCACACGAACAAGAGTGCGATATGGCCCTACATCAGCACAGATTACCTACGGCCAAATCACAGCAGTGCTGATTTGGGGCCATATAGCACAACTGTGAGTGTGATATTGCTTATATTCAACAGTTCAATGAACAAGTAAATAAAATGTAAAAAAAAAAAAAGGAAAAATTTAGTATGGTCACAAAAAGCATATTTGTGCATGGAACTAACTTCTTATGTGACGGATCAGAATCTGCCATTGCTGGTTCAAACCAAATGATGCGTCCAAGCCTTTCAAACATTTCACTTTATAACTAGTATCACAGCTTGGGCTGTTTCTAACAAGTTAGAGAGAGAGAGAGAGAGCGAGAGAGAGAGAGAGAGAGAGAGAGAGAGAGAGAGAGAGAGAGAGAGAGAGAGAGAGAGAGAGAGAGAGAGAGAGAGAGTGTGCGATTGTGACGTTTGAGGAGAGATGAGGCAAGAGAGCAGGATCTAAATGCAGCTTATTTTAATAAAAAGACAAATAAAAAATCAAAACATTAGAAACATAAGGACTGAACAAGCCATTACAGCTTAAAATGGAAAAGAACTGACAATGAACAGAGGAAAACACAGGGATTAAATACACAAGGATTAATAGGGTTAACAAGACACACCTGGGAGTGATAAACACAAGAACCAATGAACAAAGACAAGGAAACAAACTACAAAACCCAAAATGCAACCAAACACACAAAGAGAACACTAAATATATATGGTGGCCCCTGGTGGTCACCGGGGAATCCCTAACATAGCCCCCCCTTTAAGGAGTGGCTCCTGACGCTAATGGGAGGAGCAAGAGTCCACAGGGGACCGGAGGGCACTGGAGATCGGCGTGGACCAGGAGGCCAAGGCAGAGCCAGTGGAGGACCCAGAGACAGGTGTGGAACAGGAGACCAGGGTGGAGGACACAGAGATCGACGTGGACCAGAAGACCAAGGCGGAGCCGGCGGAGGATCCAGAGACAGGCGTGGAGCATGGCCTGGTGAGACCGGGCATGGAGCATGACCTGGTGAGACCAGGCGTGGAGCATGACCTGGTGAGACAGGGCGTGGAGCATGGCCTGGCGAGATGGTGTGTGGTTGGCATGGAGGCCTTGGAGGATTCAGCCGTGGCATCTTATGGACCGTGGCCGGTGTGGAGGCCATGATGGGGGATTCAGAGGTTAGGGCAACTGGAGAATCAGAGGGCTCAGAGGTCAGAGCAGCTGGGGACTCAGAGGGCTCAGAAGTCAGAGCAGCTGGGGACTCAGAGGGCTCAGAGGTCAGAGCAGCTGGGGACTCAAAGAGCAAGGTACTAAGGGGTTCAGAGAGCAAGGCACTAGGGGATTCAGAGAGCAAGGCACTAGGGGACTCAAAAGTCAAGGCACTAGGGAGAAAATAACTAAGAGACTCAGGGGGCGGAGCCATAAAAGACACAGGGGGCATATCCATGGAAGACTCGAGGGGCAGAGCCATGGAAGACTCAGGGGTCGAGGCCACAGGAGGTGGAGACTCATAGGTCATGGCCACAAGAGGCAGAGACTCAGGGGGTGAGATGGCCACAGGAGGAGGAGACTTAAGGGGCGAGATGGCCACAGGAGGTGGAGACTCAGGGGACTGGTCAGACTGGGCAGGGTCCTCACAGGGCTGGACAGACTGTTAGCAAGTGTCAGACGGGTGCTGGTTACCGGGCTGAGAAACAGACTGGTGGCTGGTGTCTGACGGTTTCTGGCTACTAGGTGGAGCAACAACGAGGCTTCAGGCACTGGCTCTGGGGTGGACGAGGCTTCAGGCGTTGGCTCTAGGATGGCAGAGGCTTCAGGAACTGGCTCTTTGACCGTGGCAGGCATGGGTGGTGGTACTGGCAGGGGAATGGCCTCCCATGAAAGGGAGCTGGGTGCCGCAATGGGGTTGCTACCATACCCCACAGTGTAGGAGGAGAATGCGAACCTCAAAACATAGTCAATGAATTCAACCAAGGAATGTTAACATCTGCCTCCTGGCAGACAGGATTTCACAGGCTTGCTGATATTAAACACCTGTGTCTCGTTTCAGTGACAGCCGAGACGGGCTTTAAAAGGCCGCCGAGTGACAGACCGGGAGAGAGAGACCCAGTCTCACACACCCTGAAGCTGAACGCTGGAAAGCTGTAGGAGTAATCCAAGAAATCATGGAGTGCTGATGAATGAAAATACTGACTGACTGGCAAAGCACATCACCTCAAATGGTCAAATGATACACACAAAAATGGTCTTTTGCTGCCACCTGCTGGCTAAAATCTGCGACATACAAAATAAATGTAAAGAGTCACACCTAGTTTTTACACATCTGCACTGCTCTTACACTTTAGTTTAGAACAGCACGAACACAAGCGGAGTGATAAAAACAGTGAAGCATCCGAGTGCTGATGTACTGAGACATCAGTACTCATGGAACGTCTTTCATCCAATCAGATTCGATGACTGGAATTAACTGTTGTATATATAACAATATTGAATTGAAAATTGAAATTGAACATCTATATAATAGGGGTTCCAGAAGAAGGAAACGGCAGCCGGGGTTGCAGTCCAGGTAAATCGGATTTTATTCTCACAACTCAAACTCAAAATCTGCTTTTCAGCCAGTCTCTATTGTTTTGCACACACAGCTTCACTACTAACAATAAACAGTACAACGTAAGACAATAATAAACAGCTTTCCAGCGTTCAGCTTCAGGGTGTGTGAGACTGGGTCTCTCTCTCCCGGTCTGTCACTCGGCGGCCTTTTAAAGCCCGTCTCGGCTGTCACTGAAACGAGACACAGGTGTTTAATATCAGAACCGCTTCCTCTCTCCCCACTGACAGACACACGGCCACGTCCCGCTCCAGACATTTGTTTTCAAATTCAATGCGGCCCCTTTAAATGAACTGGCAATTTGTCTGCGCGTGAGCTCGTGTCACTATGTTGAGAAATCGCTCCAGTGAAAAGATGTCGGAAGATACGAGTGGTAGTTTTACTAAATGGAAATATCCCCATTACTAGGAGTTTGTGACAAAAGCAGATAAGAAGACAAATGCAGATCCGAAGCACAAGTACTAAAGCACTTTACACAGCAACATAGATATACACTTTTGTGAGATCGCAGGGGCTGTTCACACCAAATGTGTTCTTGCGCACGTCTGCACTGTTTCAACTGTTTTCTGATGTAATCTCATGCTAGACTGACATCTTTGACTGCTGCAGTGTGTCTTGCTGTTTTTTTCGAGTCTTGCACAGGACCGACGGATTTTAGAAACCGTGTCAATTTAAAAAGAGTTTCAATATTAAAAAATGCACCTCGAGACACCTGCATTCTATTTCTTTTGATACGCTGCGTCTAGCTTGTTTTTTAGGGCAGGTGTCACTAAGATTCGATGTTCTGAAGAAGTTCATGTGTCAAAGAGGACTTAATGTGACTGTTGCACAGTTACACATGATTCGAGATTGTAAAGTTTCAGCACGTGATAAACGGTAATCTAATATTTTTTCCCTTCTATTCTGGTTAGCTGAGGGGCTAAAACTGTTTACTATTACTATACTGTTATGAATGTTGCGTACAATGCTCCCATGAAATATAGCCTTTTGTAACAAATGTACTTGCTAGAAGAAATTATATAGCGAGTGATCGATTTTGAGTTACAGATTTTATTAACCATTTTGGAACAGTTCAATAATAATTCATTTGATGTTATAGAATTTATTTGAAGTAATTAAAAGAATAATTTGATGTCTATCCTATTGTCCATCTGGTCAAAGTTGATATGGGTTTTAGAAAAGTAATTAGTAATGAGTAATTTAATTACTTTTCATTAGTACAGTAATCTAATTGCAATGTAGAAGATGTAATTGGTAATTAGTAATTAATGTCTTTTTTTGAGTAACTATATTGATGTTACCTTCATATTAGAATACAGAGTGCTCTTTCACACTGTTATGAGTGAAAAGGTGGATATGATGTCATTGAGAAACTGTCCCTTTGGGAGCATAATAGAGAGAATCTATATTATGTTGAAGTGTTGAAAGTTTGGAGCAGCAGAAATAGTTAACCTTGTGCAAATTGTCATGTGAACATTTAACTTTATGCTATAAACTAAAAAGCTATTTCTCGCCCTTTAACATGCACCTGTGATCAGGAACAATTATATTTTTTCTAACAAGAAAATTCATGTTAAATAATTTCTCTCTCTCTCTCTCTCTCTCTCTCTCTCTCTCTCTCTAGCAAGACCTTTGAAATTAGGGATAAGATGTAATGCAGAAATCTTATTCTTGATGAAAATGTGTGTATTGTCTTAATGATAAATTGACTTTATTTTAAGAATCAAAATTGCATAAGATATTTAGGCTATTTGTCAGAGAATGTTACTGACCTTGAGTAATCTAACTGAATACGATAATTACACTTTAAAGCATGTATTCTGTAATCTGTTGTGGAAAACATTTTAAAAGTAACCCCCCGCCAAATGTGCCTATTGAATTACTCATGAAGATACACCTATTTCAAATATTTACAGGCGAGACATACTTTATGCATTGCAATATCCTAGTCATCATTTATCAGTCTTAATTTTAACTCCAGTTGTATCCTAAATCATGAAAAGAAAAAGAAAACAAAAAACAAAAGAGTGTTGTATTATGTACAATTTCTTTTGTCTTTTCCCAGAATTCCCCTTATCACCTCATGAAAATCTGTAATGATGATTCTGAGTGATGCAATGTTTGAGAAATCACACATCTCTTTAAAAATGATGCTGAACCTCTCAGTCATGGCTGTTTTGAGGTTGATGGTCTTCTTTTTCTCCTTAGACATTCCATTTGATGGCATTTTATGCAATCTCTTTGATTTCAACCCAAACACTATTTGGATGACATGAACATCTTAGCTGGGATATGTGAAAAAAAGAATTTCACTGTATATGTGCAAATGTATAATGTGTGATAAATAAATATAATTATTAATTAATTAAATTATAAATTATCTAAGATTGTGGCTGTGTCTCGTTTGGAAGGCTGCATCCTCCTGAGGTCGCATTTGTCGGCCGTATACGTCATCGAGGCTGACTCGTTTCAGAAAAGCGAGTAGGACACTTCAAATGCAGCTTTCGAATGCAACCTTCTTTCACGGGAATTCAGAGGATGCATGAGGTGTATCCTTCTTGGGCACTCACAACCCACAATTCTTTGCTTCAAAGGAAATGTCTAAAAAAAATAAAATTACACCAATTTGCCCGTAAATATGATGTTCAAACGCAAAGAATGTTAATTCCCAAGTTGAAATACCTCAGTAGATGGGTGCAGAGTATATAATATGTATAATTATATTAATATATAATTAAAATAAAGTATTAGACTAAAAGTACACCTGTAAAATCTATTTTCTTTTCTCTTTACATCTTTATAACTCTCCTAAAATGTACCTCATGCATTCCCTTCCAGAAGGACTTTGTTCCCTTCTCACTCAAAGCGCTCGCGCTTGTTAAAGTGTGATGTGCTGTCATAGCAACTATGTTACATTCCGTTTCCATTTGTCCTACGAAGGCCATCTCATTTAAATGAGGCTTGTTTAAAGGAGGACACTCGGTATACTGCAGCCTTCAAAGGACGCATCCTACCTAGCATGCAGCCTTCCAAATGAGACACAGCCAATGAGTTCAAAGAAATTACAAACTTACTGAAGAATTCTTTTCTTTTCTTTTCTCTGACATGCCATGAAAACCACTGCAGCCTAATACAGCAAAACACCCATCATTTCATGTATTTGGCCAATCATTTATAAAATTAATAAACTGCTTAAAGAGACAGTTCACCCCAAATAAAGTTTTTGTCATCATTCCAAACATGTATGACTCAATTCTTTGTGAAACAAAAGGACATTTTAGACATAATGTTAGGGACCAGACAGCCTCAGTCACCATTTACTTTCATTGTATGAAAAAAAAAAAAAAAAAAAAAGAGGCAAAGAAGATTAATGGTGATTCTGCCTAACTTTCTTCTGTGTTTTTCTGTGTAACACATAAGAAAGTCATATGGTTTTTTAACAATATGAGGGCGATAAATGAAGACAGAATTAAAATTTTCGAGCAAACTATCCCTTTAATCTTCACATTGTTTGGAAGTGAAGGTTATATGACATGTTGTGATACAAATGTCTTTGCATCGATTATGATTATGGCATAAAAAGTACAATAAAATATACATGTGAAAACTGCTAAATGGTACTGTGCATCTTGCATATTTCAAGGTAATTAAGAAACTCAAGTTCACCATGTGTTACTATTATTAATTTATTAGGCAGGGAAATGTCTCAAGGGAAATTGTTTATCTAGATTTATATTAGGCAGAACATTTTCATTACTCTTCCCATAATCCTAACTGAATAATACATTTATTGGGCTGGAAACATTCATATGCATCTAGGAAATCCTGGGATACTCAATTCTCATTTATAAATTTGGCATAGGAAATCCCAAACTTATATCATGAGTCATTATTTTAAATGGCTGAATGTTTATTACATTAACTAGAGATTATGTCTGGGTACATTGTACAGTAGAGAGTTAGGGCTAGAGCTAGACATAGAGATTTCTAGATGGGGTGGAACTGCTTGTTGACAATGAAACTCTTTAAAAAGTCACTTGACAATCTGACGAGAAAATATCGACTGAAACAAACATTTTAATAACGATTTAGTGACACAACACAATTTCTTCCCTCTAGGGACCAAGCTTGTTTAACTGATGAAATACAGTGGGGTCAAATATCTGAGACCAAATTAAAAATCTGGTATTCAAAATTTAATTTAAACCTGAAAATGAACAAAGTTTATAATTTCGAAAAATGTAATGCATTTGATGTCACATCAAAGATGTCACATTTGATTTCCAGCTTGCAAGATACTGAATTTGCAAAGAAGTAGGCCCAAGTGATCTGTAACTCACTGTTTTGGTTTCAGTACTGTTAGAGTTAGGTGTAGGGTTTGGGTTAGGAGTATATGAATGCAATTACTAATGAAATGTTTCCGAAAATTGGGCAAGCTGTGCTTCTTACATCACATCCACTTAAATTTTAATTCATAAAATTTTTGCTCTCGTACTGTGTAGTGTGCCATGCAAATTTACAAATGCACATGGCAGTAGCTCCAGCCTCAGCCACTGGATTTAATTCAGAAAGCATGGATAGATTTTACCTGACCAAAAACAAAACAAAACAAAAAAAAAACTTTTGCCAGTTTTCCCATTTCAAATGCATCCTGTTTCTGAAATTTAACCTTTGTATCTTTTCCTTTCCAAAGAAAGGAAATTATACAAAGGTTAAATTTCAGATACAGGATGCATTTGCAGTGACAATTCTGTAATTTAAAAGTAGAGAAATCTTGTTCAATACCATCATGGGGTACAGGCAGTTTCTTTGATATAACTATAAGAAACTCTACAGAGCATTTCATTGTTAAAATTCTCTGTGGCACATCTCTATATATCTGTGCAGGTGAACACATACACACACTGCAGGTGAACACACACACACACACACACACACACACACACACACCAGATTGAAACTTTGGACCAAGGCTGCAGACAGGCTTTGTTATTTCTATAACACACACACACCAAGGAAAGCAAAGGAAAAAGACACCCCATACATGTGACCTTTCTGAAAACAGAACTCATAGTCTCATAGAACTGTTCATACATTTTAGTTTGAAAGCCCCTACAAAAAAAAATCACCAATTATAAAATACCCACATTATTTTTTCATCTCTGATTACTACATAATAATCTTAAATATCATTTCCACCCTAAATCTTTATAATAATGATGTGGAATTATGCATATTAGATTTAATATGTATGCTAATAGGTTGTTATGTGAGGAACTATATTTCTTAGTATATCTACCAGGATTGTGCACCATTTAAAGTTGAATTTAGAATTCCTTTTAAATTCCAATTCAGTTCCTAAATTTTAACTGAATTTGAATTGAGGTAGTAAACAGGAAGCATAATTGTAATTTACATTTAAATTTAAGGGAGAATAATTCTTTGAATGAAATTCAATGAAAATTAATATAACTGCTTTAAATATAGTTTTAAATAATACATTTAATTTTAAGTACACTGTAAAACAAATATTGTGCTGGTTTTACTCAAAAAAATTTAGGCAACTATTTGCATCAGCTTTTTGAGCATTTTGAACGTAACAATTTTAGTTTGACATATTAGATTTCACATGTAATGCCAACTCAAACTTATCAATTTACAGGCCATTTTTTTTAAGTTATAAAGGCAATATTTATCTTGTTGGGAACTACCATTATCAAGTAATATTTACTTATTTTTTCAGATAGGTTACACAGATTTTTAAGTTAGTTACACTTGATTTTCAAATGCATTTAATTTATATTCCAAGTTTCCTAATATAGCCTATTTATTATAAAAACTGTACTCAACAAGTGTTTCAAAAGTAATTCTAAATATGTATTCATATTACTATGTTACAAATTCATTAAACATTTCAACAGCAATACATTTACAAATGTATCCAAGAAAAATAGAAAAACAAAAACACCTACTTACGTATATAGACACAAATGGGAGTACAAAGAACAAAGGTTTGGTATCAGTACCTATTATTTCACCATGAACTAAAGTTACATTTGGTCTTAATGTTAAACACTAAATAAAGTTGAGAAAATAGTGCCTGTGAAGTTAACATTGTTGCAGCAACATCACATAAAAATGTAAAAACCAAAAATGACAGCAACAAAGACAAATGCATTTTGAAAACGTCATAAATAAGCAGAATAGCTACTTATTTAATTATCAATTTTTACATAAATTATTTTTTGAACTAATATGCCACACTAAAACACATTAAAACATGGCTACAAAGAAATACTAGAAGACTGTGAACACAAATAAATATATGTGTGTGTGTGTGTGTGTGTGTGTGTGTGTGTGCAAGAAAACCAAAAGGTACATTTGTCTTTACATCTGAAACATCAGTATAAACCTCTGCTTCCCTTAATGACTATCCCAACTTTTGGACTATTGTCGTCAATAATTTTGCTGCAAAGTCATTGCAGCATGCTGAGTTAAAATATATGCAATTTGGGTTAAAAATTTAAAACAGAATTCTTGGTCATCAAAATAACTTTACCACAACCACACAGTGAGAGGCAGACAGACTACAATAACACTTTAAAAGTTAGAAATGTATTTTCTTTTTGGGTAAACAAGTTTCCAGTCAGTAGAAATTAATTTAAATTAGCTGTTTGTGGTAATTAATATTTAAGATGTAGAACGCTTTGAAGCAAATGTCCACTGTGACCCGCAATGTGTTGAAGCGCTTCTCAGTGAATGACAACAAATGCTTGAAAGCACTGACAGTTTTCTCCAAGCATCGGTGTGTATGGAAAAATGCCATCTTTTGCACGGTGCAGGAAATCCGCCACTGGTACCAACCTGTAAAATCAGAAATGACTGTGTATCAATGCATTATCAATACAACCAAGTTTAAAAGCTTTAAGTACACATCTTTAGGAGCAGTAAAATCATTGCATCTGACACAGTTCTCATGACTTACTAGTGCTTCTTCTAAAGTATTTAATATTTTCAGTAACACTTTTCAATAACTTTGTATTTGTTAAAATTAGGTGACTACATTAACGTAGCAATGAACAATATATTGGGTTAATGTAAATTTATGAAACGCATTAATGTGAACACACAGTGGTTAAAAACTTTCACCCAAAAAATTATAATTCTCTCTCTACAAAAATTTAGTAGTGTACATGTTCAGTGCTCTGCAGATGGGTCAAGGGCAAGAAATGCATTTATTAATGTTAACAAATAGGCCTAGAACCTTAGTGTTACTGTATTTTCTTCTGAAGGCTTCCCTAAAGGCCCTGGCATACTCACTGGGAAGTTCTTTTTTAATCTTGCTCCAAGCCAAAAAGAAGTTCGAAACAGCTGAGCAATGGCATACTGTTTGCGACACATACGCATTTTTCAGGATATTGCTACACTGTAAACACTAATAGTAATCTTAAATTATAAAAAATAGTTTACTCAATCTTAAATTTGTACTATTCTTACTAGTTTAAATTAAGTTACAGTTACTCTCTAAATCCTAAAGTTGTCATTATAAAAAATATTTAAGTGGTCCTAATTAAACATTACTTGTAAGCAGTAAACTTTAAACATTAAAAAAAAATTTAATTTATTTTAATTTTAATTTTTTTGCATCAAAACATGAACATGACAATTTTCACCTATTCATACTGAAATAAATAATAATAATAATAATAAAAACATAACTGCAAAGTAACTGCAGCGTTGGCACCCCTACCAGGAGCGCAGTGTAAATGTAAACATTTTCAAGTCTTTTTGAAATCCAAAAATAAGGTACATTCCAAATTAGGGTATATTACAGGGTGCAAGAGCCTGTTTGATGAAATTAGTTTAGCCAGGTCAGTATTTCTTTTATACGTCATCAATTTGGTGTCCTAGGCAAGATTTTAGCTGGTGTCCCTTGCATCACAGCCAATTCCACGCACCATTGATCATTGTGTGTTCACTGATCTATCTATCTATCTATCTGTCTATCTATCTATCTATCTATCTATCTATAGATGTGTGTGTGTGTGTGTGGGGGGGGGGGGGGGGGGGGGGGTTGTGAATGAACAATGAATATTATTTCATTGAACTTAACTTTTTCATGGATCAAACAGCCCATTTGTAACTAAAGGGGTTGTTGTTGTTGTTGTTTACATCATTACGATCAGAGTATTTAAAAATGAAAACATGAATTTTTAGCATGATTAGTTTTATTTCAATATTTACACCGAACATTTTATAACACAGCTCTACTGCTTTCCATGACATGATGGTCTGTATTTTATTTTTATTTTAATAAAAATGCTACCAGTTTTTTTTTTTTTTTTTTTACTTTTTCTTTCTATCAGACAATGATGATTCTGAGAAAACTCGCCCGCAGTTTACTGTTGCTATAGTAACGAATGCAACTTTCATGCGCGTCTGATTGACAGATAAAACGCGCGCTCTTATTTCAGTGTTGATGTTAATTTTGTGGTAATAATTTTGTGGTTATTGCTTCGTATTCAGTTCAACAGCATTAAGTTAAAGTGGATAAATATTATATTCAACTGAACTGTGCACATGTATTGTATATGGCCTAGAAAATATGGCCTAATAAGCTATGTAGTTATGTTGTTGTGGGGGCTTTCGCTGTTTAGCAATATTTCTATTAAAATAGTATTAGTAAAAAAAAAAAAAAAAAAAAAAAAAAAAAAACCTTCACTTGTCTGAACGTCATGAAATATAACTTTCCATACTTCCTTTTGTCCTTTTAATTGCAAGCTATGTTTTATTGAATTATTATTACTTTTTTTTTAACTCTTGTTTAAAACTTACATAGGCTACTCTGATTTACAGCATAAATATGTTTCTGCTGTTTTTGTTTTTGTTTTTTTGTGCATATAATTGAACTGCACTCATTTCTCATTAGTCACCTTTCTAAGAGAGCGATTGGCTTTCACATTCTGTCAGTCACTTTTTTTCTGTGATGGTGTGGGGCCCCTTGGAGCGTCGATCAATAGGCTATATGAGCGAATGTTTTAAATGTACCTGTTATTAAGTTAATTTGTATATAACAAGAAATTTGTGTCAGTTGCGTTGCTGGACTGCTTGTGAATTAAGTCAGTTGCAAAAGAATGCACATTTTCAGCACTAAAGGATGAGTAATCCAAGGCACAGATAAGCAGGCAATTAGCCTAAAGCCAAGAATAAACAGTAGGCTATCATAAAGCAAGAGATATAGGCTACTGTGTATGTGTGTGTGTGTGTGTGTGTGTGTGTATATATATATATATATATATATATATATATATATATAGCCTATAGAGAGAGAGAGAACAGCAGATTTTCAGTGTCTCAAATTAAGTTTTAATTAAAGCACCTTATCAAAATGAAGCCATTCAAGTCTACTCCGTTTTACTTGATTTAGTCCTAAATTTTGTCAAGGTCAGTTGTTATTTAATCAATAACAGTTAGGCTACTATTACCTGTAAATATATATTTGATAAAAATAATAAGTTAGGACCTGAGCTGTGATTTATTTAAATATTATCACAGGTGTTGGTGATAGATTTAACCAAACATTTGTACAATAGAATCTTAATGAGATTTGAATTTATAAATGTATAAATGAGCCATGGCATATAGGCATGCACCATTTTGTGGTTTGTTTAAATGTGTGTGTGTTTATTTTAGAACCTGCACCTTCACCACCTTTGGAAAGGCAAGTATTACACTTAACTCACAAGTTTTTAAGTTATATACAATAACAATATACAGTATATACAGCAATATATCTCATAGATTTGTGGGTTTCAAAAAGCCATTATTACAAAGCATTGAAAAATGTGCTAAACCTGGGGCCAATAAAAGGGACTACAGTGTTTATAATGAAGCTGGTTTTTGGGGAGATGTCTGCAAAGACTTGGAAGTGCCCAATACATCAGCGAATCACCTAAAAATTTGTAAAGCCACTGCACGTCTTTGGAAGGTATTTTTTCTTCTGTAGAAAAAAAAAAAAAAAAATGCCATTAATGACAAAGTAATAGCTGGGCATCCTGAAGTTTTAAACTCTTTAATATACACTACTGGTCAAAAGTTCTGAAATGTTTCTCATGATCTTAAAAATCTTTTGATCTGAAGGCGTATGCTTAAATGTTTGAAATTAGTTTTGTAGACAAAAATATAATTGTGCCACCATATTAATTTATTTCATTATAAAACTAAAATGTAATTAAAAGAAAAAAAAATTGATGACTTGGACCAAATAATAAAGAAAAGCAGCTAATAAGTGCCCAACATAGAGGGTAACACCTTCAATACTGTTTAAAAAGCATCCCAGGGTGATACCTCAAGAAGTTGGTTGAGAAAATGTTAAGAGTACATGTCTGCAAATTCTAGGCAAAGGGTGACTACTTTGAAGATGCTAAAATATAACAGTTTTTATTTATTTTGGATTTTGTTTTGTCACAACATAATTCCCATAGTTCCATTTATGTTATTCCATAGTTTTGATGACTTTACTATTATTCTAAAATGTGAAGAAAAAAAACCCCAAACATTATAATAAAGAATGAGTAAGTGTTTCAAAACTTTTGACCGGTAGAGTACTTTAAAATGTTTATGCATATACTTTAAAAAAAAAAAAGTAAAATAACAATACATTACACATGATAATGTTGAAAAATTAATATGAAGTTATTTTCAGCTTTTTTTTATCAGGAAACTTCAGGGATCAAGAGCAGCTCAAAGGTGAGAGATGATGATGTTGAGGAGAGAGCTTGTGGAGAGCACAATTCCTCTTTGGGAAGTTGTCTGACAGTTAATTCAGAAGGTTTAGTTATGGTAACTGTGCCATTACTTATGTTGTCTATAATGTGAAAAAGTACAAATGATTGTTAGAGGATGCACTGTACAGTTAGCCAGATAGTGTGCATTATGTAACATAAGACCCACATGTTAATTTACAGATTTCAGATCCAGTCTTCTCATTGAAAAATATTTGAAAGACAATACCTGCATATTTCTATTCAATATTTAGTACAGAGTATATTTTCAATTATTATTACACTTAAAAAAAATTGGATTATTACTTTTTTGCTGACACTGTGTCAGTGGAGTCACCTCAACTGTAAATTTATAGTTATCCATATGAGGTTATATAGAAGCAGTTTAGCTTTGAATGGTATTACACTGTTAATTAAAATGCTTTTTAATTGCACCTTTGGAATAGGATGAAAGTGATGTGGGAGACAGTCATTGGTCTCCACTTTTGGAGCAAGACGATGAATGTTCATCTTCTTTTGAAAAGGTAAACTTCTTACTTTTTTTCTTTAAATAACATTCCCTTTGTAGGTTATGTTACATTTGTATTTATTTAAAATGTTTTTCCACTCTCACCTCCAGGAACTGTTGGAGACTAAGGCTGACAGTGACTCTGCAATCACGAGTCATCCGGTAAAGCCGGAGACTCAACAGCTTGAATGCAAATCAGCATTTCCCAATCAGAAGGTAATTGTCTATATATTATTAGGTAAAAGATCAAATTTACCTGTTGTATGTTTAGTTATTATTAAGGGTTTACTTTGTGTTGATAACAAAGTCTAATTTCAGGGCTCCTGGTAGAATTTGACAACAGTTTTAAAGGATGACAGTCCTCATGTTGAAAAAGAGTCTGAATCTTCAGGTGAAAAGGTAGTAGAATTGTATATATTTTTACAAAACAGCTCAGGTTCTGCTTCAGTAATACATTTATGGAAAACCATACTGGCAAAATATTAAAAGAAAGGTCATTCTTTAAACTTTTCCCATTTCCTATCACATCCAAACAAGTATCAGTTTGATATGAAAATGTAAGTAGAGACATGACAACTTACACAAATATTCAGAGGGAAAATAACAGTCAGGATAAAAAAAATAAATAAATGACTCAAGAAATAGCACAGATAATCTGCTGTCATTTAAAACCTTTGCCTCAAAATGTGCGCTCTCTTTGAGAAATTATCACACATATAACATCAATTTGTATCTTACAGGTTGACCATTACCGAAACAAATTCAGTTTAATAATATAAACCTGCATATATACTTTTTTCAATCTAAAATATGTAATTTGAATTATTTTTGTGTTACAGGATAATGACAAGGAACCCGACTTGGCTGAATCAGCTTACATGTCTACAGAGAGCAGTGAGGCAGAAGATACATTCTTCAGATGTAGTTTGCTACAGCAGCCATGTTTCTTTTTTGACAAAAAAGAATGGAAAGAGCTGAAGGAGAATCAGAAAGGAAGATGTTTTCAAGGATTACAGTGGACAAACGTGATTGCCAGGGGAATAAGTTCGATTCACCCATACTGCAGCTTTGGTTTCAAATGACACAGTGTGAAAACCCTGCAGTCACCAAAAACACACCCATATTCAAATGTATGGGCTACTGCCGGTTTGAAGATTGCCCCATTACTGTTAGTGTGAAAGTCACAGATGAGATCAGCCTGAAGGCAGCTGTGGTATTCACAGGAGGTGATGTGTGCCATAGTACCACTGAACTAAAAAGGAGGCCAGTGCATGCAGATTCACGTACATCCATTGGAGGAACTCTGGAAACAAAACTACCAAGAAGCGTCTATTTGGATTCCATGCAAAAAATCCCCGAGATGGTGATACAGTCTGGCTACTGGGATGAAGCACCAACAAAAGAAGTTCTGAAAAACATTGCATGGACCCAAAGACAACTGAAAAGACCTCATTTGAACGAACTTCTAAGTCTCCAAAAATTAACTGAACAAAAGAAGGGAACAGACAATGAAGTCCTGCAAAGGGTCATGATGCACATGAAAGGAATAATGCTGTGGTCAAAGAAAATGCTGTCAGTGTTTTACAAACGGTGCAAGGAGGACATTGTCTATCTCGATGCAACTGGAAGCATAATTCAAAAAGAAAGCACCACAAGTCCACCATACTATGTATATGAATTAGTTGTGCATAATCCTTCCAAGGGGGCATCTCCTCTTTCAGTTGCAACCTACCGAACTTGTGACCCCACCCAGCATCTGTCACGTACTTCTTGCAGGCTCTTCAAACTGACATGATCAAGCTGTATGGGAAAAGGGCAGTCAAAAGGCCAAATATGATAATTTGTGATGGCTCCCTTGTGCTTTTAAATTCTATTTATTTTACATTCTGCAGACTAAGTCTTGAAGATCTTCTGCAGAAGTACTTTGAAGTCATCACTGGATAATACCAGGCAGAAAAGTTTGATCTTCCCATCCTTCATAGATGCTTAAGCCACATAATGAAGAATGCAAAGGATCTGTGCAAAACAGTAGGTATGATTTGAAAGGGGGAGTAGTTTTTAATGCATTCCAAAATTTATTTAACAACTAATTTAGCTTTTTCTTGCTGTCTTTTTAGTGTTCAAAAACATTACAAGCTTGCAAATCACATATCTGAGCTACTTGCATGTTTGACAAATCTGAAGCAGATGGATGAGGTGCTTCTCAGTGCCACAGTCCTGTTTTGTAGTCCCCGCACTGGAGACAATGTGGCAAAGCACTATGGCAACCTACAAGTGCTTATGCAGCAAATGGGAAAACTGGAAGTTGAGGAACAAAACATTGTTGTTGAAGATTATAAGGTAATTAACACAGTGTTACTTCTATTCATGTAGACTGTTGACAGCATACAGCCTCACAGCAAGGTCCTATGTTGAAATCTCTGAGTTGACCTGCTGTGGATTTTTTTAGAGGACACCTCAGCCATGCATGTTTTCCATCATAGACATGAAGACAAGACATGACAGTTAAAGAGTTCAGGTTTTGATCAGGACGTGCCCTACCTCTTGCTTAATGTTTCTAGGGATTAGATGACCTACAGTTTGATTACTGTTATAAATATTATGTCTAACTACACAAAGTAGTGTGCTAGTACATAAACATTAATATATGTAGAGCCGAGGAGGGCGGGGCCGGGCTGGAATGAGACACACCCGGTCCCAATCAGCCTAATGGGGCGCGCGAGGGATAAAGGCGGCCGGGGACGACAGTTCGAGGGAGAGAGAGAGAATTGCAGACAGCTGTACTGTGTGTTTTGGTTAATAAATTGTTATTTAAGTTGTCAAGCCGTTTCTCGCCTCCTCCTTTCCTCTGAACCCCCTTACACTGGTGCCGAAACCCGGGAACGAGGAGGGATTCCCGTCGCAGGGTCCTCGACACTGCCGTCCACCCAGGGGAGCGCCGCTGCCGTCCGACGGGGGACGGAGTAGCCCGACCACCCGGACGCGGGGAACGGCCGCCGTCCGCGAGGCGAGTGGGGACGGGACTCCCCGACCGCCTGGAGCGAGGGAGCCGCTGCCGGGGGCGGAGAAGTGCCCTGCCGTCCCCCGGGAACGCGGAGGGGTCGAAAGAAGACCGCCGTCCGCGGGGGGAGGAGGGAAGCGACTCCCCGACCGCCTGGAGTGGTAGGGCCGCTGCCAGGGGCAGAGGAGAGTCCCCACGGGACGTCGGGAACGCGGAGGGGCGTTCTGTCCGCTGGGGGTCGGAGGTCTGACTCCGGTCCGCCCGAGGAGGAGCGGCTGCAGTCGGCCTGAGAGGGTGGAGTAGTGATCGAGGACCACGCGACGGCGCATCAGAGAACCGGTGAGGTTTTTTTTTTTTTTTTTTTTTCCCTGAGCGTTGTGTCGCTCTCTTTATGCCGCTCTCCCCGTGCTCACTGAAATTAGAGACAGGTGTTAGACAATTTAGCTCAGGTGTAAGCGCCCTTACCGCTTTCTCTCTCCGGAGAGATGCTTGACCACGCCCCCGCTGCCACAATATATAAATTGTATAAAATGGAAAACATTTCTTTCCAGAATGATGTGGGAACCACACCTCTTGAGAGCCACTTCCAGCAAGTAATAGAGAGAGCACCTCTTGAGCTTGATAGTGAAGAAAATAATTATCATGCACCAACATTCATTGCCAGTTTGGCCAAGTACTTCCACATGCAACTCTGTGGTCTGGTCTGATGCTAGGTAGGTTTAATGAGTCTTTTCTAAACTTATTATTTATGATAACAATATATTAACAATATATATATATTCTTATTGTCATCTTATTTTACGATCATTTAGGAGATATTGGCCGTCATGGTACAGGCTCAGCATTTCAGTGAGATCCATAAAGTTGGTCAGTCCAAGAAACTTTTATTTTATTTTTTTTTTTTATTTTGTATATATATATATTTCAGAACTTTACACAGGACAATCAAACACAGGGCATAATGGGGAAAAAAGGCAGTGGGACCTCAAAAAAATTAGGTTCCAGAGAAGGAGACTCCCACGACTGGATGGCTTTGTACAGATATACCAAAGGATGCATGATGCACTGCTCCATGAATATGAAGACACAGAAAGATCCAGAAAGAAAGTAAGGAATATATTTTTTACATTTTTCTTTTTACAAAAATATTGGTTATTTAACCTCCCTTAATTATAAACCCAATGTGCTGGAGTATACATTTCATAAATTTTTTATTGTACTGTATGTGTGCGAAATCTACATCTCTTCCAGTCCTTTCGAGTGGAAATGGAACAATGGAAAAAGAAAATTCAGAAGCGTAAAAGAGTATACGTTTCTTCACTAGTGAAGGGTCTGCCATTCAAAGAAGTGAGAAGCAAGGTACTTTTAATAAGAGGGTATAATAATTAAAAAGAAAACTGTTACTGGTCTAGAAGCATTTGCTGAGTGTGTGTATGTACAATAATTTGTTTACAATCAAGTGTGTGTGTGTGTGTGTGGTGTGTGGTGTGTGTGTGTGTGTGTGTGTGTGTGGTGTGTGTGTGTGTGTGGTGTGGTGTGTGTGTGGTGTGTGTGTGGAAGTCTTTAAAGGCACTCCCAAAAGTACCAGAGGAAAAACCAGACATTGTGATCCCAAATCAGGTGTTTTTTAATATCTGGACTAAAAGACACTAATTCGTCAGTTGACAGGTGAATTGTGAACAACAGGCAAACCATTAAAACAAATTACCAATCCAAACACATATTATAGAAAACTTATCATCTGGTGAGGTATAAATACTGGGAATAATCACTGATACAGAACAAGTAAGGAAGTGGAAGGCTGATCTGGTGATGGTGATGGTAGGAAAGCTCAGTGGTAAGCGGAGTTGGCCAGGTGGAGAATGGCAATCTATCTGAAAGGACATCACAATTAGTGCAATAAATATTAGTAAGAATTAAAAACGCAAGAAGTCAGAATAAAGAAAGCAGAGTCAGAGGACATCATGACATACTGTACATATTCATAAAGAATGTGTAAACTGATGTCTTGTAATTATGTTAGCAGTATAGCCTTTCAAGACTTTGTCAGCAAGTTGCACAATGAGTATGTTAATTAGATACATTTTAAGTATGCATTTTTACTTCACAGTATCATGGCTTCCAATCTAATCTCAAACTTTCATAGCTTGTTTAGAAAAAAAAAAAAATCTTGGTTGCAAATTGGATCTTTGTATGTTCAGTGTACAATTGGTGGGGGGTAAGCATCATATTTGTTATGTCCATTAACTTCACTATTACAAATCACAGGCAGAGAGGAAAGGTGATAGTGCTGGAAAGGAGCCCAACACTTGCTCCCAAACAAATGTACAGTATGTGGAGCCCAACACACTTGAGCAGACTGAAGAACAGGGAAAGGTAAATTCTATTGATTAATTAAAATAACATTTGAAATTATGCTTAAACCATGTCATTGCATTGCATGGATATTCAGTGATGACATGGAATTTTGCAATCCTTTAAGTGTTAACTATTATGAACTACTTTGAACTAGACAATAATTTACAAATGGTGCCCCATGAAAATTATGATGATTTAAGCTCTCATTTGTATGTGGTGCAGTTATCATCAGTACTGTATCTATGTTTTCCAAAATCAATGTGTTTACTAATTTGCAAGCTGTATGTCCTGACTAACAGCAAATCTTTTCTGCTAGGATGATTTGGAAGCAACAGCCATGGTCACCAATTCAAGGGTAAAGTCTAACAGTTGCCCAAAGATGTCACAATTTCAGTTTGGAAAGCTGATTTAAGTAACTTCAAGGTGGATGCTGTTGCCAATGCTTTTGTGTTTACATAGCATCAACAGACTGTTTACATTTTAAGTGGCATAAAAATCTAAGTAATAAACTGTATCTTCTATATTTACAGAAAGCACCAGTCAAGAATAACAGGAGAAGACAATCCAAAATCGAGGGGCCAATCTGGAACAAGTCAAGCCCATCAGAAATACACTACCGGTCAAATGTTTTGAAACACTTGACTGAAATGTTTCTCATGATCTTAAAAATCTTTTGATCTGAAGGCGTCTGTTTAAATGTTTGAAATTAGTTTTGTAGACAAAAATATAATTGTGCCACCATACAAATATTTCATTATAAAACTAAAATTTAATAAAAATAAAAAAAAAAGTTTTTGAAATTGATGACTTGGACCAAATAATAAAGAAAAGCAGCCAATAAGTGCCCAACACAGATGGGAACTCCTTCAATACTGTTTGAAAAGCATCCCAGGGTGATACCTCAAGAAGTTGGTTGAGAAACTGTCTAGAGTACATGTCTGCAAATTCTAGGCAAAGGGTGACTACTTTGAAGATGCTAAAATATAACACAGTTTTGATTTATTTTGGATTTTGTTTAGTCACAACATAATTCCCATAGTTCCATTTGTTATTCCATAGTTTTGATGACTTTACTATTATTCTAAAATGTGAAAAAAAATATATACATATAAAATAAAGACTAAGTGTTTCAAAACTTTTGACCGGTAGTGTAAATGCTCCTAAAAGACTATCCAGACCACCAAAAATGCATACACTGAAACAAATCCTTCACCAGGATTACTGGTTGACCAGGTATACCATCGACCTGGCCAGCTACCTCATGGCAAATGACAATATGCATATTGATGGGTTTCAGTCAGTTCTGCCCTTTAGTGCTATTGCACATGGAGGGATTGTGGGAACTCCACAAAAAAAGTTTGTTCAGATACTGAATATTCGGCAAAGTCACTGGATCGCAGTTAGCAATGTCTTTAGTGATGAAAATCAGCTCTCTGTGTATGACAGCAAACGTGCCCCTCTGAACCCAAGAACCCTACAGACACTGTCCTGGCTGGTAGGCCACAGTCAGACCATTTTGATGTTCTGCAACCAGCTGTGCAGCAGCAAACAAATCTCAGTAAGTGTGGGGTGTTTTCCATAGCATTTGCATATGCTGTATGCAAGGGTCATCCACCAGAGCTATGCATATTTAATGAAAGCAGGCTAAGGGCACAAATGTATACATCATTAACATAAAACAGAATCATATTTGGAATGAAGACCCGAGAGAGTGAAGCTGAGGCAAACATGACCAAAATTGCAATACAAGACTACTGTGTTTGCAGAACAGCTCATTACAATGAGCTCGTGGTTCAGTGCTCTAAATTCCAAGAGTGGTATCATCCTACATGTGTAGAAATACCCAGAAGTGTGATTGATAACGATCAGGTCTGGCAATGTTTCAAATGCCAGTGAAGATGTAGCGGATACTACATGAGGTAGCTCAGAGTGCAATAATGTAGAAGAAAGCATGTTATTTTTAGTATCATTTAAAATTTGTCTAAACATTTAAACGTGTCACTGCGGTATTTAAACCTTACATTTGATAAAAGTTAATTTTAAATATATGTTTTATTTGTGTTTTTCAGCCTTGACTAAAATATGGTAAAGGTGTGAAATCAAGATCACGTTTTATTTATGCTCTTACAAAAGGAAAACAAGAAAAAATGTTCTAAGACCGTGCAACATTATACAAATTATTTGATTTTGCATGCATAAATACGAAAAAAGTGCAGGGATGCACTTTGAATTTTGGGGTGTTTTTGCCCCAACTCTAATCTATAATCCTTTGAAAAAGTGAGCAAACCTATAAAGAAAAGCTTTTTATGAGTGTTTGAATATGGGACATGATGTGCTAGGATGCACTTTGAATTGTGGGGTGATTTTGCCTTTAATTTTATCAAAAACTGTGTTGGGACTCATGTATTCAGATAGAAGACAAAGGCAGGCCTAATACAGTCGTAAAAACCTAACTCAAGCCCCCACCTTCCAGGTCGTAAATCTTACCGATAAAAATCACACCAAAGTCAAACAAAGGAAGTCCAAAACAGACTACAAATCCATGAAGCCTTGCTCACTAAAGGACTGAACTCTCAACTCCTATTGAATGAGGCACACAACACAACGTCCCTCAAACATGACATCATCAGGAGTTGAAATAACTCTGAAATGCTTCCAGAATTTGCTTCCAGCGACTTTGTTCACCGAATATAGACGTAGTTTTTTTTGCTGCTCTCCGGTGCAACCTCGTGGCACAAGGAAGTAATGTCCGACTTGAAACTGTAGCCATACAATCTCCATCTCGCTGGACGAGTTGAGATTACTCTGTGTTCAACCAAACACTCTAACAGATCCGAAGGAGACCGCCGAGCAATTCGCATCTTCATCCGTTTGCCTACAGAAGTGAAGAGATTAAAGATTTCTCTTCCATCTTCAATCAAGTCGACATTTCTGAGTTCTCCGCCAGCCCGCCGAGAATCAACAGCCGTACCGCCCGCCGACAATCAACAGCCGTACCAACCACCGACAGAGTGAGGAAACGGCCTCCCGTCATCACACGAGCCTCAAGGAACCGGGTCAAAGTTAAAGGACGGAGGAAAACACATTCTACCTGTGTCCTCATGCGATTCAAGTAAGAGGTTTACGTCTGGGCAGAGATAGAATATTATAGTGTGTTATTCTTGTGTTTCAAGGTTTTTGCTTGTACAGTTGACGGACTGCCATGTCTGCTCATTATTAATACTCAGGGTATTAATTATCACAAATTTGTTTTGCTGTATTGTGGTCCAACCAAATTGGATTGTTGTGCAATTTCGCCATTGCGGGTGAGACAGCAACTGAGTTCATCCACTAAATAGTCAAAGTACGCGGGACTGTATGAGCCGTCCACCGCGTCTCTGAGCGATGAACTAAACAGCTGCTTTCTCTCCCATGATCGCGAAATCAGCTTTAGGTCTGTCACTTCTCTCTCTCTCTCGTACTAACCACCCACACACACACACACACGCAGGCACGCGACCCCTCACAAACATTCTGGCACACATTTTGGCTCGTAGATAGCTTAAATGCTAAAGCTCAGCTTTGTCCCTAAGCTATCGTACAAGCGGATATACGCGGTAACTGGTAGACGCCATCTCCGCCCCCATTTGCGGTCATATTCCCTAGTCGGAAGTCTCGCGTAACATACTCTCCACGAGAGTCACGTCCGCTATTTTGTGCGCGTCCCTCCTTACACACACAGTCACACACACACACCCTATGTGTTATAGATTTATTTTTATTTCCATATCTAATCATGTCACTGTTTAGTTTGTAGTTGTAAGTCGGAAGTTTATTGACTGCATTGTATTAATTATTAATTGATATTACTGCATAAATTAACTTTTGTTTATATTACAAAGAGAAGTGTTTTGGTTTGTTTTGCATACACCTGTGTCATGCTGACAGGATGTCAGTGCTTGGATTCAAACCTTCATTCATTGTTTTTTTTCCCGAAAATCGATATTCTTCGGATGCCGATTTTCCTAAGAAAACAATCTAATATTGAGACTGTTTTAATATTTGGTTATTAGTCCCTGATTTCAGGGTGGTGCCCCGTCAATGTTAATCCTTATTAATATTCTATTGATTTTTGATAATTGATAATTATCTTTGATGATTGAATTTGAATGATCAATAAACTAGTATTAATTTTAATTTATGTTTCATCGATGTTAACAATTAACGATTATCTTTGATAACTGTTGATTTAAAGGATTTAAAAAAGCTAACATTGATTCTCATCAATGTTCTATTGATTTTAATAATTAATAACTATCTTTGATCATTATTAATTATTGCTAATAACCAAACGTGCTCCTAAACGAAGCACACTACATTTACTGGAGCCCCATATGAGGTTTTAATGAGTTAGATCCAATTAATTAATTTAAATATTAATTAATAACTACAGAAATAATGATTAATTATTTCTGATAATAACACTGATCTAAACAACCAGTAAAGCCCTACAACTGTACAGTAAAATGACTTGAAAATTGATACAGTAACAGTCAGCATAACTCTTATCTATAATCCATTGAATAAGTCAGCAAACCTCTAAAGGAAAGCTTTTTATTGGCGTTTGAATATGAGAAAATTATACAAGTGCAACGACGCACTTAGAATTTTGGGGTGATTTTGCCTTTAATTTTCTAAAAAAAAAAAACCCTGCAGTTTTAATTGACCTACAGGATTTACAATTCAAAGATTATTACAAGGTACATATGAATGACAATGAAAGATCCTTGGCAGAAAAGTAAAATGTATTATATGTAATATGTAAATGTAATGTTAATTCAGTAAACTTTGGATATAAATTATTTACCTGCCCTATCCAAGAGTCTTCTAAACCAGTCACCTTTCACATAGGCCAAATCAAACATATTAATAAACACCAGCACGTCACAAACACACAAATAAACGCTTTTTCGTCAATATAGTAAGACTTGCTATCTTCTGCACTCAACAGGAGTCAGAAAGCACGTCTTCCTGTTCTCTCCTCAAAGTACCGTCTTTACTGCAATATGCGCGCACTCGGATTTAAATCGCGGCTGGCTTGACCGCAGTGGTGTAACGGTCGCTGCGCTTCGCGTCCGCATTAACACCTCGAATGCGCATTCATTTTCAGTAATTCTACAGTCAATTATTCCTTCATATCTTAAAAAAAAATGACTAAATAAACAAATAAAATAACGACTTACAGCTTCCATCTTCCAGTTTCTTCTTTCAGTTTGGCGCTCTCTCTCGCGTATATCTTGACAAAGATTTGAAACTGTACATAATGACGTAAAACGTACATTGTTTCTTTCACCTCTGCATTTCTAAACCGTTGACACAAACACACACAAGAACATATTGAGCATATTATTAATCCAAATGACAGAGAACAAACAAAGTTATATCAATGAGTCCACAACTAAAGCTCCTTGGCTGAATTCATATAAAATTCAACCAAAATTATATTGCTTACATAACTCGAGTGGCAGGTAATCATTGATGTATGTCAGGACTAGCGCTAACAAATGTACTTACAATACATGGCTCATTCTAAATTTATGAATCACCTCATTTAACAAGCATTTTGCCTCAACATACCTTATGTAACAACATTAAATCATTCTTAAGTAAATTTGTTCTTATCTAATTCGATTCTTACCTTTTTGTTTTCTTTTCTTTTTTTTTTTCTGTTGTTTTTACTCCTCCGGGACTTTGTTTTGACATAGGAAATGTAACAGCGTTCATATCGGGTTCGCCTAAATACTTGTATATAATAAAATAAGAAACGGAGACAAGTTAATGTTTGAACAGAACTTCTTCCTTATTTATTTGATGCACCATGTTGCAACTCGACTGAACTGCCCGCCGCGTATTTGGCGCACATGCATTTACAACCCGCCAACGGCAAGCCCTGATGGAAAAACACACACGCACACACACTGTACACAATCACTTAGCGTTACAACAATACACTCCATCAAAATTAAGTCTTTTACAGTAATAAGTGCAGCTTCATATGTTAAAACGCATGTATCTCATGGCAAAGTCTACTGTAGAGACATGTTTACAGCTGTTTAAACCAAACTGCATCATTCAAATTCAAGTCAAGTCTTTTAAGTAAATGTAACAAATACTATATCAAAAATCCACATGCCTATGAAGTCTTGTAGAGATTACTCAAGATAATACATATATATTTAACCATAAAAAATTATGTGTTTGAAAATAATGATATTAAGTAGGTTATTTAAAATATAAAATTAATGAACATAGATTCATTTGTTGAAAATATTCTCTCTTTTTTTTGTTGTTGTTGTTTTTTGTTTTGTTACAATTACAACACTGATTCGTTTTTTTTTTACAGTGTATGAATTTGTCTTAAAAATTTTATATACAAACCATTTGGGACATTTCCAGAAATATTAGATGATATAAAAAAATCCCTGTTTGAAATGCCACCTATAACATATATAATTAATTTATATACTGTTTAAAACAATTGTGGACCATGGTCGAGGAACACTTTTATTAGAGTACTCTTATTTACCCCAAAGCAGGGGCAGCAGTGGGCTTACCGGGCTTAAGCCCCAAATGTTTTAGGAAAAGCTCAGAATGTATTTAGCACCTCGGTAATAATCACAACGTTTTCATGCATGCAGTGAAATAAAATCCTTTAGAACTGCAATTCTGCTTTGTGCTCATCAAACAGTGTCTGAAAAAAAAAAAAAATTGCTTATAAAATTCAGTAGTTGGAAAGAAGTTGGGATTCACTGTCAACATAATATGAAACCTTACCTGTGCTGTACTTTAGTTTGTAAATCTAACATTTGTGGTCATGCATTTTTGTTGATGAATATGATTTAATTTTGGATATAGGCAGGTTCCTAATTAGATAAGGAACAACAGCTTTGTGTCATGGCTCTGGATTTGAAGGTTTTAAAGGGGTCATGTCATGAGGAATCAAATGTTCCTTAATATTTTGACATATAAGAGGTCTTTCTACTATAAAAACATACTGTAAAACCTAATCCCCATTGCAATAAAAGCATTTATTGAAACCAAAACGCCAAAATGCTTTGTTCTCTACATCAGTATATTAGTGATGTTACAAAAGGTACTCATTAATTCATGACCACCAACAACATCAACACCTACTTCACATGATCGCACCCTTGGCCCGGCCCACTGGGGCTCAGATTAGGAATGGGCGATACCACTTATTTTCTTTTTGATCCGATATCAATAATTTCAAGCTGGTATTCGATACCAATACCAATATTTTTATTTTTATTTTTTTTTGCGATTTCTTGGGATAAAATGGGTAATTTAAAATATTATTTTTAGTAATAATTCAAGTCATTAATATTATATATATTTTTTTACATTTGTGACCCTAAACAGAAAATTATTAGACTTCTGTTTTGTTTACCCTTACAAAAATTAACCATGGTTTCACTACAGTAACTATAGTTTAACCATGGAATTTAGTTAAACCATAGTTACCACACATTTAACCATGGTTACTACTACAATATTACTGTAGTAGAACCATAATTTCAGCCAAAAAACAAACAAACAAACAAACAAAAATGGTTATACAGTATTACTTTAGTAAAACCATGGTTAACTATTTTTTTTAAATTAATAATTAAAAACAATTACACACAATTATAAGAAATAAGAAATGTCACCTTTAGATATATTATTTTAGCGTGGATTTACTCCAGAAGCTGTTTCTCAGATTTTCTGTCATTACCTCTACAAGGCACTGATCCCTCTTGTTTGAACAAGCCTTGTGACGGCGCAAGTGCTTGTCTGCTTGTGTCTTTCAGCATGCATGTTAAGATGAGTGGAAGAAGAAATAGTTCCCATCCTGCACAAGTATTTGCTAATATAGCCTAATCCTTTTTATTTCAATCTGAAGCTTATGATTATTGTTCATGCTCATTGTAACCAAATAATAATATCCCTAGTTACATAAAAAAAAATAAAATAAATAAAAAAATTTTTTAGAATCGATATTTTTTGTGAGAGGATCGATATTTTTGATACAACATCAGTATCGGAAGTATTGATACTTTAGGATCGATCTGCCCATCCCTAGCTCAGAGAGAGTGAGAGAGCAGGACATAGGCCTACAGCTCTGCCTCTTGTTGTTTTGTGCATAAACTGCTCAACAAACTGTTCTTTCGCACATCTGTGCTATTTTTAATTGTTGGTGTATGTAGACACACACTAGATGGACGTCTTTTGATGCGTTGCCGGCTATGTGCACCATGTGATGATACTGGAAACTGGATAGTGTGCACCTTCGTTGTGCTTTGGACTATGTATGTGCTTCATGTGGATGTGTCTTCAGTGTATTTCAGTGTGGATTGCTTGTGAACATGTCATAAAATGATTCGAGGTTTGCAAAGTAATTGTCATTGAAGGATGGGACAGTTTAAAAGACTATTGGACCCGATTAAAAATGTGAGTAAACACAGGGTTGTTTCTCGCTCTAGGCGAGATCCCTATTGCTGCCACCGTTGGGGGGAGGGCTCTTCTTTGGCATCCCCCAGCAGGTGGCACCCTAGGCGACCACCTAGTTCACCTATGCCTAGAAATGGCCCTGAGTAAACAGTTCTATTCATGAATATTTCAAATGTCATGACAGTGACGTGATGCAACGCTTGAGGCTGTCTACACCGGGCGTGTCAACACAAACTTTCCAAACTGTTTATTTGTGTTGTTGGCAATAGTAGCGGCAGCACAAAATTGAATGGGAGATCTGTTTAGACAGCATCACTGATTCTATTGCTTTTGATGCAACGCGCCTCTCGCATCCGGTGTAGACAGGGTGTGAGTGTAAACAGTTGTGCTTGAGATGAACAGTTTAATATACAGGTGCATCTCAATAAATTAGAATGTCGTGGAAAAGTTCATTTATTTCAGTAATTCAACTCAAATTGTGAAACTCGTGTATTAAATAAATTCAATGCACACAGACTGAAGTAGTTTAAGTCTTTGGTTCTTTTAATTGTGATGATTTTGGCTCACATTTAACAAAAACCCACCAATTCACTATCTCAGAAAATTAGAATCCATCATAAGACCAATAAAAAAAACATTTTTAGTGAATTGTTGGCCTTCTGGAAAGTATGTTCATTTACTGTGTATGTGCTCAATACTTGGTAGGGGCTCCTTTTGCTTTAATTACTGCCTCAATTTGGCGTGGCATGGAGGTGATCAGTTTGTGGCACTGCTGAGGTGGTATGGAAGCCCAGGTTTCTTTGACAGTGGCCTTCAGCTCATCTGCATTTTTTGGTCTCTTGTTTCTCATTTTCCTCTTGACAATACCCCATAGATTCTCTATGGGGTTCAGGTCTGGTGAGTTTGCTGGCCAGTCAAGCACACCAACACCATGGTCATTTAACCAACTTTTGGTGCTTTTGGCAGTGTGGGCAGGTGCCAAATCCTGCTGGAAAATGAAATCAGCATCTTTAAAAAGCTGGTCAGCAGAAGGAAGCATGAAGTGCTCCAAAATGTCTTGGTAAACGGGTGCAGTGACTTTGGTTTTCAAAAAATACAATGGACCAACACCAGCAGATGACATTGCACCCCAAATCATCACAGACTGTGGAAACTTAACACTGGACTTCAAGCAACTTGGGCTATGAACTTCTCCACCCTTCCTCCAGACTCTAGGACCTTGGTTTCCAAATAAAATACAAAACTTGCTCTCATCTGAAAAGAGGACTTTGGACCACTGGGCAACAGTCCAGTTCTTCTTCTCCTTAGCCCAGGTAAGACGCCTCTGACGTTGTCTGTGGTTCAGGAGTGGCTTAACAAGAGGAATACAACAACTGTAGCCAAATTCCTTGACACGTCTGTGTGTGGTGGCTCTTGATGCCTTGACCCCAGCCTCAGTCCATTCCTTGTGAAGTTCACCCAAATTCTTGAATCGATTTTGCTTGACAATTCTCATAAGGCTGTGGTTCTCTCAGTTGGTTGTGCATCTTTTTCTTCCACACTTTTTCCTTCCACTCAACTTTCTGTTAACATGCTTGGATACAGCACTCTGTGAACAGCCAGCTTCTTTGGCAATGAATGTTTGTGGCTTACCCTCCTTGTGAAGGGTGTCAATGATTGTCTTCTGGACAACTGTCAGATCAGCAGTCTTCCCCATGATTGTGTAGCCTAGTGAACCAAACTGAGAGACCATTTTGAAGGCTCAGGAAACCTTTGCAGGTGTTTTGAGTTGATTAGCTGATTGGCATATCACCATATTCTAATTTTTTGAGATAGTGAATTGGTGGGTTTTTGTTAAATGTGAGCCAAAATCATCACAATTAAAAGAACCAAAGACTTAAACTACTTCAGTCTGTGTGCATTGAATTTATTTAATACACGAGTTTCACAATTTGAGTTGAATTACTGAAATAAATGAACTTTTCCACGACATTCTAATTTATTGAGATGCACCTGTATTCAGATGCAATGTGTTGGATGTGTGTTATGTGTAATCCCTGAAATGTAGTTTTATAATATTGTGGGGTTTTACACTCTCTTCCGATTGAGTTTCAAATATGGCTGTATTTGAAGGGCTGCACGATGTTAGCCAATCAGAACAATGGGCGTTTACACTGATGTTTAAAGAAGGAAGCCTGAGCTTTTCAGACAGAGGGCCAGAGTCGGCACCAGTGTGGACAGTTATCATGGATTACTAAATTATGACTGTTTTGGTGGGAAGAAAACTTCACTAACATTATCAGTGGACCTCAGGAAAAATAATAAAACTATATATATATATATATAATAAAAGAGCATTTCATGACCCCTTTAAACATATAGCCTACGTGTTCAATTAGTTTGATTACAAATTATAATAGCATTGAGCAGTATTAAGGAGGATTGCAGATGACTGTCTAAAGTGTTGGAATAAACATATCAAAAACATTTGTATGGAGCATTTTCTGTGTTATTTTGTCATGGTCATTACTCTCAAGCTGCAACATGACATTAAAGAAGCATAAAAGCACCATTAAAGTAGTCCATATGACAAGTGTTTTACATTAAAAGTCTCTTAAAGCCATGTTATGTGAATTGCAAAGGATATAAATATACAGTCTTGGGTTAATTTTGGAAAAAACACATGACCTGTGACGTCTGAATTTTCATTCTGACTGCTTTGATCTCTGGTTCAAAAGAAGCGCAAAACCCAGTACAAGTTTGAACCCAGTACAGGCACATAAGCACATTACATTCCCATGTTAGCAAAATGTTACTGACCAGCCCACCAACATATTTATTTTGCAATCTACACGTTAATAATGAGTCAATACTTTACTTTCATGCGTTGCTTTTATTTTGTTTTAACACAACTTCTTGAAATTGAGCCTTCATTGATTATTATTTATTTATACATAATTTAGTAAATAATACGCAAAAACGTTATAACAGCATTGATGATACATTTTAATGCTTCAAAATGTTGGCAGCCACAGCGGCTTACTAGGTGCGCTTAATTTTTTTGACCACAAGATGGCAGTAAATTGAACCTTATATTGAAGGTTTGAGTAATGAACCCATTTTCAAAACATTGGTAATGAAAGCCCCACTGCTTCAGAAAGCTTTGTTTTACCATCACTAAATAAACTGCTTATTATATTCTATAATAGAGAGAGCAGGTCTAAAGGGTTGTAACAAGGTTAAGGATGGGAAAGGAGGAGGCGGGAACTGGCAGAACCATCAAAATAATATTTAATGAAACAAAAAGGAACAAAACATAAATGCACACACTGCAGCTGCGTGTGGCTCTCTCTCTCTCGAACTGCCGCACTCCGCCACACTTAACCCTCTCCTCGGCTGATTAGCCCGATTGGGGGCCGGGCATGTGTAGAGAGGAATAACCTGGTTCGCCTGCGCCCAGATACATTGTCGCCCGGCCCTCAGCCACTCCCCAACCTCTGGCGGACGACATCCGCTCTTCCCTGGGCGGACCGGAGCAAGTCCTCGGACCCCTCGCGAATGGAACGCCCCTCTGCGTTTTGCCGGCTGGTAGGGAGCCCCTCTGCCCGTGGCAGCAGCTCCACCGCTCCACACTTATCCCTCTCCTCGGCCGAATAGCCCGAAGGGTTAACAGCAATGCCCATACACATATGAGTGCTAATATGGGATCAAAATCCTGTCAAAAGTATTGCGGTCGTGGATCCAGAAATAATAAGTGTGAATCAAAATAATAAGCATGAATCAAAAAATAATAAGCGCAGATAAAAAAATAATAAGTGCAAAAATAAATAAAAAGCACAGATCAAAAATAATAAGCGCAGACCAAAATAATTAGCGCAGATCAAAAAATAACAAGCATGAATCAAAAATATATCAACACATTTAAAATGTGCTGCAAAAAACAAAAAAACAAAACAAAAATAAATAAACAAATAAAAAAATTAAAGCAAAGTCATCAGAATTGAAAATAAAATCATGTTTTCCTTGGTCATATTACTGTTTTTTGTGCTCTCTGACAATTTTGCTCATATTTTAAATTATTTGATTTTATTTTTTGTACGCTTACACTGTATTTTTCTTTCAAAATGGTCAGAGAGCACAAAAAAACAGTAATAACCAAGGAATACATGATTTTGTTTGCAATTCTGATGACTTTGCTTTAATTTTTCTGTTTTTTTTTTCTTGTTTTTTTGTAGCGTATTTTAAATGTGTTTATATATTTTTGATTCATGCTTCTTATTTTTTATCTTTGCTAATTATTTTGATCTGCGCTTATAATTTTGATCTGCGCTTTTTATTTATTTTTGCACTTATTATTTTTTTATCTGCACTTATTATTTTTGATTCACGCTTATTATTTTTGGATCTGTGACCGCAATACATTTGATGGGATTTTGATCCCATATGCTAACAGCTGTAGAAAACAAGTGCATATGGCAGCGTTTAAATTCAGAACTTAACCTCGCTGTTGCATTGGTGATGGATTAATTTTTTTAAATTATTTTTTTGTTAATTGTGGAGAAACAAAGTGCTACATCAACTTTTAATAAGGATTAATTAACAAAGGAAAAAGCATGGGATGCAGGTCCCAGATAGCAAGAACCTTTGGGCCAAATGTGGAAGTAAGCCGTCACATCTGGCCTAGATCTGGCATGGCTAAACACATGTGGGCCAAACTTTCACCATATGTGTTTTGCCAAAGCATCAGAACTGGAGGGAATTTTCTCTTGGGTCACAACTGGCATTGAGGTATATGGCCCAGATGACAACACATAGCTGAGAGTCATGTGTGGCTTGGCTATAGCAAGCCATGGAAAATGTTAACTTATGGCTGACATTTGGTTTATACTTGGAAAAACACATGTAGGCAGGTGTGGAAGTCCACACCTCAGCCTGTTCAACAATGCCATTGGTTGGTCTCATTGTTGTAGAATCTTCTTTCAGTTCCTATTGTTGGATTAGTGAAACTGTCACTGCAGCAGCAACTTAAATACTGGACTGTGGCCAACTGCTGTGCATTGAACAAGCACTACACGAACGCTTTTAACGGTTGCGCACTGTTACCATGTCAACAACCTCGTCTTCAGCTGAAAGTGTTTTAATGCGCTCCTCCTGCTGGGCCCTATGGGAGTTGTAGGCCCCTGGGCTTCGGTCCGTATAAGCCTGTATGTTAATGCGCCCCTGCCCATGGGTGAGATTTTTTTAATATGTCTACCACCTTTAATACACTTTTCATGTGTTATGTTTAACATTATTTTAAA
The DNA here is from genome assembly GCF_019703515.2 of Myxocyprinus asiaticus. Classification (NCBI taxonomy): domain Eukaryota; kingdom Metazoa; phylum Chordata; class Actinopteri; order Cypriniformes; family Catostomidae; genus Myxocyprinus; species Myxocyprinus asiaticus. The sequence continues at coordinate 38,382,374 of NC_059363.1, read as the reverse complement.
TGATAAATAAAAATCATGCATCATGAATTAGACAATTGTAACCAATTCCAATGTTACTACCAACATCAACACACTTCTGTAATGTTTAATATGTTATTTGTACTTCAAATTAAAAAGATTGTGATTTAATTTTATGGTTATTGTTTGATTTACTGTGCAGTAAATTAAAGTATTGTCAGGATTTTGGACTTGTATACTTTGTTAGCCACCAGAGGGCCTCAGTGGGATCATTCATGTGTGTCATTATCATTATTGCTTTCACCTGTGTCTCATTCCTCTGTGTGTATTTAAATTGGTTTGTTCCCTTGTTTCAGTGCTTGCCGTTTAGTTCATTCTAGACAAGCTACCTGTGTACCTGATTCCGATTTCTCCTTGTGGAATATACTTTTTGCCATGTGGATTTTTCTTTGCAAAGTGCTCTTTATGGATTATACTTTTTGTTATGGATTGTTCTACTAGATATTTTTCGTGGATTAACATTTTTCTTTGTGGATTACCCTCTGCCTTTTTTCTGCATTTCCCCTTTTGGAGTATTTTTTTTTGTTTCCTTACCAATTTAGATTTTATTAATAAACGCATTGTATTTTGAGCACTACTTTGTTTCCCGTGTAAGCCTTTGCTGTTGGGTTCATCACATAACATGTGGTTCACCGGTTGCTTATCTGGCTCATACGGCGCCAACTCGGGTTCGAGCCTCAGCCCTGACAGAAACACCAAGTCCAACATGGACCCAGCAAAGACCACCAGTGCTCAAGAAATCTGCGCTACCATTGCTCAGCATGAGACTTCTGTTCACTGTCACAAAGTGGCACTCATCCAACAAGAGACCTTGATGGCCAAGCACTTCCAAGCACTGTCTGATATCCTGGCTTCTCTCCAAGAGATTTTCAAGCAGTTGCCTCCTGCCTCTGCTCCAGCCTTGATAGCACCTCCTGCCCCACACCCAGTTCCTCAAGTGCCATCTCCTCTTGTTGAACCTCGCCTGCCTGATGATGAGGAGGAGATTTCAGTTTGGCTCCTTTCTGTTTTAGGGCTATGATTGGCTGCTGACATCAGCGGGGGCCAACACAGTGTGGCTCAGCCTCCCTTCTCTATGCGGAACATTTGCATAAGTACATAGTTAAAACAATATCTTTAAAATTTCATCAATGCATATATCTGAAGATATAAAGACCAAACATGATATTGAAAGATTAAATATTATGCATGCATTAATTTATACCACTATAGTTCAGTTTGTGTGAACTATTGTGGTAACTGAACAACTGCAATTTACATAAACAGTTCTGTGAACAAACATGGAGAGGATGTGTTGCATTTAGTATCCATGTTAGGAGTAAAGATTGTGTTGTCTTTGTGGCTTCTTTTTTCAGCTTTTGCCACATGGTAAGTTAATGCTGCTTCAAGAGGTCTTGAAGAAAATGTATGGTCCTTCTCACCTTTTAGGGCAAACTTCTGGATTGGCAGGTTTGAGAGGTTGCTCAGAAACCACTCATGGACCAATAAGAAGTCTTTTCCAACGTGTTGGAAGGTATGGGGCCTTACTTTCTGAAGTATCTGGCAGTTGTCCGAGCAGCTTATCTGATGGCTGTGCTTGGCATTTTTTTGTGTTAGTCCTGCCACGATCCAATCAAAATGGAGCAACTTTTCTTTGCCTTGAAAGTTAGGGAGGGGCTCTGCCATAAACTGGGTCATGGAATGTCATCTGGTCCGATGGTTTACCACACTATGTGGCTGGATATTAGGCTCAGAGAGAGGCAACTGACCCGTATGCCCTCCGTCAACCCCCAAGTAAATCCCAGAGCTCAGGATCTTCCAGGCCCCTCTGAGAGATCTCTGTTGTTCCAAGAAACACCGAATCCACACAGCTGAGGAGCACTCAGATCTCTCCTTCAGAACGTGATGCCGTATGAGGGAGAGATGCTCTTTATATTGCTGTCGGTCCGAGCACTTTCGTTCAGTCTGTCCTGAGCTCACGGGAAATGCCCAGTCCCATCCAGTCAGGGGTGGACAGTGACCGGAGTCACCCAAACCACTCCAGCCACCAACTCAGGACTTTACCTGCCTGCCCCGCTCACCTGGAACGATTAACAACACTCCCTCCAGGCCTTGGTGGATTCGGGCACAGCAGGTAATTTCATGGACATTTCCCTAGCTGAGAACCTCAAGATCCCCATTTACTTTCTTCCCTCTCCTTTGGTAGTAACAGCCTTGGGTGGAAGACCTCCAGGCCACGGGAAGGTTTCCCATCAAACTTCCACCCTGCATCTTTCCATTCTCCAACACCAAGAGGAGATGAGTTTTCACCTCATACAGTTTCTCCAAGTTCCCCGTAATACTTGGTCACCCTTGGCTCCTATATCACAATCCTCACATTGAATGGCCCACTGGCACTATCCTCGAGCGGGGTCCCACTGTCATGCCAACTGTCTCTTCCTGAGTTCCCCTGAGCCAATTCCTGAGTCTCAAGATTCCCAAGAAATTTCTCGAGTCCCCACCAACTATCACAATCACAAGGAAGTATTCAGCAAGAAGAGAGCCACCACCCCACCATCCATATGACTGCACCATCGACCTGCTCCCAGGAACATGTCCCCCTAAGGGTCGCATCTTCTCCTTATCTACTCCTGAGCATACAGCTATGGAAGAGTACATTAAGGACTCCCTTGCTTATGGCTTTATTCGTCCCTCACCCACTGGCGCTGTTTTTTTCTTCGTGGGCAAGAAGAATGGTGGTCTGCACTCGTGCATTGACTACCGAGGTCTTAACAGGATCAAGTCCATAACCGTTATCCCTTGCCCCTCATGGCCACTGCATTTGAACTACTACAGGGGGCTTCCATCTTTACCAAACTTGACTTGCGCAACGCCTTGACTTGCGCAACACACCTTGTGTGCATCAGGCAAGGTGACAAGTGGAAGACCACTTTCAACACCCCCACTGGCCATTACGAGTACCAGATCATGCCTTTCAGCCTCACCAATGCCCCTGCTGTATTCCAGATTCTGATAAATGACATGCTCAGAGACATGCCCAACCAATCTGTGTTCATTTACCTGGACAACATCTTGATTTTCTCGAGTTCCATCCACAAGCATGTAGAGCATGTCAGTACGGTCCTTTGACGCCTCCCTGCTAATCACCTCTACGTTATGCCCGAGAAATGTGAGTTCCACGTGTCTCAAGTGCATTTCCTGGGGTTCATTATTAACCCGGGGAATATCCAGATGGATCCCAAGAAAGTTAAACTAGTTATCAATTGGCCCATTCCCACTTCAGTCAGTGAGGTTCAGCGATTCCTAGGCTTCCTAGGCTTTGCAAACATTCATTGCAAATTCATACGCAACTTCAGTTTTGTGGCGTCTCCACTCTCTGCTCTCACCAAAAGTAAGAACTCCGGTTTTCATTGGACCTCTGAAGCTGAGAATGCTTTAAAGGAACTAAAGCGCCATTTTGCATCCATTTTGATATTTAACTGTTTTGGTTCAGTTTTGGAAAAAAAGATTTGTACCAGGTTTGGGCCATCATTCACTTTCTGAGCTTGGCCACATTCCAGCTGTTTATTTGGGCCAAAGCTGTGCCAAAGGAAATTTGCTGACTGGGTTACCTCAGCTGCTGTTGCAGATATTAAGTTAAAAATTATTTTTGGGAGAGCATCCTTTTTGTGAGGAAAGAACTCAACACTTAAAAATTTTGGCTGGTGTTTGATCAAAGAGATATCTCGATTTAATGATTTTGCATTACTTAATTCTTACTGTATTATTAAGCCATAATATTAAGAGTGATTGAGCAAAAACAAGTGATCACCGTCCTCTGTTGCAAAACAACATTCAAGCTCATTGTCCTCCCCCTTCCACTAAATGATGATGTTTGAAATGAACAGAGCTAATTGTGTTGCCTGTCACTACATGAAACAATTCTACAAAACTACATTAAATTACACCAGCAACATGTAAATAAGACTTTATGACAATCAAGTTTGTAATACTTATCAATAGCTCACTCCTGATAACCATTTTCTAACTTTTTTTTTTCTGTATACAGCACAGCAGTTTCTGCAGCAGAAATGCTGCCAGTGTGAAAAGCACAAGCATTGTTTGCTGCAAAAGTCAACATGTGGTTTGCACCAGGCGTTACACACACACATAGCATGTGTGGCTCATAATGTGCTCATGATGGTGCGCTTCCTGGAGGGTTCTGCCAAAATAAGGGCTAGAGGGTTTTAAAGGTGACAAAATAAAATCCAGAGGGTTTTAAAGTTAATAAATTACAACTCAAATGGTATTATTGTAAAATAAATCTATACTGTTATTAAAATTATTATAACAAGAATAAAAATATATTACAAATTACAATAATATTAACATTTATTGAATAATGTGATATTCACAAATAAATTTAAGACAAATATATATATATATATATATAATATATTAGTACCAGACCAATATATCGGTCGGCCGATATTAGCCTTTCACCGATATATCAGTATCGGTGTATATTTTACCGATATGAAAACATTTTTTCAGAACATATAATGCAGAAAACAATGCTTTAGAATTGATGTCATAGCATAGTTTGTCCAGCAGATTGCGCTCCGACTTGATTACAGAGCTGACTCTGAGCTGATGGTGGCTCTGCAGACAGGGCAGAGTTAAATGGTGCGGATTTGAGTGGTCTCTTCTCGTTAAATTGCTAACTAGTTTGTGAAATACATACTGGAAAGTTAATAAAAAATGACCCTATCATTTTATATAACTAATATAACGTTAACCCTGTCCCTGACAACCATGTCACTCATGTTTATCACATCTGTTTGCTGTTAGCCAGCTATATTTTGTCAGTGCAGTAAGTAATGTAGCAGATTGAAAGTTAAACATCAGAGCATCTTTTTGAAGCTTAGCAGACAACGGTGCAGTGGTGGATTGTGTGTGATGTGTGTTGATTTCATGCTTCGCTGTTACCTAGTTGGTGAAACACAATGCTGGAAAGTAAATAAAGTCCATCTTTTACTCTCCGTGGCAACGAGCTTACAGCTAACTATCTAATCACGTAGCTACTTTCATTGTTGTCAGCTGAGTGGAAGCTAATGAGTAAACATGTATTCACCAAAATGTTTTGTTTAGGATTCATAGTTTAGTACCCCCTTCAACCGAACAATTAGAGTCATTGCATTTATAAAATATAATATTAAAATTTTTTCCAGATATTAAAATAGAATACGTAATAAAAGTAGATTTAATAAATAGTATATTTGCCCTGTGTAAATAATATTATTTAGGAACTGTATCTAAAATAAATAAGGGGTGATAAATAGTAATACAACAGGCTGTATTCATTTTAATATCCTATATATATATATTTTGAATGTGTTGAACTTGATACCGGGCGATATACCCTAAAAACGGCACCGTTAGAACGGTTTCATACTGAAGAGCTGCTTAAAAGTTTTTTCTCTCTCTCGTAAATGCAAACGAGTGTAAATGCCAACACCATCATATATGTCGAAAGGACTGACCAACCAAAACATGAGCTCATTGATGTCATTAAATGAGTCTGCTTTTTTATTCCATCAGTTACTCCTGGTCGGAGGCTTCTGTATATAATTAGTTTATACATAGGGTTACATCCTACATAAATTTTATGGTGCAATGCTCAAATATTTAGGTAGAGTGTAAATTGTGACTTAGTGCCCATTTACGCCATAACTAGGCTAAGTTGTAACATAGCTGGTGCAACCGGCCCCAGATGTTTATTTAGCTATTTATTTTATTTTTATTTATTTTAATGGTCAGCATTTGACTGATACAAAACAGTAATGCTGATGTTTATTTAGCTATTTATTTTATTTGTATTTATTCTTTATTTTAATGGTCAATATTTGACTGATACTAAACAGTAATTCTGATGTTTATTTGGCTATTTATTTTATTTGAATTTATTCTTTATTTTAATGGTCAGCATTTGACTGATACTAAACATACAGTACTGATATTTATTTAGCTATTTATTGTATTTTTATTTATTATTTATGTAAATGGTCAGCAATTGACATACTAAACATACAATACTAATTTTTATTTCGCTACTTATTGTATTTTTATTTATTCTTTATTTAAATGGTCAGCAATTGACTTATACTAACAGTACTGATGTTTATTATGCCATTTATTGTATTTTTATTTATTCTTTATTTTCTCAGTGTTCATTTCTATAATTTGTAATAATATATAATAGTAATAATGTCAAATGTTCTTTGATAAAAATTATTTGTTTAAGAAAGCAGCCTTCTGAGTACCTTTGCATAGTCATATCAGTGCAAAATTGGTGCACAATCCACATAGAAAAGGATTGTTTTCATTCCAGCTAAAAAAATTGCTATATTGGTTACCATATTGGTAATCGGTGAATTTTCCCCCTCTAAAATTGGTATATATATATATATAATATGCCAATACAATTGGCTTTAATTTCACTGAAGATTTTCACTGGAATAACTGATAATTCTGATACCAGAAATGAATGAATCTGGGAGAATCGTTTGTTCAATACACTTGAAAATAATAAGCAAAGTTTTATGAAAATGAGCCCTGAATTGGGCGAGCCTTTGGTTGTGCAGTACCCTTGAAAAGAGTAACCAGTGCTTGTAATGTATTTGGACCTGGATTGGGCGAGCATTTGGTCAAGCAATACCCTTTAAAATGATAACAAAAGATTTTAATGTATATGAGGGAGGGGAGCATTGATTGTGCAATACCCTTGAAAAGGTTAACCAATGCTTGAGAGGAGTATGATGGAGGGGAACGCATCATTTTTGCAATAGCCTTGACAAGGATAAATGAGGCTTGTGAGGAGGAGGGAGAGTGGACCATATTGTGCAATTTAAGTACTTTACCACAGTTGCAGCACCTAGACAGTGCATTTGTGCTGCCTAGTATAAGTACTGGGCAGATAGAAGAAAACACCATGTTGTGGTGTCGTGGGATTCTTAGTCACATGCAAGAAAGAAAAGCCGCAGTTACAGAACCTAGACAGCACGTGTACACTGCATGGGAGATAGATTGAGCCACTAGCAGAGCACTGTGGTTGTATTGTCACAAATCTTAGACACACTGCCCGAGGAGGGAATGAGCCGAGAGAGACAGAATAGTATGATGTGTTGAAGGAGACTTGCAGTTGCAAAGTTGGGGCTCCTTTCAGCTACGCAGAAGCAAGACATTATTTATTAATGAAGGTTTTATCCCAATTAAGTAACACAAATACATTTCTTACCTGCAAATACCTTAATTACCTGCTAATATTATTGCCCTGACCACAAGCTCACAAATTATTAGTGAAAAGAACAAAATGACTTAAAGTGCACCTATTATGATTTTTAAACGTGCCTAATTTTCCTCATACAATAGATTTACATGAATCCAAGGTCAAAAAACACTTTAATTTGCTCATAATTTAAATTGCAGCATTACCTTTTTTTTTCCAGTGTCAAAAACAACTCGTTCAATGATCCGTTCTAAAGGATTCATTCTAAACTCCTCCTTTCAGAGTGCCTACTCTGCTCTGAGTGGTCAAATGTCCCAGTCTGTTGTGATTGGTCTACCGCTTACAGCACGTGTCGGAAAGGAAACGCCCACTACCATATCCGAGTTTCAGCCCCGTCTGAAAAAATTTCTGTTTTACCTTACCAATTTGAGCCCGAGTCCGATAGTGATACATCGGAAGATCAGCCCGAATCACCATCGCAAGCACGACGAGAACAGGACGTTTCTCTGTGGTAAGTTTATATGTAGTTTGACAATAATGTGAGTTAGCCTGTTAGCAGAGGCTAACAGCTAACATACTAACAGCCTGCACTAGCTGTACATGTAAACAGACCAGAGGCGGGTTTTTTGTTACCAAATTACGTGGGTTAGTACAGGAAATAAGTCTGGAATTACTAACGACTCGTTTCAGGTGTTCAGAATCGGTTCTTTCATTTGGGTATCAATAACTCCATATTTCGTACACTTTGATTTTTGAAACTTTGCAGACTTTTTTACATTCACAAACAGCTATATAACACACTACATGAAAGGTAATATTTGAAAAACCATAATAGGTGCTCTTTAAGCAATGAAGCAAGCTTAGTAGAGTATTAATAGGGAGCTTATGTTTTGACCAGCAGAAACAGAAATTGAACTTATGAATATAATGATGCTTTGAGCATAGATATGATTTTGATAAAGCCCCACTGTATAGAAGGCTTCAATGTCCTACCACAAATCAAAACCACAAATTCATCCAGAGAACTGCGCTCGGCGACTGACCTTGCACTCCGGGTGACGAAGGTCACGGTGCGGTCTCTCGGGTAGGCGATGTCCACCCTGGTGGCCCAGGAGCGCCACCTTTGGCTCAACTGTGTTGAGATGCGAGAGGCTGACAAGGCATGGTTCCTTGACGCCCCCATCTCCCAGGTTGGCCTATTCGGCGACACCTTTGTGGACTTTGCCTAGAAGTTCTCGGCGGTGAAGAAGCAGACAGAGGCCATACAACACATCCTGCCCCGGCGCGGCTCATGAACACGCACCCCGTCTGCTCGTCACCAAGGGCGTCCTCCTGCAGCAACAACACCGGCTCCGCCGCAGCCCGCCACCATGGCCTGGCCCCGGCGTGGAGCCAAATGCAGGAAGCAGACACCACCTGTCTCACGGTTGGCTGCTAAGAACCCGAGGAAGACTTTGAAGTGGTTTTCTCGCTTCCTGGGTCACATGTCCGGAGCACACGGCTGTCGTCACAAACACCGTCCACCGTCCCATTTTTGCAGGTATGATGCTCCAGTGGCGGACCCCCCACCCCTGTGCGCCCTGCTGTGGCACAAACACGCCCACACGGGATTGGTTCCGGTGGACTACGGGGACGAGACTCCTCCTCCCCCCTCCTCGGCCAATCTTATGGTGGGCGGCAGGAGCCAGGTAAGTGCTCCAATGTCCCTGGACTTGAATCCCCTCGACGTGGCACCTCGAGCTCCGCACCACCACGAGGCCCCACCCGCCGGTACTTCCGACATGATCATTCCCTTGGTCCCCCTCGCCCAGAGTTTGGGTGCATGGCTCGCGCTTTCCAACCCGTCGCGATGGCTGACCCGGACCGTCTGACTCGGCTACACGATTCAGTTCACCAGGCGCCTGCCCAGGTTCAGCGGCATCCGCTGCACCTCGGTAAAGGGCGAGAACGCCGCTACCTTGCATGCAGAGATTGCTACCCTTCTGTGCAAGGGTGCGATAGAGCCTGTCCCTCCAGCTGAGATGAAGAAAGGGTTCTTCAGCCCTTACTTCATTGTACCGAAGAAAGGCGGTGGGTTGTGACCAATCTTGGACCTGCAAGTACTGTACCGGGCTTTGCACAGACTCCCGCTCAAGATGTTGACGCAAAAACGCATTCTAGCAAGCGTCCGGCATCAAGATTGGCTCATGGTGGTAGACCTGAAGGACGCATACTTCCACGTCTCGGTCTTACCTCGGCACAGACCCTTCCTGCAGTTTGTCTTCGAAGGCCAGGTGTACCAGTACAAGGTCCTCCCCTTCGGCCTGTCCTTGTCCCCTCGCATCTTCACGAAGGTCGCAGAGGCAGCCCTTGCCCCGCTAAGGGAAGTGGGCGTCCGCATCCTCAACTATATCGACGACTGGCTAATCCTAGCTCACTCTCTAGAGTTGCTGTGCGCACACAGGGACCTTGTGCCCCAGCACCTCAGCCGACTGGGGCTTCGGATCAACTGGAAAAAGAGCAAGCTCTCCCCAGTTCAGAGCATCTCTTTTCTCGGTTTGGAGTTGGACTCAGTCTCGATGACAGCACGCCTCACGAACGAGCGCATGCAGTTGGTGCTGAACTGTCTGAAGGCATTCAGACGGAGGACAGCGGTTCCACTGAAACTTTTTCAGAGGCTCCTGGGGCATATGGCATCCTCAGCAGTGGCCACACCGCTCGGGTTGATGCATATGAGACCGCTTCAGCACTGGCTTCAGACTCGAGTCCCGAGATGGGCATGGCGCCACGGGACATATCGCGTGGCCATTACGCCAATCTGTCGCTGCCTCTTCAGTCCTTGGACCGACCTTGCATTTCTACGGGCAGAGGTTCCCCTAGAGCAGGTCTCCAGGCATGTCGTGGTTACAACAGGCGCCTCCAAGATGGGCTGGGGCGCCGTATGCAATGGGCACACAGCCGCTGGCTCCTGGACTGGCCCGCGGCTGTGTTGGCACATCAACTGCCTAGAGTTGTTGGCAGTACTGCTCGCCCTGCGGAGGTTCCAGCCGTTGATCCAGGGCAAGCACGTGTTGGTCCGGATGGACAACACAGTGATGGTAGTGTACATCGACCGTCAAGGCAGTCTACACTCCCGTTGCATGTCACAACTCGCCTGCCATCTTCTCCTCTGGAGTCAGCAGCGCCTCAAGTCGCTACGAGCCACTCACATCCCGGGCGACCTCAACACCGCAGCGGACGTGCTGTCACGTCAGGTTACCCTCAGGGGAGAGTGGAGACTCCACCCTCAGGTGGTCCAGCTGATTTGGAGTCAATTCGGTCGAGCACAGGTAGACCTGTTTGCTTCCTGGGAATCCCCCCACTGCCCGCTTTGGTATGCCCTGACCGAGGCACCCCTCGGTATAGATGCACTGGCACACAGCTGGCCCCCTGTACTATGCAAATATGTGTTTCCCCCAGTGAGCCTACTTGCACAGACCCTGTGCAAGGTCAGGGAGAACGAGGAGCAGATCATCCTAGTAGCACCCTACTGGCCCACCCAGACTTGGTTCTCAGATCTCACGCTCCTCGCAACAGCCCCACCTGGGCGAATTCCCCTGAGGAAGGACCTTCTTTCTCAGGGACGGAGAACCATCTGGCACCCGTGACCAGACCTCTGGAATCTCCACGTCTGGCCCCTGGACGGGACGCGGAAGACCTAAGTGGCCTACCACCCACGGTGGTAGACATGATCACTCAGGCAAGGGCGCCCTCTACAAGGTGCCTGGATGCCTTGAAGTGGCGTCTGTTCGCTAAGTGGTGTTCTTCCCGACGCGAAGACCCCAGAGATGTGCAGTCAGATCGGTGCTTTCCTTCCTGCAGGAGAGGCTGGAGGGGCAGCTGTCCCCCTCCAACTTGAAGGTGTATGTAGCCACTATTTTGGCTCATCACGATGCAGTAGATGGTAAGTACTTGTTCATCAGGTTCCTTAGAGGCACTAGGAGGTTGAATCCCTCCAGACCGCGCCTCGTCCCTCGTGGGACCTCTCTGTAGACCTTCGGGGTCTACAGGGAGCTCCCTTTGAGCCCTTGGAATCAGCTGAGCTTAAGGCATTCTCTTTGAAGACTGCCCTCCTGACTGCGCTCACTTCCATCAAAAGGGTAGGTAACCTGCAGGCATTCTTTGTCAGCGAATCGTGCCTGGAGTTCAGTCTGGGTTACTCTCACATGATCCTGAGACCCCGACCGGGCTATGTGCCCAAGGTTCCCACCACCCCTTTTAGGGACCAGGTGGTGAACCTTCAAGTGCTGCCCCAGGAGGCTCATTGATGCCATAACTATGGCATATCACGCCCAGGACATGCTGCCCCTGGTAGGGCAACATGTCCATTCTACCAGGGGTGTAGCGGCTTCCTGGGCCCTGGCCAGGGGTGCCTCTCTAACAGACATTTGCAGAGAAGCAGGCTGGGCAACACCCAACACCTTTGCAAGGTTCTACAACCTCCGGGTGGAACCGGTTTCATCCCAGGTAGTGGCACGCAATACAAGCGGATAAGCCCGGGATAGCCGGCCGGGTGTATCGCTTGCACATAGTGCCATCCACCTCCTTTTGAGCTGAAGACGTGCGCCATTAATTCCCAGTAGTGTTCACAAGCTTTGTTCCCTGGTTGACTTCCTCCGAGCCCTGTGGTAGTCGAGTTTTCGGAGAGACTCGCTGCCGGCCCAGTACACGTGCTAACTAAGAGTCCTGTTCTGGGGTAGGTGTTCCGCATGTGGTGGTTCCCTGTAAGGCTAACACCATGCGATGTATATCTTCCACTAATTTGTTTCCCTGTTGGCAAACTGCGTCTTCCTTGTGCAAAGCCCCTCTGCCCCAGTCTCCATGTTTGTAGTAACTCCTACATCGTTGGATAGGCTCTACCTTGAAGACTCTCCACATGGTCGGAAAGACTTTAGAAATGGATTTTTCCACTTAAATATCCCCCCCTCTCTTTGGGAGAGGTGTGGTCTCTGCGGTGTCTTCCACTTGGGAGGGACACCCCCCGACTAGACCTGGCGGCCCAGTCAGATAATCCCCCTTCTTTTTTGGGAGTGGAAAAAGAGAAGGGGAAATGAAGCCATGACTGGGTTAGCCTGTCTCTATCTTTTGGGTAGTCGACTTTTGGGTAGTCCCCAAAGGTCCGTTCGACACTCATAACTATGTTGGGGGAGGTTATGTGTCGACCTGGTGTGCTGGCTATGAGGCACACAGTAGTCTGCCCACCACACACCGCCAGTTCACGTAACACAGTTCAGCCAATTGTGGCGTTTCGTATAGGGACCCCTAGTGTCACTACATTGACACAACGTCGAGTGAGTGACAGATAGGGAATGTCATGGTTACTTGTGTAATCTCCATTCCTTGATGCAGGGAACGAGACGTTGTGTCCCTCCTGCCACAACGCTGAACTACCCGCTGAAATTGCCGGACCTTGTATCAGCTCCTCAGCATAAAACCTGAATGAGTGTTTGCATACCAGCTCCTTTTATACCTGTATGTCCAGGGGAGTGGCATGCAAATACCACTCGCCAATTTTCATTGGCCTTTTATCAAAGACCAGAGGTGTCTCGGGCTCCCAAGAGTTACCCCTAGTGTCACTACATCGACACAACATCTTGTTCCCTCCATCAGGGAATGGAGGTTACGCAAGTAACCATGACGTTTTCCCCTGATTGTTTCCAAAGGTGTTCCTCGTTCCCTTGTTTGCCCCCATGTATTTACGCCTTTGTATTCCCCTGGTTTCTTTGTCAGTCTTCACATGTGTTGTCTTGTTCTGTGCTTGGTTTCCCGTGTTTTTGTTTCATTCTATACTGAGTTACTTTGTTTATTTTTGGTTTCCATTAAAAGCTGCATTTAGATCCTCATTCCACGTCGGCCTCGTTACAGAAAGACTGACCATCCAAAATGGATCTAGCAGCATGCTTTGTCCAGTTGAGCTGAGCAAACTTACCAGTTAGAAAATACCCTCGTCTGTTTAGCACTGTTGCTAGATACACGGGATTTACCGATTCCCACTTGAAGTCCTTATATCAGATCGGTCTCCTAGCTCACAAGTGGAGGGAATTGCCAGAGACCAGTGATTACACATGGGAGGAGTTAATTTTAGAGACATTCGCTTCAGAGGAACCTCCTCTCTCAACCAGGTTTTTGGTTAATATATATATATATATATATATATATACACAAAAACATTTGTCTTAAGATGGTTATTTAGATCTTCAGCTTTAGTGTGTCAATATGAAAAATACATTTTAGACTCCCAAACATCACTTTGCAAATAGAAAAGATTAGAATAGAAGATCAGGGCGCTCTGCAAGAGATGACATTGTCGCCACAGAGCCCCCCACTAAACATCGAGTCAGTCTGGGATTACATGAAGAGACAGAAGCAATTGAGACAGCCTAAATTTATAGAAGAACTGTGGTAAATTCTCCAAGAAGCTTGGTACATCCTATCTGCCAACAACCAAGAAAAACTGTGTCCAGGTGTACCTAGGAGAATTGGGGCTGTTTTAAAGGCAAAGGTGGCCATTGCCACACCAAATATTGATTTAGATTTATGTCTACTAGACTTTGTATGATGTTAATTGATAAATGAAAACTATTTATGGCATTATTTTTGAAGACATCCTCACTACTGCCTAAAACTTTTGCACAGTACTGTAAATATATATATATATATATATAGAAAGAATACAGTATCTTCAGCCGGAGCGGTGTGGGAAGCTGGTCGTATCTCGCTGAAGCACCACGTTGTTCAACAATGAGCGTCACCAAGAGCGTCTTCGACAGCGAGGTGGAGAAAACTTCACCAGAACACATAGGGGAGCAGTAAGCCTTCTTGCAGCAGGCGCTAGGCGCAGAGGCGACGAGTCGTCCTGTTAGCGTCTCGCAGAGAAGAATCATCCTCTGAATTGTGTATCTTGACAGCGAAGCAACAGTGGATTTCCTAGACAAAGTCGAATGTTCGTAGTTGTGAAGGAAGAAAATCTGAAGGAATGATGCTTGAGCACCCACTTATACACTCCTGATGCGCACCAAAAAGGGCGGGGCTCAGACATCATTGCCAGTCAGAAGATTGCCATATTGTACAAGGGTTTCAATTAGGTCGTCGAGGAAAGTACTTTCGCTATAGCAATGTTGAGTGTACTGCATCAAAAGGGAACGTGTTTTCACTTTGGATTAAATGTACTTTTCTTACCCCAAAGTTTTTATTATTATCATTATTTATTTTTTTGTTTTAAACATTAACATAATTGCATTTTGTTAGTGTTCTCTGAAAACAGTATCTCATATGCAGTACAATATACAGTATACTGTATATTGTGCCCTACAAATATATATATATATAATGTATTTTTTATTTTTTTTAACAATAACACTATGGGGGGCCTGGGTAGCTCAGCGAGTATTGATGCTGACTACCACCCCTGGAGTCGCAAGTTCGAATCCAGGGTGTGCCGAGTGACTCCAGCCAGGTCTCCTTAGCAACCAAATTGGCCCGGTTGCTAGGGAGGGTAGAGTCACATGGGGTAACCTCCTCGTGGTCACTATAATGTGTGGTTCTCACTCTCGGTGGGGCACGTGATAAGTTGTGCGTGGATGACGTGGAGAATAGCGTGATGGCGCCACCACGAGGACCTACTAAGTAGTGGGTATTGGGCATTCCAAATTGTGAGAAAAAAAAAAAACAATAACACGCTTGAAACATTCTTTAAATAAGATACCATTAAAGATTTATTTATTGTTTATTTTTTGCAGTGCAACTGCCATTGAGTTGCTAATGGATGGCTTTCTTCAAAGCTTTCACACCAGGAAGTGCTTTTTAAAACCTACAGTACTTTCTTCCAAATACTGGGTCTGGGAGGTATTTGTTGCTCATACTTTTATTTTTTTTATAAGGTATTTAGAAAGGTTTGAGGTTAATGTAGACAGCAGAAATTGTCATTTACAAGGAGTTAATCACTGCAAAGCCTGTTTACAAGAAATTGTGATTATAAATTATGACTGCAGAGCTTGTTGTTGGTCAAAGTTCCTGTAATTGAACATAGAGTGTGTACATGAGCTTTTATCCACTCAAGGCATGTCATGAGGCATCTAACAATTTGTCAGTGAAGTGGAGCTGGCACAGTGTCAAGCTCAGCTTCCTATTCCAGCAGGGTTTTGTGGTTACATTACATGTCATAACCTGGACCTGTTTCAGTTCAAATGTTGATCAACTATAAGAGGGATGTGGACATGTAAACAGTTTTGCCTTGCTGTGCGCAACTGAGGGACTCAAGCATGACATGACTCCATCTCACAGATGCCCTTCTGAAAATAATTATGAAAATAAAGAAGACATAGATGGATGCCAGAAGAATTTTATTGAGGTAGTTTTTCATAAATGTCTGGTCAGGTCAAGTTGTCAAATTTTGAATTGGTCCAAAATTGACCAAAATCCTTCAGGAGGCATCATACTTATCTCCCTAAAATCAGTGATGGGCACAAATACAATAATAATACAAAAAAGTAATTTAAATAAAAATACAAAATACCTCAGTTTAAATGTATCAAAATAAAATACCAAATACTATGTGGAAACAATTTTTCAAAATAAAATACAGTATTTTGTATCTTGAAAATACACAAAATACATGTAAAAGTGACCATTCAATGAAGTATCACTATTAGGCTGAAATCTATCTGGCACTGCCACAGTACTTTTTTGTAAAAGTTAGGTAATGGAAGGCAATCAATTAAAGACAATTATATATAAACAGGTACATGATTACAAACTTACGTAGTGCAAAATGCCAAATAGCAGCCATTTCCGTACTTATTTCTAGTCCACGTTACACTGCAGTCTGCTATTACTTGTGGTGAACCCTTTTAAAAAAATCACGTGTAAAACAGTGGGTACTTTTCTTGCTATCTACATGGAGTAATGCTGTGTTCCATTCAACCCAGGAAGTCGGATTTCCCAACCTCCTACTAGGAAAAGTGCAATGGAACGCCACTTGAAGTTGGAATTCCAACTGGGAAACTTGTGTGGAAATTTTCAACTCGCCAAGATGCAGGTATGTGACGTCACACAAACATGTCGGCACTCAGGGAGATATACAAAGTAAGTGATAAACATTAACTTTTATTCAGTAATATCGATAAATGAGTCAAATTTCCTACATTACATGATATTAAAGCTTGTTTAACAAACACCTGTATACAGGTGTATAAAACATGGTAAATTATACTCTCTTTTGACAATCGTACACCTTTAGCACAAATGCTAGTGTTGCAGCATTGTTTATCAATGGGGTTACTAGGAGACGTTTCTGGTTACAGTCAAATACCTGCTTAGTTAATGGGAGAGTTGCAGTTTTGTTTCCTTACATGTCATCTTCCAAGCATCTGGCAATGGAATACATTTATGGTCGGAGATCGGAGATATCAAGTAGGAATATCCCAGATTCGACTTGGAACGCAGCATTATGCTTTACCAAAGGCTTTCTAGCAAGTCAGTCCACTGTCGACCAGCTTTGGAATGCTGGAATGTCACAGAATTAAAATATAAGAGTGATTATTTGCGCTGCATGTAAATTGCACTGGCCATGTGTTGCAGCTACTTGCACCCAAATGATAGACAGACAAAAAAATTGCAGGGTGGAACATTAATATTTGTCTGTTTACGAGTTTTAATCCAGCATGTGACATTTCTTGTTCTGTTTGGCAGTGCTAGCTCTAATTAAAAGTAATGGATCACCTCATATTATTGACTTTCTTCTGTGGATTCAAAAGTTGAAATTGTTGAAGAATATCCTGGCCATGGGGATGGATGCTTTTAAGCTTTTAACGATGAAAAAAAATAAAAATAAAAATAAAATAAATTATAAGTATGATAAAAGTGGTCCATACAACTTGGCACATGCTCTATATTCTGAAATTTTCTGAAGCCATTCAAAAACTTTTGTGTAAAGCACAGACAACAATTCAAGTCATTATTTACTGAAAATAACTGAAAACACACCATGAATTTGAATATAAGAAAAAGAGTAGCCAGGATATTCTTCAAATATTTGCCTCTTCTTTTAAGGGTTTGAAACGACATGAGGGTAGTAAGGTGATGTAAAATGAGAGTAATGAAAGTAAAATGAGGGTAGTAAAATGAGGAAATTATTACACATCTTTCATTGATTTTTCATTATTGGTGAACTATTCCTTTAATAACTTTAATGAGTTAATAGTAATATTTTAATGGATTGTCTTGCCAAAACTAATGAATTCAGTCATCACAATGCCTCTTTTGACATTGCATGATTAAAATAAAACACCCCAAACACCCAATAACATGTTTATATGGCAAAAGGTGATTTTGTTGCTCTTTGCTTTCACTAGTTATATCCTCCCAGTTGCCCTCTGTGCTAAAGATATCTATTGTTTTGTTTCGTAATCATGGTCCTTAATCAAAATATCCTGTAGAACTAATCAAAACATGACCTACATTAATAAGCTCTCCACGATCTGGAATCTTAAAAGATTCTCTCAAATTGCTTGTGAACCTTTTTAATTTGATATTGTTTTAACAACCCTTGTCATGATTAAGCATGACCTCAGGACAACAAACAAAGGATTTTGTTTCTGGATAATTGTATATAGAATTGTACACAATTGCAGGCTGACAAATCTTAGTCTCCAACCACATGAATAACATTGGTGTGTAAACCAGTGTAGTGTTGCCCTGGCTGCCATGATTTTTGTTGATGAGAGTTTTGACCTTGTCCTATTCTGATAGAGGAATCTCATTAACATCTAACTGTTGTAATATGCAGATTGTTGCGTCATTATCAAAGGCTGCAAATGAATTTTAGTGTATTTTGTTAATTCTGTTTTTAGGTTTAACAAGAATGGAGCAAAATAGTGACTACTGACTTTTTCAGCAACCTTGATTCCAGAAGTAGATTTTATATTTATTTTCTATATTGGCAAATAATTAAAGAAAGCAAGCAAGAAAGAAAGATTTCCAAGCCATGAACCAAATCAACAACACATGTAACGTATATACATTCATTGCTAAATATTTGTCTAGATACTATAGTTTGAGAGTGAAGGGAGATTGACTTGATTATGTCATTGAAAGTGGGTGGCGGCTGTTGAGCTTTTTTGCTAGAGTTTCCGTTAATGGATTTAAACATATTTTTTATTTTTGAAAATAAAGACTTGTGGCTTCTACAAAAGAATATACCATCATATACAATATAAAAACTCATGGTAAGTCAGTGTTGAAAGGTTTATATCTTATTGCTAAAAATTTCTCTATGGAGAAACAAATGGCATTATTACTTCCAGAACTCTACCGTTGTGCTTTTATATAATCCAAACTATGCCAGGACAAGGCCTGAAAGTTATCAGCATGTGTGGGAAACCTTGATAAACTAAAGAACAAAAGATGCAAAGATGTTGTGCATTGAAGTATTTTTACACACTTGAGCTTCAACAGAGTCTGAATCTTTTTCTCTCCCTCACCCTAGAAGGAGGTGTAAAAAATAGCATGTTGTTTGTCAGACTAGCAGGTCCAGTTGATTCTGGGTGTGCCCTGACCTTTTCAAATATGATTTCCAAGAGCCTTTCATTTGTGATTAGCCTTCTCCAGAGGAGAGCGGACAGTAGCAGTCCTCCTCAAAATCAAAGGTCAATTCTTCAGAACATCCTGAGCTGCAGATACACAGAGCTGTTTTCCATGTGGCAGACTGGCAGAGTGTAGGAGAAGCATTCAGAGGCGGTGAATAATGTTGCCACTGATGTAAAAGAGGAGGAGACAGGTGAGCAAAGCCTATTAGAGCTGGACTGTCAAAGAATGGTTGCAGTAGGAATGAGCAATAGACCTTATTGGTCATCTTACAGCTAAAACACAGACGAAAGCCTAATTCATTTTTGGCAGATCCTATTAGCACCCTGGTGCAAATAATGGTACATGCTATTTACACCCCAGTGCAAATAGTGTCAGATATTATTTGCACCCCAATCCTGGTGCAAATAATGGTAGATTCTAATTGCACCCTGGTACAAATAGTGTCAGATCCTATTTGCACCCATATTTAAATACTATCATACAGTATGGGCATCACTGCAGTGTGTTTAATGTGTTTATTTAGAGTCCTACAGACATATTACATTAACATCTATCCCTAAACCTAACCTTAACCTTTGAAAAAATAACCTTGGTTTTACTACAGTAACCATTGTTCCCTGTCTGTCACTCACTTGACATTGTGTCGATGTAGTGACACTAGGGGTTCGATCTAGAGAGCCCCAATCACCTTTGCTTAAAATAGAAAAGGCCAATGAAAATTGGCGAGTGGAATTTGCATGCCACTCTGCACCCCGGACATACGGGTATCTAAAAAGGGATAATTTTCTATCCGTTCTGGAGTGGAACTTCAATAAATTGCCCTTTGAAGGTCTCTGCGTTGTTCTGTCTTTTCTGAGCGCTGAAGCAATTATTGTTAATTCACACATTTGAATCTGTTATTCATTTTATCTGACTCCAATTTTATATTAATCTGACTCCAATTTTAAGTTGAGTTAAGTTTATATTTAAGCTCTAATTCATTTCTGATCATTCTTTTAATTTAAAATTTTTAGGTTATTGATTACTCTAAATCCTCTTCTCATCCATTGTCCTTTCGATCTTTGGAGACTTACGCAGCCGTTATTAAATTACGTAAACCTCCCGAAAATGGATAGCCAGTTCCGATCTTAGTCAGAGGTTGTAGGGTTAACTAATATCGTCTGGTTTGGCCTGTCTCCTAACCAGACGATATTGCCGCTTAGTCACGTACATACAATTTGCTAAGATGGGCGGTGAGCAGTGACGGAGAGTCTTTCAATGGCTTTCTCCTACCCAGTTGTCCTAGGTGGTTGTCCTGCCTGGTTGTCCTGAGTGGTTTCTCCTATATTAAATCTCCAGTATGGTCTACCCTGATCAAATGAAATTAAAATCCTACCCGGTTGTCCTAGGTGGTTGTCCTGAGTGGTTTAAATTCAAACTGAGAGTCTTTAAATGGCTTCCTCCTATATTAAAGCTCCAGTAATGATATAAATGATTTCAGAGGAATTCAGAATAAATCAAATAATAACTATTTATTTGTCAGGTAGGATATAGATTTGCGATTTATCACACGTGGTGATATTCAGGTGTAGATTTCAGTTTTTGTGAGAGAGTTCTATGACGTTGATTCTCGCAGATTTCTTTGACTTTTATCCGGAAATGGCGCCTTTTGGTTGTAGACATCCTGGTGCCAGCCTTAGAGGTATAAAAAGAGATGGCGTGCATCACTCATTCAGATTTTTTCTTCGGAGCCGAATGCATGCTTGTGTTCGTCCTCTCACCATTCGTGTACGCTGCTGGATTTTACGGCGCATATCAGCGGTCACCCTCGCACGGTCAAGTGTTGTGCTTCCCCTGGCCACGGGTGCTAAAAGAGTATATTCAAAAGAGTATATTTCCTTCTAAAAGAGCTCGTGAAAATGTTTGCCGTCTTTTTAAAGATGTCCTTCCGCATTTGCGCTACTGGATGTGGCCGTTATCTCTCCCTTCTGGCCCACCATGAAATCTGTCTCGAGTGCTTGGGGCGCCAGCACACCGAGGCAGCTTTCGTGGAAGGGTTATGTTCTCATTGCGAGAACATGCCCATCAGAACATTGTGGTCGCGGCTCACTTCCTTCTTCATGAAGCAAGGAGCCACCACGGCTGCTCCCCGATTGATTGCATGATTGGTTTCTTCCTGGAAGTGCACGAGGAGCTAACGAAGTCATGGAAGGCACCTTTTTCTGCCCGTACACGCTTCGCGGGCTCGTCCATCCTAACTACGCTCGACGGCGGAGCGGCAAAGGGATATGTCGAGCTCCCCCAGATAGAGCACTCTGTAGCGGTGCGTTTATGCCCACAGGGCACAGCCACCTGGTGCTCCCTTCCAAGGCCTGTAAGTTCTCTTCCTCATTAATGACAAAGGCTTACAAGGCCACGGGTCAAGCCGCTTCCGCCTTGCACGCCATGGCCATCCTGAAGGTCCACCAGGCCAGGCGCTGAAAGATCTGCATGAGGGTAGAACCGGCCCAGGGCTGATGCAGGAACTGCGTACTGCAACCGACCTTGCCTTAGGGGTGACGAAAGTCATGGCGCGTGCCCTGGGCCGGACGATGTCCACTCTTATGGTCCAAGAGCAGCACCTGTGGCTCAACCTTGCAGAGATGCAAGACTCTGAGAAAGTCCGCTTGCGATGCACCCATATCCCAAGGGGGCTTTTTGGCGACACCGTCAAGGATTTCGCCCATCAGCTCTCGACGATGAGGGAGCAGACCAAGGCGATTAAGCACATCTTGCCACAGCGCGACTTGGCTGCCTTCAGGCCTCCGAAGTCCCGTGCCCCATCTGCTTCACACCAGAGCCGTTCCCCTGCGGTGCCAGCTCCGGCTCCCATACCATCGGAGCCTGTATGCCGGCCTCAGAGAAGAAGATCCTCCCGCAGGAAATCGGCTCCACCTGCCCGTCAGCTGGCCCCCAAGAACCCCAGATGAGCTTCGAGGTGGCCCTGGCACGGGCAACACGGGGATGAGGCGACTGACTCTGACCGCATGATAAGTATTATATCGCCGGGTGCCCTCTGGGCCTCGGCCCTACATGGTTGGTAAAACAGCAGTCTCCTCAATTCCTGGGTCAGCGCACTCGTGACGGCCAGGCGGCGGAAGTCTTTCCGGTCAATCAGGCGAATGCGAGTACCTCCCGTTCCCTCGTTCTCCGAGAGACAGCCAGCGAACAGGTAAGTGTGCTGGTCACTGGGGCTGCTCACTGCCCCAGTCACCGGCCACTTGCACTTGCGGAGCAGCACATCCCCCCTGGGCTGTCTTCCAGGTGGGGTGCCTGCTCTTCCCTGCCGTGAACCACCCTGCCCAAGCACGGTAAGTCCATTCGACCCCCTGGTGTCACTCTCGTGGAGGCTGGAGGCCTGGTTAGTGCTCTCGAGCCCCACAGTGCCATCAGACTTACAGCCCTTGGTCAGACCTTGCATTTCTCGGGCCGGGGCGCTGTGTGCAACTGGCAGGCAGTGTCGGGGCTCTGGACGGGGCCCCGACTCCATTGGCACATAAACTGCCTAGAGTTTCTGGTGGTATTGCTGGCCCTGAGGAGGCTCCAGCCATTGATTCAGGGCAAGCATGTGTTGGTCCGAACTGACAACACAGCGACCGAAGTGTACATAAACCACCAAGGTGGCGTACGCTCGCGTCGCATGTTGCAACTCACCTGCCGCCTCCTCCTTTGGAGTCAGCAGACCTTGAAGTCTCTGCGAGCCACTCACCTTCTAGGCGTCCTCAACCGTGCAGCAGATGCGCTCTCACGGCAGGTATGGCTCAGCTGATTTGGGAGAGATTCAGGGAGGCACAGGTAGAACTGTTCACCTCCAAAGACTCTTCTCACTGCCCCCTGTGGTACTCCCTGTCCGAGGCCCCCCTCGGCACGGATGAATTGGTGCACAGCTGGCCTTGGGGGCTACGCAAGTATGCGTTTCCTCCTGTGAGCCTCATCGCACAGACTCTGTGCAAAGTCAGGGAGGACGAGCAGCATGTCCTGTTCGTTGCACCGTACTGGCCCAACCGGACTTGGTTCTCGGATCTGATGCTCCTGACAGTAGCACCTCCCTGGTGCATTCCCCTGAGGCAGGACCTTCTCACTCACGGGCAAGGCACACTCCAGCACCCATGGCCAGACCTCTGGAATCTCCATGTCTGGCTCCTGGACGGGACACAGAAGACCTAGCAGGTCAGGGCCCCCTCTACGAGGTGGCTGTATGCCTTGAAGTGCCATCTTTTCGCTAACAGAGATGCGCCGTCGGGTCTCTGCTGTCTTTCCTTCAGGAAGGGTTGGAGAGACAGCTGTCACCCTCTATCCTGAAAGTATATGTGGCTGCCATAGCCGCTCACCACGATACACTGGGTGGCAGTCCTCACGACAGCACGACCTGATCAACAGGTTCCTCAAAGGCACGAGGAGATTGAATCCTCCTAAACCGTGCCTGATCCCCTCTTGGGATCTCTCTGTGGTCTTACCTGCCCTACAGAGAGCCCCCTTTGAGACCCTGGAGCAGATCTCTGAAGACGGCCCTCCTGGTGGCACTCACTTCCATCAAGAGGGTGGGGGATCTGCAGGTGCTCTCTGTTACCAGCGAATGCCTGGAGTTCAGGCCGGCACACTCTCACATGATCTTGAGACCCCGGCCCGGTTACGTGCCCAAAGTTCCCACCACTCCTTTTCAGGACCAGGTGGTGAACCTGCAAGCGCTCCCTTCAGAGGAGGAAGACCCGGCCTTGTCTTTGCTGTGTCCAGTTCACACCCTGTGCATCTATCTGGACCACACGCAGAGCTTTAGATGCTCAGAGCAACTCTTTGTCTGTTTTGGAGGACAGCAGAAGGGGAAAGCTGTCTCCAAACACAGGTTGGCCCATTGGATTGTGGATGCCATTTCTCTTGCATACCAGTCTAAGGACTTGCCGTGCCCCTTGGCACTCCACTAGAGGTGTTACATCCTCCTGGGTACTGGCAAGGGGGGCCTCTCTAGCAGACATTTGCAGAGCTGCAGGTTGGGCTACACCCAACACCTTTGCGAGGTTTTATAACCTACGCATAGACCTGGTTTCGACCCGAGTGTTACGCAGTAACCGCAGGTAGACCGGGCGGCCGGTTGGGTGTACCGCTTGCATGGCGCCTTTCCCCTTTTTTCAAAGGTGATAATGTGCGCTTTTTTGTCCACAATGGGTTCCCCATACCTGGTGAACTCCGAACGCCTCTTTAATTCTTTAGCACTGTTCAGTGATGAACTCGGTGGAGAAGTAATGCCACCAGACCCAGTACTCGTGGTATTCCCCTTTTCAGTGCTCCATGCGTGGTGATTCCCCCTTGGTAATCCCGTATGATGAGTTTTCACTGTTCGGTTCCCCTTAGGTGAAACCTGTGTTTCCCCTCATTAGAGCTTTCTCTGTCTCGGCCACTGTGCTGCGTACCCTCTCTGTAGATAGGGTCTTCCTGTGGTATCATTCCATATGTGTACTTCCCTGTTGGTAAGTCCATGTGAGGTATGCTCCACATGTTAACCTCCCTCCGGCAGGATGTGGTCTCTGTAGTGCTCTCCTTCTTGGAGAGGGAAGAGCACTTCCCAGTGCTATTCTAGAAAGTGCTCCTCAGGAGACTGCTTAACAGCAAATTAAGAAAGGCACCGCTGGTAGCCTATTTGGGTAAGTGCATCCTCCCCCCTTAACGGGACTAGGGAGATGCCTTACCTAACTTGCTGGAAGGTCACGACATGGTTGAGTGCTCGCTGCGCAGCACGCAGCAGCTTGTACATGCCCACTCTTCCGTACCTTGTGATACAGTTCGGCGCCTGCGGCATTTCCTATAGGAACCCCTAGTCTCACTACATCGACACAACGTTGAGTGAGTGACAGACAGGGGATGTCTTGGTTACTGATGTAACCCCTGTTCCCTGATGGAGGGAACGAGATTTTGTGTCCCTCCTGCCACGGCACTGAACTGGCCACTGACATGGCCGGGACTCTCTATCAGCTCCTCAGCATAAATCTGAATGATTGATGCACACCATCTCCTTTTATACCCGTATGTCCGGGGCGGAGAGTAGCATGCAAATTCCATTCGCCAATTTTCATTGGCCTTTTCTATTTTAAGCAAAGGTGATTGGGGCTTTCAAGATCGAACCCCTAGTGTCACTACATTGACACAACATCGAATGAGTGACAGACAGGGAACAGAGTTTACATCAGTATCCAAGACGTTTCACAATGTTATTTTTGGTAAATTTACAGTAACCAAAAAATTAACCATGGTTACTTTATTACCACCATATTACTGTACTAACACCATGGTTAATTGCATTAAAACTATGGTTTCTGCCAAAAAACATGGTTACTAAAATATGAGTAATACAGTGATGCAATCTATACACAAGCAATGCAGAGCCATGGGAACGAGTGCGATCAACAAACCCCGCCTCCAGATCAAACCCCTCTCTGCACTACTCGACATTCACTGTGACCAAATCACTGTGATATTCATTTTTATTTATTATTTATGTAGGAAATATTAAGAGTGGAAACTGGATGGGAAAAAAGTGGGTCTTAACACGAATTCAAACCACGGTCGCTAGGACAATAGTACACATTCACACACCGTCTTTACACCCCACGCCACAGCAGCAACATCTATTGTTTAGTTTGTCATATATTTCTGTGGTTCCACCAGACTATTGAGGTGCAAATAGCTGCACTGTGTGGCAGATGCTCTTTACACCGGGGTAAACATTTTTTGTTTCAACTCCCTATGGTATTTGATCTGTTTTAATCTCTAAATCCTTTTCTGAATCCAGTGTATAATTTTAGTTTGCTGTTTGATTTGGGTCTATTTGATGGTGTCCAGGATGGTGGAAAGGACAAGAGAACATGAGGACTATAAATACACAGACTAGGGAGAACATCATAACAAGACAACCAATGAAAATACAGAACTGATAATGAGTTGACAAATGACAAACTAGAACTGATGACAAGATGATAGAAACCAGAACTGATGAATTTAAATTGCAGTTAGTACATCTGTCAGAAGTTACTAGTCCCATTTTAAACATCTTACGCTGTGTTCTGTGTACAGTTTTATACTGAATTAACTGGATATTTGTGTTTTTACTTAAGGATAAAAGTATTTCTGCAAACTGTTTTCCAGTATTCCTCATCTGTGTTGATATTTAGATCTTTTTCCCATTGTTTAACTGGTGCTGCTGTATTAGTATCTATTGACGGTATTAAAGTGTATAGTTTAGTAAGTGTCTTTACGGAGTTACTAATTGTGGTGATATGTTTTAGAACTGGGGGAGGTTGTGCAATATCTTTGTTTCCAGTTGTGGTTTTAATAGAATTCCTCATTTGGAGGTAATAGTAATAATGTTCTTTTCCTAAGTTAAATTTCTGTATTAATTCTGTAAATGTAATGAAGGTGTTGCCGGTAAACAGGTGATGTAGATGTGTGATGCCTTTCTCTTTCCATTTAATATTGTTAAGTGGAATTTGGTTGATAGTAAAATCAGGATTATGCCATATAGGTGAGTTGATGTGTGGTGTGAGCTCATGGTTTGTCAATGTATTAATTTGCCACCAAGCAGCGAATGCTGTTTTAATGGTCATATTCTTAAAAATAATTTTTTTGTTTTTTTGTTTTTTGTGAGTGATGGGAGATCAGATATGGTTATTTCTTTACATTCTGCTTGTTCTAACTCTAGCCATGGGTTTTGGAAACTGTCACATTTGATCCATTTGCAAAAGTACTGTAGATGAGATGGTAAGCAATAGTGTTGAAAATTTGGTGTTGCTAGACCGCCTTGAGCTTTTGTAAACTTGTAAACTCATCCATCGAGTTAAATCATCTTCTATTGTTTTCAACAGTGGAATGAGGTTAAATAAGTCCGAGAGGTTCTGGGATATGTTTATTCCTAAGTATGTAATATTATTTATTGTGAACGGTGTGTCCTGTATGCTCGTGTCATGTGGTTTCATATTCAGTGGTAAAATTGTTGATTTGGTCCACTTTATGGAGTAGTCTGACTGGTGGTTTAGCTTTTGAATCTGGTTCAGATGAAAGTGAGTGAGCATTTTCGGGCGATGTGATTTCGGCAGCTTGCCTGTATCTATCGCATGCCACAGCTTGCAGGTGAAGTCCTTTTTTCTCCATACAGTAAATCCGGTCCCATGTTTATTATGCCCAGGACATGCGCTGTACATGATGAATAAGCGTGCACTGCTCAACACAATCAGTTTCTGTGCCAGGCTGTGCAGTTGAGTCAAATGTGTACAGTATATGCCAGTTTTAGCCACAGAAACTGGGGAAAAACATTAGTGAAGTTTTGCCCATTGTACAAAATTGCTTGGGTTTGTTCCTGGCAGGCAGCAGATGCCCTAACCCCACCCCTACACTAATCGGATCCTGTACAATGTATTTGCTCTGAATAATAGTTAACTAACTATTCAATCATGAATAATACAAGATTAAGATCAAATTGTTCAACTCGTTAATTATAAGAATGATTACAGTATAAGTCATAACATAATTTGAAAGTTATTATCAGTTGTGTAAGATGAATTTGTCCATGTTTGGCATGTTCGAATGTCAGATTGTGCATTGTGCAGTGTCAAAAGATTGTAAAATAAGTCTTGCGTTTTTTTGTCAAAGTTCATGGATTAAGCTGATTGTAACGGGTAAAAGGGAAAGGAGGAGGCGAGAACCGGACAAAGGATCAAAGTAATATTTAATTAAACAAAAAGACACAAACATAAATGCATACAGGGCAGCTGCCTGTAGCTCTCTCTCTCCCAAACTTTATCCCTCTCATCGGCTTGATTAGCCTGATTAGCCCTCCTCCTCGCCACACTGATATGTCCTAGAAAATGTGTAGAGACATTATAAGAACGAGAAATAATAGTTTAGTCTGTGTTTTGGAGGTATGGTAGGAGTTATTCTGATTCCTGCTTAAAGAGTGTTCAGAGGGGTCATTCCAAAGTAGGGACTCTGCCTTGGATGCTTGCGAATCACCTATTTTCATAATAGATCGTGTGAGCCGATGGTCAGCCGACTGTCACGCCTTGCCCATTTTGCTGTGAGGGGTTAAACTCTGGTCAGAGTGGTCATCAAAATTTGTCCTTTAGTTCAAAGGACAGTTGAGAATAAGCAGATGCGGACTCTTACGAGACTTGTGGAATCTTAGCTCATTTTCGCCAGCCATCTCGGTGACAATATCTGAATTCCTCAATGGATTTAGGGCTTAGGGGAATACCACTGTGTGTTCAGAAAGTCGTTCTGCATAGAATTGTTCAGCTCCTCTTCCTGTAATCTACTACAACAGGTCCTGTAATCTACTACAATCTTTCCGACTGTGATGTCAACCAGACATACAGTATGTCAAAAGTACTCTTGCGAGAGTGAGGCAGCTGCTGATTTTACAGCCAGGAGGCACAGTTGCTTTCTCCTAGCTGTGCAAACTGCAAGCACGACAGGAAACGACTTGCTGACAACACAGATTAAAGCTCATTGGCTAAAACCAATGGTTCTTTGCCCCTTTATTTACATTTATATTATCTTATTATATTACCATTTCAATATTTTCATTGTAATAAAAGTACATTAATCACAAAAAATGACATAAAATTTGATTTTGGATGAAAGTTAATCACAACATATAATTTCAATAACAGAAGAGCATTATAACACTTCCAACCATCTGTCTTACATTTGTTTGTTATTTTGTTGGCAAGGATTCACATTAGACTGACTTTTACTTTCTTATTTTTTTACTTCTATTTTTGGAAATAATATTACCATGTAAAAATATATAGGCCTACCTATCATATTTTACAGAATAAGTCAAGTTTATTTTATTTTTTTATCATCCTAATATCCAAAAGGCCCTGCAACTTATAGTCCAAAGCTACTTATTTTTATGATACGCACTGTAATTGATGTCAGCCTGTCCTTACATCAATTATGCTGCACACATGCTTACACACAAACATTAAACATCAGTCATCAAGACGGTACTAAAGTAGCCTATTCAGAGTAGTTTGCCTTTATAAAGTATTTTATGCAACCAGTTTAATTATTCTGTCCATCCTTACATTATTGTGCCGACAAACTCTAGCTGCTGACAAACGCAACTCCTCACATGCCCAAAAAAATGACATTTCATCGTAGTAAAAACATTCAGTCAGGGAACCAGATAACAGTGCATAGCAAAGAGGGTTGCATATATTAGAAATCTCTACAGAAAGGCAGCCGCTGACATTAATGAATGAATAGAATAGGCATGCTGTTTTACTCACAGACTAAAATCTGTTTATTTGCATACAGTGTAGAGTTTCATATAAAAAGACGTGGCTTTTTTCATGAAACATGAACAGAATTTGAAAAACTGTTACATGCCATTACTTAAAGCAAATTTTCCCGATTAAAAAAAGCCCCAATGCACTGTGATATGATGTATAGATACTGAGGTAATCTTCATGGAGCTTGTCTTGACATCTGATTCTTAGCCTGAAGGGAAGTCAGGCGGTTGCTCCCGGGTCCTAATGCCTATCGTATACAACCTCTGTCAGTGCTACTAAAGCCCAAAGTATACTTTGTCTTTGACACAAATTCTCAACGTCTGTGTGCAGTCGAACGTGAGCCTTTCATAGTATGCTCCATCTGACTGCGCGCATACGCAGGAGGTTGGCACATCCTACTACAACTGCTATAAGACACTGGACTATTCTTTTAAGGAGTTTAGACCCATAAAGATGTCTTTATATTATAGTATTTATATACAAATACTGTATTTCCTTTCCCTTTGACTCCTGTTATTTACCGGTGATTACATCTTCTTCTAGTGCTTCTTTCTAACAGCAATGGCACAAATGTGGGTGTTACCACCTTGTGTACCAACTAATTCATACAAATAATTCCAGGCTCATTCTGCGCATTGCGCACATTCAGTGCTTGAGCACTCTGCTGATGACGAAATTTGCGTCATGTGTCCTGTATTCTGACCTAAGTATACTTTGGGCTTTATACACAGATGCGACTTATCTGTGTTTTTTTCTCTCTCTCTCTCTCTCTCAACAATGCGATTTTCAGATATAATTACAGGGTCGTGAAACACAACAACAAATTTTTTGAGATGTTAACAGGTATATATGTCTTGCACACCAGGGCAGAGAATGTCAACATACATCATTTAAAATTTCAAAAGGAAAAAGTTTAATTTAGGGATTGTTCAGGCTAATTTTGTCTTCCGGGTTTAAAATGTTCATCAAGTCAATGTCACAGGACGTGATGTATAGGGTTTGGCTCTCTATTGAATTTCAGCGCCTCTACATCACAGGTGTTCTCGATGTTATTCATGAGAAGGTGTTGCCTTTACCCTTTGACAAGCAAGTGCCGCAGGTTTGTTAGTGTGGCATTGCCATGCACATAACCAATGCTTCAAACTCTCAAGCACCACAGTTGAGAAAGAGTTGATAGTACCATGACACAAGTCTTTCTACATTAACATATTTTCAATACAGAGTACATGGCTTGCCATTTATTTGTACATTAAATTACAGATTTAAATTACCAGTGTGAGTAATGTATTGTGAGATTACAATACAGTGTATACTTTATTTGTGCATTCTGTTATGAGCAATTGTGAGAATCTTTGATGCTGCATGTGTCTGGAATCTGAGAGATAGGCGAGGACTCAAGCACAGAGTGAAAGTAAAATCACTCTTAGTTTACATCGCACACACACACACCCCTAATGCTTCTCATGTTAGAGAGAGCCGGTGTTCAGCTAGGGAAGTGATCTGATGAAGTCTGACCTCTTTTCCACTGACTTGAGGACCAAACTGATCTGTTTCTACAAAACCAGGCTACAAACACAGGGCATCACTGTATTTGCTATTGATGAGGCTCAAGCTGTTGTGCACGTCAGTGCAGATGAATGAGAAACAAGCTAGTAAAACATTGAAATATATCCATGTTTTAAATCATGATAAACTAAACATAAAGATTAAAGAACACTCACCAGTTTTTGGCACCAGTGATTTTGTGAAGTCCATATCAACAAGCCCGCAGTGGCCCCCCGGTCTCTTGGCCCCGTACCAGTCCCTTCGTGGTCGCCAATGTATATGTCATGGAGTATTGAGGACTCTTTTCCCTCTCAGTAACAAAACTCTCGAAGTCAGGAGTTCCAGGTGTCAAAAGTTAAGAGTTTATTGAGCCAAACAACATACCCGAGAAGCCAGCTGATGATCTGACTCTTTCAGTCCAGACTCCCATTCTTATACAGTTTGTTATCTTGAATTACCTCATACACACGCCCCTCTTATTATTTTTTGTGGTCAATGGGTACCGTCTGCCACCATTATTTCACAGAGCCTCTGACTTCTTTTTAATGGTGGAAATCTGGCTTTTAGTCCATTTTTAAAAATAACCTTTTAAATTCATTTATTATGAAAGTATGCATTTTGAGTAAATAGAATATAACAATTTAAGCATAATACAGTAACTTTGAACATTGGCTGTGGTAATTTTTAACTACTGGCTGTGTTTCTCAGTGCCTAGGAATGTATTGTACCATTGTGTTTGCTACAGCTGAGTGCACCGTGTTTTTCTCACAGCATAAGCACTTTTAGGCCTCATATTCTCTCTCCTGGATCACACAATGCCCAGGCTATTCAATATAAGTACTTTTTCTATGTTTGATATAAAAATACACTATAAAATAGAAAAATATACTATATATTCCCTCCTTTGAGACTCCCTAGAGTCTCACCTCTATTGCCCTTACCCAGAGTGCAACTTCACAAGTCTCCTTCATTCCTTCCAAGTGACCAATGTAAGTCACACATTCCTCTAACAATGACTGTTCTTGTGGAACTACACTCCGGAGGAGAAATAAGACCAAACATCTCCCTCTGCCTTTGGCTAGGAGGGAGTAAAAGATCTCATCTCCCTAACTAAGTTCTTTCTTGAGGGTAACATCAGTCAAATTCTTGTATAAAGCATGTGCTTTGTTATGTAGAGTACATCAGTGATTAGGCTCATTTCAGAAGGTTAACATACTTCAGTGATTAAAAAATATCAGTAGACTACTCAGTATATGATACGTCCCACGGTGCCAGAGGAACTCACAGACATTTCCGGTAGCCTGGAGTGCTATCTGGTGGTGCTGGAGCAGACAGCGAGTTTTTAAACCACCAGTAGAGTCTTGATCGTGCTGCTAAGCACTGAGGTGCTCGTTGATCCTTAATTTTGTGATGTCTTATCCTCTGGAGTTTATAAATGCATACTATATTTCATTCAACAGCAATTTACTTGGTTAATAGTTCCTTCAGAAATGATTCTTTTAAAACATTCTTATCGTTCCCTTTTGATTCTGGTTACATTACCTCATAACACGGATAATGATCTGCTTCAGCCCTTCATCATCCCCTTTCATTCACATGACTTGATTAAACAACAATCATTTTAAAGGAAATAATAACTTCAGGAAGGGGTATATGTCAAAATAATAAACATAATACTCTTTACCTTCCTGCCTACTCTATCCAATCTAAAGTACTACCTAATTTTATTATAAAAGAAAATACAATGAGTATGCTGACTCCCTTGCTATCCAAAAACAATTGAAAATTGAAAATAAAAAGTCAAAAATAAAAGGCTCCCCTTCCCTACCACTCTTGTGTAATTCCAGGGTTATACTAGAATTCGTCCAGCTCATTCAGTCCAGGGCCTATGGTACATAAGGTGGCCCCACTGTAAATTCCAGATGGCTTTACAGACACATTGACCATCTGTTTGGCTGCAGCATTGGCCAGCATTGATCTGAGGAGAGGCACAACACAACAAAACAGCACAAAAATAACAACAGCTACAGCTATTATTATTCCTACTTTAGTAGCCAATCTCCCCAGGATCCAAATAGGTTGTCAAACCATTTTCCAATATGTTGATCTCTCCCTGCATTCGCAGTCACCTCTTCCCACAGCTTTTTCAGCTTTTTCATTGCTGCAGTAAAAGATCCATCAGGAGCTGTATTATTTGGGATATAAGTGCAACAGTCAGCTCCAAACATTACACAGACCCCTCCTTTTTCTGCCAATAGCCAATTTAGTGCCTATCTATTTTGCCATGTCATTTAGCTTGTTGCAGCTAACTGGTCACCTAAGGCCTTCAATGCTTCATCAGTGTAATTAATGAATCTTTTCTGATTGTAATAAATGTAATTGATCCATTCTGCATTCTTATTGGGTGTTATCCATACAAATATAGACTCAAAGCCTGATTTTATTTCATCTCTAGCTTTAAATTCCTATGGTATTCCTCTTGGTTGACCAATTGCATCTATGTATACATTAGGGTCTGGCTGATATGCTCTCTTCACTCTATGTTTGTTCTGTACAGTTTTTCTAGATTCAGTCTGGGTTTCAGATTCTTTTGGGTCCCATGTTAACATAGTTATTTCTTGTGCTAATCTTACTATGGTACATATTCCTTTCCAATTCTTTGGTAATGTGGCCCGCAATTATTTTCCACAACAAACCCAAAAATAGTCTTCTATGGCTACTGTTTGAACATAAGATACAAGATGGCGCTGCGGATGGCCACCTCAGTGTGTAGCTCTTCAGTTCTTTTGTTGTTTTTGTTTGTTTGTCCTGTGTTTAGTAATATTTTTCCAGTCAGTTTTACCAGGGACTAACTGCTAAACATTCGGCAGCATATACCAGACAACATTTTCCCAGTTTTTGAATATTCAGACGATTTGCTGGACATTTTAGTCAGAGGCACGGCTGTGTTGTTTAAATGCGCTATGAGACGCAGGCGAGAGAGATGAGCAGGCGCGCTGGTCAGGCTCTGTTGGCGCGGCTTTCAAACAGCGCTGACGAGTATTCATCTAGTGAATCTCTGCACAAACTACATCTCCTCACCTGCACAAACAAGGACTTTTCAAACTCTGCTGCCTTGTGCTTCACAGAAACCTGGCTGAGTGAGGCCATTCCAGACAGCGCTTTACATCTGCCGGGCTTTTGGCTGTTCAGAGCAGATCGCATCGCGGAGTTAATGAGGAAAACAAGAGGCGGAGGAACATGCTTTTACGTCAATGAAAGTTGGTGTACAGATGTAACAACATTAAAGAGGATGTGCTGTCCTAATTTGGAAGTGCTCTTTATTAACTGTAAGCCGTTCTACTCACCGCGGGAGCTTTCCTCGTTTATTCTGGTGAGTGTGTATATCGTGCCAAACGCGTGTGTGAACACAGCGCTGCAACAGCTGACTGATCAAATCACAGACACAGAACAACAATACCCGGACTCAGTTATTATTATTCTTGGGGATTTTAACAAAGCAAATCTCACACGTGAACTGCCCAAATACAAACAGCACATTACATGCCCCACCAGAGACAGGAACATACTGGATCATTGCTACACAACAATAAAGGATGCATATCGCTCTGCCTCTAGAGCAGCTTTGGGACTCTGATCACTGTCTGGTTCATCTTCTTCCAACCTACAGGCAGAAATTAAAATCAACCAAGCCAGTAGTAAGGACTGTAAAGAGATGGACCAATGAAGCAGAGCAGGAACTACAAGCCTGCTTCGATTGCACAGATTGGAGTGTTTTTGAGGCTGCAGACACCAATCTGGACGAGCTCACAGATACTGTTACATCATATATCAGTTTCTGTGAGGATATGTGTATTCCTACTAGGACTTATTTAAAGTTCAACAACGAAAAACCGTGGTTTACAGCAGAGCTCAGGCAGCTTCGTCAGGCCAAAGAGGATGCTTACAGGGGTGGGGATGAAGTCTTGTACAATCAGGACAGGAACACACTGAACAAGGAAATCAGAGTGGTTAACAGAAGATACTCTGAGAAGCTGAAAAACAGCTAATGACCCTGCATCAGTGTGGAGTGGCATGAAACAACTCACAAATTACAGCACTCCTACCCCCAACCCTGTAGTGGACCAACAACTGGCTAATGACCTGAATGTGTTCTACTGCAGATTTGAAAAGCCAAATCTCACACTCCACACCCACTCTGACCTTCACTTCACACAAACACCAACACCTCTGCAACCCCCTCCTCCCCCTCCTGCTACTCAACCTGCACCTAAGATCTGTGAAGATGATGTGAGCCGGGACTTTCGGAAACAAAAGACGAGGAAAGCTTCAGGTCCAGATGGCGTCTCACCAGCATGTCTTCGATCCTGTGCTAACCAGCTGGCCCCCATCTTCACACAGATCTTCCTGTGAAGTCCCATGCTGCTTCAAATGCTCAATCATTATTCCTGTCCCAAAGAAACCAAAAATCACAGGACTTAATGACTACAGACCTGTCGCCCTGGCGTCTGTGGTCATGAAATCATTTGAGAGACTGGTGTTGGCCCACCTGAAGAACATCACTGGACCCTTTCTAGATCCCCTTCAATGTGCTTATCGAGCAAACAGGTCTGTGGATGATGCAGTCAACATGGGATTGCATCATATCCTGCAACATCTGGACACACCAGGGACATATGCAAGGATTATTTTTGTGGACTTCAGTTCAGCTTTCAACACCATCATCCCAGCTATACTCCAGAATAAATTACACTACTCTCTGTTCCCATGTCTATCTGTCAGTGGATTACCAACTTTCTGACGGACAGGCAGCAGCTTGTGAGACAGGGGATCTCAATTCCAGCACCTGTACAATCAGCACTGGTGCCCCCCAGGGATGTGTGCTTTCCCCACTACTCTTCTCCCTCTACACCAATGACTGCATCGCCAAGGACCCCTCTGAACACGCTCAAAATGGTGGAGATGATTGTGGACTTTAGGAGGAACACCCCAACACTGACCCCCCTCACCATTCTAAACAGCACTGTGGCAGCAGTGGAGTCATTCAGGTTCCTGGGCACTACCATCTCACAGGACCTGAAGTGGGAGACACACATTGACTCCATTGTGAAAAAGGCCCAGCAGAGGTTGTACTTCCTTTGCCAGCTGAGGAAGTTCAACCTACCACAGGTGCTGCTAATACAGTTCTACTCAGCAGTCATTGAGTCTGTCCTTTGCACTTCAATAACTGTCTGGTTTGGTTCAGCTACAAAATCAGACATCAGAAGACTACAAAGGACAGTTCGGACTGCTGAGAGGATTATTGGTTGCCCCCTGCCCCCCTTCAAGAACTATACACTTCCAGAGTGAGGAAAAAGGCTGGAAAAATCACTCTGGACCCCACTCATCCTGCCCATTACCTTTTTGAAACTGTTGCCTTCTGGCCGACGCTTCAGAGCTCAGAGCATCAGAACCGTCAGGCACAGGAACAGTTTTTCCCCCTCAGGCTATCTATCTCATGAACAGTTAAATTGCCCCATTGAGCAATAATGATGTGCAATACACAGTTTAGTCTTTTTTATATTTATCCAACACATCCAGCCTCTTCTGCCATTTCATTCCTCTGAAAATAAATAAATAATAATAAAAAAAAACATTTGCAATGTATATAACAGATTGTATTTGCACTGTACATAATATATAACAGATTTGTATTAGATTTGCACTACGTATGTGTATGTGTGTGTGTGTGTGTATGTATGTATGTATGTGTGTGTATGTACGTATGTGTAGAATTATTCTTTATTTTTTATTATTATCAATGTCTTCCTGCTATTTTTGTATTGTTGTACACTGGAAGCCAAATTCCTTGTATGTGTAAGCATACTTGGCAGTAAAGCTGATTCTGATTCTGATTCTGTTTAATCTTCATATAATTTTATCACAGGAGGCACTACAATTTGGTTTACATCTCCTGCATGGCCCCCTTGCCCAGTTTTATTTGCATATCTTGGGGGCCCTGTATTGTAGCTTTTTCAAATATTGTATAGAGAGAATAGATTATTTTTTGTTTATGCATTTTTTCATCCAGATGCCAAGTTATTGTACAGTTGCCTTTAAATGTTCCCACATTAACCTTTCCAATGGATCTATTAAAACACTCATATTCAAGTCTTGGGTCTATAACATATGCTAAAGGTTTTTCTCTTTTTCTTGCAGTTACTCTAACATCTAAGCTTTTACATTCATCTCCCCAACCATTAGTTTCATAATATGAGTAGAATTCAGGAGCTCCTAATATTGCCAAACACTTAGCTGGGCAGAAAGGTGTTCTGCCTTTCTTACCGCAATTTTCTAATTATTGTTGTGCACACTGTGTATAATCATGTGGGTTGGGTACCACTATGAGTTCTTTCAAAGGTGATGGTGAACATAACAAGCAGTTAGACATTCCTGATTGTTTTGCTGTATAGTCTGCCCACTTAAACCAATCATTATGATATGCACTGTCTAATAATCTTTCTCTTTCCAATGTCAGGTCAATTTCATAATCTGTGTCATTATTAGGCACCTCTAATGGTAATTCTGAATACCTGATTTTGGACTGATTTTTTTGTTTCATCAGTATGGCATTTTGGTGGCAATGCTACAGACTGGTAATCTGTACCTCCATAAGGATCCTGATAGTCTTCATAGTCATCATAAGAGGGGTTAGAGGTTGAGGTGCTAAAAGACCTCTTTTTAATAGATTTATTTACTCAAGTACCTTATGTTGAGCTAGTGAAAGTGCATATCCCCAAGTTCTGAAGTCGATTGTGTGAAATTCTCCCAGCCCTGGCGAGATGTTGGGTTGGAGAGGCCCGTCCTGTTCTGAGTCTGTGGAGTGGTCTCTGGAAAGCCTTGGGGATTGGTATCTGAAAGACCTTGGGTCTGGGGTAGCTGCTGCATCAGGTGTACCAACATCAGTATCAACGTCAGACCCTCTCTCACCTTCCTGTCTGTCTCCACTGTTTGTGGTACATCCTCCTGCAGCTGTACTTCATCTCTTGCTTCAGCATGCTCAGCTGCCCTAAAATGAGGTGTAACAGCTTCACTACTCTCTCCCTCCTGCTCTGCTCTTTCCTCTCCTTGTTCTGCTCTCTCTTGGTCATGAGCTTCACATTCTCCTTCAACTTCAGAAGAATCAACATCTAAATCTTCCTGATCATCTTCTGCTCTACACAAAACCATGTGCATATGAGATTAGAATAGTAAGGAATGCTGTTGGAACAATCATGTGTCCTTCATGAGCTCATCATATACCATTTACATCCCTGGTTGCACCTCTCTGTTGCCATACCGCATGTTCATAAGGGCCAGCTTGATGTTGCATACGTGCTATATCATCTAATTGGGGTTGAGGCTGAATCAAAACTGATACAGTTGTCATTACTGCTACTTGGCATCCTGAGGCCTTTTTGGCATGTAAGTCTGCAGCATTGTTACCTTGTATGACAAAATCATTGCCTTTTTTGTGTGTTTGACATTTGATGATAGTCAATTTCTTTGGATGCATCATGGCTGAAATGAGCTTAATTATTTGGCCACTGTGCTGAATTGGTGTCCCATCACACTTTTTGAAACCTCTTTGTTTCCAAACTGCTCCAAATAGATGGCACACTTCATGTGCATATGCGGAATCTGTATAAATATTAACAGTTTGAGTTTTAGCCAATAGACAAGACTCAGTCAGTGCTTTTAATTCAGCCAATTGTGCCGAGCATGGTTGTTCACAATGCTGCAACACAATTGGGACAAAATTTTTGTCTTATCTCTTGACAATAGCATACCCAGCGTGATTTCCTAGATGGTCTCTAAAACATGACACATCTACAAAATAGTCTGCCTCTGCATCAGTGATTGGTGTTGACTCTTGATCTGGTCTTAGATGA
The DNA here is from genome assembly GCF_019703515.2 of Myxocyprinus asiaticus. NCBI lineage: Eukaryota > Metazoa > Chordata > Actinopteri > Cypriniformes > Catostomidae > Myxocyprinus > Myxocyprinus asiaticus. The sequence continues at coordinate 38,343,750 of NC_059363.1, read as the reverse complement.
GTAAAAGCTAGGGAATCCACTACACATTCATGAGGTGTTCCCTCTCCTTCTAGAGGAATGTAATTGGCTGGGTTTACTGTTGTGCATCGCTTTATGGTAACATCTGGGTAAGTTAGTAGTGTTGAATATGTTAAACACCTGGCTTGAGTTAGAACAAATCTACCATGCTCTATAGCTCTGTTACTTTGTGATGAGTATGAAAAAATACTGGATAGCCCATTGTCACAGTAGAAGCTTTGTCATAAGGAAAATACACTGCCTTGTCCTTGATAGCATGGCGGGTAGCCTTGTGCTACATTGTCCAATTTGGTGCTATAATAAGCTATTGGTTGCTTTTTTCTTCCACTACAAGTTTCCTGCATTAAGACTGCTGATGCATAGCCATCTCTTCTATCTGCTACATACAAATGAAATGGTTTGGTATAGTCTGGAGTTACTAGAGCTGGAGCTGTCTGAAGCTCTTTTTTCAATGATTCAAAGGCTATCAATGCATCAGTATCCCATGTTAGTCGAGCTCGGAGATTCTGATGCCCTGTCTGTTTCATCAGTGCCCTTAAGGGAGCTGTTTTGATACCATAATCTTCTATCCAATCAGCACTAAAACCTGTCATGCCTAAAAAGGTCATCATTTGTCCCACTGTTTGTGGTTGAGGTGCTTTACTTATGCCCTTCAGTTGGCTTGGTGATATAGCTTGAGTTTTGTGTGCAGTGATTCATCCTAAATATTCTACCTGTGGTAGGCAGTACTGCAGTTTCTCTTTTGAGACCCTGTGGCCTCCTTCAGCTAATTTAGTGAGCACTTTGAAAGAATTTTGGTGGCATTGCTCTAATGTTGTTGAACAAATCAACAGATCATTTACATATTGTATCAACATGCTATCCAATCTAAGATCTTCCAAATCCATTTTCAAAACTTGATTGAACACATGTGGTGAATGTTTAAATCCCTGGGGCATTCTGGTGTATGTATATTGTTTACCTTGATAGGTGAATGAAAAAAGGTGTCTGCTGTCCTCTGCTAAAGGGATGCTGAAAAAAGCAGAACATAGGTCAATAACAGTAAAGTCATTGGCAGCATGTGGAACATTATTCAACAGCGTATGTGGATTTGGAACTTCTGCAGGCCAATCTTCCACTACCTTATTAACTGCTCTCAAATCATGCACTAAGCGCCACTTTGATTTGTCTGCCTTAGCAACTGGCAATATGGGTGTGTTGCAATGACTTGCTGTTTCAATTAACACCCCTGCCTTAATCAGTCCCTCAATAGTCTTTTTAATTCCTTCTACAGCTTCCTGTTTCAACAGATATTGTTGTTTTCTTGGTGGCTACACTCCTGGTCTAAATTTAATTCTAATTGGATTAGCAGATTTCACTAAACCTACATCTGTATCATGTTGAGACCACAGTTCAGCAGGTACATGTTTTTCCATCTCTAACATTAATTCAACTGTTTTTGAATCCAACATTTCTTTTTCTTTAGTAGTCACATAACAGGCATTACAGTGGTACACAGAATTTTGAGAAATGTTTTATCTGCTGATTCTAAGATTAAAGGATTTTCTGTGGCTTCCCACTTTTTCCTTTCTGCTCTTCTCATCATTGGTCCTAAATCTTTTGCCTGACTTCCCTTACTTGCATATAAGGTAACATGTGGAGCTGAATTTGGCACTTGAAACCATTTTTCAATAAAACTAAATTTCTCAATTTGTAGTGCTGCTCCTTCTGGCCCTACAATTATGTATTGTGAACTCAATGGAACTTCTTGTCCTTTTGTGTCATACAGCCATTTCTTTTCAAGCTCTGGGTCTGTACCTGGATCATATATTGTGGTACAATGGAACTTGATTTTTGGCAGGCTTGATTCACTAAGCTGTACTTTGATGTATTTTCCCCATTTGTTCACTGTCTCTTCTACATCTTTCCCTAGATCTCCTAACCAATATATGTTTGCTTGTGGCTCTTGAGGTTCTTGGGATTTTGTGACAGTCATTTGTTTGATTCCCCTACTGTCTATGTGTATTCCTTCTGGAGAGCACCATATCTATAGGTTCATTTTACATATAGCAGTCCTCCCTAACAGGTTAACAAATGTTTGTTCTGATATTAGAATGGGAATTTTTATTTCTGCGTCTTTTACTTTTATGCTGACTGGAGCCGTCATTGGAATTAGCTGCGTTAGTCCCGAGAATCCTACTGTCTTTATATATTTTCCAGACTTGGGGTAGTGAGAGGCATAATTTGGATTTATACACTTAAACATAGCTCCAGTATCTAGCATAACTGGTATTGTCTTGCCCTCTATTTTAACCTGCAGCATAGGTTCTTGATCAGCATCAGATGATATCATTGGAAGCTGACCCTTCCCCGTAGGATCCTCTGGGCAGCCCTAGTAGCCCTGTTGTGGTCCACGCCATGGATTGACTAGACCTGGTGCTTGAGCTTGGTATTCTTGCTGCCATGGAGCACTGCTTGGACTTGGGGGTTGGTTATTTTGCCATGGATTAGTAGGGCAATCTCTTCTGTTGTGTCCAGGCTGATTGCATCCCCAGCATATTACTGGTGGGCCATTATTTCTAGGGCCACTGTTCTGTCTAACTCTTCCTCCTTGTTGTGGTCTGTTCCATTTTCTGTTGTTTGGTTGCTCTGGTATTACATAAATTACAATTGGTGCGGTTGACTGTGATACATTTCCAGCTGATGAAATTGTATTCTGGGTACAGGTGGTACATATGTAGGTACAGGTGGTACATATGTAGACTGGGCAGCAGGTGCAGGCACAGTTACAGGAGCTATTACTGCTGATTGTTCTTCTTTCTCTTTTACTGCAGCTTGAATCTTCTTCTTTTTTCCAGTTAGTTCTTAGAGTTGAGGTTGTGTCAGCTTTCTCTGTAGTTCTCTTTCTTGTTGTTTCAGTCTCAAATCATTCTTCCTGTGTTGTTCCACAGCATGAGTCACATGTTCACAGAACTTCCTGTGTGACTTGGAGTTCAGTCCAACTACATCTTCTAATTGTTCCTTTACTGGGGCGGCATGGCATCCACTATAGCTATTCTGAATAAAGTAGTCATCACTGGGTCTGCTTCTGGGTTTCTCTCCAGCTCTTGTTTCCACCTTCTTAGTTGTCTTTGAATGCAAGTAGTAGGATTTTCTGCTTCATCTATTGGTTTTCCTCTCAGGGATTTCGGGTCCATGTGTGTTAGGTATTCTCCTCTCAATGCTTCCCATATGTCAGTGTGATATCTTTCAAATGCAGCTCCATCCATTCTTGTATTGTCAATTACTCCCCTTAGTTGCACTTTTCTAAGGATCTCATTCATCTTGGATCCCCCCAGACATTTAGCTAGTGATATCCCCAATTGCCAGTAATTTACCCATCATTTCCTCCTCAACCATTCTGATCCATTTGCCAGCCCCCTCATGGATGTCCGGAAGGCGGGCTATCAGTCCATCAAGGTCCTGATTGGCCCATGGCACATACTGTCCTTGTGTGCCTTTGATTAAAATTGGACACTGTTTTTTTAAGGTATTTACTGGGCATCTCTTCATGGAATACTTATGGAATATTGTTCCACTTCCTCACTGTGTGGATGCATGTCGCTTGGATATCTTCTGGGTTGATGCATGTCGCTTGGATATCTTCTGGGTTGATGCATGTCACTTGAATCTTCATCAGACATATCCATGTTGTTTGTATGTTCATCAAGTAGGCCATGCTACTTAACAATTCATTGGTTAGATGCACATTGCTTGGGTACTCACTTGCTAAATGCATGCTTGTTGTTCTCCTTAATCTGCCTTCTGTACTCCTTTTCCAGCATGGCTTCTCTTTTGACACATCCTCAAGGAGCAGGCTGCCTGAAACATATTTATATTCTCTTTTAGGGCTGTTTGAGCATGCACTTGGAGTTAAGAGTCTGCGATTCCCTATCTGTCACTCACTCAACGTTGTGTCGATGTAGTGACACTAGGAGTCACTCTTGGGAGCCCGAGACACCTCTGGTCTTTGATAAAAGGCCAATGAAAATTGGCGAGTGGTATTTGCATGCCACTCCCCTGGACATATGGGTATAAAAGGAGCTGGTATGCAACCACTCATTCAGATTTTCTCTTCGGAGTCGAATGGTCATGCTCACTGAGCTGAATTCTACTGTTCATTCACCTCTACTGGATCTGTCGGTGCATTTCAGCGGCTTCTCCCTCCTCTGCACTGGTGCACTGTAGAGAACGCCCCTGGGCGCTTCGGCAGAAAACAAAGAGAGTATATTTTCTGATAGAGCCTTTTCCTCTAAAAGAGTATATTTCTCTAAAAGAGCGGCACACACGGAACGTGTTTTTAAATACGCGTCTTTTTAAAGATGCCTTTCCGATTGTGTGTTATTCCTGGTTGCGGTCGTTATCTCTCAACTTCGGATGGTCATGATCGCTGTCTTTCGCTCTCCTGCAGGTCCACCAAGCCAAGGCGTTGAAAGAACTGCACGAGGGTAGTTCCGCCCCATATTTGATGCAGGAACTGTGCTCAGCGACCGACCTCACTCTACGAGTGACGAAGGTCACATTAGAGGTCCAGGAGTGCCACCTTTGGCTCAACCTGGTCGAGATGTGTGAGGCCGACAAGACACGGTTTCTTACTGCCCCCATGTCCCAGGCTGGCCTATTTGGCAACGAAAACACTGCTACCTTGCGTGCGGAGATCGCCACCCTCCTACGGAAAGGTGCGATAGAACCTGTTCCTCCGGCCAAGATGAAGAAGGGGTTTTACAGCCCCTACTTCATCGAACCGAAAAAAGGCAGTGGGTTGCGGCCAATCTTGGACCTGCGAGTACTGAACCGGGCTTTACACAGAATCACGTTCAACACGCTGACACAAAAACGCATTCTGGCGAGCGTCCGGCATCAAGATTGGTTTGTGGCGGTAGACCTGAAGGACGCGTACATTCACGTCTCAATTGTACCTCGACACAGACCCTTCCTGTGGTTTGCATTTGAGGGTCAGGCATATCAATACAAGGTCCTCCCTTTCGGCCTGTCCTTGTCCCCTCGCGTCTTCACGAAGGTCGCAGAGGCAGCCCTTGCCCCGTTAAGGGAAGTGGACATTTGCATTCTCAACTATCTCGATGATTGGCTAATCCTAGCTCACTCTCGGGACATGTTGTGTGCACACAGGGACTTGGTACTCTCGCACCTCAGCCGATTAGGGCTTCAGGTCAACTGGGAAAAGAGAAAGCTCCTCCCGGTTCAGAGCATCTCTTTCCTCGGTTTGGAGTTGGACTCAGTCTCTTTGACAGCATGCCTCACGAACGAGCATGCACAGTCGGTGCTGGCCTGTTTGAAGGCATTCAAACAGAAAACAGCGGTTCCACTGAAACTCTTTCAGAGGCTCCTGGGGCATATGGCATCCTCAGCGGTGGCCACCCTGCTCGGGTTGTTGCATATGAGACAGCTTCAGCACTGGCTTCAGACTCGAGTCCCGAGATGGGCATGGTACCACGGGACACATCGCGTGGTCATCAAGCTGGTCCATCACCGTCTTTTCAGCCCTTGGACTGACCTCTCATTTCTACGGGCAGGTGTTCCCCTACAGCAGGTCTCCAGGTGCATCGTGGTCACGACAGATGCCTCCAAAATGGGCTGGGGCACTGTTTCCAATGGGCATACAGCCGCCGGCTTATGGACGGGCCCGCGACTGCATAGGCACATCAACTGCCTCGAGTTGTTGGCAATTCTGCTTGCCCTGCGGAGGTTCCGGCCGTTGATCCAGGGCAAGCACGTGTTAGTTTGGACAGACAACACGGTAACGGTAGCATATGTCAACCGCCAAGGCGGTCTGCGCTCTCGTTGTATGTAACAACTCGCCCGCCGTCTCCTCCTCTGGAGTCAGCAGCACTTCAAGTTGCTGCGAGCCACTCACATGCCGGGCGACCTCAACACTACAGCGGACACGCTGTCACGGCAGGTTACCCTCAGGGGAGATCGGAGACTCCACCCTCAGGAAGTCCACCTGATTTGGAGTCGATTCGGACAGGCACAGGTAGACCTTTTTGTCTCCCAAGAATCCTCCCACTGCCCGCTCTGATACACCCTGACCGAGGCACCCCTCGGCATAGATGCACTGGCACACAGCTGGCCTCCTGACCTACGCAAATATGCGTTTCCCCCAGTGAGCCTACTTGCACAGACTCTGTGGAAGGTCAGGGAGCATGAGGAGCAGGTCGTCCTGGTAGCAACCTACTGGCCCACCCAGACGTGGTTCTCGGACCTCACGCTCCTTGAAACAGACCCCCCCGGCGAATTCCCCTGAGGAAGGGACAGGGCGCCATCTGGCACCCATGACCAGACCTCTGGAATCTCCATGTCTGTCCCCTGGACGGGACGCAGAAGACCTAAGCGGTCTACCATCCGTGGTGGTAGACATGATCACACAGGCTAGGGCCCCCTCTATGAGGTGCCTGTATGCCTTTAAGTGGCGTCTGTTCGCTAAGTGGTGTTCTCCCCAACGGGAAGACCCCAGAGATGTGCAGTCGGATCGGTGCTTTCCTTCCTGCAGGAGAGGTTGGAAGGGCAGCTGTCCCCTTCCACCTTGAAGATGTACGTAGCTGCTATAGCAGCACACCACGACGAAGTGGATGGTAAGTCCTTAGGGAAGCACGACCTGATCATCAGGTTCCTGAGAGGCACCAGGAGGCTGAATCCCTCCAGACTGTGCCTTGTTCCCTCATGGGACCTGTCTGTAGTTCTTCAGGGTCTACAGAGAGCCCCCTTTGAGCCTTTGCAGTCAGCTGAGCTTAAGGCACTCTCCTTGAAGACTGCCCTCCTGACTGCGCTCACTTCCATCAAGAGGGTAGGAGACCTGCAAGTGTTCTATGTCAGTGAAACGTGCCTGGAGTTTGGTCTGGGCTACTCTCACGTGATCCTGAGACCCCGACCGGGCTATGTGCCCAAGGTTCCCACGACCCCTTTTAGCGACCAGGTGGTGAACCTGCGAGCACTGCCCCAGGAGGAGGCAGACCCAGCCCTGTCGTTGCTGTGTCCGGTGCGCGCTTTACGCATTTATTTGGATCGCACGCAGAGCTTTAGTATCCTTGAGCAGCTCTTTGTCTGCTTTGGTGCACAGCAGAAAGGAAGCGCTGTCTCCAAGCAGAGAATCGCCCACTGGCTCATTGACGCCATAGCTATGGCATATCACACCCAGGACGTGCCGCCCCCGGTAGGGCTACGAGCCCATTCTACCAGGGGTGTAGCGGCCTCCTGGGCCCTGGCCAGGGGTGCCTCTCTAACAGACATTTGCAGTGCAGCAGGCTGGGCAACACCCAACACCTTTGCAAGGTTCTATAACCTCCGGGTGGAACCAGATTCGTCCCAGGTAGTGGCACGCAATACAAGCGGATTAGTCCGGGATAGCCGGCCAGGTGTATCGATTGCACGTAGCGCCTTTCACCTCCTCTGAGCTGAAGACGTGCGCCATTAATTCCCAGTAGTGTTCACAAACTATGTTCCCTGGTTGACTTCCTCCTAGCCCTGTGGCAGTCGAGTTTTCGGAGAGACTCACTGCTGGCCCAGTACACATGCTAACTAAGAGTCCTGTTCTGGGGTAGGTGCTCCGCATGTGGTGGTTCCCTGTAATGTAACCCCATGCGATGTATATCTTCCACTAATTCGTTTCCCTGTTGGCAAACTGCGTCTTTCTTGGGCAGAGCCCCCTCTGCCACATTCTCCATGTTTGTAGCAACTCTATAATGAGAAACGTTTTCATAATAATGACTTAGTATCTCGTAATAATGAGAAACTTTTTCATAATAATGACTTAGTATCTCGTAATAATGACTTAGTATCTCGTAATAACCAGAAACTTTCTCATAATGAGAAACTTTCTCATAATAATGACTTAGTATCTCATAATAATGACTTAGTATCTCGTAATAACCAGAAACTTTCTCATAATAATGACTTAGTATCTCGTAATAGTGACTTAGTATCTCGTAATAATGAGAAACTTTCTCATAATGAGAAACTTTCTCATAATAATGACTTAGTATCTCATAATAATGACTTATTATCTCGTAATAACCAGAAACTTTCTCATAATAATGACTTAGTTTCTCTTAATGACTTAGTATCTCATAATAATGACTTAGTATCTCATAATAACAAGAAACTTTCTCATAATAATGACTTAGTATCTCGTAATAATGAGAAACTTTCTCATAATAATGACTTAGTATCTCGTAATAATGAGAAACTTTCTCATAATAATGACTTAGTATCTCATAATAATGAGAAACTTTCTCATAGTAATGACTTAGTATCTCATAATAATGACTTAGTATCTCGTACTAATGAGAAACTTTCTCATAATAATGACTTAGTATCTCATAATAATGACTTAGTATCTCGTACTAATGAGAAACTTTCTCATAATAATGACTTAGTATCTCATAATAATGACTTAGTATCTCATAATAACAAGAAACTTATTAGGACCGACGAGTGCTTGCCGATGGTCGGCTTGTCACCCAAAAAACGCCAGTGGACTGATGAGTGCTGCCGACAGTCGGCTTGCCGGTGGTCGGCTGACGGAGGACCAACCGTGGCAAGCCTCTGGTGGCATGCTATCCAAAAAACGCCGGCGGACCGATAGGTCATTGTTAGCTGGGAAGTCATTATTATGAGATACTAAGTCATTATTATGAGAAAGTTTCTCGTTATTATGATATACTAAGTCATTATTATGAGATACTAAGTCATTATTATGAGAAAGTTTCTCATTATTATGAGATACTAAGTCATTATTATGAGAAAGTTTCTCATTATTACGAGATACTAAGTCATTATTATGAGATATTAAGTCATTATTATGAAAAAGTTTCTCATTATTATGAGATATATCGACCCGTTGGGTAGGATCTACCATGAGACTCTCCACATGGTCGGCAAGACCATGTGATGTATTTTCCACTTAAATATCCCCCCCTCTCTTTGGGCGAGGTGTGGTCTCCGCGGTTTCCTCCCCTTGGGAGGGACACCCCCCGACTAGACCTGGTGGCCCAGTCGGATAATCCCCCTTCTTTTTTAGGGAGTGGACAAAAAGAAGGGGAAAAGAGGCCATGACTGGTTTAGCCTGTCTCTATCTTTTGGGTAGTCTACTTGTCCCTAAATGGCCGTTCGACACTCATAACTATGTTGAGGGAGGTTACGTGTCGGCCTGGTGCACTGGCTACGAGGCACACATTGGTCTGCCCGTCACACACCGCCAGTTCACGTAAAACAGTTCAGCCAGTTGCGGCATTTTGTATAGGGACCCCTAGTGTCACTACATTGACACAACGTCGAGTGAGTGACAGATGGGGAACGTCCTGGTTACCCCTGGATTTCAAAACAGAATTTATTTGTTTTCTAGTTAATGGTTTTATAGGTAATTCCTTTGCTCCTAACCAATGTTAATTGTTCTGCATTCAGATAATGTCTCCTCTTAGGCTAATTATGTCAAAACTCCAAAGCTCATCCTCAGCGTCCTGTGGCAGCTATTCCTCCTGCCCAATGCATAAAAGTGAGAAATGGGGTTAATTCTACTTGACACCCTCCCCATAGAACCACAGAAACATTTAATTCACTTCTATCACAATATTCTAGATGAAAAGGTTCAAGGAAGTCAATGAGGGCTTCCCTTTCTTCTTTGTTTAAAATTCCCCTTCCTCTTTTTCCTCATTTTCTGCCTTTCCCTCTTCCATTTCTATAAAAATCACTCATTATCTACAGTGGTTGATTGCTAAATATGTTACTTAATTTTATTTTTTCTTTCCTCCGTGTATTTCCACCCACACCTGACTTATCTGTTCTGGGTGTCTTCTTATACCAATTGTTACCTTCAACCTTCCTATAGTCCCATTCGTTGTGTAGACTGGTGTTATTTCTCCACCTTGCTCTCTACTGAATATTACCTTACTCTTCCACTGTACTGGTCGTATGTCTGTGCTGACAGCAAGGTAAACATTCTTTAAGACTGTTGCTCCTCCTCCTCCTTGTCTCTCTGACTGATGGCTCCCTAAATTCCTTCTGAAATAGGGAATCTCACATCTGAGATAGGGGATGTACACTGAGTTAATGGGTATTTCTGTTGACACTGGCAATTGCCCCAGCTGAGTAGGACTCAGCATATAAAGTCCCTCTAATTGTTTTACTAATGGTTCAACTGTCAAATGTTTATTTACTACTGTTTGCCAGTCCACCCATGGCCATTCATATTCGATTTCCCTCAAATTTATGATTGTGGTCAATTATTTCAGAAACTCATTCTTCTTTTGTTCTGTCAATTCCCTTGTCTGTCCTATATAATCTATGTATTCAGACTCTTTTCAGAAATGATTACTAATCCCTCGTGTCTCTATTAATATCTTTTATAATTCTCTCTCCTCTTCTGCTTCAGCTACTCTAGCCAAGCGTACTCTTTCAAACTCGGCAATCGCCAGAGTCCACATTAGATTTTAGATAAGAGGAAAACGGAGAAAAATGCCCTCTCTGTGTTTCTCCGTTTGCTGACAGCCCCTCCTTTCTCGCTCTCTCTGTTAGTTCAGCCCCTCGCTTCCTGCCCTCTCTCTCAGTCACAGGTCCCCACACCACACAATCAGCCTTATATTTTTCACTCTTGCTGTGTGAAAGAGAGAGAAAGAGAGAGAGAAAAACAGGTGCTTTTTTAATAATTGTGTTTCTTTATCTGTATCACACCGACTACAATTTGGATGATGTTCAAATAATCGACAAAGCCAATCTCTTGGAATGTTTTTAGTCCTTGGAATAATTTTTCTAACTTCTTTCACACTTTTTCATTATTAATTTTACAATTATCAAATACTGGGCCTAATACACCCGTTTCTTTATACCACAGTACTCACAAGAAAATTACATGGATATACTGTATATCAGAACACTCAACCACACACTCACAGTCTAATCTCATTCAACATAGCACAGCGCAGTCAGTGTAAACACAGCACCGTTAATACAAACAATACATATAAACAAACAATGCAGTTAGTTTTGCAAACCACTCAAAACAGCCAACACATACATGTATAGACAAACCAGACAAAGAAACATTTACACTCTTCAGCCCTGGGCAATTTGCCAATTCAGCCCTAAATGCAGTGCTATTTTGAGAAACAATGCCAAACATCAAATTGTGGGCTCACTTTTCTCAGCCAGCTCAAAGGCCACAGTTCAAAACGGGCTCCTCATCCTTACTGGTGTCACTACAGATAGCAGTATCTGCAGGATTTCATTACACCCCTCTTTGGGTGAACACGCTTCTTGCGTGACCTACCAATGTCAGCCCACCCCTACCTAGGAGTGTGGTATCCGCAGGATTTCAATGCATTTCAATGCCTACCAATTCAGCCCCTTTCTTTCAAGAAAGGCGGTATCCGTAGGACTTTGCGTGCTTCAACTTATTTACAACACTTATTTACATTTGCATGCACAGTTTTTGAAACCTGGAACCCAGTTCTCTATTTTATCCAATTAGTCATTTAATTAAGTTTGAGACTGGTGAGGCCCTCAGAGATACCACTATCTGGGCAAAACTTACAGCAGACTACACAAAAACACAATTTAAGCAAAAATCTTACCTCAGTTTTTGGCGGCAGTGATTTTGTGAAGTCAGTCTGGAATGTGGGATATTCCTACTTGAATTCCCCGATCTCCAACCTTAAAAGAATTCCATTGCCAGATGCTTGGAAAATGACATTTAAAAAACCAAAACTACAACACTCCCATTAGCTTAACAGGGGTTAAGACGTCTCCTAGCAACCCTACTGATAAACAATGATGCTATGCTAGCATTTCTGCTACGATCATCAAAAGAGAGTTTAATTTACCATGTTTTGTACACCTGTCTCTGCAAATGTTTGTTAAACAAGCTTTAATATCTTGTAATGTTTGACTCACTGATTGATACCATTTAATAAATGTTAATGTTTATCATTAACTTTGTACATCTCTGGGTGCCGACATGTTTGTGTGATCTCACGCACATGCATCTCAGTGAAAAAAATGGTGCACATATTACAAATTCACACAATGGACAAAGCGGTGCCCAAAGGAAGAGCTTTCCATGGTTTGAGATCATGACAGTGTCCTGCTGTAAGTGGAGAGACCACTTGGGACACCATGGCTTGACCCAGTGAAAAAGCGGATATTACTTCTCAAACACTCTCTTATACACACACACACACACACACACACACACACACACACACACACGTTGGTGCAGCTATCATTATGAGGATTGTCCACAGACATTATGATTTTTATACTGTACGTACTATAGATTCTATCCCCTAACCCTTCCCCTAAACCTAACCCTCACAAAAAACTTTCTGCATTTTTACATTTTCAATAAAACATTGTTTAGTGTGTTTAAGCAATTTAAATTATGGGGACACTAGAAATGTCCTCATAAACCACATTTATAGCATAATACCCTTGTAATTACCAGTTTGTAACCTAAAAAAAAGTCCTCGTAAACCACTTAACCCCCCCCCCCCCACACACGCACACAAAAGCCTGTTTAACCATATTTGATACACTCATTTCAAGTTTTTAACCAAGCACATGCTGCTTCAATTCAGCAAATACTCATTTAGAAATATCAGTAATAATATAAACATTATTGTCATTTTTACTTTGTCAAAATCAGCAAAGATTTCATAGCAAAAAGACATGTGCATCACAAAGTCTGTTGATGACAGAGGTGGCACGTGCATTTTAAGTCTAGGCCTTCAGTGCGATTCATGCCATTAAGAAAACACAGTTTCACAATGAATAAGACACCGTATGCCATCATACATTACATGGCAGTCAACTAATAATAATATTTGACATTTTAAAAACATGTCCATGCACGAAAGCCAGAACCAAGGAGGTCTAATATGAAGAAAAAGCTATCTAATATTTGCGATTTAAATGTTGCTTGCAATTAAATTTTGTTTTGTCAGGGTACATGGTTACTTTTCAAAACTTGATACGACACTGAATGCTCCAGCAGCCTAATTTATACTAAGAAAACTCCTGATGTGGACTTCAGGTTTCAACATGAGTGGGTAGCACGCGTTCTACGACAGCTCCGCACTAAATCCAATATAATTCAGTCAGAACATCTTTTTAAATACATTATTTTGTTGGGAAAGAAATAGATATTCGACCTACAATTGACCTATCAGTATTGGTGACTTTGTACACTCACAGTTAAACATGCCAGGCAAACCTCGTAAGGCAGCGGATCAGGCTGCGGCCGCCTCGGATGTTGCTATGGAGGACGTGCCCCGGGAAATATTCAAGATACGGGCAATACACGATTCTCAGTGCAATTTCTTCTCTCCGTTCTGAAATACGCTCAATTAGATCTGATATTGTGGAAATAATAGACTCCAAGATCGAACAGCTTGCTGTCTCTATCAGAGGAGAGTTTACGACATTCCAAAATGAGGCCAGCTCCGCGATTTTGGCTGTTAAAATGACCGTGGATGAGCATGCTATAAAACTAGCAAGCTTGGAAAGTAATGCTTCCACTTCTTCGGATACGGTTGTCAAGCTTGAACAAGAAGTGGGGCACCTAAAACAGGTGGTAGGACAGCTCACAGACAAATGCATGGACCTTGAAAGACGTAGTAGGAGACAGAACATCCACATACTACACATCAAGGAAGGGGCCAAAGCCGGAATGAAACCAAGGGACTTTGTCATGCAACTTCTGATGAAGGCATTGTCACTAGATAATCTTCCACTTGTGGATCATGCTCACCGGGCATTGCGAAATCATCCAAGGGATGATGAACCACCATGGGCTTTTGTTCTTTGGCTACACCACACCCACGAGATGGAAGAAATTATGCAGAAGGCGGCCAAGATGCAGAAAGTCATTTTCAAGGGGCAAAGAATTAACATCTCCACAGATTATCCTCCAGCAGTGGTAAAACGCTGTGCGCTTTTCAAACGAGCAAGGGAATTGCTGAGGGACAAACCTGGAGTCAAGTACGGTCTACAATACCCAGCAAAATTAAGGATCTCATACAATGACAAGGAACACTACTTTACGGACCCTGACAAGGCCGTTAAGTTTGCAGAAAACTGCTTCGGAACTGGGTGACTGTTTTAAAAGATGCCCTGCAACTGAGATAAGTACGAATAACATATAATTTGTTAGGTGGAACCTATTTTGGTAATGCCAAGTGGGAAATTCTTTGAACATTGACCCATTCTGTAACTGTTCTTTTCCTTTCTTATAATTTGTTTTGAGATGTTCTTCTGAAATTCTCTATTGTGGAGCTGTGTTGATCTGTGTTGATCTCATGTTTGAAGGTTAACATATAGGATACTTAAACTAGGTGTTTTCTAGACTATTTAACTTAATTGTTATTATTTTTATTATTACTGTTCTGTCACTATTTTTATTATTCTGTAATTACTTTGTCTCGCGCCACAGGTTCTAGTTTGTCGGTCAGATGACGGGGTTGTTATTTAAGTTTGTGGGTGGGAGGGGTTGGGGCCTGTTTATAGCACTTCAAGGGGGTAAAATGCGTGGTGATAACAATATGTTAGGTCCTTAATAATGCAAAGCAATAATGTAATTTCAAGTAACAGACAAGAGCTTGTTTTTGCTTTGTGGAATGTGAAGGGATTAAACCACCCCGTTAAAAGAAGTAAGGTACTATCTCATTTGAAATCGCTCTCTGCAGATATAATTTTTCTGCAGGAAATGCACCTGAAATCTGATTCTAAAGACAAGTTAAAATGCAGGTGGATAGGGCATATATATAAATCTAATTTCTCTGTTAAAGCTTGAGGGGTCGCTATCCTAATATGAAAAGGTGTGCCATTTTAACTTAAAACCCTGAAAACAGACAAAGATGGTTGGTATCTTATTTTGTCTGGTGAGATACATTCTTTTCCCATTACTTTAGTGAACGTCTATGCCCCGAACTATGATGACCCGGATTTCTTCAAGAAAGTTTTTTCTCTTATTCCATACATTTCTCAGACTAATCTTTTTTAACACATTTATTAACAATTCCAATTTAGTGGATATATGTAGACTTTTTCATCCAACTGAGAGAGATTATATTTTTCACTCACACGTTCATAACATATATATACGCATTGATTATTTTCTGGTAGAAAACAAGTTTATTTCTAATGTCTTGAACAATAAGATACATGATATACTAATTTCAGATCATGCTCCTGTCACATTTGAACTTGTCTTCAATAATATGTCATCCTCACGTCCTGTGTGGAGAATGGATCTCCAACTTGTTAACGATCCTAAATTTTACGACTTCATGCTTACGCAATTGGGAATATTTTATGAGAATAATGACACCCCCGAAGTCTCACCAGGACTACTCTGGGAAACACTGAAAGCCTATTTAAGAGGATGTGTTATCTCTTATCAGGGGTCCATAAATAAATTGTATAAAGCAAAACTTCTGTAGCTAGAGAAACAAATTCATCAATTAGATAATGAAAACACACAAATCCTTCCATAGAAACATACAAAAAAATACTACAGTTAAGATTTGAGTATAATAAAAATGTTTCCGCTAAATTAAGCAAATCATTCCTTTTCGTTAAACAGAAATATTATTAATTCGGGGGAAAGCCACATAAATTACTTGCAAGGCAGTTGCGTAAATTAGAAAATGACAAGACAATTCATAAAATCAGGACAAATCTTGGAGTACAATGTACCTCGTCTAAGGATATAAACAAATGCTTCAAGGAATTTTACACAACGTTATACTTTTCGGATCCCTGCGTTGATTTATGGATACATTTCTAAATAAATGCAACCTCCCCTCTCTTTCCCATGCCTCCCTTAATTTGGATATTTCTTTAGAAGAGTTAAAAGGCACTATAAAACTCCAGGCCCAGATGGTTTACCCTCTGAATTATATAAAAAAGTTAGTGACACTCTCTCTCCCTACTTGCTCAAAACATTCTCGCAGGCACTAGTGAATGGACTACCATCAACATTCAATGAAGCAATTATAACTGTTATTCCCAAAAAAGGTAAAAATCCAGAGGAGGTTGAAGGATACAGAATTATTTCTCTTCTCAGTGTTGATCAGAAGATATTGTCTAAAACCCTCGCAAATAAATTTAGCAGATTAATTAGTGGACTAATTCATTATGATCAGAATGGATTTATTCCAGGCAGGAATGCCTCACAGAATACTAGGCGCCTGTTTAACATAATGCATCACTCCAAAGCTATTCAAGATAATTTGGTAATAATTTCCCTCGATGCTGAAAAAGCTTGTGAACGAGTGGAGTGGCACTATTTATTTGCAGTGCTAGAAAAATTTGACGTGGGCGATACATTTATAGGTTGGATTAAGATTCTATATAAAAATCATATAGCTCAGGTATTAACCAATAAAATATTGTCCAATCCCTTTAATCTTCAAAGAGGGACTAGGAAGTGTTGTCCCCTTTCGCCTCTCTTATTCCCTTTGACCGTAAAACCCCTTGCTCAGACCATCCGTTCTCACCCAGCTATTCATGGTTTTAATACCTTAAGTACAGTTAATAAAATATCTTTATATGCAGATGATATCCTGCTTTATATCACCAAACCTCATATGAGTTTGCCTATTATTCTGGACACTATTTATACTTTTGGGATGTTTTCTGGGTTTAAACTGAATTTGAATAAAAGTGAACTTGTGCCTGTTGGACTGAAAGATCTGTCTTCGATACAGTCTTCCCCATTTAAAATATCAATGGAAACATTTACATATTTTGGAATTGTAGTTACTAATAAATATTCTTAGCTCTTAAAGGCTAATTTTACCCCTTTAATGTCCAAATTGCAAGCTAATATACAATATTGGAGAACTCTTCCAATTTCTCTGTTTGGCAGAATAAATGCAATTAAAATGATATTCCTGCCACAGATATTGTATCTGTTTCAGAATATTCCAATCTTTTTACCTAAATCCTTCTTTACACATCTAGATTAGATTCTTCTTCTGTTCTTGTGGGGCTATAAAAACCATAGAGTCAAGAAGGCACATCTCTGTAAACCCAAACGAGAGGGAGGTTTGGCACTTCCAGACTTTCGTCTTTATTATTGGACCTCTCACATGAGATTCATTTCAATGTGGTTGGATGATCCTATCGATCCTCCAAACTGGCTGCAGATAGATCGTGATCAGTGTTATCCCTACAATCTTGGAGTGGTGATTCTCTCCCCTGTGACTCTGGACCATTCTAATTTCAATAGCAGTATTGTAATCAGGAATATACTTCGTATCTGGAAACAGATAAAAGAACATTTTAAGATAAAGTCCCTTTCATTTCTAACTCCTATTGCTAGGAATCCATCATTTATACCTTCTAGGTTGGATGGGACTTTTACTCAGTGGGAAGAAATGGGGGTGCATACTATAGGGGACCTTTTCTTTGATGAGGCTCTGGCATCCTTTACTCAATTGCTACAAAAATTTGAACTTCCCCAGAGTCATTTTTTTAGATTTCTGCAGATTAGGAATTATATACGTGCTCATACACCGTCCTTGGATAATACATCACCCTCAGTTATTGAAAAGTGTTTTGATCAGTGTAAAGGAAGTAAAAATGCGTTATCATTAATTATGACCTGTTGCAATCCATTAACTCTCCCTCTACAAAAATAACTTAGAGGAATGGGAGAAAGCGCTAGGAGTGAAAATTCCTGAGGAAACTCAGCAGAATAGTTTAAAGGATATTAATGAACACTCCATCAATTCTAGACACTGCCTAATTCAGTTTAAGGTTATTCATAGATTACATTATTCGAAAAAGAAACTGCATAGAATTTTTCAGAGTATCTCACCTCTCTGTGATAAATGCAACTCTGTTGATGCTGACTTGTCCCATAGTTTTATTTTCTGCTCCAAGATACAGAGTTATTGATATTACATTTTTGATGTGCTTTCAGAAATACTCAGTGTGCAAATTAAACCGGACCCTGCACTCATCATTCTGGGACTTTCCGATATTACACACCCACTATCTAGAGTGCAACATGAATTACTTGCGTACAGTTTAATTATGGCCAAGAAGTTACTACTGCTGCTCTGGAAATAAAAGGAGGCTCCTACTGTCAAGTTATGACTTGGAGAGTTGATTTCTACTTTACACTTAACAAATTAGATATTGTCTGAAGGGTAAATTTGAACAGTTTGACAAGATCTGGCACCCTTTTATCTGTTTACTTGATGGAAACCATATTGACTAACACATCATTTTGGCAATGTAATGTTTTAACATTACAAATTTAACATTTAACATGTTTCATCATACCTTTTCAATTCAATGTAAACGGGTCTGGTAAGGGACGGTTTGTGATTTTTTATTTTTATTTTATATATATATATATATATATATATATATATATATATATATATATGTGTGTGTGTGTGTGCTTTTCTTTGTATTTGTATATGTATACACAAAAGAAATGGAATCTGTAAGATTGCAATCCTTTCTTTAAAATTTTGATTTCCAATAAAACTTATTTGACAAGAAAAAAAAAAAAAGAATGTTGCTATAACAAAGAAAAAGCACTTACCAATTTGCTTGGTGAAAATCAGCCCTCCTTTCCTGTTTAATTAATCAATCAATCGCACAATCATGCAGAACATCTAAGGTTTTTAAATCCATAAGGATCTCTTTCTCAATGGTGATGAGGCAGTGATGACAGCCATCTCGTCAGCAAGATCTCGCGCTCTTCGCTTTCAAATTACATACATCAATTAAAGCATGATTGTGTCACTCAAGGCCAGCTAGAAGGCCTGGACTGGGACATATCCTAAAGACCACACCCACCAAGAACATTCAATCTGATTGGCTGATGAATCTGAAGGCCTGAAGGGGTGGAGCTCAGTTCACGTGCTGCTTCGGCTAAGGAGCATGCGATTTGTGAAACAGTTGTCACACTTTGCTTGTAAGCATCGAGGAATAAATTCTGATTGGATAAACTTTTTATTTTTTACTATTTGTTTGTAGAAGAATTAGGAGTGGAAAGCGATTGAAAATACATAGGCAAAAAGGTCAGTGAGAATGAAAAGATGAAAAAATATTTATTTATAAGGCATGTTACGCCAGCAGAGAAGGTTATGCTGGCCCTGAGAAATCGCCACTGGTTGATGATGTAAAGCAGGGGCCTTCAACTATTTGCCAAGGACCCCTTTGTGGGTAGAGATACGGAGCCGGGACCCCTGTTACATATTGTATAAAATTGTGTGATGCGTTTTATGCCTATAAAAATGTGTATGGTGCTGCGGTACCATATTATTATATGTGCATACTTCATGATGTTTACATTGCAAAGCCATTGAAATAATCATTAAATGATGCCCTGCTGAAAAGAGCAGCTAAAACCAGCATAAGATTGGCCGATTTTAGCTGGTCTCGCCCAGCCTGGTCATACAGTAGCTGGTCAGGCTGGTTATAAAGGGGTTTTGAACACTTGTTTAGCTGGTCAGGCTGGTCTTAACTCTTCAGGCTGGTCAGTGTGGTCTTAGCTGGTCAAGGTGGTCTTGGCTGGTCAGCCTGGGCAAGCTGGTTTAAGCTGAGAGGCTAGCTGGTCTCCCAGCCTGACCAGCTAATGAGTGTTCAAACCCCCTCTGAAACCAGCTAACTGACCAGCCTGGCTAAGCTGGGCGACCAGCTAAAACCAGCCAACCAGCTTAGGCTGGTTTTAGCTGGTCTTTTCAGCAGGGGTCTGCAACAATTTTGCATGATGTGACATTTTTAATTTCCACTGTTAATCCCTGTGCCAAACCTCCTCCAAAATGAAAGAAAAAGACAGACAGATAGACAGACATACAGACAGAAAGAAAAAAAGACAGACCCTGTCCATGCAGAATAAAACAACTTTTATAAGGTTACTAAAATGGAGACTTCATTTCATGTGAGTGATCGATTTTACACATATATTTCAAAATTACTGTTAATTTCTTTGAGTAAAAATTTGTAATGGGGAAAACAATGAGTCACCGTCTGTGTATAGACTCAAATTCAAACTTCTCTCTCTCACTGTTGCTCACATGTGAGTGAGTGAGTGATTATTACAAATGCCAATGGTGGATCAAGCAATAACTTGCAGACCCCCTGCGGTACCACCGCGGACACCCTGGGGGTAACGGACCACCTGTTGAAGACCCTTATGTAAAGTCTTTAGTAAATCAAGAACCAAATATTATATGCACAGCTTTGTAGGGTTAACAGTTTCAGATATTACACACACACAGACAAGTTGGTATTTGTGGTTTACGATGGCTCGCCATAGCCATAATGTATTTTATACTATACAAACTATATATTATATCCCCTAACCCGACCTAGGGTTGCCACTTTTGAAGTTTTAAAATAAGAGACAATTAAATGAAGGTGGGGGGGATCACAGCCCCTAACCACATCCTCCAAAGTTTTAGCAATAAATGCGTTAAGAGTTAATATGCGTTACTCAAAATATCTATATGCCTACAACAAGCGATGTCTTTTATAGAGTTGATGGACTGAGGAAATCATGGTGTATTTCTTACGTGGCCTCTGAGTTAACTCAACTCATTAAATATACACTGGACTGCCCGAGGAACCGGGACGCCTGTTTTGTTTCTTTTTGTGCTGGTTCTGCCTAGCGGCTGTAGTTTGTTTTGTGGAGGAACATACACTATATTGCCAAAAGTATTCGCTCATCTGCCTTTAGACACATATGAACTTAAGTGACATCCCATTCTTAATCCATAGGGTTTAATATGACGTCGGCCCACCCTTTGCAGCTATAACAGCTTCAACTCTACTGGGAAGGCTTTCCACAAGGTTTAGGAGTGTGTTTATGGGAATTTTTGACCATTCTTCCAGAAGCGCATTTGTGAGGTCAGACACTGATGTTGGACGAGAAGGCCTGGCTTGCAGTCTTCGCTCTAATTCATCCCAAAGGTGCTCTATCGGGTTGAGGTCAGGACTCTGTGCAGGCCAGTCAAGTTCTTCCACACCAAACTCACTCATCCGTGTCTTTATGGACCTTGCTTTGTGCACTGGTGCGCAGTCATGTTGGAACAGGAAGGGGCCATCCCCAAACTGTTCCCACAAAGTTGGGAGCATGGAATTGTCCAAAATCTCTCGGTATGCTGAAGCATTCAGTGTTCCTTTAACTGGAACTAAGGGGCCAAGCCCAGCTCCTGAAAAACAACCCCACACCATAATCCCCCCTCCACCAAACTTCACAGTTGGCACAGTGCAGTCAGACAAGTACCGTTCTCCTGGCAACCGCCAAACCCAGACTCATCCATCAGATTGCCAGATGGACAAGCGTGATTCGTCACTCCAGAGAACGCGTCTCCACTGCTCTAAAGTCCAGTGGCGGCGTGCTTTACACCACTGCATCCGACGCTTTGCATTGCACTTGGTGATGTATGGCTTGGATGCAGCTGCTCGGCCATGGAAACCCATTCCATGAAGCTCTCTACGCACTGTTCTTGAGCTAATCTGAAGGCCACATGAACTTTGGAGGTCTGTAGCGATTGACTCTGCAGAAAGTTGGCGACCTCTGCGCACTATGCGCCTCAGCATCCGCTGACCCCGCTCTGTCATTTTACGTGGCCTACCACTTCGTGGCTGAGTTGCTGTCATTCCCAATCGCTTCCACTTTGTTATAATACCACTGACAGTTGACTGTGGAATATTTAGTAACGAGGAAATTTCACGACTGGACTTGTTGCACAGGTGGCATCCTATCACAGTACCACGCTGGAATTCACTGAGCTCCTGAGAGCGGCCCATTCTTTCACAAATGTTTGTAGAAGCAGTCTGCATGCCTAGGTGCTTCATTTTATACACCTGTGGCCATGGAAGTGATTGGAACACCTGAATTCAATTATTTGGATGGGTGAGCGAATACTTTTGGCAATATAGTGTACCTTCGGGACAGCTGTGGATGAATCTGCTTGTTCTTTGTGCTTATGCCTTCTATTGGCTGAAAGTATCTTTTGTTATATAATTTTACCTCACAAAATTTTTATAGAAGAACCGGGCTTGAGCATTCCGACAGCAAAGTTGTCACGGGGGCTCTCGTAGGCGTGCATGGACTCTGAGTTTAGAGGGATCGACGCCGGTTGGCGCTGTCGTGCTGTCGTGCCCACACATGTTTTTCTTTTTTCTGTTTGTTTTGTTTGGGGGGGGGGGTTGGGGTTTTACTGTTGCACTAATGTTGAAATGTGGTCTTCATAATTTTGTTTTTGACACACAATTTATTTTTTCTATTATGTCAAAATGTCAGATGTTAATGTGAGTGGATTATATCTCTCCATGTGGAATGTGAATGGGTTGGGGCACCCCATAAAAAGAAGGAAGGTTATTACTTTTCTTTAACGTAAGAAATGTGATATAGTGTTTCTTCAAGAAATGCATCTTTCCCCACAGGAAGTTGAAAAATTTGGGAAGATAATGGGGTGGACATGTTTTCTTCAGTGCTGGCTCAAGTAAGAGCAGGGGAGTCATTACATTGATAAGTAAACATCTACAATTCAAACGTCTCAAACAGATTAATGATAAATTAGGAAGAGTCATTGTTTTAGCAGAAATTCAGGGGCAAAGTCTCTCATTTCATCTGTTGTGGATTGCTTAATGGAAACATCTTAGTCTCAGATCATGCCCTGGTGAGTTTAGAGGTGTTGCCATATATGGAGAAAAATAAATCATATAGTTGGTACCTTAATGTATCCCTTTTGCAAAATCCTGATTTCCAGCAAATGTTAAAGACTGAAATCAGTGTTTATATGGAGACCAACTGGTTCTCAGTATCTTCTGTGGGCGTGGCTTGGGAGGCACATAAGGCAGTTCTTAGGGGTTGGATCATACAGTAGGCCTCATTCACCAAAAATTCCAAAGCACAAGAACCCGTGGAGTTGGAAGGGAATATTAAAAGTGCAGAGGCAGAGCTGAAGCGCCAAATGTCATCTGATGGCCTCAGAGAATTGACCCATTTGAAATATTGATATAATACAATTTTGTCGCAGAAGGTGGAGTTTTGGTTATTCAGGGCAAGACAGTCATACTTTGAGTCGGGGGACAAAGCAGGAAAACTTCTGGCTAGATATATAAAACAGAGAGAGTCTTTTTCTACAATTCCATCCAAAACCCAGAAATTTTTACCTTGGCCATTGATATTAATAATGCCTTTAAAGAGTTCTATCATGATCTCTATAGTTCCACGTCTTCATCTACTGATGAAGATATTAGAAACTTTGTGGAACCATTATAACTCCCTAAATTGACTGGCAAGGCTCTGGGGCCAGATGGCTTTGCTGCTGAATATTTTAGACCTTATGCTACAGAACTGGCTCCACATTTGTTAGAAGTTTTTATGGAACCATTAAAGAATGGAAAGCTTCCTCCAACCATGACACAAGCCTGGATCAGTCTGATTCTTAAAAAGGACAAAGATCCAAGCGAGTGTAATAGTTACCATCCAATTTCCCTGATCCAGTTAGATGTAACCGATTAAGTGAAGTTATGACACCTCTTATACATATAGATCAGGTGGGGTTTATTCGGGGCCACAGCTCCTCTGATAACATTAGGCGTCTCATCAATATTATGTGGTCAGTGGCGAATGATCAGACTCCGGTCGCTGCCATCTCACTTGACGCCGAAAAGGCGTTTGATATGGTAGAATGGGATTATCTTTTTATGATTTTGGAAATATATGGGTTTGGAAATACTTCTATTGGATGGATTAAATTACATTATAGACACCTTGTAGCAGCGGTACAAACAAATGGATTAATTTCATATTATTTTACTCTGGATAGGGGCACTCGGCAGGGTTGCCCTCTTTCTCCACTATTGTTCTGTCTTGCCCTGGAACCATTAGCAGCCGCGATAAGAAAGGAGGATGATTTTACAGGGGTGACGGCGGGAGGTGTGGCACATAAGCTTTTACGTTACGCGGATGATATTTTATTATTCGTCTCCGACCCCACTAGATCTATGCCTTGTCTCCACAGAATTATCAATTCCTTTTCAAAATTTTTGGGATACAGAGTTAATTGGTCTAAATCCGAAGCGTTGGCTCTGACTGCGTACTGCCCAGTAACGGCTTTTCAGCCGGTCGCCTTTCAATGGCCCAAATGGGGCATTAAGTATTTGGGTATTTTATTCCCAGCAAATTTATGTGATTTAATCAGAGTTAATTTTGACCCTTTAATAAAAAGGTTTTCGAGTGATGTGACTAGGTGGGCTTCATTACATTTATCGATGATTGTAAAGGTTAATGTTTTTAAAATGAATTGTATTCCAGAATTAAACTACCTACTACAATCTCTCCCTATAGATGTCCCCCTCTCTTATTTCAAGCAAATTGATAGCATAGCGAAGTCCTTCATTTGGAATGGAAAGCGTCCCAGGTTACCTTTCAATAAGTTACATAGGCTGGTTGACAAAGGTGGGCTAGGCCTACCCAAGATTTTGTTTTATTATTATGCATTTGTCACTTCCACCTGAGAGAGCCCCTACCTGTTTGGAATTGAACAGAAAGTTCTTGCCCCTATTTTACTATTACAAAGCCTTTACCATAAGATAGGTTTATTAAACTAATTGGAGAAGTTAAGTCTCACCACGTCATCTCGCATCTGCACGTGCTATGGACAAAAGTGTCCAGAGTGTTTAATTCAGACATTTATTTAAATGATGCCTCGAGCATATGGCTAAACCCAAAGTTGCATATTGGTGAGTCCCCTTTCTGCTGGTTAGAGTGGATTGTGAGGGGTGTTAATATGCTCGGTGACCTATATGAGAGTGAAGGGTTGAGATCATTTGAAAATTTGGTCCAACATTTCAGGATTCCTAGATCTCAGTTCTTCAGGTACTTACAGCTGCACCACCTGCTCTGTACTATTTTTGGGAGTAGCATACACCCCCCTTAAATGGCAGATACTCTAGAAGTGGTGATCAGTGTATTACTCCCTGTTAATTCAGAGTCTGGGGGATGGAGCTTCAACTTCTCTCAAGAGATTATGGGAGAGAGATTTAAACTTGGTATTGGAGGAGGGAGTGTGGGCTAAGATTCTAAAAAACATCAGGTCTACATCTAAAGATTCAAGGCTGTGTCTGATGCAATTTAAGATTTTGAATAAATTATACTGGACACCCTCTAGATTGTATAGACTTGGTCTTAAAGACACACCCACCTGCTGGCGATGCCAATCAGAAGAAGGGGACACAACGTCATGGTTACTTGTGTAACCTCCATTCCCTGATGGAGGGAACGAGACGTTGTGTTGATGTAGTGACACTAGGGGTCACTCTTGGGCGCCTGAGACACCTCTGGTCTTTGATAAAAGGCCAATGAAAATTGGCGAGTGGTATTTGCATGTCACTCCCCGGACATACGGGTATAAAAGGAGTTGGTATGCAACCACTCAGTGTCGATGTAGTGACACTAGGGGTCCCTATATGAAACGCCATAATTGGCTGAACTGTATTACGTGAACTGGCGGTGTGTGGTGGGTAGACTACTGTGTGCCTCATAGCCAGCACACCAGGTCGACACGTAACCTCCCCCAACATAGTTATGAGTGTCGAACGGCCCTTTTTGGGGACAAGTCGACTACCCAAGAGATAGAGACAGGCTTAACCCAGTCGTGGCCTCTTTTCCCCTTCTCTTTTTTCCACTCCCTAAAAAATAATTATCCATCTGGGCTGCCAGGTCTAGACGGGGGGTGTCCCTCCCAAGGGGAAGACACAGTGGAGACCACACCTCGCCCAAAGAGAGGGGGGGATATTTAAGTGGAAGGATATGTCACATGGTCTTTCCAACCATGTGGAGAGTCTTCAAGGTAGATCCTGCCCAATGGGGGAGGAGTTACTACAAACATGGAGACTGGGGCAGAGGGGCTCTTCCCAAGTAAGACGCAGTTTGCCAACAGGGAATCAAATTAGCGGAAGATATATATTGCATGGGGTTAGCCTTACAGGGAACTGCCACATGCGGAGCACCTACCCCAGAACAGGACTCTTAGTTAGCACGTGTACTGGACTGGCAGCGAATCTCTCCGAAAACTCGACTGACGCAGGGCTCGGAGGAAGTCAACCAGGGAACAAAGTTGTGAACACTACTGGGAATTAATGGCACATGTCTTCAGCTCAAAAGGAGGTGGAAGGCGCTATGTGCAAGCGATACACCCGGCTGGCTATCCTGGGCTTATCCGCTTGTGTTACGTGCCACTACCTGGGACTAAACTGGTTCCATCCGGAGGTTGTAGAACCTTGCAAAGGTGGTTGGGTGTTGCCCAGCCCGCTGCTCTGCAAATGTCTGTTAGAGAGGCACCCCTGGCCAGGGCCAAGGAAGCCACTACATCCCTGGTGGAATGGGCTCGTAGCCCTACCGAGGGCGGCATGTCCTGGGTGTGATATGCCATAGTTATGGCATCAATGAGCCAGTGAGCGATCCTCTGCTTGGAGACAGCACTTCCTTTCTGCTGTGCACCAAAGCAGACAAAGAGCTGCTCAGAGATTCTAAAGCTCTGCGTGCGATCCAAATAGATGCGTAAAGCGTGCACCGGACACAGCAATGACAGGGCTGGGTCTGCCTCCTCCTGGGGCAGTGCTTGCAGGTTCACCACCTGGTCCCTAAAAGGGGTGATGGGAACCTTGGGCACATAGCCCGGTCGGGGTCTCAGGATCACATGAGAGTAACCCGGACTGAACTCCAGGCACGTTTCGCTGACAGAGAACGCTTGCAGGTCTCCTACCCTCTTGACGGAAGTGAGTGCAGTCAGGAGGGCAGTCTTCAAGGAGAGTGCCTTAAGCTCGGCTGACTGCAAAGGCTCAAAGGGGGCTCTCTGTAGACCCTAAAGAACTACAGAGAGGTCCCATGAGGGAACAAGGCATGGTCTGGAGGGATTCAGCCTCCTGGTGCCTCTTAGGAACCTGATGATCAGGTCGAGCTCCCCTAAGGACTTACCGTCGACAGCGTCATGGTGTGCTGCTATGGCGGTAATGTACACCTTCAAGGTGGAACCTCTCCTGCAGGAAGGAAAGCACTGATCTGACTGCGCATCTCTGGCGGTCTTCCCATCAGGAAGAACACCACTTAGCGAACAGATGCCACTTAAAGGCATACAGGCGCCTCGTAGAGGGGGCCCTAGCCTGAGTGATCGTGTCTACCACCGCAGACCACTTAGGTCTTCCATGTCCCGTCCAGGGGCCAGACATGGAGATTCCAGAGGTCTAGTCGCGGGTGCCAGAGGGTGCCCCGTCCCTGAGAAAGAAGGTCCTTCCTAAGGGGAATTCACCAGGGGGTGCTGTCACGAGAAGCGTGAGGTCTGAGAACCATGTCTGGGTGGCC
Organism: Myxocyprinus asiaticus; assembly: GCF_019703515.2. Taxonomy (NCBI): domain Eukaryota; kingdom Metazoa; phylum Chordata; class Actinopteri; order Cypriniformes; family Catostomidae; genus Myxocyprinus; species Myxocyprinus asiaticus. Next base: position 38,316,359 of record NC_059363.1, on the reverse strand, counting down.
CAGTAGGGTGCTACCAGGATGACCTGCTCCTCGTCCTCCCTGACCTTGCACAGGGTCTGTGCAAGTAGGCTCACTGGGGGAAATGCATATTTGCGAAGGTCAGGGGGCCAGCTGTGTGTAAGCGCGTCTATGCCGAGGGGAGCCTCGGTGAGGGCGTACCAGAGCAGGCAGTGGGAGGATTCTTGAGAGGCGAACAGGTCCACCTGTGCCCGTCTGAATCGACTCCAAATCAGCTGGATCACCTGAGGGTGGAGTCTCCACTCTCCCCTGAGGGTAACCGTGCGTGTCCGCTGTACTCAAGTGAGTGGCTCGCAGCGACTTGAAGTGCTGCTGACTCCAGAGGAGGAGACGGCAGGCGAGTTGTGACATACAATGAGAGCGCAGACCGCCTTGGCGGTTGACATATGCTACCGTTACTGTGTTGTCTGTCCGAATTAACATGTGCTTGCCAACAGCTCGAGGCAGTTGATGTGCCAATGCAGTCGCGGACCCGTCCAGAGGCTGGCGGCTGCGTGCCCATTGCAAACAGCGCCCCAGCCCATTTTGGAGGCGTCTGTCGTGACCACGACATGCCTGGAGACCAGTTCTAGAGGAACACCTGCCCGTAGAAACGAGAGGTCGGTCGGAGGGCTGAAAAGACGGCCACAGACCGGCGTGATGACCACACGATGTGTCCCATGGTGCCATGCCCATCTTGGGACTCAAGTCTGGAGGCAGTGCTGAAGCGGCCTCATATGCATCAACCCGAGTGGGGTGGCCACCGCCGAGGATGCCATATGCCCCAGGAGCCTCTGTTTCAGTGGAACCGCTGTTTTCTGTTTGAATGCCTTCAAACAGGCCAGCACCGACTGGGCGCGCTCGTTCGTAAGGCGCACTGTCAAGGAGACTGAGTCCAACTCCAAACCGAGAAAAGAGATGCTCTGAACCGGGAGGAGCTTGCTCTTTTCTCAGTTGACCCGAAGCCCTAGTCGTCTGAGGTGTGAGAGCACCAGGTCCCTGTGTGCGCACAACATGTCTCGGGAGTGAGCTAGGATTAGCCAGTCATCGAGATAGTTGAGAATTCGAATGCCCACCTCCCTTAACGGGGCAAGGGTAGCCTCAGCGACCTTCGTGATGACACAAGGAGACAGGGACAGGCCGAAAGGGAGGACTTTGTACTGATACGCCTGACCCTCGAATGCAAACCACAGGAAGGGTCTGTGTCGAGGGAGGATTGAGATGTGGAAGTACGTATCCTTCAGGTCTACCGCTGCGAACCAATCTTGATGCCGGACGCTCGCCTGAATGCGTTTTTGCATCAGCATCTTGAACAGGAGTCTGTGAAAGGCCCGGTTAAGTACTCGCAGTTCCAAGATTGGCCACAACCCACTGCCTTAAATATACAGAAAATATAGTCTTTTGTTTTCTGCCGAAGCGCCCAGGGGCGTTCTCTGCAGTGCACCAGTGCAGAGGAGGGAGAAGCTGCTGAAATGCACCGTCAGATCCAGCAGAGGTGAATGAACAGTAGAATTCAGCTCAGTGAGCATGACCATTCAGCTCCAAAGAGAAAATCTGAATGAGTGGTTGCATACCAGCTCCTTTATACCCATATGTCCGGGGAGTGGCATGCAAATACCACTCGCCAATTTTCATTGGCCTTTTATCAAAGACCAGAGGTGTCTCGGGCTCCCAAGAGTGACCCCTAGTGTCACTACATTGACACAACGTCGAGTGAGTGACAGATAGGGAACCCATGTTTTTTGGGGATGTGTTAAAATGCAGGAATTTTGGTTGAAGATTCTAAGATTTGTGTGTGATGTGTTGGACACACGATTTTCACAATTGTTCGGGGTGAATGGGTTTACATTATATAACTGATTCCATATTTTATGTTGTGTTTATTGGTTTTTGTGGATGGAATCAATAAAAATGTTAATAAAAAAATACAAAATAAAAAAAGGGTTAATATGCATTATTAATAAAAATAGTATGCCCTTCCTTATATGCTGAAATTAGAACTTTCCTGACTTATTTAAAAAAAATAAATAAAATAAATAAAAATGTATATGTTAAAAATATATTTATTTTTATTTATCTGGGATTGATTGATTGACTTATGTGATCGGTGGTGAAAAGGCTTGAGACATTTTCGATCAGGGATTATTTCGAATTAAATTATCCATCTTGACAACCATGTTAATATATTGAGATAGGGTAGTGGTTTCATCTCTGCATGCCAATTCTGCTTGTAAATTGTGATTAAGCCCCTCGTGGAAGACTGACTTTAAAGCAATATCATTCCATCCGTTTGAGTGGCTAGTGTGCGGAATTGAACAGCGTGTTCAGCAGCTGAGTGTTTTCCCTGGTGTAAGTGTAATAGTTGTACAGAAACATCCTGTCCCTCCGCAGGATATTCAAACACTTCTTTAATCTGTTTCAAGAAATACTCAAACGAGGTTTGTACCTGATTGTCCGTATCCCAGACAGCTGATGCCCAGTCCAGTGCTTTTCCAGTGAGTGGAGTCATAGTAAATGAACACTTAGTCTTTTCCAAACGAAAAACATCAGGCTAATTGGAGAAATATATCTGACATTGGCACAAAAACTCCTTGCATTTATCAGCTGAATCATCAAATTTGTCTGGTAGGGCAAATCTTAACGATTCCGTTCTGGTCGGTGGAAGAGATTGAATATAATGAGCCATATGTTCATTAGCAGCGCGCAGACTGGTGAGTTGTGTTTGGAATCCTTGTAACACTTCATTCTGGTAGTTAAAGGCTGCTTGAATCTGTGACACTTCCGCTGGATTCAGATCAGGTGAAGTATTCTGTTACGAACTCAGACTGGAGGTCGGGTTAGAATCCATTATGCAGAAGAGTTTAATGAACAAATCCAAATCAGAATTCTCAAATGTGGTCAGTACAACAGGCAGAGGTAGGTAACAGGCAAACAATCCAAAAAGGTCAACAAGACAGAAAGGGTAATCCAGGAACGTGAATCCAATAAACAAGCAGAAGATCATAACATGAGGCAGATCGAGAATACACTTGATAAACGCTTGGTAAGGCAATACTTTGCAATATGGGAGTGTGAATGCATGGCTTATATACAAGGTAAACAGGAAGTGACATGGCAGGAACTGATGTGGCAGGAAACAGGAAGTGACCGTTCAGAATTCAGGTGAAGGCTCCCTCTGGTGGACGGGAGACCGCTCAGACATTACAGGTTTCACCGTGACGGCATCTGACCAGCTTAAATACGGGACAAATTTTGTCCCGTATCAATATGGGACACATAATTTTATATTTAAATACAGGAATATATCTGACATTGGTGCAAAACCCCTTGCATTTATCAGCTGAATCATGCAGTAGTTAGCAGGAAGCTCTAGCTTGTAAGTCACAGGATTAATTTGTCTCAGGATTTGAAAAGGACCTACGTACCTGGGGCTGAGCTTCCTGCAGGGTAGTCACAATCGAAGATCCCTTGAAGACAACCAGATCCTCTGGCCTGGCTGGTAGTTGGGGTGGGGACATCTCCTATGGTCGGCTTGAATTCGTTGAGCCCGGATGGCACGTTTGAGCCTGACATGAGCGCTGTCACATAACCTCTCACTTCTCCTGACCCAATCATCCACTGCTGGTACTGTTGAAGGTTCACCTGACCAAGGGAACATGGGTGGTTGGTAGCCCAGAACACATTGGAAGGGAGTGAGTCCTGTGGAGGAATGGGTGAGGGAATTCTGGGCATACTCAGCCCATGGAAGAAAATCATTCAATTTTTCCTGTTCATGGCTGCATTACGATCTGAGACAGCGACTGATCTCCTGATTGAGTCTATCCACCTGTCCACTAGCCTGTGGGTGGTATCCTGAGGTGAGACTGACATTAATGTCTAGCTGTTTGCAGAATGCCTGCCATACTTGTGAAGTAAACTGGGGACCCCGGTCCAACACAACGTCCTCTGGTATTCTGTAAACTCTGAAAACGTGATGAAACAAGGCGTTAGCAGTTTCCATAGCTGTAGGGAGACCTTCAAGTGGAACCAGAAGACATGACTTTGAAAATCTGTCTATAATAACCAAAACAGTAGTGAAACCATTAGAACTAGGGAGATCGAGGGTCTCTGTGGAATGGGGAGTGGTTCAAGTTGTCCAGCGGGAAGTTCTCTGGGGGTTTTTAACTGTGCACAGATGGAGCAAGACTTGACAAAGTTAGTAACATCTTGAATTAAACTCGGCCACCAGAATGAATTACGTACTAGCCTTATAGTTCTTTGGATACCTGGGTGTCCGGTGCTGAGAGACGTATGGACCCACTGCGTGATGCACTGTCTGAGTGTATATGGTATATATTGTTTGGTAGGAGGACATACTGTTGGGGTTGGGTCTGTTTGTTGTTCATGCTGAATCTCTCCCATGATGTCCCATCAGATTGGGGTGATAATAACTGATGGTGGAAGAATGGAGTCTTGGTGACTAGGGGCGTGTGAAGGGTCATACCTCCTGGAGATGGTGTCTGCTTTGCTGTTTTTGCTGCTGGGTCAACACGTGACTGTGAACTGAAATCTTGTGAAAAACAATGACCACCATGCTTGTCGAGGGTTCAGACGTTTCGCACTCTTAATGTATTCTAAATTCTTGTGGTCTGTTATTACCTGGAATGGGTGGGCCGCCCCCTCTAGCCAGTGTCCCCACTCTTCTAATGCAGCTTTGATGGAGAGAAGCTCCTTGTTGCCCACATCATAGTTCCGCTCTGCAGTGGTCAGCTTCCTGGAAAAGAAAGCACATGGATACATTCTGCCTGGTGTGCCATGTCTTTGTGAGAGAACAGCTCCTATTCCACAGTCAGAAATAGACATCAGAAATCCTAGGAACATAGTACTGGTGGTATGAAACTCACATTTTTCAGCTTTAACATACAGTTGGTTCTCTTGTAGCCGAGTTAGTACTGTCTTGACATGTTGTGAATGTGTTGTGCTATGCTTGTCAAGGGTTCCTGACGTTTCACACTCTTAATGTATTCTGAATTCTTGTGGTCTGTTATTACCTGGAATGGGTGGGCCACCCTCTCTAGCCAGTGTCCCCACTCTTCTAATGCAGCTTTGATGGAGAGAAGCTCCTTGTTGCCCACATCATAGTTCCGCCCTGCAGTGGTCAGCTTCCTGGAAAAGAAAGCATATGGATACATTCTGCCTGGTGTGCCATGTCTTTGTGAGAGAACAGCTCCTATTCCACAGTCAGAAGCGTCAACTTCTATAATGAATGGAAGGTTAGGGTCCGGGTGTTTGAGAATAGGGGCTGTCGTGACATTGGTCTTGAGCATTTCGAATGCTTTTGTGCTGAGTCAGTCCATTGGAACTTCTTGGGTTTACCTTTCAGAAGGGAAGTCAACGGGGCTGCGGTGATACTGTAGTTTTTAATGAACAGTCTGTAGAAGTTTGCAAAGCCTAGGAACCTTTGTAATTCCTTGATAGTTGTAGTACATGGCCATTCTGTTACTGCCTTGATCTTTGACATATCCATCTCCACCGCTTGGTGACTGATATTGTATCCTAGGAACATAGTACTGGTGGTATGAAACTCACATTTTTCAGCTTTAACATACAGTTGGTTCTCTTGTAGCCGAGTTAGTACTGTCTTGACATGTTGAATGTGTTATGCTCTGGTTTGTGAGTAAATAAGGATGTCATCTACAGGTATGTAGGCAATGACATACTGGATTAGAAGGTCACGGAAAATGTTGTTTATGAAAGACTGGAATACAGCTGGTGAGTTGGCAAGACCGTATGGCATGACTTAATATTCATAGTCCCCCCTTGTGGTGAGAAAGGCTGTTTTCCATTCATCTTCTGATTCGGACGAGGTTGTATGCACTTCGGAGGTCTAATTTGGTGAAAATTCGAGCCTCACACAGTTGTTCTAGGGCAGAAGGAATTAGTGGCAGTGGATATCTATACTTGACCATCACTGAATTGAGGCCGTGGTAGTCAATGCAGGGTCTGAGACCACCATCCTTCTCCACAAAGAAGAATCCAGCTGCAGCAGGGGATGTGGAAGGGCATATGAAGCATAAAGTTAATGCCTCCTCGACATCATTTTCCATAGCCTGAGTCTCTGGAAGTGATAGTGTGTATACCTTGCTTTTAGGAGGAGCTGCATTGGGCAGGAGTTCGATGGCGCAATCCCAAGGACGATGAGGGGGAAGTTGGGTTGCTTTGGTTTTATTAAAAAACTTCAGCAAATTCTGCATATTCTTCTGGAATCTTGGTTTGAACTTGAACATCGGGGCTTTCTATGCTGGTGGAGAGACATGGCAGAGTGATTTCAGACTGGAAGCAGTTTGCTAACAATAACTTGACCACTTAATGAGTTCACCTTGTGCCCAGGATATGTTGGGATTATGTACAGTTAACCATGGGTGGCCCAGGATGATTTGGTTCGTTGGGGAGGATATTACATATAATGAAATCCTTTCAGTGTGGAATAGACCAATCCGTATAGTCAGAGGTATATGGATGGTGTGCATGGTAAGGTAGGTATATTGAGTTCAGTGACGAGTTCATGATGGATCAGATTTACAGCTGACCCGGAATCCACTAACGCTGAAACATAGTGAGGACTACCATTAAAATCTATTGTTAGTGGTAGTTTGAAGCTTTGTCTAAAAGGAAATGGAGAAATTCCCTGACTCACTTCTTTGTTGGAGGTCTTGGTTTTATTGGGGCATGCAGCACAATGGTGACCTGAATGTCTGCAGTAGAAACACAGCCTTTCGCACTGACATCGGTGGCGTTCTTCTGATGATAAATTTGTATATCCTGTTTGCATTTTTGGTGGTTCTGGGATTGAATGATTGACTGATGTGATCGGTGGTGAAGAGGATTGAGACATTTTTGATCGGGGAATATTTCTAATTAAATTATCCATCTTGACAGCCATGTTAATATATTGAGACAGGGTAGTGGTTTCATCTCTGCATGCCAATTCTGCTTGTAAATTGTGATTAAGCACCTCATGGAAGACTGACTTTAAAGCAATATCATTCCATCCGCTTTGAGCGGCTAGTGTGCGGAATTGAACAGCGTGTTCAGCAGCTGAGTGTTTTCCCTGGTGTAAGTGTAATAGTTGTACAGAAACATCCTGTCCCCCCGCAGGATATTCAAACACTTCTTTAATCTGTTTCAAGAAATACTCAAACGAGGTTTGTACCTGATTGTCCGTATCCCAGACAGCTGATGCCCAGTCCAGTGCTTTTCCAGTGAGTGGAGTCATAGTAAATGAACACTTAGTCTTTTCCAAACGAAAAACATCAGGCTAATTGGAGAAATATATCTGACATTGGCACAAAAACTCCTTGCATTTATCAGCTGAATCATCAAATTTGTCTGGTAGGGCAAATCTTAACGATTCCGTTCTGGTCGGTGGAAGAGATTGAATATAATGAGCCATATGTTCATTAGCAGCGCGCAGACTGGTGAGTTGTGTTTGGAATCCTTGTAACACTTCATTCTGGTAGTTAAAGGCTGCTTGAATCTGTGACACTTCCGCTGGATTCAGATCAGGTGAAGTATTCTGTTACGAACTCAGACTGGAGGTCGGGTTAGAATCCATTATGCAGAAGAGTTTAATGAACAAATCCAAATCAGAATTCTCAAACGTGGTCAGTACAACAGGCAGAGGTAGGTAACAGGCAAACAATCCAAAAAGGTCAACAAGACAGAAAGGGTAATCCAGGAACGTGAATCCAATAAACAAGCAGAAGATCATAACATGAGGCAGATCGAGAATACACTTGATAAACGCTTGGTAAGGCAATACTTCGCAATATGGGAGTGTGAATGCATGGCTTATATACAAGGCAAACAGGAAGTGACATGGCAGGAACTGATGTGGCAGGAAACAGTAAGTGACTGTTCAGAATTCAGGTGAGGGCTCCCTCTGGTGGATGGGAGACCGCTCAGACGTAACAGATTTCACCGTGACGGCATCTGACCAGCTTAAATACGGGACAAATTGTGTCCTGTATCAAAACGGGACACATAATTTTATATTTAAATACAGGACGGTCCCGTATTTTACGGGACGATGGCAACCCTACCCCTAAACCTAACCCTCACAGAAAACTTTCTGCATTTTTAATAAAAATAAATAAATAAAAAAAACATTGTTTTAGTATGTTTTTTAAGCCTTTAGGTTTATGAGGACACTTGAGGTATTATAAACCACGTTTATAGCAAATTACATGTGTATTATCTAGAATAGTGCTAGTGAATAGTCCTCGTAAACCATATATACCTGAACACACACACACACACACACACACACACACACACACACACAGTCGTTTCTAGTTTAACAGCACAATGTTGATTTGACTATGCTGACAATGTATTTGTTGTACAATAGTACACGCTCTTTTTTGCAATATCACTATGAATGTCATTTTGCTAAATATAAACCATTATTCTGTTTTTCTTTCAAACAGATCAAATTTGTAAGTAATCTAGATATCATCTTATTTTAGTACTGTAAATCCTTACAGTAAAGCTTAGGATTTCCGTATATCTACCATACACAAGTAATACCACAACTAACATACAGGTGTGCTCTTTCCTGTTAAAATGCCACTATGTAAGCCTGTGATCAGTGTGAAAACATGTAGGGAAGCATGATAGCTATGCAGTATGTGAAAACCTCACTCCCCTGGCCTCAAGAGGCGCACCAGCGACTGACATTAGAGGCTGTAGCATTTAACCTCCTCGTAAGCGCACCCGCCTCCCATGCCGGATGATGCTGATTCGAATCCCACTCGGAGCGAGTTGAGCAGCACTGGTTGTACCAGTTTTCATTTTAATTTTTATAGATGAGTGTGCAGTTAATCACACTTTTGACCCGAACATCACAGATGTTATTTTTAAGCATGACAGAAGGATTAATTCATTCACACACCGCCTAGCTTGGTAGCAGATATCTGCACAGGCTTTAAAATGAGACCCAGACCTGAGACTAGTGATGTTTTGTTCGTGAATGCATCAGTCCTTTTGAACGAATCTTCTGAGTTAATCGTTCTCGTTCAACTCCATACACTGACTCATATTTCTCATTCACTGACATCTCTCCCATTTGAAGCCAATGAGCACTATTTCATGCCTGTAAAGATTGACTGTAGCACAAGCCAATAGCATTCAAGTGCAGTCTGTAAGGTTTCACCTGCTGAACTAATACACCCCTTCACTGAACCATTCGAGTTTGCGTCTGAACAAGCTGAGAATTTGAGTCGAAATATACACTCGTTTAGAGGAGGCAAGATGTTCGTTCAGTTCTTCAATCTCATTCAACAAGAAAAGGGGCCGGAAGAATTATGAATGAGTGAATGATATATGAGCATTATTGGTTAATATAAATCTAGTATTGTTGTTGTTTTTTTTTTTTTATATAGTTTGATAGAAAAAGATGTGCTCAGCAGTTCACAGTATGATAAATATTCTTTGTTGTCATTTGTGTGGAAACGCTTATGATGTTTAATCACTCTGCAGTGCTGAAGTCTCTTAGTAGAATTGCAGACATTCAAATTGTATTAAATGATAATTAGACTTGTTCTGGTCGTGAATGACTGCTTTTATATGCAATTATTTAAAAGACAGTCATTAGCCGCATCTATTGGCACAAAGGCATAACCTGCAGATGAACGAACAATGAACAAATCTTTTTGATGAACGGAATCACTGAAATGAATCAAAATCACCACCACTATCCAAGACCATGTGACCCAACCCTGCCCGGCCCAAACAATACCGTCAGATTTTAAGACGAACCCGACTTTAAATCGCTCACTCTCTTTAAAATATCTTTTCTAGCATGTGTTGTTGCAATAGGCTGAATTTTATGTCATAGGCAACATTCATATCAGTGTTGTAACTGTAAACATTCACAGTTTTAACAAGGCACAGTGGCCCCTCAGCACACTGAGGAAGAAGGAAAAAAAAAAAAAAACTTTGCTTGGTGCAGAACAATCTGGAATAATGTTAAACAATGTAACAGTCACCTCTTTGCAGCCTGAACTTTTTCACAACTTTGAATCTTTGTGACACCTGCGCTAAAAACAAGCTAAACGCAGTGTAATGAATGAAACAGAAAACAGATGTGTTTTTAAATTTGAGGTACTTTTTAACTTGACACAGTGTCTAAAAATGTGCTGGTTCTGCACGAGATGCTGAAGAAACAGTGAGATGAGGTGCAACAGTCAAAGACGTCTGTCCAGCCTATGTTTACATAGGAAATCAATGGAAAAACAGAGTAGACGTATGCAAAAACACCTTTGGTGTGAACAGCCCCTAATTCAGTGAGAGCATGTGGGCAAAACAAGTTAGGCAGGCCTGTCAGATTAGATAACATTTTTTACTTACCAGTTAATTTAGATGTTACTACATAAAGCACATTTTTAGGTTATCTGACAAAAAATGTTTACAGTGTAGAAAGACATAATGGTGAGTAAATTATGACAGAATTATTGGTGAACTTTTCCTTAAACCTTACAGCATTTCGAGATGAGCTGATATATGAGGAGTAGTGGTAAGGTAATTTCTACTTCATCCTCATCTGTTAATGTGATGATCCTTTTTGGAGTTGTGTGAGGTAATCATGAGCTTGTAGGGTCTGTGACTCCCACACCACAGTAGGTTTAATTGGCTCTGTTCCAGCTTATCCTCAATGGCAATATGAGGGAAAACGATCAGTGACTCAATTAAGAGTTGGGAACTATGGGTCATGCTGAGGTGCTGCAAGAACCCACTGGTGTGACTACTGGCACCTCTGGCTCTCTTCCTCTCTCTTTAACCTGGAAGAATCATCTGGACTGAGTAATTGGATGGCTTCAATCACGAATTAATCTTTCTCTGGCCATCTTCTGCAGCTGCCTTGTTGACATTTGAATATGAATTTCTACACCAAAGCTTTTCCTAGGCTTCATCAACCCCTAGGCCCAAATCCCACTGTTCCTATGTGTCTGTGCTAGTCTGTTTTATTCATATAGGAATATAAAAATTCAGAACATTTTACTCAAAAATTTAAATTATGTAATTGGTTTGGAACAATATAAATGTGAGTAAATAGTCATTGTTAGGTGAACTATTCCTTAATCAGTCAATCAAACTAACTAATAATATGAGAAATTATGTAAGAAATTAGGTGATTTTGCACACTTTCAATATGCATCAGTCTGATATCAAGTGAAAAAATACAGAGCCTTAAGCTATCAGGAAAAATGCTGGGTAAATATGCTCATGGTAATGCAATGGTACAAATCTCACACTGGCCACAAAACAGACCATCATTGGTGCACATGTTTTTGGTGGATGAATGTTATTGCATGCTGTGCTGCCAGCAGTTAGGAAGCTGATAAATGATGCGTTGGATTCTTTCCAAGCTCTGCACCTGGAAATGGGCCATCATGGGGGCAGGAATGGGCTAGACAGGGGAGAAGCACTTATTACTACAGCCTGATAGGCTACAGTTTTATGAGGTCAGTTCTCTAGTTTATTGCTTACTATGACTTATTATTACTCATTATAACTACTTATTAGGATGTATAACTATTTTGATGGCACTTTATTTTACAGTATGTGTAATTTCCTGGTATATACAGTGCATTAAGAAAATATTCTGACCCCTTTATTTTTTCACATTTTGTTATGTTGCAGCCTTATGTTAAAATGCTATAAATATTTTTCTACATCAGTCTACATTCCATACGCCATAATGACAATGCAAAAACAAGATTTTTGATAACTTTGCAAATTTATTAAAAAGAAAAAAAAAATGAAATACCACATTGACATATGTATTCAGACCCTTAACTCAGTACTTAGTTGAAGCACCTTTGGCAGCGATTACAGCCTCAAGTTTTTTGGGGTATGATGCAACAAGCTTTGCGCACCTGGATTTGGGGGTTTTCTGCCATTCTTCTCTGCAGATCCTCTCAAGCAGAGATGTTCAATTGGATTCAACTCAGGGCTCTGGCTGGGCCACTCAAGGACATGCACGGAGTTGTCCCTAAGCCACTCTTGTGTTGTCTTGGCTGTGTGCTAAGGGTCATTGTCCCATTGGGAGGTGAACATTCAGCCCAGTCTGAGGTCCTGAGCACTCTGGACCAGGTTTTCATTAAGGATATCTCTGTATTTTGCTGCATTCAGCTTTCCTTCAACCCTGACCAGTCCCCCAGTCCCTGCCACTGAAAAACACCTCCACATTATGATGCTACCACCACCATGCTTCACTGCTGGGAGGGTATTGCACAGGTGATGATGCGGTGCCTGGTTTCCTCCAGACATGAGGCTTGGAATTGAGGCCAAACAGTTCAATCTGTGTTTCATCAGACCAGATAATCTTGTTTCTCACAGTCTGAAAGTCCTTAAGGTGCTTTTTTATGTGTCTTGCACTGAGGAGAGGCTTCCGTTTGGCCACTCTGCCATAAAGCCCAGATCGGTGGCGTGTTGCAGTGATGGTTGTCCTTCTGAATGTTTCTTCCATCTCCACACATGACCTCTGCAGCTAAACCAGAGTGACCATCGGGTCCTTGGTCACCTCTCTTACAAAGGCCCTTCTCCCCCGATTGCTCAGTTTGGCTGGGTGGCCAGCTCTAGGAAGAGTCCTGGTTGTTCCAAACTTCTTCCATTTAAAAATTATGGAGGCCACTGTGCTCTTGGGAACCTTCAATGCAGCCAAATGTTTTTTTTCAGCCTTCCCCAGATCTGTGCCTCGACACAATCCTGTCTCAAGCTCTGCAGGCAGTTCCTTTAACCTCATGGCTTGGATTTGCTCTGATATGCATTTTCAGCTGTGAGACCTTATATAGATAGGTGTGTGCCTTACCAAATCATGTCCAATCAATTGAATTTGCAACAGGTGGCAAGTGTAGGAACATCTCAAAGATGATCCAGAGAAATGGGATGCACCTAAGCTAAATTTCAAGTGTCATAGCAAAGTGTCTGAATACTTATGTCAATGTGATATTTCAGTTTTTTTCTTTTTAATAAATTTAATACATTTGATAAAGTTATCAAAAATCTGGTTTTTGTGTTCTCATTATGGGGTATGGAGTGTAGATTGATGTGATTTTTTTTTTTTTTAAGCATTTTAGTATAAGGCTGCAACATAACAAAATGTGAAAAATATTAAGGGATGGATACTTTCTGAAAGCACTGTATATGGTAAATATGTTGTCGTTCCTACAGACAAATGTGTAGTGACATTAGGTATTTACTTGAACTGTTCGTAAATGGTAATTAATAAGAAACATTACTGTACTTACCAATGGTACAAAGGCCTACGTGGTAATTATGTTGTACCTCCACAGGGTTATCACAGGAACTTACTTACGGTATATGTACATGGTAACTTATATGAAGCATTACTGTACTTAGCAATGGTGCATGGTAATATGTTGTACCTACAGACTAATGTGGCATAACAATACATACTTATCTAAAGTGTACCTACATGTTAACTAAAATGAAACTTTACAGTACGTCTCAATGCTACACGCATGGTAAATATGTAGTACTTACAAACAAGTGTGGGGTAATAATAGGCACTTAAAGTGTACGTACATATTAACTAATGTGAAACATGATGGTACTTACCAATGCTTTAAAAATGATAGGTATTAGTAAGTACAAGTCCTCATGGTAAATGCTTTGGAAGTTGGATGGGATCTTACATAGAACCTAATATGAAACACAACAGTAACTATACAGTACTTCAAAGGGTTAGTATTTATTCATTTTAAGCAAGGCCTTCTTCACCTGACAACTGGTAATGTCAAGTACAAAAATGAGTCTGGTAGCTACAGCCTATGTCCAAAATGAGAACTGTCAACACACACATAATTATTACGTATGTCATCAAAAATCCCTTTATGAATTGACAGAAATTACAACTATGTAAGTAGGGTAATGTCATGGTACATACTGTACCAATCAGTTAAGAGAATCAGTGTTCAGTTAAAGATTGTTAGGTAAGGTGAACTGCAATGGTACTTACAAGTAAGTATCTTCATCCACGCTTGTATTACAACTCCCCTCCCCCATGTACTCTATAACTTATACATTAACATCTAGGTACATTCACTAGTACGTCCATAGTAATTTCCTGGAAATAAGACTGTAAAATAAAGTGCACCATTGTACATAACCAGTACATAGGAATTACCAGTTCTCTAGCCTTTGTAATACCTGCAGTACATTTACAAAACTACTAGGTACATTCACTGGTACGACCATTGAAAATCCCTGGAAACAGGACTATAAAATAAATTGCAGCATTGTACGCAACCATTACACAGGAATTACCAGCTCTTTAACCTTTGTAATATGTGTAGTATATACACCACATTTGTCTGTAGGTACAACATAATTACCATGTACCATTGGTAAGTGCAGTAATGTTTAATATTAGTTACCATTTATGAACACTTCAGGTAAGTAAATACATCTTGTTACTACACATTTGTCTGTAGGTACAACATATTTACTGCATGTACCAATAGGTGTCACTGATGTGTAAACGTGGATGGTCATGTGTCCAGGGCTGTCATTATGGCGGTGCAACTGGTTCAGTCACACCAGGCCCTGCACTTTAGGGGATCCTGCGGTCTAAACTGTGTTGTCACTACCACGAAAAATTTGCCTCGGCGCACTGTGCTCTTCAATTGGTTATATAAACATAGCCATTTTATCATTTTTAGTGTTTACACTTATTCACTAAACTGGAAAACACTCTGGGCTATAAATCATTAAATAAGATTATGATTGCTCAGAAACGGTCCTGACAACACATACAGTACATTGAGGTCCGGAGCAGCGCAGAGGGCAATACAGTCACTGAGCAGGGGATTTATTGCATACAGCTTATTTACACTACTGAATTCTTGTGAATTGGTTGTCTTCATTATATCAATGTTGCTTGACAGGAAATGGAATATATAATTGGACACAGATGGTGCAATAACTGGAGAAGAACCTCAGAATTGTATTGCACTTGACTCAGCCCATTAGTGCTTTGTGCATGCAATTTCACCAACCCACTTGTGCTGAAACTTAGTGCATGCTTGCACGAAAATATCAAAAATCAATGGCCAGTCCCACTGAATTTGTGCATATGATGTATCGCATAGCCATGCACTTAAGGCAGAGCACTCTTAAAAAAGGGCCCTAAATGTACAATACATTTTAGAACCAAAAGGTGTTTATTGTGTTTCAACAGATTTAGAGTATTACACACTTGGCTTTACTCAAAGATCTTGCGGCATTTGCTCTCAGATGAGACTGCATCTTTAGCGTGAGCAAGAATACTTTTAAAGCAAGTGGCAAATGATTGCAAAGCAACCTTGAGCTTTTGGAAAGGCATTGCATAAATAAAAATGAAAATAAAAATATTATTATAATTATTATCATAGGAAGATTATCTGGACGTTTATCATGGAAATAACAGACTGATTAAACTGTGCAAAAATGTCTGATGGGAGAAGTTACTTGTCAGAAGCTCAGCAAAATGGGGTCAATGTCGGCACTGGAACATTGAGTAGCAACATGTAAACTTCCCATAAGAAATAACTTTTTCTCTTAAGAACTTTTTCTCACATATTGAGTGAAAATGCTGTCAGGCTGTTAGAAAATGTCTGATATTAGAGGTGTGCACCCTGGGACAACTTGAAAGCAGGCATCAATTATAGGCTTCTGCCATGTTGCTTAAGGCAGGGAACATAATGAAAACATCAGACATCACTCATAAAGGGATTCAGAAAAAAATTCACCATACTTGGCTGCAAGCCTGATGTGTGACTGCTTGTCCACCGTACATCAAAAGCACTGGAGAGATGATAGGAAATATCAAACAAATCTCTCTGTAAAATAAATGTACGGAAGAAATCACATCTAGAATGACGAAGCTTTAGCACTGTGTTTTTTACTGTCATGCTGTAGGCTAAATTAATTGCATGATTAAAAATATGGGAACACCACCTGCTTATTCATCATTTTCATGTGACGTCACATCCTTATAGGAACGCCCACCTCGAGGGCAAAACACAGCTTTCATCCGCTGCCCACCAGTTATTTTTTCCAGGTTTGTTTAGCCAAAATGCCGGATAGTTGTTGTTCAATCGGATGCAATAACCAACGAGGAGACAAGCCTGGGTTGTGCTTTTACAGAATCCCATCCGAGAAAGAAAACCCAGAGAGGAGGAGATTGTGGATTTGTGCTATTAGACATACCTCCATCCCTGGGGAGGGCAAAGAATGGCAACCATCAAAGTACACACGTCTTTGCAGCGAACATTTCATCAAAGGTAAGCGGAACTATTTCCTGAGTTGGGAAATGGTTACGTTAACAGTTAGCTAACGCTAGCTAAATAATAGGTTATCTAGTTAAGGGGAAGTTTCATTTTCAGTCTGAAGAGTTAACAGTTGTTGGAAGGGAGAGAGGGTTTTACCAGCCTGCAAGAATGATATCACAAACGTTACTAACATTATTTCTAACTTGTTGGCATATGTTGGACATAAACCCACTTGAATCATTATAGGTGCCAAATCTGATGACCTGTTGTCCCCTGACTGGGTTCCATCTGTCTTCTCGCACACACCAACCACCAAGAAGAGGAAAAGGGAGAAAGACATGAAAAGGTATGAGCAGCACAGGAGAATGCACAACAAGAGTGTGGAGGAGCAAAAACAGCAAGATGCAGTGGATGTCCTAGAATTGTCATCAGTGCCAGATGCTGAGCCTGCGCCACCTGCTGAGGATGAACAACAGTGTGACAACAAACCATGCAAGGAAAAGTTTGCAAGATTACAAAAGGAATGTAATGTCCTCAGGGAGGAAAATCATAGGCTGAAGGACATTATTAAATCAGGAACATTTGACGCACTGGCTTTTGGAAAATATGATGAAATGGTGAAGGCAATGACTGGAATCCCCACATATTCCAAGTTACAAGTAGTTTTAACGTTTGTGATATCATTTCTGCAGACTGGTACAAACCTCTCTCCCTACCAACAGCCATTGTTAACTCTTATGAGGCTGAAAATGAGCCTTCCCCTTTCACTACTTGGTTGTATCTTTAAGATCTCAATTCGAACTGCCAGCAGAACATTTAGAAGCACCACTGAAGTGTTGAATGCAAGGCTTGTTCGAGCACTTGTGTTTTGGCCAAATTGAGAAGAGCTTCAGCTGTCAATGACTATGATATTTAGGTCTTTCGTAAATGTGCCTGTATTATTGACTGCTTTGAGATTTTAATTGAAAAGCCTAGAGACATTAGAGCAAGAGCATAGACATACTCAAAATACAAACATCACCATACCATGAAATATCTAATTGACATAACACCACAAGGAACAGTTTATTTTATATCAAAAGGATGGGGTGGCAGAACACCAGACAAACACTTGACTAAAATAAGTGGATTTTTGGATCACCTCAGCCCAGGTGATATGATACTAGCTGATAGAGGGTTTGATGTGGCAGATTCAGTTGGTCTGTACAATGCTGAGCTTAAGATCCCAGCTTTCACAGAAAGGAAAAAGCAATTGGGTCCAGTGGAATTGGAGTCCACACGAGGACTTGCATCGGTTAGGATCCATGTTGAGAGAGTTATCGTGAGGCAAGGAATCGGTATACCATACTTAAAAGTACAGTTGGAATTCAAATGTGTGAAGCTGAGCATCCTAAAGTTCTCACACCTCTAGATAAAATAGTCAATGTGTGATGTGCACTGACAAATTTGGCTCCCTTAATTGTTCCTTTGGGTTAAACATGAGAAAAACGTGTGTGTTACTGCACTATTTCCATTAATGAAAAAATGACAATGATGCATTCATACTTTTAAACATAAATAAATATATACATCATTATAACTATATGCATCTATGTACAAAAACTATATATATATATATATCGTTTTTGTACATATATATACACACACACACTGGCGGCCAAAAGTTTGGAATAATGTACAAATTTTGCTGTTTCAGAAGGAAATTGGTACTTTAATTCACCAAAGTGGCAGTCAACTGATCACAAGGTATTGTCAGGACATTACTGATGTAAAAATCAGCACCATCACTATTTGAAAAAAGTCATTTTTGATCAAATCTAGACAGACCCCATTTCCAGCAGCCATCACTCCAACACCTTATCCTTGAATAATCATGCTAAATTGCTAATTTGGTACTAGTAAATCACTTGATATTATATCAAACACTGTTGAAAGCTATTTAGACTGGCATGTCTTAAGGTAAATATTAGATCAAAAATGGCAAAAAAAAAAAAAAAAAAAAAAAAACGCTTTCTCTAGAGACTCGCCAGTCAACCATTGCTTTGAGGAATGAAGGCTATACATTGATTTCAAACAGAGGTGTTCACTAAAGTCTTCAAAGACAAAGGACAACTGGCTCTAACAAGGACAGAAAGAGATGTGGAAGGCCCAGATGTACAACTAAACAAGAGGATAAGTACACCAGAGTCTCTAGTTTGAGAAATAGATGCATCACATGTCCTCAGCTGACAGCTTCATTGAATTCTACCCGCTCAACACCAGTTTCATGTACAACAGTAAAGAGAAGACTCAGGGGTGCAGGCCTTATGGGAAGAATTGCAAAGAAAAAGCCACTTTTGAAGTAGAAAAACAAAAAGAAAATGTTAGAGTGGGCAAAGAAACACAGACATTGGACAACAGATAATTAGAAAAAGAGTGTTATGGATCTTAACCCCATTGAGCTTTTGTGGGATCAGCTAGACCGTAAGGTGTGTGAGAAGTGCTCAGCAAGACAGCCACATCTATGGCTAGTGCAACAGGAAGCGTGGAGTGAAATGTCACCTGAGAATCTGGACAAACTGACAGCTAGAATGCCAAGGATCTGCAAAGCTGTCATTGCTGCACGTGGTGGATTTTTTGATGATAACACTTTGATGTAGTTTAAGAAGATCTGAACATTTTTTTCAAATTGTAATTTTTCACGTTATTAATGTCCTGACTATACATTGTGATCAGTTGAATGCCACTTTGGTGAATAAAAGTACCAATTTCTTTGCATAAGAGCAAAATCTGTACATTATTCCAAACGTTTGGCCGCCAGTGTGTGTGTGTGTGTGTGTGTGTGTGTATATATATATATATATATATATATATATATATATAATATATATATACTGTATACACACACACTGGTGGCCAAAAGTTTGGAATAATATACAGATTTTGCTTTTCCAATTTGACATTTTTAAACGAGTGGTGTACAGCTTTAAACAACTTATATAAATGTATTGTCTTTTACAGATTCCTGATTTACACTCAAGTCTGTGTCTTCATTACACAGGACAGGCACCCCACAGTAACAGCCCTTGCCTTCAGATGGTTTGGTGGTATCATGTGATGTTGCTAGAATATGAGCTGTAAACACTTTTGCTTCTAGCTCTGGAATGACACATTTCTGGACAAATGTGTGAACCTTTTCACACATGGTTTCAAAAAAGTCAGTATCAGGAAGAATTCTCTCAATGTGGATATCCCCTTTGCCTCCTTTCACTGGTCCCCAGACAGCAAAGTCACAGTAGCTTACTTATGTCAGATGAATTTGTGTCTGCACCTGATAGAAGTACTGATGGTCCCTCTTCAATTAAAGTTTACCCTTCACCTCTTGGAGGCAAAATGTGCTATCCTGTTTGCTTTTCTCCATCAAAGTGCTATTCTGAAGTCTGCTGAGTGCCTTTACCTCCAACACACCCATCTCATGGCAGTCACATGCTAATATGCCATATGGAGGTAGTAAGGCCGGGAGGTCCTCGGAGCACTTATTCGGTAGCTCCGTGGCTGCTGGTTAGTGGATGCTGCGCGATGCCCCCTAGATGATTTTTGCCGACGCGCAGCGCTGCTCTGTGTCGACCGGTGGGTCCCCTGAAGATGACCAGAGGTGTCCCCGAGCGGCTGTGCCCCATGGTGGCCGCGCTATGAGCAATCAAAAACTGAACATTTTTCCATGCAGTTCTGCAGCCGACCGCTGGGTGGTTCCACCACGTCCCCACTGCAGGCTTATTGCAGTGGGCTCCCTCTCCATTCAAATAAACCACAGGTGGGCTCTTTTTTTGGGGAAGGTGGGGGTGACCACAAAAACCCTATAAGCCCAAATGCCCACTATATTGCATCACTTCCTCCTCGGGGTGCCAAGGACCGCCCCTTACCAGCTATTTTGGGGAAAAAGCCCACAGAAGCGAGCCTTTGATTGGCCGACCGCGGAGTGTGTCCTGGAGGGGGCGGGGCTGACCACGAACACACTATTTGTCCACCTTCACACTATATTACAGGACTTTGTCCCTGGGGGTCCACGGACCCCGGGGGTGTGTCCTGGAGGGGGCGGGGCTGACCATAAAACAACTATTTGTCCATTTACCCATTAAATTGAACAACTTTCTCACTGTTGGTCTGAGGACCATCTGTGTGTGTCCGGGAGGCAGTGGGTCTGTCCAAGGACAAATTATTTGTCCCCTTTGACCATGTTAAAATATTTCTGACTTGCAAGTGGGTGCAGTAGCAATTAAATAACTTATGATACGATGGTGGTAGATCTAATCACTGACAATGATGAAACAGCCTACAGAGAGGAGGTGCACACTCTGACACACTGTCACCACCAACATACTAAATGTCCATTTCCAATTTATTGTATAGGTGAGTTAACCCTAATCCACCAACATACTAAATGACCATTTCCAATTTATTGTATAGGTGTATTAACCTTAAGTCCACCAACATACTAAATGTCCATTTTCAATTTATTGTGTAGGTGTATTGAGTCCACCAACATATTAAATGTCCATTTCCAATTTATCGTATAGGTGTATTACCCATAAGTCCACCTACATACTAAATGTCAATTTCCAATTTATTGTATAAGTGTATTACCCCTGTGTCCACAACATACTAAATGTTCATTTCCAATTTATTGTATTGGTGTATTAACCCTAAGTCCACCAACATACTAAATGTCCTTTTTCAATTTATTGTATTGGTCTATTGTGTCCACCAACATATTAAATGTCCATTTCCAATTTATTGTGTTGGTCTATTGTGTTGGGCCTCATGTATTCAGATAGAAGACAAAGGCAGGCCTAACACAGTCATAAAACCTAACTCAGCCCCCACATACCAAGTCGTAAATCTTACTGATAAAAACCGCGCCAAAATCAAACAAAGGGAGTCCAAAACAGACTACAAATCCCATGAAGCCTTGCTCACTAAAGGATTGAACTCTCAACTCCTATTGGATGAGGCACACAACAGAACGTCCCTCAGCCATGACATCATGAGTAGAAATACCACTGAAATGCTTCCGGGATTTGCTTCCAGCAACTTTGCTTGCAGTGGGTAGATGCAGCTCATCGCTGCTCTCAGGTGCAACCTCGTGGCACAAGGAAGTAATGTCCGACTTGAAACTGTGGCCATACAATCTCCATCTCGCTGGATGAGTTGAGATTACTCTGTGTTCAACCGAACACTCTAACGGATCCGAAGGAGACCGCCGAGCAATCTGCATCTTCATCCATTTGCCTGCAGAAGTGAAGAGATTAAAGATTTCTCTTCCATCTTCAATCAAGTCGACATTTCTGATTTCTCCGGCAGCCTGCCGAGAATCAGCAGCCGTATGTTTCAAGTTTTTGCTTGTACAGTTTACGGATCACCATGTCCACTCATTATTAATACTCAGGGTATTAATTATCTCAAATTTGATTTGCTGTATTGTGGTCCAACTAAACTGGACTGTTATGTATTTTCATCATCACGGTTGAGACTGGCAAACTGAGTTTATCCCTTAAAGAATCAAAGAACGCGGGACTGTTTAGGAGCCGTCCACCGCATCTCTGAGTGATAAACTAACAGCTGCTTTCTCTCCCACGATCGTGAAATCGGCTTTGGGGCCGTCACTTAATTCTCTCTCTCTTTCTCTCTCGTATTAACCATACACACACACACACACACACACACACGTGACCCCTCACAAACATTCTGGCACACATTTTTGGCTCGTAGATAACTTCACGCTAAAGCTCAGCTTTATGCCTAAGCTATCGTACAAGCGGATACACACGGTAACTGGTAGACACCATTGACTGGTTTCTCTCCGCCCACATTCGCGGCCATATTCCCTGGCCGGAAGTCTCACGTGACATACTCTCCACGAGAGTCACGTCCACCATTTTGTGCGTGTCCCTCCTTACACACAAACACAAACTCGCTCTCTCTCACACACACACACCCTCATGTGTTATAGGATTATTTTGATTTCCATATCTTATCATATCACTGTTTAGTTTGTAGTTGTAAGTCGGAAGTTTATTGACTGCATTGTACTAATTATTAATTGATATTACTGCATAAATAAACTTTGTTTATATTACAAAGAGAAGTGTTTTGGTTTGTTTTGCATACGCCTGTGTCATGCTGACGGGGTGTCAATGCTCGGATTCAAGCCTTCATTCATTGTTTTTTTCCCGAAAATTGATATTCTTCGGATGTCGATTTTCCTAACAAAACAATCTAATATTGAGACTGTTATACTATCTGGTTATTAGTCCCTGATTCCAGGGTGGTGCCCCGTCAATGTTAATCCTTATTAATATTCTGTTGATTTTTGATAATTGATAATTATCTTTGATGATTGTTGAATTTGAATGATCAATAAGCTAGTGTTAATTTTAATTAATGTTTCATCGATGTTAACCATTAATGATTATCTTTGATAATTGTTGATTTAAAGGATTACAAAAGCTAACATTGATTATCATCAATGTTCTATTGATTTTAATAATTAATAATTATCTTTGATAATTAGTATATCACATAAAGTATATCACTCAACATACTCAGTGGAACCCATTTATGCAACTTGCAACTCTTTAAAATGTATAATTAGCTAAAAAATGACTGTCCACGAACCATGTATTTGCCACTATTCAAATAAATTGCATGTGGGCACTTCCTGTGTTTTTGCCAAGTCATTTTGAAAGCTTTTCTTGCTATTTGCATGTAATATTATCAATCAAACATCAAGTATATCACTCAACATACTCAATGGAACCCATTTATGCAACTTACAGCTCCAAATAATGTATAATTAGCTAAAGAATTACTGTCCATGAACCATGTATTTTTCACCATTCAAATAAATTGTACGTGGGCACTTCCTGTGTGACCTGGTGAAAATAATCTTAAATTTGATGCTAAGACCTAGGGGCTTCGAGTACTTCATCTTTGTGCTCTCATAAACAACGTGTTAAAAATCCATGTCTCTCACCAATTGGGAAGCACTTAAAAAAAATCAAGTAAAATATTATAGAAAAATAACTCACTTTTCATTCAAAAGTCAGCCAATTAAGCATTTAACGAAGTCATTCAGACTTCAAATTTTGCACACTTACTAAGGGGCCCCTGAGAAGCTCTACATTTCAGATTGGAGTCATTTGGAGCTTTCTGAGTGGTGTCCACAAAACACCTATAGAAATGAATGGAATAAATTGCAGGTGGGACTTTTCTAGAAAGGTCCTGCAGTCCCCAAATTTCACATGTGGGTGCCCGATGTCTCTCGAAAGACATATTGAGAGCATGAGGCTCTAGAAAAGAGGAAAAGTCTTTTTTACAGTTTATGCACAGATTGACAGAGCCTCTTGAATAAGATTAGAGACAACTAGGGTAGGGTTTGGATCTATGCTCAGGAAGGATCTAGATACCCCAAATTTTGGGGCCTGATTTAGGGGCCCCTGACAGTCGATGATCTCAAATTTCAAGGTCATGTGGCCTTCAGAACCCCCTTTTCTAGACGTCCCACTTGACCATTAAACCAATGCAATTCCATAGGTGTTTCGTGGACAGCCTTAAATTTGATGCTAAGACCTGGGGACTTCGAATGCTTCATCATAGGGCCCTAAGAAACAACATATTAAAAAGCCGTGTTCCTCAGAGTTTGGGAAGTACTTTAAGAAAATCAAGAAATATATTATAGAAAAATGTCACTTTTCATTCACAAGTCTGCCAATTAAATATTTAACGAAGTCATTCAGACTTCAAATTTTGCACACTTACTAAGGGGCCCCTGAGAAGCTATAGATTTCAAATTGGAGTCATTTGGAGCTTTCTGAGGGGTGTCCATGAAACACCTATAGAAATGAATGGAATAAATTGCTCATGGGATGTGCCCTGGCAGCTTGCCCAGAGGTCCCAGAGACCCCAAATTTCACATAGTGACCCCTCGTGGGCCTGTTGAAGACATACTGAGAGTGCTAACGATTTCAGTGAAGTTTTGGTCGAACGTCAGAAAACACCTTTAAACGACTCTGGGTGGGCACAGTGGGCATGATGAGGAAATGGATTAACAAATGTAACAAAAAATAATTTGTGTCAGGAACGCCTAAAAACACACTTATAGGGGGCATGTGGGATGCCTGTGCACTGCCCGGCACAAATTAGGGTGATGTATGGCATCAGGGGGCACACTGGGGGCAAAGGCATGCCAAAGTAGTGTTTAGTGGGTAAGGGGACAAATAGTGGTTCTGTGGACGGAAGGAAGACTATGATGAAGACTAGTGGGTAAGGGGGACACAGGAAGTGAGTTTGTGGACAACAGGAAGCCCATTTAGAAGAATAGTGGGTAAGGGGGACATAGGAAGTGAGTTCGTGGACAACAGGAAGACTATGATGAAGACTGGTGTTAAGGTGGACAAAAAGAGGCTCTGTGGACACTGTTCACATTACTAAATGCCCCGTGGGCAGCAGGTGGCTTGTGGGAACTCCCCGAAGTGACCATGACAACTCGAGAGTGCCCCTAGAGGTGTCCATATGGCGAGATAAGGGGGAAAATTAAACTTACCCCAAAGTAATGGCAAAGTGACAGATGGCCACCAAGCTAGTAGCCAAGTGGGTGTCCACGTAAGGGGTATGATCCATCGCCCCAACTATGGGTCCAATGGCAATTTAAATGAATAGGGTTCGATCCCTCGAACCACCTAACTTCACTTATCATGGGTATTGAGGGTTGATGACCAGCCCTCCCTTCCTTACAGTGAGGTTGGTGCAGTGGCTCTTGTAGGTGCTACGGGTTGTTTAGATCAGTTTTACTATCAGAAATAATTAATAATTAATATTGATTAATTATTAATTAATATTTAAATTAAATAATAGAATTTAAATCATTAAATTCTATCCTTGGGGCACCACTCTTTGACGAGAAAAATGATAGCAAGTTACTGATCGAGTCTCATAAAACAAACTACCCTGAAGATTGGGTATTTTAATCAAATTAATCAA
The DNA here is from genome assembly GCF_019703515.2 of Myxocyprinus asiaticus. Taxonomy (NCBI): domain Eukaryota; kingdom Metazoa; phylum Chordata; class Actinopteri; order Cypriniformes; family Catostomidae; genus Myxocyprinus; species Myxocyprinus asiaticus. Next base: position 38,291,028 of record NC_059363.1, on the reverse strand, counting down.
AATAATCAAAAAGGGGAGTAACTAGTTAAATTATTGCCATACAAATCTAATAGTAATCTAATTACAGTTAGTTTCTAACACCAATAATATAACAGTACGCAGAGGTAACATGGGAGTTCTTGACGTGGCAGAGGTTGGCTTCAACACAATATTCAAACAAAAACAAACAGTAGTACTTCTTATTATAATTATTAATTCTTATTATTGATAATTCTTATTATTATCAAGCACTAATGAACACAGCCAATACTAGCTGAATATAACCAAAACATAACAAGGAAATCCTAAACTAACAGTGGAGCTATATGCTATTGTGTGTGTGTGTGTGTGTGTAGATGCGGTAACAAAGGAACCAAAATGGAGGATCAGATTCAAAATGGAGGATTAGATCCAAAATGGAGCTGATACCACGTGAGGGTGGAAATGAGTGGACTCACAAAGAAACTGATGAAACAGGCGGGAGAATTTAGTTCACCAGCCTGAGTCGGACATAAACTGCGGCACCGCTCACTCAGTGAATAACAGTGAGAGAGAGAAAGAATGAGAGAGAGAGAGAGAGAGAGAGAGAGAGAGAGAGAGAGAGAGAGAGAGAGAGAGAGAGAGAAGGTGCATGCAATTTAATTGAGGGTAACCGCTCGTAACAGCGGGACTGAATTACTAGTTCAGATCACTCAACAAAGCAAACTTCACCCAAAAATGAAAATCTCCCAACTCAAAACAGCAAACAGCAAGCAGAGTTTAACATACAAATATACTCAAAACATCAGCATTTAGAATCAAATATAAGATTTAGTTGCGCAAGAAAAATCACAGTTTCTAAACTAAATCTGCCCAGATATCAAGCCTTACTTGGAAAATCCTGTGTGATTTCAGTAGGGTTGTCCGTAGAATTCCTGTGGCGTTGAGTGGTCAGGAGAAATGGTCTGAATGGTCCCTTGTCTTACGTTCATCAGCGAAAAGATGCGTCTCTGCTTTATTCTTCGGATCCAGCGGTGGATAAGAATGCAGAAGGTATTCAACGTTGACAGAAAAAGAGGGAGAAGGGAAACTGGTCACCTTTCCATTTTTCAAAATAAATTCACTGTTGTCTTGCAGTGAAACTGAACCGGTTATTATAAGTATACTAGAAGACTTGAACAAAGCTAAGTTAATCTTACTCTACCGTGGCCAGATGGTGAGGTTAGAAAAACGTGGTCTCTTTATTCTTAGTCCAAAAAGGAGGGAAAAAATATAGATGTCCCTTAACAGCCAGCCAGAGCTTAGCACAGAGAGGCCAAACTACATCTGTCCACTGGTTTTATTGACAAGATGACGTCATCGGTCGTAGGCCGCTTTCGACCAATGGCGTTTGAGACTGAGTTCATGGTTGGGACTTCACATCCAGTTGTGAAATTGTGAAGGATCCTGGGAAACTGAGTTCAATGTCTCTCCTTTGATTATAAAACAAAGGGCCATGCGGTCTCTGCTGCCATTTTGAGTTGGCCAAGGCCCTACACCCCCCCCACCCCTTGGTCTTAAGGTTGGAGTTCCTGCCACAGTCCTTGAGAGCAACCCAAAAGTTTAACAGTTTAGTCCCTGAGGACAACCCGAAAGTTATACAGTCCATGTGTCCTGGGTTAGCATGAGCTTAGTTCCTGGAAGCATTAACAGTTCATAAAGGCTTTTGACACCTGGGCAGTCATAGTAGGTAACATCTGGGCAGATGAATTCTAACTAGGCTAACTAACATAATTTCTATCAAAACATAGCACTTCACATCAGTAAACACATCAAACATTGCAACAACTCTTTGTTATCCCTGAGTTTTCAATGATTATGAAAAGGAAAATGAAAATATTGTTACAGTTAGTAAAACTGTTCCTGGGCAGAGTTAGGAGCAGTTAGTGGTAGAGGGGTAGACAGGTGCTTGAAACGCTGTGGAATGAGTGTCATGGCATCCAGTCTAGTGTGTAGTGTTTGGATGTGTCTGTGCATGGCGTATGTGATACCTGTCATGATGATCCAACCATTAAGGAGGAGCCCAAGGGCAGTCAAACTGATGGGGTGTTCTTAATAAGCCGATAATTTTCCTATACGATTGAGAAATGTAGTCGTGAGCCCAGTCGATTTGAGACTGAACTTTACTAATTTGGTCCCTTAAGCTAGAAGCTGCTGTTGAAAGGTGTTGTCAATAGTGAGGTTGTGGCCTCTGAATGCGTCCATCATCTCAATCTCTGAATCGTGTCTCTCTGGACTGAGATGGTGAAGGACAATGTCGGCTATATGTACAGTCCTTGTATATGTATATGTATATGTCCTTGGTGTTCGTACACATGTTCAGATTGGGAATAAGGTAGAGAGAGGGGTTATCATCGTGGTAGGCAAGCACAGGCGGTGTTTTGATATGTACATGTACATTATTCTTCCAAAACCCAACGTTCAATATGGATTTTAGTCGGTAAATGTTCTGTTTCTCTATAATGGGTAAGTTAAGGATAAATCCTATCTCTAGGTTCTGAGGATTTACATGCACTGCCAAGGCTGTATGCCAGATGAATCTGAGAAGTTTGCACAACGGCAGTAGTGGCAGATCTAAGGATTTGTTCAACCATGTTTAGGGGAACTAGGTAGGATGGGATCTTTCCACCACTCAGGCTGTTAACTGAAGTGCTAATTTCCCTCACAAGGTCATGCATTAGATCTCTAACCATTCGCACATATGTTATGTCTGATCTCACAACTTCTGACAAGGCATCCAGAGCATGCAAAGTGGTATTTGAATTGCAGAAAACATGTTTACAGTGAGTATGGTACCCTGCAGGGTTTTCCCCAGATCCAGTAATTGTTCTTGTTGTAACAGGAGTTTCTTTTGGATTGACTCGTAGGCGGCTAAAGGAATTCTGTGCTGGCGTACGTATGTGGGTGGTGCATTTGGGTCAGTTGGGATACAAACTGTATGGAGTTCGGTGATTCCACAGTCATTGGAATCCCTTGAGAAGATCTGTTGGAAGTCGTGAAACAACTTCTGCAGTTCTTGTCTTTGACCCTCTGTCATTAAGGCATCTGCCTTAGTCAGTTGTTGTTCTATTTCATCCTTGAATCCCAGATAAGGTTTCTCTAGCGGGGATTCGGCTTTGTCACCAGTTGAAATCATGTCACCAGAATTAGCAGCAAGGGCATACACAACCATGTCCGTTTCTGTGCCCAAGGCAGTACTGAGGATTTCTTCATTGTGTAGCGCCTCATGACAAGAAACAGTGATCATTTTGTTTGGGAAGGTGAGAAGGAGGGGTTCGAGGTTCTCCCCCCTCGTCAAGGATGGAGGCAGCTCTCCAATCACGGGCACTGTCAGCTTGAAGTCATGAAACGAGCTGTCGATCAGCAGCCCTAATGGTCTACGTGACGTCACAACAGTTGGTATGTTTGTTAGGTTCTGGACAAGCAAGTAAGCTGAGCAGTTGTTGAGCTCAAGCAGAGGTGTGCCACAGACGGTCAGGCTGAGTTCCCAGAAGTATGGCAAGGGTTGGAAGAATGCCTGTGAACCCGGTATCATCTGTCCCTTGAGGATCATGAGGTGGACAGGGGCACCTGCAGTTCTAGCTTGGATAGTCATGTCAAACTCGCTCATTGCCTGACATGCCTGAGGGATGGTCTGATCAGGCAACTTGTGTTCTGGATCAACCCCCACAGGATGGTTTTCAATGCTTGCCTGAGACCATAGGACCTGGTTGACAGTGTCCAGCAGAGCACCTAACCTAACAAGGATATCGACCCCCACGAGGAGTGAGGGGTAAAGTTGGGGAATCACACTCATGAAGTGTGTAAACCTCTTCTTTCCAATTTGAATGGAAAGAGCACATATCCCAATAGCCTCTGCAGTGACTCTGCAGAAAGAAGGCAGTGACTTTTGTGCACAAAGGACAGAGAGGAGCTGTTCTGACACAACTTGTCGTACAAAGCTTGACTAACGGCGGACTTTTCAGACCAGAGTGTGACAAACACATCAGGTACCAAGATACTGTTAGCATGCACACATCCAGCTATGCAGGGGCTGTACAATGCTGGGTTTGAGTTTTGTAGTGAGCAAAGGAATGATTCGTGGGTGCTCACGGGTCCGCCAAGCTGCGGTGTCGGTGGAGTCACAGATGACTCAAGAGGCTCAGAGCCAAGATTAGTCTGGATGTCTGGGTGATGACAATGTGCAGACTCAAGAACAGTGTCACAAGTGGGCTCTCCTGACTCTTGGATATAAGTGACTCAGTTGTCTGAAGCGTGATGCTGTGGCCTGGGTGGACTGGATTCGGGGTTGCGACCTGGGCCCACATGTGCCCGTGAAGGCAGTCGATCAGCGGGGCCAGTCAGTCAAGCATGTCGTGGCCAATAAGAAGTTGTTCTGTGTCAAAAGCACAAATGTAGATGGGATCATTGAGGGTCATCTCCTGGAAGGTGATATCAAGCCAAGCACATTTTGTGATGGGGGCTCTGTTTTGCTGACAAGGCTCACATCACAGGGCTCTGTCTGCTGTGGTTTACCAAGAGAGAGCATTGCCCTGGCGACTTCTGCGAAAGTCTCCTCGCATATTAGGCTGATTTCAGACCCACTGTCCAGTAACGCATGGATGTCTATACACCTTCCTACTGACACTGAGGTGTATATGCGTCTGGCATTCCCCTTGTGGACAAGGTCTCCCAAGAGTTGAAGCAGCGGAGCATGGGTATTGGGCATGACTGCCACTGGGAGCATCTGGGTCTCCCCTGTGTTCTTCCCCCAGCCTACGAAGTAGACTCTAGGGGAAGAGGGGGGAAGTGTATGGCCTAGTCATGCTGATGGACTGTCACCATCGGGTTCCTTGTGGCCATCGTCTGGCCCTTCGATGTGCTTTGTCACATCCGCTAGGCTTTTCTGGATGAGGCTGAGCTGACGCTTCAGATCACTCTTTTCGGGAGGCTCCGAACGATTCCCTTTGTTTCCATTCCAATGTCTGGGTTTTTTCACAAACCCGACATTCCTTTTCATTGGAAAGGGATTCTGTTTTTGGGTTTTTTTCTGACCCTGGGAGGGACCCTTGTGGTCATTCCCTTGGTTCCTCCCACCACCCTGTGGGTGGTTGGGCAAGCGCTTTGGGGCTGCTGCTTCACTGCTTACTCTAGGTTGAGGCATTTCATAGCCCTCAAGCCCCAAGTCTGCCCTCTCTGAAGACTGGATGTCTAGGACTCTGACATCGTCTTCTTGTTTATCAGTCGGACACACAACTGTTTCCCAAGTCATCTGGGCCATCTTTCTAATTCCCGGCATGGTCGGTCTACCCTGTTTACACATCAGTGTAATGTGGGTTCGCACGCAGGTATGGAGGTTATGGAGGACGAGAGATCTGAAACCTCGCTCTTCTTCCAGACCTGGCTCATTACTTCCTTGAAAATATGCATTCCTTAAATGCCTATAGTACTCCCTGGGAGGCTCCAACTGCTTCTGTTGGATGCAGATGGCACTGAGGGTGGCTGATGTTTCATCAGTATATGGTGAGTACTCCTTGCACAGAACCCTGCAAAGCCTCAGATAGCTGTCCTGAATGCGTGGCGGTTGAGTCTCGATGAAAGTGTGGACGCTTCTGGAAGTTGTTTTCCAGATGAGTTTCAACTTCTCACGTGCCGAGGCATGAGGCAAGTCGGCAAGATAATGTTCGTTTTCCCTGAGGTAATCGTTGACATTTGAATCTTGGCTTGTTGGGTCGAAATGTTCTATGTCCTTCGCAAAGGAGTCAAGCTGGTGCATGTGCAGACCTGTTGCTTGGTCCCGCTTGTATCCATCTGACTTGTCAGAGGATGGGTACCAGTGCCCGCCCCATTGCCATGGCATTGGGTGGGACCACTTCCTCCTTGTGTTGAGGAAGGTGTCCTGCTGGGGTTGGGCCTGAAAGACGCCTGAAAGGAAGATTGCTGAAATGTGTCCTTGCCCCCGAAACATGGTGGACTCGAACAGGGATGCGCTCTAGCTCTGGGAGTTGGAGTAATGGTTTCGAAATACTACCTGAACCAGGGGTGGGGTATTTCGCCATAGTGCCGGTCTCTGAGTCCTCTGCCCCACTCTGGTCAAAGGTGGGGTAGTGGAGCACTTCTTGAGCCTTGGCCTGTATGTCTCAATTCTTCTGCCAGACTCGGTCATCTTTTTCAGCTGACTGGAGTCTTTCTACACACTCCTCCAGCATAGTGTTTGTGGTCTGGAGGTCTCGGTGTAAAGCGCAATTGCTTGCATCAAGCCGACTACAATGGGCTGTAAGTGTCTTTACCTCACCCTTGAGTGTTGCTATCTGCAACTGGGCCTTGTGGTGGTAGAATAGAAACAGCCTACCAACTACTTCCTGGGTAATGGTTACCTTCCCTTGAGGATCGTGTGCATTATACACCACGGCGGCCATTTCAGCGTCACACTGAGATTGTGTGTAGCTGTTAAGCTCCTCCCTTTCTTCTCTAGAGACAAGGAGGAGGTCAGCAGCCCAGTTGGAGAGTGAGGTTTCCTCACCTGACCTGGGAGCTTCAGCTCCGGACGCTGATGGGGACTGGCATCAGCCAGTAGTTCTCCCTAGTTAGACAGCTGAGAGGGTGATGTGCAGCGGACCCCTATAGGAACTCTTTACGAGTTAACAATTCTAAAACCTTAGCTGAGTTTTGAGGGTGGCAACTGACGACACCCGTTGCTCTGTGGGAAACACTTTCTCATTATCCCAAGAAAAGAATGCACAGGGGGGACCACTTACCTGTCACTCACGACCAACTGCTTTGTATTATTAACTGTTCCTTGAGCTGCTAATTAGGTGTTAACAATCACAGTATGACTATCAGTACGTCAGACTACTTTGTAAGTATCTAGCAACTGAATCTCTCACACACAAACAGAAGGAGTAATGAATTAGTACCAAACTAGCAACCACTAACACAACACTTGCAATAATTCACAACCTTATGCCTTAGCAGTTTGAACTTCCTGGGGAAAAGGAATCCAAGAGGGGAAACCTTTGGCTACTCTAAAATATTTAGGAGTTATTTGCAAGAATATTGAAGGAAACCAACAATTTTCTGCACTTGAACTATCCTAGTAACTTGTGCCTGGGACATTCCTGACATGCATGTCTTCAACCATATTTACTGACTGATGTATGATGATTTAATGAACTTAAGCCATGCCCTTACTGCACAATTTCTGTTCAGATTTTGCTGTTGCAGACATATTTTCGAGGTCTGTGACAAAACCCCCAAAAACCTCGCAACAAAATTGATGCATGCTCAGAGGTCTGTTTCCTAGAAGCAAAAACTTGGGTTCTGCCTGAGAGCATGTGTGTCCATGTAAATGCATAAGCAGCATTCTTACTGCTTTTTGTAGAGTGTGCATGAGTGCATGTGCTCAAGTGTGCCTGGGTCAGAGTTTTTCGATTAACATTTTTTTATTGATTCAACCATTAAATATATACATAGCAGAACACACATATACAGAATCAATATACAATCCCCAGTCTTCTGGATACCCCCTCCTCAAGAGCTGCCACTCTGGCCATCTCTGAACACCACTCCCAAAAAGGGGGTGCACCAGCCGACTTCCAACTCCTCAAAGTAATCTGTCTGGCGATCATAAGACTAGATAGGACCCAGTTTTTCACGTGCTCCAAATTAATGACTGCCCCGTCTCCCAAGATACAGAGTCTGGGGCAAAATAAAATTTGAAAGGCCAAAACCTCGCACAAAAAACTCTGAATCCTCATCCAAAATTCCTGCATCTTAACACATCCCCAAAAGACATGGGCTGTATCTCCATCTTCTAATTGACATCGCCAGCTGGTGGGTGTGTCTTTAAGACCAAGCCTATGCAATCTAGAGGGGGTCCAATAGACTCAATGTAAAATCTTAAATTGCATGAGGCGAACACTTGCATCTCTAGATGCAGATTTGACATTTTTTAGAATCCCAGCCCACTGTCCCTCCTCCAATACCAAATTTAGATCTTTCTCCCATTATCTCTTAATAGAAGTTGAAGTTCTATCTCCCAGACTCTGAATTAGTAGGGAGTAATACACCGATGCCTCATGACCTTTTCCAAAAGCGTAAACCACTCCCAAAAACAGTACAGAGCAGGTGGCGCAGCTGTAAATACTTATAGAACTGAGATCTAGGAATCCCAAAAAGTTGAACCAAATTTCGAAAGGATCTCAACACTCCATTCTCATACAGGTCACCGAGTGTAGTAACCCCCCTCCCAATCCACTCTGACCAGCAAAAAGGGGACTTGTTGATGCATAGTTTGGGGTTCAGCCATATGCTCGAGGCAACATTTAAAAAAATGTCAGAATTAAACAGTCTGGACACTTTAGTCCATACCGAGTTCAAGTGCGAGATAACGGGATGTACTTTAGCTTCTCCGATTAATTTGATAGAAAGGCTCTGCAGTGGCGAAATAGGGGCAAGAACTTCCTGTTCTCTACAGAACCAGGGAGGGGCTCTCTCAGGTGGAAGTGACCAATGGGCCAAATGTCTGAGACCGAATGCATAATAATAAAATAAAATCTTGGGTAGGCCTAGCCCACCTTTGTCAATCGGCCTATGTAACTTATTGAAATGTAATGACGCTTACCATTCCAAATGAAAGACTTTGCTATGCTATCAAATTGCTTGAAATAAGAGAGGGGGACATCTACAGGGAGAGACTGCAGTAAGTAATTGAATTTTGGAATACAATTCATTTTAATAACATTAACCTTCCCAATCATAGATAAATGTAACGAAGCCCACCTGCCCACATCACTTGAAAACGTTTTATTAAGGGGTCAAAATTAACTCTAACTAAATCACACAAATTTGCTGGAAATAAAATACCCAAATACTTAATGCCCTGTTTGGGCCACTGGAAAGCACCCGGCTGGAAAGCCGTTTCTGGGCAGTATGCTGTCAAAGCCAAAGCTTCGGATTTAGACCAATTGACTCTATATCCTGAAAACTTAGAAAAGGAATTAATAATTCTGTGGAGGCAAGGCATAGATCTACTGGGGTCAGAGACAAATAATAGAATATCATCTGCGTAAAGCAAGAGTTTATGCGCCATACCTCCCACCACCACCCCTGGAAAATCATCCTCCTTTCTTATCGCGGTTGCTAATGGTTCCAGGGCAAGACAGAACAATAATGGGGAAAGAGGGCAACCCTGCCGGGTGCCCCTATCCAAAGTAAAATAATCTGAAATTAGTCCATTTGTTTGTACCGCCGTGACTGGGTGTCTATAAAGTAACTTAATCCATCCAATAAACGTACTCCTGAACCCATGTATTTCCAAAACCTTAAAAAGATAATCCCATTCTACCATATCAAATGCCTTTTCGGCTTCAGCCTGGGTCAGAGTTTGACATAAGAGGGAAGCCCTACTAATGAAGCCCAATGCTGCTGCCGCTTTCTCTCAATAAACCACTTTCTGGTGTCCATGTAAATGAGCTATTATAATTTGACATACATTTGATCTGTTTAGATGTTATTACTTCACCCTGTGTGTAACGTCAATAACAACAGCTCAATTTTGCTAAACAAACATGGTTCAAACAATGGATGTGGATGGATGTTTCTACCGATTTGAGAAACGAATCACCTCCTGATCAAAATACAGCACCCTGTCTGAGTTGTGTCATGTAATATGCACAACGCTAAGATAACAACACCTCTAAAGATATAAAATATAGTTGTGTAATGTGAGCAATGCTGAACTGACCTTATTGAAAAATACTATGGCTGCAAATTGATTAAAGCATTTTAACTAATTTGTTTTCTGTGATTATTCACGATTAATCACGATTAAATTATGGTACTTGATACATTACAAAAGTCATCATAAATATATTTACTTTATACTTTGTTTTAAAATAACTTGCAAGAAATTGGTTAGTCATCATTTATTTTAATTATTTAAACATGTACATGTAAAAAAATAAATAAAAAAAAATATATATTATATATATATACACACACAACAGTTAGTTCTGGTCCTCGAATCTGATTGGACAAGAGACATTCCATGAGCATTGATGGTCTGACACCATCAGCACTCGTACGCTTCACTGTATGTGTATCACTCCGCTTGTGTTCTTGCCATGCTAAACTAAAGTGTAAGAGCAGTGCAGATGTGTTAAGAGCTATGGTTTGTCTTTTTTTTTTTTTTTTTTTTTTACATGTATTTTGACATTACATATGTTAGCCAGCAGATGGTGGCAAAAGATAATTTTTATGCGTAATATTAGCCAGTTACGTGACGTGAAGTGAATCCGCTTCAGCCAGTGTTTACATACAACACTACATGATCGTTTGTATTACTACTACTAAAGCTAGGAAATAGCTTTAAACAGCTTTAAACGAACAACATCAGCATTACAGCTCATCACAGTTGAGAAACACAACAGACTGATTAATTACACAAACTGAAGGCACATGCCTCTTATCAGACTTTCCACACTGGAATGGACACACTGTTTAAAATGGAGGACATTGAGTTTTCTATAGTGATCGACTCTTGCGCACCGGCTACCGCAAAATAGGTAGAATTACCACCGCTTCGACAGCTATTTTTTCCACTGAGAAAGCTGATCTTCAGAAAGCTGACAGCATCTCTGCTTGGGTGTGGCAACAGGTGATCACACACGCTCCGTCTCTCTCTCTCTCTCTCTCTCTCTCACACACACACACACACACACACACACACACACACACACACACACATCCATCCTTGTTTATCCAATAACTTGTTAGAAACAGCACAAGCCATGATACGTTTTCTGAAGTGACATTTTTTTAATTACTAACGAAGGCTTGGACGCATCATTTGGTTTGAACCAGCAACGGCAGATTCTGATCCATGGCGTAAGAAAGTAGTTCCATGCACAAATGTGTTTTTATGACCGTACTCAGTTTTTCCTATTTTTTTTTACATTTACTTGTTCATTGAACTGTTGTATATAGGCAATATCACACTCGCAATCATGCTATATGGCCCTAAATCAGCACTGCTGTGATTCGGCCGTAGGTTATCACAGCAGTGCTGATGTAGGGCCATATCGCACTCTTGCGCGTGTGATATTGCTTATATATATATATATATATATATATATATATATATATATATACAGGTGCATCTCAATAAATTAGAATCTCGTGGAAAAGTTCATTTATTTCAGTAATTCAACTCAAATTGTGAAACTCATGTAAATTCAGTGCACACAGACTGAAGTAGTTTAAGTCTTTGGTTCTTTTAATTGTGATGATTTTGGCTCACATTTAACAAAAACCCACCAATTCACTATCTCAAAAAATTAGAATACATCATAAGACCAATAAAAAACATTTTTAGTGAATTGTTGGCCTTCTGGAAAGTATGTTCATTTACTGTATATGTACTCAATACTTGGTAGGGGCTCCTTTTGCTTTAATTACTGCCTCAGTTCAGCGTGGCATGGAGGTGATCAGTTTGTGGCACTGCTGAGGTGGTATGGAAGCCAAGGTTTCTTTGACAGTGGCCTTCAGCTCATCTGCATTTTTTGGTCTCTTGTTTCTCATTTTCCTCTTGACAATACCCCATAGATTCTCTATGGGGTTCAGGTCTGGCGAGTTTGCTGGCCAGTCAAGCACACCAACACCATGGTCATTTAACCAACTTTTGGTGCTTTTGGCAGTGTGGGCAGGTGCCAAATCCTGCTGGAAAATGAAATCAGCATCTTTAAAAAGCTGGTCAGCAGAAGGAAGCATGAAGTGCTCCAAAATTTCTTGGTAAACGGGTGCAGTGACTTTGGTTTTCAAAAAACACAATGGACCAACACCAGCAGATAACACTGCACCCCAAATCATCACAGACTGTGGAAACTTAACACTGGACTTCAAGCAACTTGGGCTATGAGCTTCTCCACCCTTCCTCCAGACTCTAGGACCTTGGTTTCCAAATGAAATACAAAACCTGCTCTCATCTGAAAAGAGGACTTTGGACCACTGGGCAACAGTCCAGTTCTTCTTCTCCTTAGCCCAGGTAAGATGCCTCTGACGTTGTCTGTGGTTCAGGAGTGGCTTAACAAGAGGAATACGACAACTGTAGCCAAATTCCTTGACACGTCTGTGTGTGGTGGCTCTTGATGCCTTGACCCCAGCCTCAGTCCATTCCTTGTGAAGTTCATCCAAATTCTTGAATCGATTTTGCTTGACAATCCTCATAAGGCTGCGGTTCTCTCGGTTGGTAGTGCATCTTTTTCTTCCACACTTTTTCCTTCCACTCAACTTTCTGTTAACATGCTTGGATACAGCACTCTGTGAACAGCCAGCTTCTTTGGCAATGAATGTTTGTGGCTTACCCTCCTTGTGAAGGGTGTCAATGATTGTCTTCTGGACAACTGTCAGATCAGCAGTCTTCCCCATGATTGTGTAGCCTAGTGAACCAAACTGAGAGACCATTTTGAAGGCTCAGGAAACTTTTGCAGGTGTATTGAGTTGATTAGCTGATTGGCATGTCACCATATTCTAATTTTATGAGATAGTGAATTGGTGGGTTTTTGTTAAATGTGAGCCAAAATCATCACAATTAAAAGAACCAAAGACTTAAACTACTTCAGTCTGTGTGCATTGAATTTATTTAATACACGAGTTTCACAATTTGAGTTGAATTACTGAAATAAATGAACTTTTACACGACATTCTAATTTATTGAGATGCACCTGTATATTAGCAGATATATTAGCGTCTCTCTCTCTCTCTCTCTCTCTCTCACACACACACACACACACACACACACACACACACACACATCCATCCTTGTTTATCCAATAACTTGTTAGAAACAGCACAAGCCATGATACGTTTTCTGAAGTGACATTTTTTTAATTAATAACGAAGGCTTGGACGCATCATTTGGTTTGAACCAGCAACGGCAGATTCTGATCCATGGCGTAAGAAAGTAGTTCCATGCACAAATGTGTTTTTATGACCGTACTCAGTTTTTCCTATTTTTTTTTACATTTACTTGTTCATTGAACTGTTGTATATAAGCAATATCACACTCGCAATCATGCTATATGGCCCTAAATCAGCACTGCTGTGATTCGGCCGTAGGTTATCACAGCAGTGCTGATGTAGGGCCATATCGCACTCTTGCGCGTGTGATATTGCTTATATATATATATATATATATATATATATATATATATATATATATACAGGTGCATCTCAATAAATTAGAATCTCGTGGAAAAGTTCATTTATTTCAGTAATTCAACTCAAATTGTGAAACTCATGTAAATTCAGTGCACACAGACTGAAGTAGTTTAAGTCTTTGGTTCTTTTAATTGTGATGATTTTGGCTCACATTTAACAAAAACCCACCAATTCACTATCTCAAAAAATTAGAATACATCATAAGACCAATAAAAACATTTTTAGTGAATTGTTGGCCTTCTGGAAAGTATGTTCATTTACTGTATATGTACTCAATACTTGGTAGGGGCTCCTTTTGCTTTAATTACTGCCTCAGTTCAGCGTGGCATGGAGGTGATCAGTTTGTGGCACTGCTGAGGTGGTATGGAAGCCAAGGTTTCTTTGACAGTGGCCTTCAGCTCATCTGCATTTTTTGGTCTCTTGTTTCTCATTTTCCTCTTGACAATACCCCATAGATTCTCTATGGGGTTCAGGTCTGGCGAGTTTGCTGGCCAGTCAAGCACACCAACACCATGGTCATTTAACCAACTTTTGGTGCTTTTGGCAGTGTGGGCAGGTGCCAAATCCTGCTGGAAAATGAAATCAGCATCTTTAAAAAGCTGGTCAGCAGAAGGAAGCATGAAGTGCTCCAAAATTTCTTGGTAAACGGGTGCAGTGACTTTGGTTTTCAAAAAACACAATGGACCAACACCAGCAGATAACACTGCACCCCAAATCATCACAGACTGTGGAAACTTAACACTGGACTTCAAGCAACTTGGGCTATGAGCTTCTCCACCCTTCCTCCAGACTCTAGGACCTTGGTTTCCAAATGAAATACAAAACCTGCTCTCATCTGAAAAGAGGACTTTGGACCACTGGGCAACAGTCCAGTTCTTCTTCTCCTTAGCCCAGGTAAGATGCCTCTGACGTTGTCTGTGGTTCAGGAGTGGCTTAACAAGAGGAATACGACAACTGTAGCCAAATTCCTTGACACGTCTGTGTGTGGTGGCTCTTGATGCCTTGACCCCAGCCTCAGTCCATTCCTTGTGAAGTTCATCCAAATTCTTGAATCGATTTTGCTTGACAATCCTCATAAGGCTGCGGTTCTCTCGGTTGGTAGTGCATCTTTTTCTTCCACACTTTTTCCTTCCACTCAACTTTCTGTTAACATGCTTGGATACAGCACTCTGTGAACAGCCAGCTTCTTTGGCAATGAATGTTTGTGGCTTACCCTCCTTGTGAAGGGTGTCAATGATTGTCTTCTGGACAACTGTCAGATCAGCAGTCTTCCCCATGATTGTGTAGCCTAGTGAACCAAACTGAGAGACCATTTTGAAGGCTCAGGAAACTTTTGCAGGTGTTTTGAGTTGATTAGCTGATTGGCATGTCACCATATTCTAATTTTATGAGATAGTGAATTGGTGGGTTTTTGTTAAATGTGAGCCAAAATCATCACAATTAAAAGAACCAAAGACTTAAACTACTTCAGTCTGTGTGCATTGAATTTATTTAATACACGAGTTTCACAATTTGAGTTGAATTACTGAAATAAATGAACTTTTACACGACATTCTAATTTATTGAGATGCACCTGTATATTAGCAGATAGAGTTAATTAGACACATTTTATAGGTATAAATCTTTGATACAAGTTTATGTATACATGCATAAAAAAGGGGACATGCTGTCACATGTTTCTGCCATTTTACAGTGGACTTTTTTAAAAATAATAGTATCAAATGGCCAGATTCAATCCATATCAAACTTATTGGCAAGAGAAACTTAAGTGCACATTGCCAATGCATTATTAGACACACTATGCAAACAGATATAAAACCTTTTGAATGCTGAAGTTTAATTTTCTGAAGTTTAAAATCTCAAAACCGTTATTTTCTCTGGTTGCTGTTCAGTCTCTACAAGCACACCGGTCTGCAGCTCGTTGAATGGCCAGGTCCTTCTCAGCCACTATTGTGCACACACTAGGTCTCTCTCATGAAATGAAAGGGTGAAAGTGTGTGAGCGTTTTCAGGCAATGTGAAGAGATACGGCAGCTTGCCATTATCTCTCGCACGCCTGGTTCACTGCTTGCGGTTGATGTCTCCATTGTCCGTACAATAAATCTGCTCCCGTGTTTATTATGACTGGGACATGCGTCGTGCATATTGAATAAGCATGCACTGCTCTACTCAATCAGTTTCTTTTTTTGTGTTAGGATGTGCAGTCGAGTCAGGCGTGCACCTCCTGAAAATGTATATAAGCAAATTTTTTGTCAGAAACTGGGGAAAAACATTAGTGAAGATTCGCCTATTGTAGAAAGGTGCCTGGGTTTGTTCCTGGCTGGCAGCAGATGCCCTAACCCTGTCCCTACCCTAATCCTAACCATATATGGAAACTCTTTATTTCTGATGAAAATTAATTACAATAATAATTGTGACCCAATGTTGTGGACTAATAAACTAATAATTGACTGTTGATAAGGACTCAAACAAAGCACTTTGACAGGAGAACAATATCTGGTCTATGCATATTCCGTGACACTAAAGCAAATTAGCTTTTACAAGAGTTTAATTAGAACCCGAAGTCTGACACCTTGTCTCTCGAAATGAACCTACTTAGTGCAGAACAAAGAACAACAACAAGAAGAAGAAAAACAATTAATTGGGTTCTCAAAGGTGATTTTTGATTGTCACTGGAACAGTAGTTAGCTCTCTCAGTATCTGTGACTGCTGAAAAGCAGTAACCATTATGGCGACGCATTGTGACAACGTAAAGAAGTTGAAAACATCTTGGTACATAAATGAGCAAGAAGAAAGTGTGTCATGGTTAACAAACCCCAGCTTTAGCTTGGTAATGATGCATATTTCATTCTTTTGCAGCAAAAATGCTCACATAGGGACCATTTTAAGGGCACTTCCAAAGCACAAATATTTCATTTTCACTTTGTGCAGCCTTCATCATTGCAGTCATTTGACTGCATCTCCATTGCACTTGTATGGCTTCTTTATGAAGCATTGCATTTGAGCCTAGGCACTAAGTGCTTTGTATTCTAAAGAAACATTAACTGGCTCTCTGGCTAAAGGTGCAATAGGTGTTGTAAACATGGAACGCTCTGCTGGCACAGACTGTATTATGCTCCTGCTATGGACTTACAGGCCATCAGTAGCACTAATGGTATTTTGGTGAAGCTATACTAGGGATGTTCCGATACCATTTTTTTTGAGAATGAGTATGAGTACCGATACTTTTAGCAGTTTATTTAAATGTTATCATCAAAATTGTTTAAATAAATAAATTAAAAATGTAATCAAATGAAAGTATAAGAATACATTTTCGACATGAACTTGTATTATTTTTATCAAATGAAGTGATTTTATACAGAACCTCACAGCACAATCCTAAATACAACATTGGAGTTATTTTTGTCAAATAAAGTGCTGCATAAAAGTGCTGCATCATCACAGATGTGAGATATTTCTTAAATATAATACAGTTACTATTGATTTATTATTAGTAGTAGTAGTATAACAGTGAATATTACATAACTATATAGCAGTGATCTATTTCTGTCATACATTTTTCATTGAAATTGTGCTTTTATTTTGGCAGAGCTTTTATTTTGAAGTGTTTCTGTGTTGTTAGACCAAAGAGCTCTGACATAGGCTGTGTCTCGTTTGGAAGGATGCGTCCTCCGGAGGTCGCATATGTCGGCCGCATACGTCATCGAGGCTGTCTCGTTTCATTTTATTTTATTTTTTATTGGGAATGCAAAAAAGGTTAACAGTTTTATAAATGTAAGTGCATATACATAAAAGGCATTGACAATAGATTAAAAAAAAGAAAAAGAAAGGATCTCTAAAGGTATGAGCAGTTTGTCTCTATGCCTGCACAACACCGGCTCCACACATTCACAAGCACTCACATTTAAAACGCTGCATGAGAAAATTATCTATTTATCTCATTAAATCACAACTTTTTCTGTTAAATAATCTCACTAGGACATGACGTGATTTTAATCTGTGTGCTGAATGTTCCCTGTCTGTCACTCACTCGATGTAGTGACACTAGGGGTTCATTCTTGAGAGCCCCAATCACCTTTGCTTTATTCAGAAAAGGCCAATGAAAATTGGGGAGTGGAATCTGCATGCCACTCTCCACCCCGGACATACGTGTATAAAAGGAGATGGCGTGCACCACTCATTCAGACTTGTTCTTCAGAGCCGAGTGCATGTGTGTTCATCCTGTCACCTTACCTTCTGCTGCTGGAATTTATGGCGCATATCAGTGGTCACCCTCACACGATCGAGTGTTGTGCTTCCCCTGGGCGCTTCTGCGGCTGAGTCCACATGTGTTAAAAGAGTATATTTCAAAAGAGTATATTTTCTCTGAAATTGCTCGCACAAACGAATGCCATCTTTTTAAAGATGTCCTTTCGCCTTTGTGCTACTGGGTGTTGCCGTTATCTCTCCCCACCAGATGGCCATGAAATCTGTCTTGAGTGCTTGGGTCACCAGCACGCTGAGGCAGCTTTCGTGGAGGGGTCATGTTCTCACTGTGAGAACATGCCCATGAGAACGTTGTGGTCGCGGCTCTCTTCCTTCTTCTTGAAGCAGAGAGCCACTGCGGCTGCTTCCCGACCCGGTCCGTCCTGGGTTGAGACACAGGTGATCTGGATGTGGATATGGGAGTGTTCCCGCCGGCTCAGTCCCCGCGGACCTCCCATCCCCCAGCATGCTCGTTCTGCCCGGTAGAGTTCACGAGCGAGGCAGGCAGTCCACCTCAGGGCAGATTTAATATCTTGTTCAGGGCTCACGACGAGGATGAGCTATCGGTCACAGCATCGGAGAGTGGGCTTCTGCTTTTGGAAGCGGACGAATCTTCTGAGCTCTCGCTCTTGGGCGGTAAAGCTCAGGATGAGGCGGATGCTGAGTTGGCAGCCGTGCTTGCCGGGCGGCAGCAAACATCGTGCATGAGTGGAACCCTCCACCCTTCTTCCTATAAGTGCACGAGGAGCTCACAAAGTCATGGAAGGCACCTTTCTCTGCCCGTACACGTTTTGCCAGCTCATCCACCCTAACTACCTTCGACGGCAGGGCGGCTAAGGGATACGTCGAGCTTCCCCAGGTAGAGCGTGCCGTAGCAGTGCATTTATGCCCACAGGATGCAGCCACCTGGAGGTACTGACCAAGGCTCCCTTCCAAGGTGTGTAAGTTTTCTTTGACACTTGTGGCTTACAAACTCTGCCCTGCATGCCATGGCCATCCTGCAGGTCCACCAGGCCAAGGTGCTCAAAGATCTGCACGAGGGTAGGACCAACCCAGGGCTTATGTAGGAACTGCGTACCATGACCGACCTCGCTCTACAGGCGACAAAATTCATGGCCTGGATGATGTCCACCTTGGTGGTCCAAGAGCGGCACCTGTGGCTCAACCTTGCGGAGATGCGTGATGCCGAGTAGGTCCGCTTTCTCGATGCGAGAAAAGGCGGGATCTTTGGTGACACTTTTGAGGACTTCGCCCATCAGTTCTTGATGATGAAGAAGCAGACGGAGACCATCAAACATATCCTGCCGTGGCGTGACTTGGCCACCTATAGGCCTCCGAAGTCCCACGCCACGTCTGCCTCTCGCCAGGGCCGTTCTCCTGCGGTGTCGGCCCCGGCTCCCCCACCATCGGAGCCCATAAGCCGGCCTCTGAGAAGAAGATCCTCCCACAGGAAGGTGGCACCGCCTGCCCGCCAGCCGGCTGCCAAGAACCCTAGTTTCGAAGTGGTGACCCAGGGATGAGGCAACTCTAGTTGACTGGCCTGACCCAGGTGTGCGCACAGGCCCCATTCCCGCCCCTGGGCCAGCACGAGGTGGGTATCCTCGTAACATCGGCAGGTGCCTTTTGGGCCCCGGCACTCAAATTGTCAATAAAAGAGCAGTTTCCTCATTCCCTGGGTCATTCTCTAATGCTCAGCCCTTCCGGCCCTCATGTTCGCGACGGCCAGGCTCTGAAATTCTTTCCGGTCAGCTAGCGGGATGCAAGTATGTCACGTTCCCTTGTTTTCCATAGAAAGAAAGCCGGCATACAGGTAAGTACGGTGGTTCTTGGGACCGCTCACCCACCCCAGCCACCGGCCACCGTTGTGGGCTTGCCGGGCAGCACACCTCCCCTGGACAATCTTCCCGGTGAGGCGTCTGCTCTGCCTTGCCGTGAACCACCCACCCTCGGTGGGATAAATCCAGTTGTCCCCCTGGTGCCATTAGCGCAGAAGCCTGGTTAGCACTTTCCAGCCCGTTGCGATGACTCATCAGGACGATCTGGCTCGGCTACACGGTCCAGTTTGCCAGACAGCCGCCCAGGTTCAGTGGTGTCCTCTCCACTGCAGTGCGAGTTAAGGATGCCTTGGTCCTTTGGGCGGAGGTCGCCACCCTTCTGGGTGATAGAACCCATCCCCTTAGCTGAGTCGCACAAGGGCTTGCCTTGAACAGAGCCTTATACAGGCTTCCATTCAAGATGCTGACACAGAAGCGCATCCTGACGTCTGTACGACATCAGGATTGGTTCGCGGCCATCGACCTGAAGGACGCGTACTTTCACGTATCAATCCTTCCTCGACACAGACGTTTTCTTCAGTTTGCCTTCGAGGGACGAGCATACCAGTACATGGTCCTACCTTTCAGTCTGTCCCTGTCTCCTCACGTCTTTACATTCACATTTGTATCCTCAATTATCTCAACAACTGGCTGATCCTAGCTCACTCGTGAGATCTATTGTGTGTGCACAGGGACCTTGTGCTTCAGCACCTCAACCGACTGGGACTTCAGGTCAACTGGGAAAAGTGCAAGCTCTTCCCTGCGCAGAGCATCTCTTTTCTCAGTATGGAGTTGGACTTGGCCACCCTTATGGCACACCTTACGAACGAGCATGCACAGTCGGTGCTGGCCTGCCTGAGAACCTTTAGGCAGAAGCTAGCGGTCCCGGTGAAACAATTTCAGAGGTTCCTGGGGCATATGGCATCTTCGGCAGCAGTACTTCCCCTCGGGTTGATGCATATAAGACCGCTCCAGCACTGGCTACAGACTCGAGTCCTGAGGTGGGCATGGCACCACGGTGGTGCCAAACTTTCAGCACTTGGTCAGACCTGGCATTTCTATGGGCAGGGGTTTCCTTAGAGCAGGTCTCAAGGCGTGTTGTGGTCATGACGGATGCCTCGAATTCGGGCTGGGGTGCTGTGTGTAATGGGAAGGCAGTATAGGGGCTCTGGACAGGGCCCCACCTGCAATGGCCTAGAGTTGCTAGCAGTATCGCTGGCCCTGCAGAGGCTTTGGCCATTGATTCAGAGCAAGCACGTGTTGGTCCGGATGGACAACACAGCGACTGTGGTGTACATAAACTGCCAGGGAGGCATACGTTCACATCGCATGTCGCAACTTGCCCCTCCGCCGCCTCCTTTGGAGTCAGCAGACGTTGAAGTCTCTGCGAGCCACTCACCTCCTGGGTGTCCTCAACGATGTGGTGGATGTGCTCTAACAGCAGGTAACGCTCCGTGGAGAGTGGAGTCTCCACCCCTGCACAGTCCAGCTAATTTGGGAGAGATTCGGGGAGGCGCAGGTGGACCTATTCGCCTCCCAAGAGTCCTCTCTGCCCCCTTTGGTACTCCCTGTCTGAGGCTCCCCTCAGCACAGATGCATTGGTGCACAGCTGGCCTCAGGGGCTGCGCAAGTACGCGTTGCCCCTAGTGAGCCTCGTTGCACAGATTTTGTGCAAAGTCAGGGAGAATGGGCAACAAGTCCTGATGGTAGTGCCGTACTGGCCCAACCGGACTTTTTTTCAGACCTGATGCTCCTGGCAGTAGCCCCTCCCTGGCGCATTCCCCTGAGGCAGGACCTTCTCACTCAGGGGTAGGGCATGCTCCAGCACCCATGGCCAGACCTCTGGAATCTCCACGTCTGGCTCCTGGACAGGATGCGTAGGACCTAGCAGGCCTTCTGCCAGCGGTGGTAGACATGATCACTCAGGCCAGAGCCCCCTCCACGAGGTGGCTGTATGCTCTGAAGTGCCATCTCTTCGCAAATTGTGGTTCTTCCCACGAGGATTATCCACAGAGATGCACAGTTGGGTCTGTGTTGTCCTTCCTACAGGAGGGGCTGGAGAGACGGCTGTCTCCCTCTACCCTGAAGGTGTACGTGGCTGCTATAGCAGCATATCACGATACACTAGATGAGAAACCCTCACGACAACACAACCTGATCACCAGGTTCCTCAAAGGTGTGAGGAGACTGAATCCCCCAGACCATGTCTGATTCTCTCTTGGGATCTCTCTGTGGTCCTATCTGCCTTACAGAGAGCCCCCTTTGAGCCCTTGGAGAAGACCAAGCTCAGCACTTTGTCGCTGAAGACGGCCCTCCTGGTGGAGCTCACTTCTGTCAAGAGGGTTGGGGACCTGCAGGTGCTCTCTGTCACCAGTGAATGCCTGGAGTTCCGGCCGGCACATTCTCACGTGATCTTGAGACCCCAGCCTGGTTACATGCCCAAAGATCCCACCACTCCCTTCTGGGATCAGGTGGTGAACCTGCAAGCGCTCCCTTCAAAGGAGGAAGACCCGGCCTTGTCGTTGCTGTGTCCAGGTCACGCCCTGTGCTTCTATCTGGACTACACGCAGAGCTTTAGATGCTCGGAGTAGCTCTTTGGGGAATGCTGTCTCCAAACAGAGGCTGTCCCATTGGATTGTGGATGCCAATTCTCTGGCTTACCATAGGCCGGGCGCACTCCACCAGAGGTGTTGGGCGCCTCTCTAGCAGACATATGCAGAGCAGCGGGTTTGGCTACACCCAATACCTTTGCGAGGTTCTACAACCTGCGCATAGAACTGGTTTCGACCTGAGTGTTACGGGGTAACAACAGGTAGGCCGGGCAGCCGGTCGGGTGTATCGCTTGCATTGCCCCTTTCCCCTTTTAAGGTGATAATGTGCGCTATCTTGTCCTCAACAGTTCCCCACAACTGGTGAACACTGGATGCCTCTTTAATTCTTTAAGCACTATTCAGTGGCGAACTCGGCGGAGGAGTAACGCCACCTGGCCCAGTACTTGTGGTATGCCCCTTTTCAGGTGAGCCCATGTACTTGGGCTCAGTGCTCCATACATGGTGATTCCCCCCTCGGTAATCCCGTATGATGCGTTTTCACTGTTTGGTTTCCCCTCTGGTGAACCTGTGTTTCCCCTCGTCAGGGCCCTGCTCTGCCTCGGTCACTGTTGCTGTGTAACCTCTCCATAGATAGGGTCCTCCCCAGTGGCATCATTCCATATGTGAACTTCCCCGTCGGTAAGTCCATGTGACGTATTCTCCACATGTTAACCTCCCTCCGGTAGGATGTGATCTCCATAGTGCTCTCCCTCCTGGAGAGGGAAGAGCACTTCCCCAGCGTTATTCTTGCAGGTGCTTGGTGGGAAATTGCTTAATACAAAATTCAGGAAAGGCCACCGCCTGTAGCTTCCTTGGGTAAGTGCCTCCTCCCACCCTTATCGTGACCAAGGAGATGCCTTACCTAACTCACTGGAAGGTCACGACGTGGTCGAGCGCTCGCTGCGAGGCACACAGCAGCCTGCCCATGTCCGCTCCTCTTTACCTTGCGACACAGTTCAGTGCTTGAGGCATTTCGTATGTCCATGTCAACGATGTGGTCATGGCTTACCTTCGTAAGAAAGCAAGCCACCCCAGAGGCTCCCGCCTCGGTCCTTCTACCCACGGGTATGAGGCCAGCGTGGCTAGCACTGGGGGCGATTTGGGGACCCCAATGGGACCACCTCCGACGGGTATCCCCCTACGGACCTCCCATTCACCAGCACGCTCGTCTGCCCCGATCAGGCTTCTGGATGAGTCCGCCGGCTCGTCTCACTGTGAGTTCGACCTCTTATTCAGAGCCAGCGAAAGTGATGAGCTCTCGAGCGCAACATCAGAGAGCGGACTCATCCAGTCGGACGCGGAGATGATGACATGCTTTCCTGGGCAGCCACGAGCATCGGGCTAGAGTGGAATCCTCCGCTCTCCCCTGAACCCTCACGGCTTGATGATTGGTTCCTGGGCTCGCGCCGCCGCTCAAAGCAGCCACGCCCCGCCCCCGTTCCTTTCTTCCCGCAAGTGCATGAAGAGCTGACAAGGTCGTGGGAGGCACTTTTTATTGCCCAGTCCCGATCTTTCAGCTTCCCTGCCCTCACTACCCTCAATGGTGGGGCGGCCAAGGGCTATTCGGCAATACTCCTGGTGGATAAAGGCACTCGCGGTGCACCTATGTCTGCAGAGCGCTACCATTTGGGGTGGGCGCCCAAAGATCCCGTCCAAGGCCTGTAGGTTTACGTCGTCTCTGACAGCCAAGGCCAGCGGTGCCACTGGACAAGCCGCATCCGCCCTGCACGCCATGGCTCTCCTGCAAGTCTGCCAAGGCGCTAAAGGAACTGCACGAGGGTAGTTCCGCCCCGGGATTGATGCAGGAGCTGCACTCTGCGACCGACCTCACTCTCCGGGCGACAAAGGTCGCGGTCTCTCGGGTGGGCGATGTCCACCTTGGTGATCCAGGAGAACCACCTTTGGCTCAACCTGGTCGAGATGGGAGAGGCCGACAAGGCACGGTTCCTTGCTGCCCCCATTTCCCAAGTTGGCCAGTCCAGCGACACCAAGGACTTTGCCCAGCAGTTCTCAGTGGTGAAGCAGCAGATGGAGGTTATCGGCACTTCCTGATCCCGCACCCCATCTGCTTGTCACCAAGGGCGTCCCCCTGCAGTGACTGCACTGGCCCCGGCGTGGAGCCCACCACAGGAAGCAGACGCCACCCGT
Organism: Myxocyprinus asiaticus; assembly: GCF_019703515.2. Classification (NCBI taxonomy): domain Eukaryota; kingdom Metazoa; phylum Chordata; class Actinopteri; order Cypriniformes; family Catostomidae; genus Myxocyprinus; species Myxocyprinus asiaticus. The sequence goes on along the minus strand of NC_059363.1, from coordinate 38,267,037 downwards.
CTCGTGGCTGCCAGGAACCCACGAAAGGCTTCTAAGCGCCCCTGATTTAGGCGACCCTGGGACGACGAAACCCGCTGCTCTGGAGCTCTTAAGCAGACCACTCCATCCCCCTGTCGAGGGCTGGGAGGAGAATCTATTGTTACCTTTGCATTTAATTGTGCTGCATGCCCAAGTGGCTGCAGTACCCAAGAGTTCAGCAAGAGTGGTTTCCTTGTTCCCTGGGTCACATATCCGGTGTGCATGGCCGTCATCACGACCACCGTCCACCACTCTATTTGGCAGGTTTGACACTCCAGCGGCAGTCTCCCCGCCCCTGAGCGCCCAGCTGTGGCACAAATCCATCCCCGATGTGACAGTCTCCATGGGTCACGAGGAGAGGCCTCTTCCTCCCCCATCCCAGGCTGTTCCGGGGGTGGTCACAAGGAGCCAGGTAAGTACTTTGATGTCCCTGAACTCAGCACGGCCACGACACGGTGTGGCACCTCAGGCTTCGCCCCGCCGCGAGGCCCCACCCGCCGGTATGTCTGACGAAATCGTCCCTCCGGCCGAGATGAAGAAAGGGTTTTACAGCCCCTACTTCATTGTACCGAAAAAAGGCGGTGGGTTGCGGCCAATCTTGGACCTGCGAGTACTGAACCGGGCTTTACACAGACTCCTGTCCTAGATGCTGACGCAAAGACGCACTCTAGCGAGTGCCCGGCATCAAGATTGGTTCGCTGCGGTAGACCTGAAGGACGCATACTTCCACATCTTGATTCTACCTCGATACACACCCTTCCTGTGGTTTGCATTCGAGGGTCGGGTGTGCAGTACAAGGTCCTCCCTTTCGGTCTGTCCTTGTTCCCTCGCGTCTTCACAAAGGTCGCAAGGCAGCCCTTGCCCCGCTAAGGGAAGTGGGAATTCGCATCCTCAACTATCCCGACGGTTGGCTAATCCTAGCTCACTCTAGGAATGTGTTGCGTGCACACAGGAACCTGGTGCTCTCGCACCTCAGCTGACTAGGGCTTCGGGTCAACTGGGAAAAGAGCAAGCTCCTTCCGGTTCAGAGCATCTCTTTCCTCGGTTTGGAGTTGGATTCAGTCTCGTTGACGGCGCATCTCACGAACGAGTGCGCACAATCGGTGCTGACCTGTTTGAAGGCATTCAAACAGAAAACAGCGGTTCCACTTAAATTTTTTAGAGGCTCCTGGGGCATATGGCATCCTCAGCGGTGGCCACTCCACTCGGGTTGATGCATTTGAGACCGCTTTAGCACTGGCTTCAGACTTGAGTCCTGAGATTGGCATGGTGCTGCAGGATACATCGCGTGGTCATCACGCCGGTCTGTCACCATCTCTTCAGCCCTTGGACCGACCTCACATTTCTATGGGCAGGCGTTCCCCTAGAGCAGGTCTCCAGGCGCGTCGTGGTCACGACAGATGCCTCCAAAACGGGCTGGGGCGCTGTTTGCAATGGGCACGCAGCCGCCGGCTTACAGACGGGCCCGCGGCTGCATTTGCACATCAACTGCCTCAAGTTACTGGCAATTCTGCTCACCCTGCGGAGGTTCCGGCCATTGATCCAGGGCAAGCATGTGTTAGTTCGGACAGACAACACGACAACGGTAGCATATGTCAACTGCCAAGGCGGTCTGTGCTCTCATTGTATGTCACAACTCCCCTGCCGTCTCCTCCTCTGGAGTCAGCAGCACCTCAAGTCGCTGTGAGCTACTCGCATCCCGGTCGACCTCAACACTGCAGCGGACGCGCTTTCACGGCAGGTTACCCTCAGGGGAGAGTGGAGAATCCACCCTCAGATGGTCCAGCTGATCTGGAGTTGATTTGGACAGGCACAGGTAGACCTGTTCACCTCCCAAGAATCCTCCCACTAACCACTCTGGTACGCCCTGACCGAGGCACCTCTCGGTATAGACACGCTGGCACACAGCTGGCCCCCTGGCCTGTGCAAATATGCATTTCCCCCAGTGAGTACATGTGCTAACTAAAAGCCCTGTTCTGGGGTAGGTGCTCCACATGTGGCGATTCCCTGTAGGCAACCCCATGCTATGTATATCTTCCGCTAATTCGTTTCCCTGTTGGCAAACTGCATCTTCCTTGGGCAGAGGCCCCTCTGCCACAGTCTCCATGTTTGTAGTAACTCCTCCCCCGTTGGGTAGGACCTACCATGAGACTTCTCCACATGATCGACAAGACCGTGTGACGTATTTTCCACTTAAATATCCCCACTCTCTATGGGCGAGGTTTGGTCTCCGCAGTGTCCTCCCCTTGGGAGGGACACCCCCCATCTTGACCTGGTTGGCCCATTCAGATAATCCCCCTTTTATTTAGAGAGTGGAAAAAAAGAAGGGGAAAAGACGCCACGACTGGGCTAGCCTGTCTCTATCTTTGGGTAGTCGACTTGTCCCCAAAGGGCTGTTCGACACTCATAACTATGTTGGGGGAGGTTACATGTCGGCCTGGTGCGCTGGCTACAAGGCACACAGTTGTCTGCCCATCACACATCGCCAGTTCACGTAACACAGTTCAGCCAGTTGCGCCTTTTTGTATAGGGACCCCTAGTGTCACTACATCAACACAACTTCGAGTGAGTGACAGATAGGGAACATCCTGGTTACTTGCGTAACCTCCGTTGCCTGATGGAGGGAATAAGATGTTGTGTCCCTCCTGCCACAACGCTGAACTACCTCCTGAAATGGCCGGACCTTGTCTCGGCTCCTCAGCATAAAACCTGAATGAGTGGTTGCATACCAGCTCCTTTTATACCCGTATGTTCGGGGGAGTGGCATGCAAATACCACTCACCAATTTTCATTGGCCTTTTATCAAAGACCAGAGGTGTCTCGGGCTCCCAAGAGTGACCCCTAGTGTCACTACATCGACACAACGTCTCGTTCCCTCCATCAGGGAATGGAGGTTACCCAAGTAACCATGACGTTACTTTTTTGTATCACAACCTACCCTGACTTGATATGGAGTATGAATCTGATTTGACATATATTTTACATTTTTCAATTATATTAAAAACCATTTGACTTATTGCAAACATTTTTTTAACTTTTTTTAAACTTGTTTTATGATTATTTTATGTTTATGTTTATGTCACATAATTAAGAAAGTGTTCTAAAGAAATAAAAAAATAAAGTTAAAGAACTTGTTATAACTGAAAAAAAAAGAAGAAAAAAAAATTTTTGCATGTTTAGCAGACATGTGCCAAACCTAAAATTAAAGGTTTATAAGATAAGCACCATAATACCGTGATACCAAGGTATTTTTTGTGATGGTTTTCATACCGTGAAAATTTCATACCGTTACATCCCTAATATATATATATATATATATATATATATATATATATATATATATATATATCCAAGAATATAGCAGAAGTTTGAGAAATATTGATTATACTGTAAATACACTTACAATTCAATACTAATAAAATAATTTTAAAAAAATTATAGATATATAAAGTTAAATATTGACTGTTTATCACAATACTAAACATATTAACCCGATAATATATATATATATATATATATATATATATATCTATATATAAATCCAAGAATATAGCAGAAGTTAGAGAAATATGGATTATACTGTAAATACACTTACATTTTATTCAATAATAAGAAAATAATAATAAAAAAATACTTATACATAAAGAAAAGATAAATATTGACTATTTAACCCAATACTTTCATGTTATGCTTGTTACAGTACAGTCAGAAACAGTTTAACAGAGAAGGACCTGGAATTAGAAAAAGAAGTCCCACCTTACAGGTAAAAGAGCAAATCAAATTTTAGACATCGCCTGTCTGTCAACTCAAGCATGATCTAAGCTAAAGCACAATTTATGATACCATTGTTGTCAGATTTGACTGCTGGTTTTAAATTGTTTCTTTGATCTTTATTTTGAACAACTGTTTTGGTGATTTTGGTCTTTCCCCATTCAAGTAGATAGTAGCTGTACTTTTATGCTGCTTGTTTACTTTGAAAATAACTGCACAGCCTGCCCTGGAGTATTCAAAAGATTACAGCTGAGTAGACTGACTTGCCTTGAAAGAGACTTTGGTACTGTGTTATTAGCTTAGCAACATGCTAACATCAAACTCTACTGAAATCAATAGTGAGTTGAGTCTCTGTCAGAGCCAGTTCTACTAGAAAGACTCGAATAAATGAGAATAATCATAAAATGGGGATAGAATAGTTATCTTTGGCGTACGCACCATCCTACGGTTCAGCGCTCAGAATCTCACTCGAATCATCAGATCCTGCCTGAAGATGATGACGGCAGGGGAGAGGAACTTAGCCCCTACAGCAGGATGGGACCTAAACTGGTGGTGAAGGGGTGGATGGGGGGGTGAAAACAACACGCGTGATGAGCGATAACCGACAGCTGCAGAGTTATAAAGAAGATGCTAGATTATGATTGGGCAAGACTCTTGAACTGTATGAATAGTGTATGCTGAATGAGTCTTCCTTACAGAACTACCATTATGCTTAAATTTCTAGCAGAAAGACTCGAATAAATGAGAATAATCATAAAATGGGGACAGAATATTTATCTTTGGCATAAGCCCCGTCCTGTGGTTCAGCGCTCAGAATCTCACTCAAACCATCAGATTCTGCCGGAAGACGATGACGGCAGGGGAGAGGAACTTACCCCAAAAGGAATTTAGGCCTAATTAAAATTAAACTCCCAAGAGTAAAAAAAAAAAAAAAAAAAAAAAAACAACTCTTAAACTACTTCAAAGAGTTCTTATAAAAAAAAATCCTCCACATGCAGCAATGACAGCTTTGCAGATCCTTGGCATTCTAGCTGTCAGTTTGTCCAGATACTCAGGTGACATTTCACCCCACGCTTCCTGTATCATTTGCTATAGATGTGTCTTGTCGGGTACTTCTCACACACCTTAAAGTCTAGCTGATCCCACAAAAGCTCAATGGGGTTAAAATCAATAACACTCTTTTCCAATTATCTGTTGTCCAGTGTCTGTGTTTCTTTGCCCACTCTAAACTTTTCTTTTTATTTTTCTGTTTCAAAAGTGGCTTTTTCTTTGCAATTCTTCCCATAAGGCCTGCACCTAGGGTGACCACCAGTCCCGAAATTGGAAGCTTTGTCCCGCGTCCTGTAAGTCATAAGCAGTGTCCCACATTTCAATTTTGTCTGTATTATTTTGTATTATTATTATTTCTGCATCATTTTATTTCATCGTCCTTTAAATTACAAATCCACAATAAAAAAAAGTTAATAATAAAACACTGAACATGTACAGTGCAGCCGTTTTGGTTCTGGCCAGAGCGGGAAAACACTTAAAAAAAAAAAAAAAAAAAAAAAAAACTGCAACAGAAAAATGTATCTATCCGGAGCTCCCGAGAAGAAAAAGCATCTTTGTTCGTATAATAAAGAATGGGAGAAAAAATATACATGGTTAAAACCAGTTACAGGTGACTCTAAAAAAGGAGAGTGCAGTGTATGCCACCGAAGTTTCACCATCACGCATGGAGGTGAGGGGAATATAAGGAGGCGTGGAGATGGGGAAAGTCACAAGAGAAATGCACAACAAAGAAATGCTAATGCTAGCATGACAAGTTATTTCTCTCCACCAAAAGATAGCAACCAAAATAAAATCACAGCAGCTGAAGTGACAAGTGTCTATAATGTACAGCATGGTTTATCGTATCGGTCAGGCGACTGTACTACTAAACTAGCCCCGGTCATTTTCCCCGATTCAGAAATAGCAAAGAAGCTTGCTTGTGGAAGAACTAAGAGTGCATCCATTGTTACAGGTGTGCTTGCACCAGCATCTTTAGATAAATGCTTGAAACAGTTAAATACTCCAATGACTGCAGATAGACTGGATTCTCTTCCACATTTCTCAATTGCATCTGATGCATCAAACCATGGAACAACCAAGTTATTCCCATTAGCATTAAGATATTACACACCCGACCCAGGAGTGCAGAACAAACTGTTGGACTTTTATGATGATTGCAACAAAAACTCTGGTGCGATTTTTAACCAGGTCTTTTCAAGGCTCGAGGAGAGAAACCTGGGGTTAGAACGGATCTCTGCATACTCGGCTGATAACGCCAGCGTTAATTATGGTGTGCATAACTCGGTGTATAAAAAAACTGACGGACAAGAATGCATCAATTATCAAGGACGAGGAGTACACGACTCTTTACAAGAATGTGCCGACAAGGTGGCTAAGTTTGTGGCCTGCTGTCACGCATCTGCACGACTCCTGGCCAGCTGTCAAAAGCTATTTTTTAACTCTTGGAGATGAGTGCTGTCCATCAGCACTTTGGAAATTGCACGCAAATGGTGAGGATGGAGAGGACGTGTCCTGTGAACTCCAAGCATACCTGATGCAAAATAGCCTCAAAGTTTTTTGACGCAGTGCTTAAGGTTGAGGGAGACGAGACAACTGTGTGTGAGCTTTTCGAGTTGATGACCAATCTCAAATTGAAACTCGGGCAAAAGGAAAAGGATTGATTCTTTGGATTGGAGACCAGCACTCTCCTGCAACAGTTTCCCACTGCAAAGGTTGCTGTTATAGAGCAGGACTTTCTTATATTCTATCAAAGAGTGCTTGCTTACCTAAACAAGTGGTTTGATTTCACTGATGGCAACTGCTTAAAGCACATCTCATGCCTGGCTATCAATAGGGAATTTAGCTTCCAAGACCTCCGTGGAGCAGCTGAAGCATTAAAAATGAGCTTTAAACTGGACATGAACCAGCTGTATGATGAATTCTGTGTTCTTTTGCCATGCGTAAAGGAAATCGCAACAACAACAAATCCTGTTGCGTCAAAGTGGCCAGCTCTGCTGAAGCATGGCAGTGCCCCAAACATGACAGCTCTAGTATCTTTGGCTTTGAGCATTCCTGTCACCAACGCGTTCATGGAGAGGGTGTTTTATCTGATGACCGCTGCGTGGACAGAGACAAGGAACCGAGCAACTGTGGACCTCATAAAAAGTGAACTCCTGGTGAAAGTGAACTACAGCTACACCTGCCAGGAGTTCTACAGACACGTAATGAATGAGAAGGCCCTACTCGAAGCTGCCAGATCAGACAAAAAATATAAATTCAAGATGCACTGAATCCGGTAAGAACGCATTTAATCTTTCTAGTCTTTCCTAATGGAATTTATGTGCTTATTTGGAAATGTGCTTTTTCACGATTAGATTATTATTTTCACTTCATTATATTTAGATTGAGTAGGTCCGTACTGTTAAAATTAGTTTGTATCATAGGCCTTGTGCCAAACTGAGTGACGTTCACAGCGCCGGTCAGCGCCGTCATTAATATTTTATAAAGCCTATTAGCGATTTAAAGCATGTTAACATCACTGCAAAAAGACATCTAATATAAAATCAATATTTATTCACTTAGTATAACAATAGTAAGTTATCACTCCCTCATGTCCTGCATTGTCACGCAAATTCAGGTCTGCTGACCTGCAACAGAGCAATAGCCAGGTGGTCACCCTACCTGCACCCCTGAGTCTTCTCTTTACTGTTGTACATGAAACTGGTGTTGAGTGGGTAGAATTCAATGAAGCTGTCAGCTGAGGACATGTGAGACATCTATTTCTCAAACTAGGATGTACTTGTCCTCTTGTTTAGTTGTATATCTGGCCTTCCACATCTCTTACACCTTTGTATGAAATCTTCAGATATTTGGCAATTTCAAGCATTGTACAGCCTTCATTCCTCAGAACAATGATTAACTGATGTGTTTCTAGAGAAAGTTTTTTTTTTTTTTGTGCCATTTTTGACCTAATATTGACCTTAAGACATGCCAGGCTATTGCATACTGTGGCAATTCAAAAACAAACACAAAGACAATGTTAAGCTTCATTTAATGAACCAAATAGCTTTCAACTGTGTTTGATATAATGGCAAGTGATTTCTAGTACCAAATTAGCAATTTAGCATGGTTACTCAAGGATTAGGTGTTGGAGTGATGGCTGCTGGAAATGGGGCCTGTCTAGATTTGATCAAAAATTACTTTTTTCAAATAGTGATGGTGCTGTTTTTTACATCAGTAATGTCCTGACCATACTTTGTGATCAGTTGAATGCCACTTTGGTGAATGAAAGTACCAATTTCCTTCTGAAACAGCTAAATCTGTACATTATTCCAGACTTCTGGCTGCCAGTGTATGAATGATGAAGAGATAATTGAGATTATTGATAGCAAAACTTAAACCCCATTGACCACCAATTGTGTATGTGTATATGACAATATTTCTCCCAAGAGAAGAATAAACATGTACTTGCATAACTTGCTGATGAGACCACTGCGCTGAGGAGCATGAACTTCGAGGTGAGTAAACCAGCAATGTATAATCCAAATTCAAAAAGCAAAAGGAATTGAATGAATGGTGTGTGCTAGAATGAATCTTCCTTACAGAACTACCGCCATGCTTCCATTTCTAGGGTCAATGGATATTCAGGGCTTAGCCCAGAGACATCCATGTATGCATCAACACACCGAATAAACTTGAAAATATGTTTATCGGCATTTTTAAATGAAGTAAAAAATCTTTCAAAATTATTTGTTAAAAAATACAAAACAAACAAACAAAAAATTATGCCTGAGCATAAAATGAGTTGGAATAAAAACTTCTCAGATCTACCTTTATTCACCACTATAGACAATCATCCGCAATCATTTTTAATACTGCTCAATGCTATTATTATTTGTAATCAAACTCACTGAACACATAGGCTATATGTTTAAAACCTACAAATCCAGAGCTATGACACCAAACTGTTATTCCTTGTCTAATTAAGAACCTATCTACATAACATCCACAAATTATATAATATTCATCAATAAAAATGCATGACCACAAATTGAGAATACAAGACATTCCAAGATGTTACAGTGGATTTACAAACAAAGGTACAGCACAGTAGGTAAGGTTTAACGTGCTCTGCTGCACCCATTGATGACAAGTCAGTCCATTCTTCTTTCATATTATGATGACAGTGAATCCCAACTTCTTTTCAATCACTGAATTTTTTTTTTTTATATATATAAATTTTTTAAGAATAAATACATTCATAAATAAATACATTTTCTCTATAATAAGTAAAGATCCCTCGCCCATTTGTCAAGCACATATTACATTTGATATCTGTTTTTGTTATACACAAATATGTAGATGCATAACACGAACACACTTGCTGAAGCCATTCATAATTAAACACAGAGTAAAGTCTTGCACAAACAACTTTATGCATCCAGATCAGATAAAGTTAAAGCCTGTTATAGACTATGCGATCCACACATAGATGTCATGGAAACAGAGCATTCATATAATTGGTGGTGTGTGTGTGTGTGTGCGCACGCGCGCACCAGGGATAGTCAGAAACTTTGCTAGCTTTTCTTTCTCACATTTAAAAAAAAAAAAAGACAAACATGGAAATAATACTGTATAATGAAATCTATAGTCTATATCTATTGTTATATGGCTGTTAAGCGACAAATAGTTAGCCTAAATTGACAGAGCATTTACAAAGTCATAGAGTAGTTACACATACCTGAAGCAGCCACATCTTGCCTTTGAAGTGCTGATGCTGGCTAAGGCTGTTTTACTTCTTCTTTTTTCTTTTCTTTTCTTTTTTTTTTTTTTTTTTTTGGCCATCCGTTTCAATATTCTACTAAATCTCCTCATCAAGACAAGGATTTTATTTTACTGTGCGTATGAACACTCAGTGATTAGTACAAGGTTATCAAAACATTCAGGGCTTTTCCCAAAACATTTGGGGCTTAAGCCTGGTAAGCCCACCCCTAGCACCGCACCTGGTCTCTATGCATGTCACGTGAAAAATGCTATTTGTATTTCTCACAAAAATTGCTGCCCTTGTAGAGAGTTGCAAACACTTAAGTGGTTATCTTGGTTAGGATTATGCCTTAGACGGCAACTGCAAATCTAGTCAGTAGGTTCAGGGAGGCAGCTCAGGATGTTGTGAAAAAGAGTAAGAAAACTGATGATGGACCATTTAATTATAGCATACTAATAATGTTGCCATAAAGTGAAGCGAAATTGCCATACTTTCCATTGATATTAAAACGATATCAGAAAAATCTAAATTGTTTTTGATTTTTATTACATTTCTGTGGCTGGGGTCATTGTCTTTTTCTCATTCTTTTGGTACTCTAGGCTGTAGGCTCTTTAAAGTTCCATCAATTTGAAAATTTTCATTTAGGAAAGAACATGGTAAAGTGATGTGAATCTGTAATGTAGTCCTGGGGTTCCCTATCTGTCACTCACTCGACGTTGTGTCGATGTAGTGACACTAGGGGTCACTCTTCGGAGCCCAAGACACCTCTGGTCTTTGATAAAAGGCCAATGAAAATTGGCGAGTGGTATATGCATGCCACTCCCCCGGACATACGGGTATAAAAGGAGCTGGTATGCAACCACTCATTCAGATTTTCTCTTCGGAGCCGAACGGTCATGCTCATTGAGCTGAATACTACTGTTCATTCTCTGCTGGATCTGATGGCGCATTTCAGCGGCTTCTCCCTCCTCTGCAGTGGTGCACTGCAGAGAATGCCCTTGGGCGCTTCGGCAGAAAAACAAGAGAGTATATTTTCTGAAAGAGCTTTTCCTCTAAAAGAGGAATATAAAAGAGTATATATTTCTCTAAAAGAGTGGCATGCACGGAACGTCTTTTTAAAGACGCGTCTTTTTAAAGATTCCTTTCCGATTGTGTGTTATTCCTGGTTGCGGTTGTTATCTCTCAACTTCGGATGGTCATGATCGCTGTCTTTCATGTCTGGGCGCGACCCACACGGAGGCAGCGTTTGTGGATGGTTCATGTTCTCATGGCGAGTCTCACGGCGAGTCTGGCTTCTTGTTTGGAGCCCGCGAAGATGATGAGCTCTCGAGCGCAGCATCGGAGAGTCGGACGCAGAAGCCTCAGCTGGGCTTCGCCCTTCGGGGACGATGACCCCACACCCCGTCTGCTTGTCGCCAAGGGCGTCCCCCTGCGGTGACTGCACCGGCTCCGCCGCAGCCCGCCCCTTCGGCCTGGCCCCGGCGTGGAGCCCACCGCAGGAAGCAGACGCCACCCGTCTCACAGCCGGCACCTAAGAACCCACAGAGGTCCTCAAAGCGCCCCTGAGATGGACGACTCAGGGACGAAGGAACCCACTCCCTTGGAGCTGGTAAAAAGACCACTCCATCTCCCGGTGGAGGGCTGGGCGGAAAATTTTTTGTTGCCTTTTTGTTTGATTTCGCCGCATGCCCGAGTGGCTGCGGTACCCAATAGGGTCACTATATCGACACAACGTCTCGTTCCCTCCATCAGGGAGGTAACCATGACTTTTTCAAACATTTTAATGCCAAGTACCCCAAATACGAATATCCCCTTAAAAGGGACCCCCTTTCTAAAATATAAAAGGCAGCTATATGTAGGTTTTCATTTATAGACCCATTTATACTATGTATGAAAAAAGTGTGATTTTATAAGTATGTTGTTTCTTAAATTAAATCTAGCTTAAGTCATTCTATTAAAGTCAGATTGTTCCAAAGCAGCATTACTGAAAATAGTGTGCCATACAAGTGGTAAACAAGTTAAAGGTGACAGTCACAATGAAAAACTCTCAGGAACAACACATATACATGATCTTAAACAAGCTTTCTGCAGACCCAGATATGGCCAGATTGTCCCCCCCAATAATTGACATTGTTGCTGTTCTGCTGCAACCATTATGCACCGCTGTCTAATTGTCATTAAGTTGTGACAGGAATAACATAATGGTTTAAAAAAGTAGAATTTTTACTGCGCTCAGTAGTCTAACACTGCTCGTCAATGTCATATGAGATAGCAATCAAATCGATGAAGGCGAGACTCAAGTTTAAGACGCTAAGCGGGAACCTCGTGGATTATCCCAGTGCCATGCATCAGCAAGCAGTTCAGGTTAAGAGTGTTTGTGTCATGTGAGATGTAAGTATCTAACTAAATGAACTGCAATAACTGCAATATTTGACCAGTGTTTTATGACTGAAATGTTGTACCAACCGACAATAATTTCCAAAGATGCAAACTATTCACCATTTGGCGAAATTCGCCGTTTTGAATTTAAAATATGTCCTGTACAGTACTTCGTATGTCATTCATAATTGTGAATGTGAAAACATTAATGGAGCAGTTTTCAGCATGTCAGGCTTAAGATAAAGCGCAAATGTGAATGAGCTGGAAAAAATTAGCCTACATTTTTTTTTCCCTAAAAATGGAAAATGTACTTTTACTCACTCATTTAATCACCCTTATGTTGTTCAAAACACATATGCTGGGTTTTTTCTTGGAACACAAAAATAGTTATTTTAAGCAGCTCTATTCCATGGAATAACAGTTTATAATGAGCAGGAGCTGTCAAGCTTCAAAAAGGACAAATACTATAAAGCACTGTTAAAGGTTCAGTATAAAGACATCATAACAGTAGTCCATATGACACATGCATTATATTCCAAGCTTTCTGGGGCCATACAAAAGCTATGTGTTGTATGGACTACTTTTATGGTATTTTTTCTCTCTTTGTACCTTTACAGCAGTGGTCAATATGAACTGTTTTTGTATGGAACAGAGCAGCGTTAGGATTCTTGAAGAAAAGATTGTGTTAAGATTCTACTGGGAGGACAAAACAATGAGGGACAACTTAAGGGCAATAAATAATTGTGTGTATTTTCTTTTTGCTAGCCAGCTGACACAGTCATGTCATTTTACAGATAAATCAGTGATGAAAAGAATTTCAAATTATATTAATCTTTTCTTTAAAACAGCACAAAAAAAGAAAGAAAAGATGACTGAAACAGGCAAATTGCTAGCAATGCAGACACAGTGTATGTCTTGTACTGTGTGAACTTTAAAAAAATACATCTTTTAAAACATAAAATGTTGGGCCTTTAGCACATTTCAAGCCTTTATTCAGAAAATTCTTGTATTCAGCGCCTTTACTATATTAAAAGGCCAAAGAGGACCATTATTTTTGTGACCCGTGAACCCCCACCCCGAAACGATTTGTTCCCCCCCAATGTTCAATGCATGGTTATGGCCTTGTGCAGAATCAGCTCAGCTTTATTAGAGCCTATTTTCTTTTCCATTAGGACCACATATGGAAGGTTTTGCACTAGTAAAATCTGTCATTATGAATTCTGTTGGGATTTACTTTGATAATGCAATGAGCCTTTAGCATAAATAATAATGAAAATATTGAGCTTTGTGGGCATTACTTTTACATGAGCGAAGACTTTTTTAGAAAGTACAAATTATTATTTTTGAACTATTATAATGTGAACTATTTCTTTTTCTTTTTTTTTTTGACAAAGACATTAGTCACATTATTATCTGTGCTTTGCTAGTGGAAAAGAAATATTATTTAACAGTGGCTCATAAAAAGATATGTTGACATGGTCTGAGGATTCTGCTGAGCTTGTACTGGTCATTTAGACTGATGACGATTACTTTTTACTGCTGCTGTTTGCTGTTATTCTGCCAACAGCTAATTTTCTCAAACACGGAGTCAAATATGATCATTTATCCATCAGCAAACTTGAAACGAATACTGTGCTTATGACTGACTGAACGTTTATAGACACCTTGTTTTGCTACAATAAATAATAAATAAACAAAACCAAAAAAAATCACTAACCATAACAGCTTACATAATCATTAGTAATCACATTCAGAGTAAAAGCTTATTTGGAATTTTGTGTAATATACATAATTGAATGTATTCATATTGTCTCGGTTACGTATGTAACCCTGGTTCCCTGAGCAGGGTATGAGATGCATTCTGATGTATTGGGAGCACACAAGTGGTCATGTGGTCTGAAGCCCTTGTACAATCACAACAATTTATTGTCTGATGGCGCTTAATCGACGCCCCATGAGGAGCTACATCATTCTTTATTCTTTATTTGGATAAACATTAGCTTCCAGAAGTAGATGCTAGTCTTCCTGGTGTCCGCACAAAAATTACACAGTAAAAATAACATACATACATACATTATGGGCTCTTTATAAGCCTTTGCTCTAGCATCATAACTCAGATTTTCTGCAAGAGGCACAAGCCTGTGCAGCAACTAGTGAGTATGGCCAGCTACACAGTCCTTTGTTACCTTCTCAGGGAACCAGGGTTATATGTGTAACTGAGACGTTCCTTTTTGTAGTTCAGTTTGACACTGTGTCAGCTCTGATGCATTGGGAACAGTATACCATAATGCCATGCAAACATTAGCTGGCAATTTTATTAGCCCGTGTGGCAAAAATATAGTGGTGCAGAAGCAGACTAGGTGTATAAGAATTTACCTGTTCCAACAGAAAGAACACAGGATGCAGAGGTTAAACACTTGTCCAGATTATAAAATCTGACAACAGTATGCGGAGAGGCCCAACCTGCCCAAATGTCCTCCAAGGATGCACATATAACCAAAGCCCACGAGGATGCACAACTCCTCGTAGAATGAGCCGAAAAACTGCATCAACAAGCCAATGAGACAGCCTCTGCTTAGTGACCGAAAACCCTCTGTTGCAGCAACCAAAGCACACAACCAGCTGTTCTGACTTATGCCACTGGCTAGTGTGATCAACATAGACTCGCAAAGCTCTAACAGGGCATAGCATATACAACCTCTCACTCTCATCCAACATCTAATGGGGGAGGAGAGAAGCACTGCAAAGTAATAACCTACGAGCTGAATGGTGTATAAACAACCTTGGGGAAAAATCTCAAAAGAAAACCCCAATGCAAAATTCATACATGATTGATTGACTGGCAGGGCATGTAAATCACCAACCCTTTTTAACAATGCCAATGCCAATGCCAATAGCAGGGCAGTTTTAAGAGTCAAACACTTATCAGAAACTGATGCCAAGGGCTCAAACGGAGCACCCGAGAGCACCTTTAACACCACAGACAAATCCCATGAAAGGATTTGGACAGGGCAAAAAGTTCATAGCCTGTGCATTCATAAAGCTAGAGACAACAGAATGTCTACCAATCAAAACCCCATTCACATGCTTGTGTTCAGCCACTATAGTGATGACATAAATGTAAGCATTGCCGAGGCAACCCTACCCCAAATACCCTCTTGTAAAATCTCCTGCATTGAACCTAAAGTATATGGCAGTGAACTGGTTCCTCACCTTGCAATGTATACCAAGAAGCAAAAACTTGCCACTTAAATGTGAATAGCATTCTTGTAGATGGGGCTCTAGCATTCATGATGGTATCAACCACAGTGGGGGATAAACAATCATTCATGAGAGCGCCCCTTTGAGGGGCCAAACTCATAACTTACATAAGTCTGGCCTGGAGTGCCATATGCTGACCTGTGCCAGAGACAAGAAATCTTTTCTGAACAGAATCTCCCAAGGAACCTCCTCCTGGAGAGAGACCAGAGCTGAGAATCATGTGTGGGAGGGCCAATACGGTGCCACAACAAAAGCCAAACGCGATCCTCCAGGACCTTCTGCAGAACTACGTAAAGCAGATTAATCGGCGGAAAATCATACTGTCGGACACTGATACACCAGTGCACCGATGACAAGCGGGGGCCGGGCTGAGAGGGAAAACCACAGCAGATGATGTGATATCTCGCTCAAAGCAACAATTCCACATCAACTCTGACAAACTTCCATCAGATCTGTTCCACAGTCTGAGGCTGTAATGTCCAGTCTCAGACCCTGCCTGGACAAGAGATCTGCCCCCAAATACAAGCAAACTGGGATCTGTACGGCTCGGAGACACAGTATGTTATCCTGCACCCATAGAATAGTTTCTTATTCCAATAGAATGGAATAGTTGGCCCAAAAAAAAAAAAAAAAAAATTCTCTCACCATTCACTCACCCTTATGACATCCCAGATATCTATGACTTTCTTTCATCTGCTGAACTCAAATGAAGATTTTTAGAAGAATTTCTCAGATCTCATATACAATGCAAGTGAATAGGTGCCAACATTTTTAAGCTGCACAAATCACATAAGTCAGCACAAAAGTAATCCATAAGATTCCAGTGGTATCATATCGCTTCTTCAGAAGTGGGTGAGAAACAGATTTAAACAAACAGGGCACAAGCATATAGTAGAGGCATTTATGCAGCCTTTAATGTGCTTTTTGGAAGGTCAAAAGTTTGGCACCCATTCACTTGAAGTGAATGGACCTACAGAGCGGCAATATTCTTCTAAAAATCTTAATTTGTGTGTCTAAGAAGAAAGTCATACACATCTGGGATGGAATGAGGGTGAGTAAATGATGAGAGAATTTTAATTCTTGGGTGAACTAACCTTTTAAGCATGGATGCATGCATGGAATGCAATCCCCCCCAGGGACAAACCTGTCCCAGCAAATTACTAAACAACAGAAAGCAGATCTGTTTCCATGGCAACAGGTCTTGGTAACATCCTTTGAATGGACAATGTGCATGCCTCAGGGGATGAAGTCCCTTTTTGGATTTAATCCAACACTGAAAAGACCTTGCGTGCAACATGGCCATGGGAATGATAGCAGAAGCCATGATCATAAGCCCCAACAGCCTGTGAAATGCTCTCTCAGAAAGAACACGTCCCTCTCTGAACTTTGCGAGACACTGGTGCAATAACTGAACATGAGCTGGAGACAGGTGTGCATGTATCCCCAGAAAATTTAGCTCCACACTTAGGAACAGAGTCTGTCGCCTTGGTAACAGAATACTCTTGTCTAGGTTGACCCTCAGCCCTAAACTGTCTAAATGCTGGAGATGGCATCTCGGTATTGGGCAGCCAGACTCTCTGACTGGGCTAACACCAACCAGTCATGAAGATAATTAAAAATGCAGATGCCCTGAAGCCTTAGAAGGGACAGAGCTGCATCCATTCATTTCTTGAACGTGCACGTGCCAAAGACCAAATGAGAAGGACGCAAAACTGGAATGCTTTTTTCCCCCTAAAAGCAAATCCGAGAATGCACCTGTACTTTGGCACAATCTGAATGAGAAAATAAGAGTCCTTCAAACCTATTTTCAAAAACTAGTCCCCTGGCTGTACTTGTGACATTATCTGTTTTAGTATCAGCATTCTGAAGTGATATTTAATTAGTGAATTCAATCATCTCAAATCCAGGATTGGACACAAGCAGCCATCCTTTTCTGAACTAGGAAATAACGGTTGTAAAAATGCTCTTCCTCTGAGAAGGTTGAATGTATTATATTGCCCATTTCTGCTAGAAAGGAAGAATTTTCTGAATCAAAAGTTGGGCTTCCTGACAGAAGCTACTGCAGGAATTGCCCTGTTGAATTCAGGCAGTGCACGTCTAAATTGAATGCCATAAACATGGTTTATCATTCAGATTACTTAGGGCTGTCAATAGATAATTTTTTTAATCAAATTAATTACATGGTGTCCCGATTAATTAATCGAATTAATCACATATATAAACATTTGCTGAGAAAGCCCCTCGAATAACAATAATTCAATATATAATGATGAAATAATTATAAATAGTTATCTTTAAAAACTACACTATGTAACTTTTTGCCCTCTAGCGGTTAAAAAATAAAACTGCATGCATCTTGCGGAAGAACGTTGGTTTGGTTGTGCTTCGGCTCTGCTCCTCTGCACGGATGAATGTGGTTCGAGGCATTGCTGTACACATGGATACAGGACATCTTATCAGAGTGAATGGACAAATAAATAACGACAGAAAGGAAAAGACAGATATCCGAAAACAAGTCATATGAGCAGGAAAGTGCAATATCTTATGCTGTTGTTTTGACTTATTGGAAACATTGATGTTTTGAAATAAATTACGTTACAAAAGTTAGGCAACGTTCGTTAACATTAGACATAACGAGTACTAGTCTGATAAGGTCAAACACTGTAAAGTTTTTATAAATGCAGGATATTCTGTCAAAATAGACCACGGTAGTAAATAATTTATAGATTGTCATTGTTACAACCAGTGGTCAACATCATTTCAAGACTCACATGTCCTTGGCAAGCCTAGGACTAAAAGATTTATTCAAATAAATTATTGCCTGTCATGTGTATTCTGTTGATTCATGTCTTTTATTTTGAAATTCTAGTTCCTGTTTCATGTCATGTGTTCCTGTTTCCCTAGTCATGTGATGTCTTGTTTTCCCTCCATGTTCATGTGTCATGTTTTCATTGGTTTATTGTTTAATTATCTTGTTATCAGTTCTGTTTGTTCATTGGTTTATGTTCTCCCATGTCTTGTATTTAAGCCCTCATGTTTTCATTGTCTAGTGGTCAAGTATTGAATGTGAATGTTGTTTTGTAGTCATAGTCAAGTCTAGTTTATGTTTTTGTTAGATCACGTTTTTGGTTAGGGTTTTTGGATTTCACTTATATAATAAACTGCACTTGGGTTCTTCATCTTCACGTCATCTTCGTCATTGCCATCATTGTCAGCAGTTCCAGCATTTGTTACAGAATACCTGACCAACCATGAACCCAGCAGTTTTACTTCTGAGCCTACGTCAGGGGAATCGTCCCCTGGAGGACTATGTTGAGGACTTCTGCGGTCTAGCCAGCCAGGTAGACTTTAATGAGGTTGCCCTCAAAGACTGTTTTAGATTTGGTCTGAATTAGTCTATTTCTTTTTTGATGTCTGGCGGTCGCAGTTCCCTCAGCCTGGCTCAATATATCGACCTCGCCCTACGGTTCATCGGTTCCCCGTTCACTGTGGGGGAGGCCGCCGCCGAGCCAGAGTTCCACGTCATGGCCGCCATGAATCAACAGAATACACATGACAGGCAATAATTTATTTGAATAAATCTTTTAGTCCTAGGCTTGCCAAGGACATGTGAGCCTTGAAATGATGTTGACCACTGGTTGTAACAATGACAATCTATAAATTAGTTACTACCGTGGTCTATTTTGACAGAATATCCTGCATTTATAAAAACTGCATTTAAAAAAAGGGTTCCACGTCATGGCCGCCGCCGAGCCAGAGTTCCACGTCATGGCCGCCGCCGAGCCAGAGTTCCACGTCATGGCCACCGCTGAGCCAGAGTTCCACGAAATGGCCGCCGCCGAGCCAGAGTTCCACGTCATGGCCGCCGCCGAGCCAGAGTTCCATGTCATGGCCGCCGCCGAGCCAGAGTTCCACGTCATGGCTGCCGCTGAGCCAGAGGTCCACGACATGGCCGCCGCCGAGCCAGAGTGCCACGTCACAGCAACGGCTCAGCCTGCTCCATGCCACGTCACAGCAACACCTCAGCCTGCTCCATGCCATGTCACAGCAACGCCTCAGCCTGCTCCATGCCTCGTCACAGCAACGCCTCAGCCTGCTCCATGCCACATCACAGCAACGCCTCAGCTTGCTCCATGCCACGTCACAGCAACGCCTCAGCCTGCTCCATGCCATGTCACAGCCACACCTGAGCAGTGGGACCTGGAGATGGTTCCCACCCTTATACCCACCCTTAGTTCTCCTGAGCAGGCAAGGGGAACTTTCGGCCCTCCGATCCCGCCTGGACCCTCTGAGCCCTGGACTTCGCCTTGGCCTGTTGGTCCCTCAACATTGCCTCAGCTCGGCGTTCCCTCGGCTCCACTATGGTCCTTCAGCCTGTCGGCTGTGCCGGGGTCCCTCGTCCCTCCAGCTCCTCCTTGGTCTGTCGGTCACCTGGCTCCGCTTTGGCTCTCCGATCCTCTGGCTGCGCCTCGTCCCTCCGATCTGTCAGCTTCACTTGGGACCACCTTCCCTACGGCTCCACCTTGGTCCTTAGTCCCACCGGCTCCACCTCAGTCTTCCGATCCCTCAGCTCCGCCTTGCTCCTCCGAGCCTCCAGCACCGCCTTGGTCCTCCCTGCCATCGGCTCCACCCTGGCCCTTCGAGTCTTCGGCTACTCTCCAGGCCTCTCGAGCCTCTCACGGCTCCACCTTCCATTTACGTTTGTAAATAAAATGCAGACGTGTGTGTGTGATTACACAACTATACATAAACCATATCCAGGGTTGGCAGGGTTACTTTTGAAATGTATTCCTCTACAGATTTCAGAATACATGCTGTAAAATGATATTTGTAACATATTCCGTTAGATTACTCAACGTATTCTAAATACTATGGATTACTTCTTCAGCACTGGTAGATTTTTTCACTTGTTTTGACTATAAAAACTCTGCCAGTACAGTAAGACAAAATAGACATGTTAAAAATACATTCTCTGAAAAACCTAAATATCTTATGCAGTGTTGTTTCTAAAACAAGATAAATCAAATTAATCTTGTTTGAAAGATTTTTAGATATTTTTACAGGACAACAATACAAAAATTATCATCAAGAATACGATTTTTGCCCTACTATCAAAGGTATTACTAGAAAAAAAGAAATTATGATCCAACGTGAATTTTCTTGATAAAAAAATATGATTGTGCCTGGTAACATGTGCATGTAAAATGGCTAGAAATAGCATTTTAGCTTAACGTAAAGCTGACAATTTACACAAGGTTTATTTCTATTTCTTCTGCTCCAAACTTACTTCTCTGTCTGCTCGTATGAATGTAACACATCATAAGAGTGTTTCACCACTGTTCAAATGCACTTTGAATCACATCATTTAAATGTTTTCCTTCTGAAAGAACTAAATATTAAATGAAACAAATGACAATAAAATGCAAAGTAATCTCTTCAGTAATCAAAATACTTTTTGAATGTAACTGTATTCTAATTACCAATGATTTAAATTGTAACTGTAGTGGAATACACTTACTTATATTTTGTATTTTAAATACGTAATCCCATTACATGTATTCCGTTACTCCCCAACCCTGACCATATCAATAAAATATCTTACCTGTTGAGTAATAAAAAAGCCATCTCTGGGTTGCATTTAAATCCTTTCAGATCTCGGTGTTGTCGCCACCTCTGAAAAGCCAAGCCAATGTTGATTCAGGTTTTATTATGGACTCTGTTGCTTTCCCTTTTTGCTTGTAGACTCTGCTCTGTTCAGGGTTTCTTTGTTTTTACAATCGATGATTCCCCGAAGGTTTGCCGTTTTGAATGATCCATGGTCAGTTTTTCTCATTCGTTGTAACAACAAACTTTCAGCTTCATGCTACTCCCACACCATACACACACTACAATAGCCAGAGCTTATTTTCTCTCTGTACGGATATGATGTGAACACGCGAACACGCACGGGCGAATTACATATGTATGCAATTTTCCATGAAATCAGTCCCGACAGCTCTAAAATATAAATCTTTATTATAGGTTTATCAAAGTGTATTTAGGTAAAGACACGGTTTGGAAGATGGATTTTTGTTGCACTCTCTCATTAATAACATTTTTTTTTATAAAAAAAAAAAAAAGGTACATAGTGTAGCTTTAAATAATTACAAATTTTATATATATATATAAATATAATATTATAAAAATATTCAGATAATTAAAATGCATTACATTATTGTGGCAGAGGAGTTAAGCATTGATAAGACAATACAAAAAGCGGCTTTAGAATCCAATGTATTGTTTATTTGTATACTATTGAACATAAGCCAATCATTGGCATACAGTTCCTTGTGTTGTGCTGTCTGCTGAAGGGTTGTTTTTTTCTCTGTATATGCTGTGAGTGAATGAGCTCTTTGTCTCACTTGAGCCTTACACTAATTAATGCTGTGCACAAACGCGTGCCACATTTTGAGTGGGAAATGTGTTGCAAACGCACTTGACGCTTGATAAACGGCAGCTATTAATACACTATATTGCCAAAAGTATTTGCTCACCCATCCAAATAATTGAATTCAGGTGTTCCAATCACTTCCATGGCCACAGGTGTATAAAATGAAGCACCTAGGCATGCAGACTGCTTCTACAAACATTTGTGAAAGAATGGGCCGCTCTCAGGAGCTCAGTGAATTCCAGCGTGGTACTGTGATAGGATGCCACCTGTGCAACAAGTCCAGTCGTGAAATTTCCTCACTACTAAATATTCCACAGTCAACTGTCAGTGGTATTATAACAAAGTGGAAGCGATTGGGAATGACAGCAACTCAGCCACGAAGTGGTAGGCCACGTAAAATGACAGAGCGGGGTCAGCGGATGCTGAGGCGCATAGTGCGCAGAGGTCGCCAACTTTCTGCAGAGTCAGTCGCTACAGACCTCCAAAGTTCATGTGGCCTTCAGATTAGCTCAAGAACAGTGCGTAGAGAGCTTCATGGAATGGGTTTCCATGGCCGAGCAGCTGCATCCAAGCCATACATCACCAAGTGCAATGCAAAGCGTCAGATGCAGTGGTGTAAAGCACGCCGCCACTGGACTCTAGAGCAGTGGAGATGCATTCTCTGGAGTGACGAATCACGCTTCTCCATCTGGCAATCTGATGGACGAGTCTGGGTTTGGCGGTTGCCAGGAGAACGGTACTTGTCTGACTGCATTGTGCCAACTGTGAAGTTTGGTGGAGGGGGGATTATGGTGTGGGGTTGTTTTTCAGGAGCTGGGCATGGCCCCTTAGTTCCAGTGAAAGGAACTCTGAATGCTTCAGCATTCCAAGAGATTTTGGACAATTCCATGCTCCCAACTTTGTGGAAATAGTTTGGGGATGGCCCCTTCCTGTTCCAACATGACTGCGCACCAGTGCACAAAGCAAGGTCCATAAAGACATGGATGAGCGAGTTTGGTGTGGAAGAACTTGACTGGCCTGCACAGAGTCCTGACCTCAACCCGATAGAGCACCTTTGGGATGAATTAGAGCGAAGACTGCAAGCCAGGCCTTCTCGTCCAACATCAGTGTCTGACCTCACAAATGCGCTTCTGGAAGAATGGTCAGAAAATTCCCATAAACACACTCTTAAACCTTGTGGAAAGCCTTCCCAGAAGAGTTGAAGCTGTTATAGCTGCAAAGGGTGGGCCAACGTCATATTAAACCCTATGGATTAAGAATGGGATGTCACTTAAGTTCATATGCATCTAAAGGCAGATGAGCGAATACTTTTGGCAATATAGTGTATCTGTGCCCACTTGTGCATTATGCGATCATGTGGCACGCTTTAATGGCCGTTTCACATGGGTTCTCAGAGGCCTTTCTTTAGAATTTGCCTTTGAGGGGATTTCTTATTTGTGCAAGGTCCTCCCTTTAAGGTTGTCCCTGGCGCCTCGCACTTTCACGAGATGTGGTGATGTGGCGCTCGCACCCTCTATGAGGGGCGTTCACATTTTTAAACTACCTAGTCAGCTGGCTATTTTAGCACAGCCGCAGGTACAGCCATGCGATTACAGGGACTCAGTGCTCATTATAGCAGTTGGACAGACTCACATCAGTGTGTCTCACAAACGAAAGCATCACTTCTATTCTCCGCTGCTTGAAAAACCATTCAAGCTTGGGATTCTGGCCTTTTTGAGACTTTTTCAAAGAGCTTTGGTCTCATGACCACATCAGCCGTGGTTACATGGTTCATATGAGACCCCTTCAACACTGGTTACGTATGCAGTTTCCACGACATTTCTGGTGCACAGTTGCTGGCACGTCCGGTAACGCAAAACTGCATTTCAACGTTCAGCCCATGGATGAAACTTTTGTCCAGAAAAGTAGTTGTTACGACGGATGCGTCCAAGACAGACTGGGAAGCCACGTGTGATGGACATCCACCCTCTGGTTCCTGGACAGGAGCTAGGCTGAAGTGGCACATAAATTGCTTAGAACTGCTAGCTGTCATTCTGGCTCTGAAAACATTTCAACCAGAACTGCAGAACAAGCACATGCTAATCTGATTGGACAACACGTCTGTGGTAGCATACATAAATCACTAGGGAGGTCACCGATCGCGTCCAATGATGTTTCTGTCATGACGGCTCCTTCTGTGGTGTCAGAAACACCTCAGGTCAGTTTGTGCGGTGCACGTTCAAGGTCACCTGAACTGCAGAGTGGACATATTCTCGTGTCAGGGGATTCTCCAGGGCGAATGAAGACTTCATCCCCAGTGTGTTCGCATGATATGGGAGATGTTCGGCAAAGCAGAGATGGACCTCTTTGCCTCTCAGAAGACCACCCACTGTGCTATGTGGTACTCTCGGTCACAAGCACCATTGGGGACAGATGCCCTGGCCCACAAGAGATCTTCTCTCCCAGGCAAAAGGCACAATCTGGCACCTATGCCCAGAATTGTGGAATCTGCACATTTGGCAGCTGAACAGCTTCTGTGTGACTTAGATGGGTTGTCACACACAGTGATTGAGACCATTTTACAAACCAGAGCCCCATCTACGAGGTGTCTGTATTCTCTCAAATCACAAGTTTTTGACTGACTGGTGTTCATCTCGCAATGCAGACCTGGTGTGTTGTGCTGTGGGAACAGTACTTCATTTTTTGCAAGAGCATTTGGATGCGGGTTTAACCCCCTCCACCCTTAAAATATATGTGTCTGCTATTGCGGCGCATCATCAGACTGTTGACGGCTTTTCCCTGGAGAAACACAGCCTTATCATTAAGTTTTTGCGAGGAGCTAGGTGGTCGAGGCCATCTAAGCCGCAATTGGTTCCCACATGGGACCTCTCCAAGGTCCTGAACGCACTCTTGGGCCCTCCCTTTGAGCCATTAGAATCTGTGATTTTACACGCGCTCTCGTTGAAGACCGCTTTGCTCCTTGCCCTTGCTTCAGTGAAGCGCATGGGAGATTTACAGGATCTTTCCGTTGTCAGCTCCTGTTTGTAATTTGGCCCAGGCTTTTCCAAAACTGTTATTAATCCCAGAGCTATGTGTCCAAAGTTCTGACTACTCCTTTCAAGGCACAAGTCATTACTTTGCAAGATTTTTCTCCTCCTCAGTCTGAAGAGGAGCGCTCGGCACTGTGCCCAGTGCGTGCATTGTGTATTAACACAGAACATACGGATTCGTTCAGGCTGACTGACCAGCTCTTTGTATCTTTTGGAGGTCATTCTGAAGGCTTTGCGGTCTCCAAACAGAGGCTGCACTGGGTCATTGACACAAGAAGTGTAGAAGCCTGAGCACATTCCACCAGAGGAATGGCTTCCTCTTGGGCTTTGGCAAATGGTATTTCCTTGTCGGACATCTGCCAGGTGGTGGGATGGGCCTCTCCTAACTCCTTTGCTAGGTTTTATAACCTGCAGGTCCCTTCTATCTCTTCCCAGGTGCTCTCTGTGAAGTGGGACTAATGGCACTTTTCCACTGCACGTTACGGTTCGACTCGACTCGACTCTACTCGCTTTACTTTTCTGAGCTTGCTTTTCCACTGCAGTTTAGTGCAGCCTCAATGTGGGTGGGATTATAGGCTGATCGTCATAGTTGCGCCGCCTCTTCACGTCGCCCCATCCAGCTCTTGTTGGATCCTCTCCTTGGCTACTAACGAGAGGAACATCTGCACCTCGTTTATTGACCACGGCGTGAATTTGCAACAAATGATACTGTTATCGCTGTTGCTAACTTTAAAACTAGCATGTTGATGTCCCGTGTTGCAAATCCAGTGACGCTGGTAGTGACCATTCTCTCTGACCAATCAGTGATCTGCAGGGTTTTGCTGTCACATTTAGTATCGGCTCGGCTCACTTGGAACTTCGACCGAGGTGGTACTAAAAAAGTACCAGGTACCAGGTGCTATCCACAGTGGAAAACCCCCCAAAAGCGAGCAGAGTCGAGTCGAGCCCTACCATGCAGTGGAAAAGCCCCATAAGCTGGGCAAAGTTGTACTTTTGCTCTTAGATATATTTTCTACAACCTTCCTCTATGAGTGAGAATTGGGAAATTATAATTTTTTGTCAGCATCAGCTTAGGAGCATACATTTCTGTAAATTGCAGTCTGTGACTTAACCTGTTGGTTTAGTCTATGTGTTTTATTAAGCACATTCCCTTACAGGGTGCTTCTTATGTGTTCTAAGTAGTCTTTTTTTGCCCCCTGCTGACTATACTGTTAGTTGTTAACTTACCCCCCTGCTGGTGTGGAGCTAATGTATTCTTGAGTGGTTTCATATAAATGACTCTTTTCCACATTGTTATGTGGAGACATTTTCAGCTGCTTTACTACCAACTCTGTTAGTAGGTGCAGCCTAAATCAGTATTCTGGTGTGTTGGTATAGGGACCCCTAGTGTCAGCCCTGACATAATGTTGAAGTGACTGACTTGAAAGGGAACGTCTAGGTTTCTTTTGTAACCCTGATTCCCTGAAAGGAGGGAAAGAGACGTTAAGTAAGTCGGCCATAATACTGATTTCCGCTGAAAAGGTTGAGCATTGTCTCGCCACTTCAGGTTAAAATCCTGAGGTATGATGAAGTACGGACTCCTTATATACTCGCGATATGTGTGCAAAGTACGGGGGCGGAGCTCCGAACTTCATCTGCCAATGGAATTGGCGTGATGGTATAGTGTCAGAGTGAGATTGGGCTCTCATGTGTGGTGAACATCAGTTAAGATGGCATTCCAGGGACCAGTTTATGGCAGGGCCCCTCTCTAACTGCCGGTGTGGAAGAAAATGTGCCACACTGTGATCCTTGGTGAATGAACATAAACAAATGTGCAGCAACATCAGATAAGATGCTAAGACAACTGGTAGATACCTCTTACAGGACTGCACTCTAGCTGAAAAAGGGCCCCAGCATTGAGGGACCTTATCTGACCTTTACGGCTCCTCCAGCAGCGCAGCCCAGTCCACAAAGGACCTCTGCATCGGCAGACATTGCCTGTCCCATACGGATCCTCAGTGACGCAGCCAGCCTGCAAAGGACCAGGTGAAGACTCAACTGACCCAGCTGCCCAGTCCACTCTTTAAGGACCCTCTTGGAGCAACCGAAGTTCAGCATCCTCCAGCCCAGCTTGGCAATGACTACTGGATCGCAACTCTGCGCCCTTCCCAATGCAAGCTACCCGCATCACCAGTGGAAGATGTCTCTACTGCCGGACTGATCACCCGACAGTGTGGAACATAAATATATAATTACCAAACATCTTTCTAAAGACCTTGTCATTAGTTTATACCTGCAGCATATGTTTTTCTAACTTGCTTAGATAACAGTTACCTGGGGTCAGCTTGTTACAAATAATAGGTATATTATTTGTTTAATGATAAATAAGCATTATTTATCACCATTTTGCCATAGCCATTAGGTGGTTTCCCATAAGGAGCATTCCCATACAGTTCTCTCCCATTGCTACATTCAGTTCAACAGCATTGCTTTTATCCATTCTGTGTTCAAATCATTTATTTGTTTTATTGTTTAATTCAGTACTTTCCTTTTTGGTTATTAGTTTATTATCCTTTAGCAGTGCATATTCATTATTAGCATTATTAATCGTTGTGGTATTCGCCCTTGCATATCTATTGAAAATACATTTAACTAATTTTATTACAACTGTGTCTTCATTGTGTTGATGATCAAAGACTCTACTAGTTGTCCAGACTCTCACAAATCCTTCAGATAAATCAGCTGACCAACTCCCTCTAGTTTACATTAATTCTAAATTATCGAACAGCTCTTTTGGGAATGTTCTTAAATTGTTAAGATAGTATTCTTAACTGGTGCCCCATATTGCAAAGGGGGAGGTGTCATCTGATACACTCATAACCACACCTTAAGTGTGAACTGTTCATCTGTAAATTGAGTAGAAATCACTACACGTGGTGCCCCGTGTGAGGCCTACTAAGATTGAAATGAGTCTTCTGTTCATCAACACAAAAGAATTCACCTAAAAGACTGCAAGGTAATTACTTTAACAGGAAACTAAAATTCTCAGTTTGGTCAGTTACTGTTTGCTTAGCAGGTGGTTCCTCCCAAGCCTGATTCATAGTTTCTTCACTCAGCTCTGTGGTACTATTTATGAACAGGATTTGTTGCAGTTGAATTGTTTAAGCTTTGGACCATTTTACAGTGCAGGTAAGGGTTTCCTCATTCAGGAAACTATAGTGTTAGCAGAGGTTGTGATTATTAATTATAACTAATTGCTACTACTAAGTATAGCAAAGGGCTCATATACCTTGTAAGTCTATCAAAATGTGAGAGTTCTGTGTGAACTTAGATAAGTGTCTGATAAGGGTACTTCCCTCTGACCATTCATTGCCAAGGGCTAAAATCCTTATCACTAGTCAGTGTGTGACTTACATCATCCCAGTGACTTCAAACTATCAAAACTTTTGTGATAAATACTGAGATTAGCTAGTTGCAAGGTGCAGTAAAGTATCTGTCATAATTGGCAGAATTGACCCTACCTGAACAGCTGGTTGTAGACCTGACCAGTGCTGTGAACCCAGGTTACATAGAGACAATTAAGGGCTTAGATTATGATGAAATCAGCCTCAAAACAACACAGCTAACCGCTGAAGCAGCAGGCCAGGCCTTAAAAGGCACCTCACTAATCAAACTCCTCTCTAGCTAATTACTAAATTGGGCTGCTCAGTTAACCCAAGCAATAGACAGAGTATCCCTTGCTAATGAAAAGATGAGAGATAGGGATATAATGATCAAGAGCTAAAGAGTGTGCTGGATGATCTGAGTCATGCAAATGACCATTCGAAGGTGGAAGCTAATAGGTTGTCTTCAGAGAAAGAAGACTTAGCAGTGTATTACAGACAGGCCAAGAAGAGGAAATCAAAAGGTTAAAAGAAGAAAATCTAGACCTAGAAACTGAGCTTGAACAGCTCAAGAATGAGTGCTTAGGTTCAGTCACTGTACCCGGAAGCCAGGATATAGCTGCTCTGCAAACAGAGCTGGCTCAGGCTCAAAATGATTTGACAGCACAGGCAAACAAATTAAGAGTAGTGAGTATGAGTGAGAAACAGGCCAAGGATGAGTTAAAGTCAGCCTTGTCTGAAATTTCTAGTTTGAAAATGGACTTTGAAATGGAACACAAACTGTTTATTGATGCCCGCGAGCAATCAGAGTTGTTTAAGCGACAAAACAGGCTTAGGTTCAACTCAAGGAGGACTTGGCTAGGGCAGACAATAAATTATTAGAAGTACAAAACATTAATGACAGAATTGCTGCCAGAGCCCAAGAGTGGGCAGATAAAGCTGGTATTGCAGAGCAGAGGCTAGAGGAAATAGGCAAAAGAATGGAGCAGTTAGACATAAATAGGGGCATGCCCCATGAACCTGAACCACCAAGTGTGCATTTCAGCTCATTCAGCCCACCAGTGAAAGACCCCTTACTTATCAACCCCATGGTGATGCTGTAGCTGCCAGTGGCCCAACCCCTGCTGCTAGTCCCAGCCATTCTTACGGAGTAGATTCTGACTCCCCAGTATGGGGAAAAACCAGTTGCTCCATCCCTGATTTCCCTAGTATAGCGCCGTCCAGTGACAGTAGGCTGTGTCAGCTTAGGGAATTAGCATGTGACATTGAAGTGTATAATCCTTATACCCCTGGAAGCAACATAGAGTTGAACCTTAAATATATAAACTACGTACTGTCATACATCCCTGAGGCCACTAAATTGGGCTGCTGAGTTAACCCAAGCAATAGACAGAGTATCCCTTGCTAATGAACAGATGAGAGATAGGGATATGATGATCCAAGAGCTAAAGAGTGAGCTGGCTGATCTGCGTCATGCAAATGACCATTTGAAGGTGGAAGCTAATAGGTTGTCTGCAGAGAAAGAGGCAGATAAACTCCTCCTTCTGAGGAAAACAACAGTGCGAACTGTCCATGGTTTCATGGAGAGACAAAGTCCAGCCATTGCTGGTAATCACAATGAACTGTGTAGGGTCCTGAGAGCAGAATACACAATATATCAAAACCCGTCTGTCTCCAGGCTTTCTGCCTTGCAGACTAAGCAAAATCGTTATGAATCACCCAGAGAGTATTATGAACACTTACGCAGTGTATTTTACTGTGATGTGATGTTTAAAAGTCTGTTTGTAAGTAATTTGCATCCAACAATTAGGAAATCCCTTTCACTGCTGGTAGATGTTGATCACATGACTGCAGCAGAGTTAAGACAGCTTGCAATGAGGGCCTGGGAGAATGAGAAGTTACACACAGACAAGAAAGACAGGGACCCAGGTTTTTGAACTCCGACATAACAGGGAGCCTCCTGTTGAACTAGATGGGTCAAAGCTTCCCCAAAGTGGACCAGCCCATACTAGCCGGCCCTCTCGGCCAAAGTCTGTTCCAACAGGACACACAGAACCAAAATATCCTCAAGCAATGGAGGGTAAAAGGGTGGCAGACATACACACAGAGAAGAAAGGCACAGGAGGTTCAGAGATAAATCAAGGGACAGTCACAAACAGGGCAGTCAGATGAAAAAGGAGTTCAAAGGGACTGAAAAAGGGATCATGATAACTTGAAGCAAATTCAGAAAATACTTGCTTAAGCCCTCAAAGAAAAGCACCCTTTTTCTAAGCAATGACTAGGCTGGGACCCCTCCCCCACCTAAAGTGTACTTCATAGGGTGGGGGGAAGAGCCAAGGGAAGGGGGAACCATGCAACAGATTGTGAGGCCTAACCTACCAGATGTCAGCAGACCTAACCCCAGTCTCTGTCAGTTCCTTGGTGACTTGACAGAGAGGCAGGGCCAGAAGGATTTACATTTCTGTGTCCATTGAAGGTGTATTAACATGTGACGCAATGCTAGACACTGGCTCAGAAATTTCTTTGCTGTCACCTGGGTTGTTTAAAAAACTCACCCAAGTAACCAACTCACTTGGTAAGTGGCTCAAGATAGAGAGTTGTCAGGTCAAGATAGCTAGCTACACACAAGATCAGGCCCCTGTTAACCAATGGGTGGAGTTAACCTTTGGTGAGATGAAGATAGTTCACTCTCTCTGTGTTGTTGGTCTTGACACAGAACAGCTTCTTATTGGTCAGGATTTGTTGAATAAGCTCACATCACAAGCTGTCAGTTGTGGGCCCAGGTCAGAATCCCACGGCCCATCAAAGAGGCTATGCAAGGCAGTGGAGGTAAAGAGGACATCTGACTCTAGTCAGCTGATAATGAAGGATTCCCACCTTAATGAAGAGGCACCCGAGTGAGGGAAATGCAAATCACCAGCCCCCAGTCAGCAGACACAGCTCATGAGAACAAGATCCCCCAAGAGCTGTTAGAGAAGAAAAATTAATGTGTGCCCTGGAACTTCTTAACATCCAGGTATATAATCCACAGGTGGTGGGGGGCATACATGTTAATGAAGTACTGGTCGAGGATGCTGTGGTTGCACTCTGGTCAGAGAAGTCAGCAATATGTCAGGAACTGTATCAACTGTTACAAGAGAAACCTTGCATAATTCCCATGGTAGAAAAGAAACAGAAATTTTGGCTTGCTAGCTGCCCCCAAACAACAGTTAAGTGTGTTGGAGTTTGCTCTGTCTCCCTTAAGCTTGGCCATAAACAGTTCAAGCACTACATGCTTGTGGTACCTGACCTGACACACTCAGTATACATTCTGATGTTCTGATGTGTTAGTGAGACTAGGGGTGCAGTTGGACACAGTCAACAATATGTTGTGGTCCAGAGCAGATATTGGCCCTAATGTAATATCATGTGATCCTAACAACATGCGTTCTAGTCAGACAGTTCCCCAAGCATGTCAGGTTATGAATGAGTTTGACACAGTGGTCCCTGCCCAAACTGCAGAGGTCCCAGTCAGACTAGTCATAAAAAGGGGTCAAGAAATGAACCAGACAGTACTAGCCTTCTTCCAGCCCTCTGCTCAGTTTTGCAGTTTGGGACTCAGCTTGAATTGTACAACCGCTCAACAAAATCTCACCAGAGGAAATATTCGTATTCCTCCCCACACTCCTCTAGGATACCTGATTAATAGCTCCTTTCATGATTTTGAATTAACTATTCCTGTCATAGGAGAGCTTCCTGACTTGCCAATAGAGAGAAACAACTGTGAGCAAGTGTATCTCACCTACCCTACCAAGATGATTTCCATCATAACGCACCCAGGGGCGTTTGAGGGAGCTATGTGTAGAGTATACTTTGAAAGTGACGGTGAGATAGTGATACATACTGTGATGTCCCAAGAGTCGCATGCACCAGTGAACTATGAGAAAGATGCAGAAAAGTGCGCTGAACCATACCCTGGCTTTGAGTCAGAAGTTGAACAACAGCTAGACCAAGCAGACGCTCTTGACACGGAGGTTCAGCATCAGAAATTAAGGCAGGTGTTTTATGAACACGAGGAAATGTTTTCTAAGGATTCCTATGATTGTGGAGTCACAGACATCCATACAGTCCGTATTCCCACAGATCCAAATGCCCCGCCTACCTTTGTGCAGCAATACAGAATTCCACTCACTGCTTTTGACTCCATTCAGGAAATTATGGATTCCCTGTTAGAGAAAAAGATAATACGTGGGTGCAATTCCACCTACAATTCTCCAGTTTGGCCTATCTTAAAGCCAAGCGGAAAGTGGCGTTTAACTGTAGATTACCGGCAGCTCAACAAACAGGTTCCCCTATCACGTTGGCCTATGATACATCTTGACCAAGAGCTAGCAAAGGTTACTACAGCTAAATATTTCTCCACAGTTGATGTGGCAAATGTTTTTTGGACAATGAAGTTAGACCCAGCAGATCAGTATAAGCAAGCATTTTCTTTTGGAGGTAGACAGTTCACTTGGAACAGGTGCCCATTTGGCTATTCAAACTCCCCTGCTGTGTTTAATATATTTCTACACAAGGCAATGGGTAATGCAGCCACACGTGGTAACCTGATCTACATTGATGATATCCTTATGCCTAGTCAGACCTGGTCAGATCATCTAGCAGAGATATGACATGTTCTCACCCAGCTCACTGAGGCAGGTGCTAAATTGTCATTAGTCAAAGGACAGTGGTGCCGTACAAAAGTGGAGTATATTGGACTGACTGTTGGCCCTGATGGTATTCAGCCTCAGTCTAGTAGAATAGAAGCAGTAAAGAATATTAAACCCCCTACAAATGTCTCTGAACTGCGTAGCTTCCAAAGAGTATGCAATTACTCCTGTCAGTTCATAGAAGATTATGCAGACATCGCCAAACCACTGCATGAACTACTTCAGAAAGGTAGAAAATTTAGCTGGGGGGAAAGACAGCTAAGACATAGGCCATGAAAGAACTGAAGGACAGGTTGTGCACTGCCCCATGCTTAGCCTACCCTGACAAAGACAAAGTGTTTTTCCTTCAGGCTGATTTTTCCGAGCACTGTCTCAGTGTAGCACTCTCCCAAAAGCATGACCAAGACAAGCGGGTTGTTGCCTATGCTAGTAGGGCACACAGTAGTATAGATATTAAGTTATCAGACTGTGAGAAAGCCTTGATTGCTACAGTGTGAGCAATTGAACATTTTCATAGCTATATTGGGGGTCAGAAAGTCATTGTTGAGACATGTCATCAACCTGTTCAGTTCCTAAATAGCCAAAGAGTCTCAAACAGTCGCATTCCCACATGGATGATGTGGAGGCCTTGCAAGGTTATGAGGTGGAGGTGAGATATGCACAGAACAATAAGATGGCACTAGGCCAAGGATTAGCTGTGTGCCAACATTGCATTGATGGAGAATACGCACAAGAAGCCAGCACAGTAATCACCACACCCCCGCTGACATCAAGCCATCATTACTATGATGAAAACATCTGCGCAGGTCTTCTTAAGGCCTACACTGATAGGTGCTCTTATCACCATGAACAACACACACAGGCTGGAGTAGGATTAGTCTGGGAGGCTGATTCCCCCTGTGGTTCACAGCAGTTCTGTTTAGGCTCCAAGTCTAGTCAGTATGCAGAAATCGCTGCTGCACTCATAACTTTGCAACAAGCAGCACAGTATAGTATCAGAGACTTGGTAATTTGTTCTGATTCAAACTATGCCAGACACAGTTTTGTCTCTCACCTCCCTCATTGGAAATAGAATGGTGAGAAAAATGCCAGAGGAAAGGAAGTTAAGCATAAGGAATTGTTTCTTGCTTGTGACAAACTTGTCAGTCAGAAAGGCATGACCGTGTACTGGAAGAAGGTAAAAGGGCATTCACAAGCCCCTGGTCCAGACAAAATAGGCAATAATGAAGCTGACAGGCTAGCCACAGCAGGCGCCATAGCAGGCATCCCCTGGCAGTTCCAGGAGGAGTGGCTTCCAACATCAGAGCCTACGCTTGTAAGTGTTAATGCTGTCACATGTAGGCAAGCAAAGGATGCTCCTGCATGCCCACGATGAACCTTGTGGAGGCCACAGGGGGGTGAAGGCAACACATGAGACCCTTTGTCAGTTAGCCTACTGGCCACAGATGAAACAGGACATTGCAGCCTATATCCAGGGTTGCCTGGTTTGTTGTCAGTTTCAACCATCTAACCCCCCCACAGATCCCCCTTCAGAAGGCAGGAATAACATTTTCCTGGTCTAACATTCAGATAGATTGGATTGGTCCAGTAGTTAAGTCCTCCAGAGGTAACAAATACCTTCTTAATGTGACATGTGCATTCACCAAGTGGGTGGAATGTCTCCCAGCTCAAAAAGCAGAGACCATGGCTATCTTGCAGATTAATCATGTGTTTAGCTGGTGGGGGCTACCCCTCTCTGTAGATTCAGATCGAGGTACTCATTTTACAGCGACTGTAATGACTGAACTATGGAAAATGTTGGGGGTCCAGGCAAAACTTCACATTTCCTATCAACCTCAGTCATCAGGACAGGTGGAGAGGGCAAACTGCACTGTTGTAGGGATGTTGAGGAAGTACATTTCAGCTAATGGAAAAGACTGGGATATAAAACTTCCCCTGGTCTTAATGGCCATTAGGTCCACACCCCATAACTCTACAGGTGTCACACCTTTTGAAATGATGACAGGGCGGCAGATGACACTCCCTCTGCATCTCTTCTACCAACCTGAAGATGTCAGTGTAACCAGCGCATATACTGCCCACCAGTATGTGGCAGACCTGGGGGCTCACCTCGGGCAGACTTTCGCATGGGCACAATCACAATTGGAGAAAAGTGCTGAGGGCAGGAGAACATACTATGATCAAAAGGCTAGCTCTACAGAATATCAAGTGGGAGACAAGGTGATGTATTTTAACTTCACAAAGCCAGTGGGTGTTTCAAAAAAGTTACTCCCAAACTGGTCTGGTCCTCATGAAATTGTAGGAAAACTATCACCAGTAGCATACCGTATTAAAATTTCAAAAGGGAAAAGATCCCCTGAGTACAAGTGGGTCCACTTTAACCAGATTAAGCCATACAAACCCTAGATGGGAATACAAGGGGTGGACACCGCTCAGGAGTAACTTCTGTTAAGGTGTAAGGTCTCTGGCAGTGTAGAGAAGTCTACACTGTGTCAGGCACTGTTGCCAGTGCATCTGTGACTAGCTGTTGTGGTTAGTCATAGTGGTATTTGTTAGCTGTACTCTGCTTACAAAGTAGTGAAGTGACACTCCGTATATGTGCAATTTCAGAATGAATCTGCTGAGCCTAATCATAGTGATCTGCGTACTCAATGCAGTCCAGCCCATGGAAATAGTGGAATCAGGCAGTATACTTCAGGATGCCCCTGGTATTTTAGTGACTGACTGTTATATGCACACACAGAGAGTCTTTGTTCGGCTCGACCCTGCCTACGTGTACAAAAAGCATGTGACCTCAGGGAGGACGGTCCCCTGGCATGTCGTCCAATGGAGCGAGGACGTCATAGGACACGCTCAGTTAGATACATTCCACATGCTTAAACAGCTACAAAAAGTCACCATGACACAGGAAGAATTAAGGGGAGTTAGACGCCTGAAGCATTTCCTTGGTACACTGCTGACAGCAGGATCAGCCCTAGGCTCACTCTTCTCAGTTGGTACTTCAAAAGTTAAAAGCATTAGCATATCCACATTGAAAAAAACATGTGGAAGGGTTGAAAAGAGAAATGCCTAAGATACAAGAGAAAATGTATGTTCAGCAGAAGCAGCTGCAGACAGAACATTGGAGTGTACAATCCTCGCCGTAAATCAACATACAACCCTTTTAAATGATACAATCTGCAGTATAGGCAGGATAGTGGATGTCATACAAGATCACTATTCCCATGTACAAAAGGTTCAAATACTAATGCAAGACTTGCTGAGAGAAATCAGCTCTGCTGTTGACAGTTTGGCATTGAATAGGATCACTTCATACTTAGTACCGGTGGAGTTAGTGAAGAATATCTTGAGTCTGGTATTGCAGGGAATCATGCAAACACTGCAGGTACATTTAGCTTACAGCCTGGGAAGTGCTATACCAATCCATGTTAACCCAGAGGCTAAAGAAATTGGTTTCCTGATAAATCTCCTGATAATTGACACTAAAAACATATACAGGTTGAAATCAGTGTTAAACATAGGGTTTTGGTCTCAAGATATACACATAAAAACTGAGACACCCTCACTCATAGCTTATCAAGATGAAAATCCTGACATGGATCTGACACCTAACCTACATATGTATACAGTTGTCAAAGATATTCACTGGCTATGCCCCAGTTAACCTTTCGTAAGAGACCCCATTGAAGGCCTATGTGGCATTAAAAGGTTAATCATGGAAGACAAATGCAATGATGTTGCTACACACAGGGAGGATGCAACTACCACCCAAACTGAGAGAGCAGGAAATAAGTGGCTAGTTAATACACCTGTTAGTGAAGGCATAATTATATATAACCACCATGATACAGCTACTCCAATACTCCTCCCTAATGAAACTATGCTAATTCAAATCCCAGTAGGAGCAATTCTCCACATCAAACATTTAGTTTTATACCATCTTGATGCTAATGTGCATGATGTGGAGTTTGAAATAGTGGATGCCTTTAAAGGACACACTCTGGAACTAGATACACTACCGGTCAAAAGTTTTGAAACACTTGACTGAAATGTTTCTCATGATCTTAAAAATATTTTGATCTGAAGGCATATGCTTAAATGTTTGAAATTAGTTTTGTAGACAAAAATATAATTGTGCCACCATATTAATTTATTTCATTATAAAACTAAAATTTAATAAAAAAAGAAAACGTTTTTGAAATTGATGACTTGGACCAAATATTAAAGAAAAACAGCCAATAAGTGCCCAACATAGATGGGAACTCCTTCAATACTGTTTAAAAAGCATCCCAGGGTGATACTTCAAGAAGTTGGTTGAGAAAATGTCAAGAGTACATGTCTGCAAATTCTAGGCAAAGGGTGACTACTTTGTAGATGCTAAAATATAACACAGTTTTTATTTATTTTGGATTTTGTTTAGTCACAACATAATTCCCATAGTTCCATTTATGTTATTCCATAGTTTAGATGACTTTAATATTATTCTAAAATGTGAAGAAAAAAAAATATAATAAAGAATGAGTAAGTGTTTCAAAACTTTTGACCGGTAGTGTAAGTCACTCAGGAATCAAATTCTGTTTGAGGGACCTAAATTAGCAAAGATCAGTCTCCAGTTAGGTAGCCTCTGAACTAAACCTGTGGAACCAAAACCTAAGAAGGTACCATTGACTTGGGGGTGGGATATCAGTGACAGCCTATTACTTACCTTCACACTATGTGGGTGGGCTACAATGGGCCCCCTGGGGTGGATACTGTACCAGCGAATCCACAAACTGCAGGCTAGCCTGTCAGAGCAGAAAGGTTGAGACTTAGTGAAGCTCTTGAGCTCAAATCTAATATGTGTAGACCACTCCCTGAGCTTTCTCCTGCTATAACAAGCAACACTGACTAGACGGAAGTAGCAGGAGACTGCTTTATTCTCTAGACACCACTCACTGAATAGTCTTTATCGTTCTCTTTTTGACTATCCATAGTTTCCCCTTCTTTACATGTAGGTTCATGTGTAACCTGTTTAGTATTACTGATACAGGATATCATTAGTATACTCACTAAATTTAGTATATGAACAATTTAATTATAGTTACTCAAACTGCCAATGGTTGAAGGATGAGGCGAAGTTTGTGTTTTGTTCCTGCTGTTCCCATTTCAGTATATCGCCCAGATCAACGACTTCAGGTCCTCGATCAGTCCGAGCAGGGGGAGATGTGGTGAACATCAGTTAAGATGGCATTCCAGGGACCAGTTTATGGCAGGGCCCCTCTCTAACTGCCGGTGTGGAAGAAGATGTGCCACACTGTGATTGGATCCTTAGTGAATGAACATAAACAAATGTGCAGCAACATCAGATAAGATGCTAAGACAACTGCCAGACATCTCTTACAGGGCAGGAAGGGGGACCTTCTGCACCCACCACCACCAAGGAGAGGACTTCTCATTGGACTACAGGTTGACTTTAACCACCAAACTCATTCCTAAGCTTTAGGCAAGAACTGCCATAAAAATTCCTTCAGGACCTCCCAGATGCAGCAGCAGTGGAGGGCCACAGAGATCTATTCATACCTATGTTTGCAGGCTTTAAATTAATATAAACTGCAACACATCCACTCCATCTTCATGCAAAGCACAGTTTATGTTAATGGTTATTGACTGTTAACACAACAGTTCACAGGAAAGACCTATTAACAGATAAACGATGCATGGACGATGACTTAACAGTTTCTTATCGTGTTTGGTCTCTATATGCTCCATACGATGCCTTTAATAATTTGAAAGAGGTTTGGTAAAGAAATAATGCATGGGTAAACACTGTTTTAACACTGTACTTTATGCTATGCAAATGAGTTCCACACTAGGGTGGGCAACACTGTGGCTACATCAGACACCAGTGGCCAATCACACTCCAGGATTGGAAAGGTGCCAGACTTCAATCTCCTCCTCGTTAGAAAGGGATAAATATGTCCCCCGGGTAGACACACCCTTCTGCATTTCCAGCTTGACGGGGAAGAAGACACTAGCAGACACACCACGTCCTGAGTTTCTGACCTGACGAGGAAAGATACTACAAGATAGTTAAGCTTTTGCAAGCAAAACCTTCTATATTGCTTTTGGCTGCACTTTAGCTGTAAAAGGGACCCAGCATTGAGGGACCTTATCTGACCCTTACGGCTCCTCCAGCAGCGCAGCCCAGTCCACAAAGGACCTCTGCATCGGCAGACATTGCCTGTCCCACAAGGCTCCTCAGTGACGCAGCCAGCCTGCAAAGGACCCTGTGAAGACTCAACTGACCCAGCTGCCCAGTCCACTCTTTAAGGACCCTCTTGGCGCAACCGAATTTCAGCATGCTCCTGCCCAGTGTGGCAATGACTACTGGATCGCAACTCTGAGTCCTTCCCACTGCACGCTATCCGCATCACCAGTGGAAGACGTCTCTACTGCCGGACTGATCACCCGACTGTGTGGAACATAAATATAAACTTACCAAACCTCTTTCTAGAGACCTTGGCATTAGTTTATACCTGCAGCATATGTTTTTCTAACTTGCTTAGATAACAGTTACCTGGGGTCAGATTGTAACACATAATAGGTATATTATTTGATTAATGATAAATAAGCATTATTTATCACCATTTTGCTAGAGCCATTAGGTGGTTTCCCATAAGGAGCATTCCCATACAATTCTCTCCCATTGCTACATTCAGTACAACAGCATTGCATTTATCCATTCTGTGTTCAAATCATTTATTTGTTTTATTGTTTAATTCAGTACTTTCCTTTTTGGTTATTAGTTTATTATCCTTAAGCAGTGCATATTCATTATTAGCATTATTAATCATTGTGGTATTTACTCTTGCATATCTATTGAAAATAAATTTAATTAATTTTATTACAACTGTGTCTTCATTGTGTTGATGATCAAAGACTCTACTAGTTGTCCAGACTCTCACAAATCCTTCAGATATATCAGCTGACCAACTCCCTCTAGTTTACATTAATACTAAATCATTGAACAGCTCTTTTGGGAATGTTCTTAAATTGTTAAGATAGTATTCTTAACTGGTGCCCCATATTGCAAAGGGGGAGGGGTCATCTGATACACTCATAACCACACCTTAAGTGACACATGATCAATAATCACTAAGTCATCGGTGAATTGAGTAGAAATCACTACACAAGGTTTGACCCCTAGCGTCACCTCCAACATAACATCTCATTCCCTCCTTTCAGGGAATCGGGGTTACAATAGTAACCTAGACGTTTGTAGTGTGTAACTGAGTGTAATGTTCCCAGTGGACACATCACAAGGGTTCCGCCCCTCTAATGAATGTTCAGAACTCACATGGTGATGAATAAAATGTCAAAATCTAATGTAAAATCGGTACTGAAGAGATACAGCCCGGGACTTGCTGAAGACCGCCCTCAAGTCATGATAGACTGCCAGGACCCCAGACAAATCGACTGCCACCTCCTGAAACATACAGACAGAGGGAGATTCATGAGACAGCAATCTCCTAATACAGTCTCCTCCTTTTGATTAAAGGAAATTCTCAGACTCACTGGGATAGTTGCTCTGGTGATCTGACCCAAGGAGGCCCCACTGAGAGAACAGATGTTAATAGGTGGATCCACCAGAACAACAGGCACACCCCAAGCGATGTCCATACCCGTATCCAGGAGATTTCCCTTAGCACTGGAGCCAACAAGGGCCAAAACCCAGTGGAGTGCTTTGCACCAGTGGATGACTGCTGGCAGAGTGGTGTGGAGCATGGGGGATGGATTAGTTTGTGTGGCACTCAAAAAGTCCCCTGATTTTTGGTGAGAACCTGGCTTTTACTGGACATACCGACACAGTGTGCCCCTTGCCGCCACAGTAAGCACACAGCCCCAGGCAACATCAGCAGTCCCTCTCCTTCTGAGGCAGCAGTGTCCATCCCAGTTGCATGGGTTCTGGCTTCGTGGAGGCTGAGAGCGAGGATGAGCATTCTTGGGCAGGCGATATTAATGCAGGGTGTATTCATCAGCGATGTGTGAGATGATGGTCCACACGTATAGCCAAACTAATGAGATTGTCGAGGCCGCTTGGCAAATCCAAGGTGTAGATAGCATCCTTGATGGATTCAGACAGCTCTCCAAGGAATATATCCCACTGGGCTTTCTTGTTTCAACCACAGGAGGTGGTGAGGGTCCGGAACTCAATAGATTATTCGGACACAGAGCTGCCACCCTGTCGGAGTTCCGTCAGACATTGAGCCACCTCTCTCACTTGTGCTTCATGGTTGAAAACCTTCCTAAGCTCCTCAGAGTATGCCTGAAATGAGTCACAGCATGGCAGTATGTTCTCACAGGCAGCCATTCCCCATATCATGCTAAACCTGCCAGAAGGGTAACAATGTAGTCCACCCTGGATGCTTCGGTATGGAACATAGACGGCTGGAGCATAAAAACCAGTGAGCACTGCGAAAGGAATGCTCTGCATCCATCAGGCTCCCCAGTGTAGGGTGTAGGAGGATTGAGGCAGGGCTCTTTGATGGGCATCGAAGGTGGATCAGAACTGGACAGTAACAGTGCAGGTGAGTGCATTGCTGCGGTGGAAGAAAAATGAACCTCCTTCACTTGAGCTGAGTTCAGAGAGCTGTGTCAAACACACCAAACTTAAACACAGACACGTGGTGACACAAAGACAAAGCACCCGCTATATGGGAGACGCAACAGACAGGAGAAGACAGATGCATACTGCATATCTTGCCAATGGAGACCAGCTGCGCTGAGGACAGACTGCCCTCATGAATTGCATTGTGCAGAAAGGTTAATCTTGTAAATTCAAGTATTAATAGTTTACAGTTTAAAACATAAAACAAATAACTTAAGCTGGTAAAGTTACTAAATAACCTCTAAATAAACAGAAAATACATTAGCATGATTGTGGAATATACTTTATAGGAAATACCATAACTTTTTTAATATAATTATTTCTCATAGAATGCAATGCATTCTGTGTTGATATTTATAATTGAGTATGTTGTTGTGCAATTACCTACCACTAGGGCAATTCCACAGAAATGTCAACCATACCATGAAAAAATAATGTTTTAAATCTTATTTCAATTCATCATGCGGCCTTCATGGATACCATAAAAATGTCTCAAATTTCAAAGCCTTTTGGATGGTTTTACCTCATGATGGAAGTTCTGCTTTCACAATTGTCACTTTTGAAATGAAGAAACGTCACATCCGTAACACTGTTTTTTTCCCCTTTAATGTGAAAATGACAATCAATAAAAATTTAACATTACATGTTCTTCGGAATGCCAAACCTTCTACATTCTGTGGCTGTTATTATTTTTGGATTATTTTAAACGGGCAGTTCATGCTCAAACACTCCATTGTGATGGAACTAAAGCAGTTCTGCAAAGAAGAGTGGGCTAAAATTCCACCACAGCTTTGTGAAAGACTGATCTCCAGTTTTTGGAAGCATTTGGTTGCAGTTGTTGCTGCTAAAGGTGGCACAACCAGCTATTAAGTTTAAGGGAGTAGTTAGTTGTGGCAGCGGGGGCGTGGTCAAGCATCCGTCCGGAGAGAGAGAAAGCGGTAAGGGCACTTGCACTTGAGCTAAATTATGTCTAACACCTGTCTCTAATTACAGTGAGCACGGGGAGAGTGGCATAAAAGAGCCACACCGCCAGCAGACCAGGGAGAGAGCCTGGGTCCAGAAAGTTATTATTGTGAAGCTGAAGAAATTATTATTGTGAAGCTAAGAATTTATTATTGTGAAGCTGAAGAGATTAGTGTGGTCATTAAAAGCCTTACCTGTGAGTGGAGCAACCTGCCTCCTTATTGACTGTCCTTACACTGGTGCCGAAACCCGGGAAAATCTTGGTTGAAGATGGACGGAAGTCACCCCGTAGAGTCCTCCCAGTTGGCGGAGATCATCCAATCCCTCACTGGCCTACATCAGAACCACCAGCAAACCTTGCTTGAGCTCCAGCAAGACCAAGATTGCCACTTTGTGGAGCTCCTACAGGCTCAAGCAGAGGACCGGCATGCGATCCGGAGCCTCCTCAGCCAGGAGGCCGCCCCAGCCGCAACCCTGGACATCCACACGCCATTGCCCCTGCCCGCGTTACAGAAGATGGGGACGGTGGACGACCCAGAAGCGTTCCTTGATCTGTTTGA
Source organism: Myxocyprinus asiaticus (assembly GCF_019703515.2). Lineage (NCBI taxonomy): Eukaryota > Metazoa > Chordata > Actinopteri > Cypriniformes > Catostomidae > Myxocyprinus > Myxocyprinus asiaticus. Next base: position 38,224,132 of record NC_059363.1, on the reverse strand, counting down.
GCGCACCGCCGAGATCTGGTCCTGGCCACTTGGCCAGTGGGCGGCCCAACTTATTCTGCTGTTGTCCGGGGAAGCCCAGCTCGCGGCTCAACAACTGCCGGCGACGAGCCTCCTGGCTTATGGTGACCTGAAAAAGCCATCTTGCAATGGGTTGGTCAGAGTCCGGAAGAGAATCGTCAATTCTTTCAGAGCCTGAAGCTGGAGAAGTCTGACCGCCCATTTGCCTTCGCCCAAGGGCTCCGCGATGCCTGCCGGAGATGGCTGCTAGCGAGGGACTGCAGCATCGATGGGATCATCGACCAGGTGGTACTGGAACAATCGACCAGGTGGTACTGGACTGCCAAAAGGGACAGCGGAGTGGGTCCAGTGCCACCGCCCGGCATCGCTGGAGGAAGCCATCCGGCTTGCGGAGGACCACATGGCGGCGATCTCGAGGGCGGAAGGGCCCTCCTACTCTCTCTCCCCTCCCCCTGTGTTTTCCCCTGTCTCATCCCCCTCCCCTCTCTCCTCTCATTCTGCTTTCTTCCCAGGGCTCGTTCCTGCCCCACGCAGGCGAGGAGGACTTCCGCCACCGAGACCAGCTCCCCGGGCGTGGGAGGCGACACCTTCCCCTGCCCCGATGCCCTGCTGCTCTCCCTCTCAGGTGAGGGCACCCGCCGACGCAAGTGCGGGCGTAGCGCCTGGGCCAGCATGTTGGAGGTGCAGAGCTGTGGACGGTGGTACGGGTCTCTGACATCCCGCAGGCTGCCCCTGACCAGGCCGGAGCGTATGGGGGTACTCACCAAGCGTTGGTGGACACCGGTTGTAATCAAACCACTATCCACCAACCTTTGGTTCAACCCGAGGCTTTGGGCACAGATAAAATGGTGAGGGTGAAGTGTGTGCACGGGGATATTCACAAGAATCCTGTGGTGACTCTTACAATTAAATTCTGGGGGAAAAAGCATAGAGTGGAAGCCGCGGTTCCCGCCTCACCAATCCGCTGATTTTGGGGACGGATTGGCCTGATTTTAGAGTTTTATTAAAGGGAATTTGTGCGGATGGGTCCTGCACTAAATTAGAGAGATATGAAATGTGCGATACTCTGGCAGGGGAGGTGGAGCCGGGGCTGTCCTTGACAGCTCCACATCATAATGACGAGAGAGGGGGAGAGGCTATAGCCCCTCCCCTTCTCAGGGAATTCCCTGAGGGAGATTTCACTTTGGAGCAGTCGCGAGACAAAACCCTCAAACATGCCTTCGACCAAGTGAGAGTCATTGATGGTCAACGACTCCAGCCGGACATCGGCCCTTTCATATCCCTATTTTGCAATTATAAATGAGCAGTTGTATAGAGTGACGCTTAGTCTGATGCTCAGACAAAAGAAGATACAACCCAGCATTTGATACCACAGAGCCGTCGGGAAGTGGTATTCCAGGCGGCTGATTATAATCCCATGGCGGGTCACTTAGGAGAAAGGAAAACACTGAACCGTCTAATTGCCCATTTCTATTGGCTGGGCATTGGCGGCGATGTCCGCAGGTGGTGTGCGGCATGCTGCGAATGTCAGCTGGTTAACCCACAGCCACCCCAAAAGCGCCATTGTGCCCCCTTCCGTTGATCGAGGTTCTCTTTGAAAGAATTGGAATGGACCTCGTCGGGCCATTAGAGCGGTCAGCAAGCGGACATCGCTTTGTATTGGTCCTAGTGGACTATGCAATGCGATATCCAGTAGCAGTGCCTCTTCGCAACATCTCAGCACGCAGTGTTACGGAGGCACCCTACAAAATAATAACACCTGTGGACTCAGCTGCCGAAGCGCCCAGGGGAACCACAACACTCGAATGTCCAGGGCAGAGAGTAGCATGCAAATTCCACTCGCCAATTTTCATTGGCCTTTTCTGAATAAAGCAAAGGTGATTGGGGCTCTCAAGAGCGAACCCCTAGTGTCACTATATCGACACAACTTCAAGTGAGTGACAGACAGGGAACTCCCCTTACAAAAATTGAGAGTTCACTGCAAATTTGCCACAGATTCGCCACAGATAATTTTCAAATGCAAATGAGGCGGCAAATTGTCCATTGTTGCCAAAGGTTTGCCGGAGGTTCACCACTACTGGTGAAGAGCTGCAAACATTTGCATGTGAAAATAATGAGTGGCAAATTTGCAGCAAGTTTGCGGCTAGTTTAGATTCAAGAACGAAACATTTGATTGGCTCCAAATAAAAAGTAAAATGATTTTAACATATGTGTACATTTAATCTGCAACTAAAAAAAATTCTGTCTTTTTTATATTTCAAAATAAAACAATAAGTGGGCTTATATGGTACATCACAGGTAGCATGTAGTAATCGGCCAGAGCTCGGTAGTACAGCGGTGCCTGCGGCTCAGACTCGGAATCGGCAGGTATAATCTGGGCCAAGTGATACCCACAGCCGGCTGCCTCACGTGTTTTTTTTGTTGTTGTTGTTGTTGTTTTTTTTTTTTGTTTTTTTAAAGCACTGGGCCGATTCTGGCTCAACACAGCTGGGCCAGATCAGGCCACTTGGTCTGGGCCACTTCTGGAAATGATTCAGCTTGGATTAATCTTTATTAGGCTGCATTATACTGTATGTCTATCATGAAAAGTGCTGTTTGGACAGGCAAAACACTGAGTTATTTACGAAGTTATAGAAAAATGGGCTAATTTAGAAGAAAACAACTTGCATTGATGCACATTTATATTTGGTGTATTTAGGGACAAAAGGGCTCTTAAACTCTTAAAGTGCTCTTAAAGGGACAAAATGTCCTTTAACTTCACGTACAAGACTGCCGTGACCGCTTAGCTTAGTTTAGCTACTCGTTTCTGTACTACTGTACCCAGTAGTGTAGTCTAGGGCATATGCCATATGCCCACCTATCTTTCTTGGGATTTTGCGTATGCCCACCTAAAATAAGTGATGATACGTATGGCTGCCAGAACAACAAGTAGGCTTTTGACCTGAAACTTTTCTACTAACGCGATGCCGCTGCACTGTTGATTTGTATTTTTTTTAAGTGTACACGGAGCAGCGGGAGAGCAACTGATGGCACGGGCAAGACAGACAGTCCGACTAAGCTGATCCACCAATCAGAACATTCATTTCAGATGCGATTGGATATTTGCTAACCAATCATATTTTCGATTTCAGTAAGGGGTGGGACATTTCCAGCATCTAATGCTGATGCACAAGCATCCCTGGAGTAACCATAATTTGCGCTGTAAATGTATTTCCCTGCGAAACATATATAAATTTTATATATACAATTAAACTTGAAAATACTGCATATAATTGCACCCGTGCTAGTTTTTGGAGCTTCACAGATGCTGGACAACTGTGTCAATAATATCAATTTTTTTTTTTTATTTTGCTGTCGGATGTGCCTTTTTCTCGTGATATCAAATTATTTCAGAAAACAAATTCTCTCCCAGCTGGTGCACATTATAGTACACAAATAAAACAAATAACCATTAATTCTTATGTAGACTATACAGTATATGGTATTACAGGGTTGGGGAGTAACGGAATACATGTAATGGGAATATGTATTTAAAATACAAAATATAAGTAACTGTATTCCACTACAGTTACAATTTAAATCATTGGTAATTACAATACAGTTACATTCAATTAGTATTTTGATTACTGAAGAGATTACTTTGCATTTTATTGTCATTTGTTTCATTTAATATTTAGTTTATATTTAGGTGGAAAACATTTATACATATAAATGATGCGATCCAAAGTGCATTTGAACGGTGCTGAAACACTTTGTGTTACATTCATACGAGCAGACAGAGAAGTACGTTTGAAGTTAGTTTGGCACAGAAGAAATAGTAATAAACCTTGTGTAAATTGTCAGCTTTATGCTAAGCTAAAATGCTATTTCTATTCATTTTACATGTACATGTTACCAGGCATGATCATATGTTTTTATCAAGAAAATTCACGTTAGATCATAATTTCTTTTTTCTAGCAAGACCTTTGATATTAGGGCAAAAATCATATTCTTGATATTTTTTTTTTTTATTGTTTTCCTGTAAAAATATCTAAAAATCCTTAAAACAAGATCAATTTGATTGATCTTGTTTTAGAAACAACACTGCATAAGATATTTAGGTTTTTCAGAGAATGTACTTTTAACAGAGTACTTTTTCTGTACTGGCAGAATTTTTATAGTCAAAACAAGTGAAAAAATCTACCAGTGCTGAAGAAGTAATACAAAGTATTTAGAATACGTTACTGACCTTGAGTAATCTAATGAAATACATTACAAATGACATTTTACAGCATGTATTCTGTAATCTGTAGTGGAATACATTTAAAAAGTAACCCTCCCAACCCTGTGATATTACAAGATAACGTGTTAACTTGAACATTATTAAACTCATATAATGCTTAACAGTTTATTGCATATTATGTATGTATTAGTTTATTATTTGTAGTAATTACAAAGTATTAACAATTTTCATTGTAGCCTAATGAAAGGAACATTAACACCTATTAATTTAAATACATATTTAACAGCAAGTTACAATACCTTGGTTCTTAGTAGTGTACTGTACACCATGCCAGCAAGAAACTTACCCTGATATACATTTTGATATACACAAGTTCATGTGGGACTATAATTACAACAGTTATTTTTTATTTGTATTTTTTTTAATGGAAAAAATATATATATCTTTCTCACACATTTTATATATGTACTGTATATAAATGTAAATATATGAATTTTTTAGACTGGGTGCATGTTTTATTTATTTATTCACAGTATGCCCACCTCTTCAGACACTACCACACTACTGACTATACCTACTACCTACAACCAATAAAAAATATACAGCTCTGGAAAAAATTAAGAGACCATTGAAAATGATCAGTTTCTCTGGATCTAATATTTATAGGTATGTGTTTGAGTAAAATGAAAATTGTTGTTTTATCCTATAAAGTAATGACAACATTTTTCACAAATTCCAAATAAAAATATTGTCATCTAGAGCATTTATTTGCAGAAAATGACAACTCGTCAGAATAAAAAATAAAATGCAGTGTTTTCAGACCTCAAATAATGCAAAGAAAACAAGTTCATTTTCATTTTTAAACAACACAATACTAATGACCCTGATTTTCAATCACAGCTTTCATGCGTCCTAGCATGCTCTCTACCAGTCTTTCACATTGCTGTTGGGTGACTTTATGCCACTCCTGGTGCAAAAATTCAAGAAGCTAGGCTTTGTTTGATGGCTTGCGGCCATCCATCTTCCTCTTGATCACATTCACAATGTTTACAATGGGGTTCAGGTCTGGAGATTGGGCTGGCCATGACAGGGTCTTGATCAGGTGGTCCTCCATCCACACTTTGATTGACCTGGATGTGTGGCACGGAGCATTGTCCTGCTGACAAAACAAATCCTCAGAGTTGGGGAACATTGCCAGAGCAGAAGGAAGCACGTTTTCTTCCAGGATAACCTTGTACATGGCTTGATTCATGCATCCTTCACAAAGACGAATCTGCCCGATTCCAGCCTTGCTGAAGCACCCCCAGCTCATCACTGATCCTCCACCAAATTTTACAGTGGGTGCGAGACACTGTGGCTTGAAGGCCTCTCCAGGCCTCTGTCTAACCATTACAAGGTATGACAAGACGTATCTACAATGGGAACAGGCCGCACCAGCTGCTGCCTTTTCTCTCTTTTTTTTTTCTCCCTATAGAGTGAAAACGTTTTTCGGTTGGGGCCATATGTATTTGCGTCAGGGAGGAGTTCTTCCCCAGGAGGGAAAGATACCGCAGAGACCACATCCAACCCGAAGGGGAGGTTAACATGTGGCAAATATGACACATGAGCTTGCCAGCTGCACGTGGAAGAGGCGCTGTGGTAGGTCCTACCCGGAGGGGAGGAGCTCTACAAACACAGCGACCAGAGGCAGAGGGAGCTCTGCCCAAGGGAGACGCGGATGTACCAACAGGGAAACCGTACTGCGGAAAATACATCACGTACTGGGCCCGGCTATGAATTCCTCCACCGAATTAGCTAGCCACAGGCAGGGAGGAAGGACATCCAGGATACCATCTTGTGAACTCGCATTTGGGAAAAAGCGCACGTCTTCCCCTCCCGGAAGGGAAATGTGCTGTGTGCAAGTGGTACACCCGGCCAGCTGTCCCGCAATTTACCTGTTCGTACCTGACGCCACATGGGACGAAACCGGCTCAACCCAGAGATTGTAAAATTAGGTGTATTGGGTGTTGCCCAGCCCGCTGCTGTGCAGATGTCTGCTAAAAGGTGCCGTTGGCTAGTGCCCAGGAGGACGCGATGGCATCCACGATCCAGTGGGCAAGTCTTTGTTTGGAGACAGTGTTCCCTTTCCACTGTTTGCCAAAGCAGACAAAGAGCTGCTCAGAGCGTCTAAAGCTCTGCGTGCAATCCAAGTAGATGCGCAAAGCATGCACCAGACACAGCAACGACAAAGCTGGGTCTGCCTCCTCCCGGGGCAGCGCTTGCAGGCTCACCACCTGATCCCTAAAAGGAGTTGTGGGAACCTTGGGCATATAGCCCGGTCGGGGTCTCAAGACCACGTGAGAGTATTCCGGACCGAACTCCAGGCAGGTGTCTCTGACAGAGAGCACCTGCAGTTCCCCAACCCTCTTGATAGACATGAGCGGCAGCCTTTAATGAGACCGCCTTTAGCTCAACTGACTCCAGGGGCTCAAACTGGGCTCTCTGCAAGCCCAGCATGACCACGGAGAGATCCCATGAGGGAATGAGGCGCGGCCTAGGAAGGTTCAACCTCCTGGCACCTCTCAGGAACCTGATAATCAGTTCGAGCTTCCCCAGGGACTTACCATCCACTGCGTCGTGGTGCACCGCTATAGCGACCGCATACACCTTCAAGGTGGAGGGGGACAGCTGCCCGGACCATCAGCGGCCGAAGCCTCCGCATGGCCAAAAATACCACCAGCAACTCGAGGCAGTTGATATGCTAATGCAGTCGCGGTCATGTCCAGGAGCCTGCGGCTGCGTGCCCATTGCACATGGTGCCCCAGCCTAACTTGGAGTCGTAACCACGACACGCCTGGACACTTGCTGTAAGGGGACCCCTGCCCAAAAAAATGCAAGGTCTGTCCAAGGGCTAAACGTGTGGCGGCAGATCGGTGTGATGGCCACATGATGTGTGCCATGGTGCCATGCCCATCTTGGGACTCGAGTCTGAAGCCAGTGCTGGAGCGGTCTCGTATGCATCAACCTGATCGCCGTGACCACCGCAGAGGACACCATATGCCCCAGGAGCCTCTGAAAATATTTCACTGGGACCGCTGTCCTCCGCCTGAACAACTGCAGGCAGCTCAGCACCAACTGTGCACGTATGTCCGAGAGGCGTGCCATCATGGAGACTGAGTCTAACTCTATCCCGAGAAAAATGATGCTCTGAAACGGGGAGAGCTTACTTTTTTCCCAGTTGACCCGATACCCCAACCGGCTGAAGTGCCTGAGCACCAGGTCCCTGTGCGCACACAACAGATCTCGAGAGTGGGCTAGAATTAGCCAGACATCAAGATAATTAAGGATGCGGATGTTCACTTCCCTTAGCGGGGCAAGGGCTGCCTCTGCGACTTTCGAAAAGACGTGAGGCAACAGGGACAGACCGAAGTGGAGGACATTGTACTGATATGCCCAGACCTCGAAAGTGAATTGCAGGAAGGGTCTGTGCCGAGGTAAAACCGAGACATGGAAGTCCTTCAGGTCTACCACCATGAACCAATCTTGATTCCAAACGCATGACAGAAGCAAGTTTCTGAGTCAGCATCTTGAATGGTCAGGGCCCGGTTCAGTACTCCACCGGGAGATGAAGTGGTCTGGATACCAGCTCCGGGGTTCCAGCAGGCCTCTTCTTCTCTGGGTCATCCATCTCAGGGGCACTTGGGGGCCTTCTTGGGGCTCTTAGCACCGGACCGTGAGACGGGGGCGTCAGCTTCCTGCGGGGGGCTCTACGCTGGGGCCAAACGGTCGGCTTGGGCTGGGGCAGAGCCACCTGAGTTGCAGCCACAGGGGGACGACCTTGGCGGTGAGCAGACGGGGTGCAGGACCTTGAACTGCGCCAGGGCAGGATGTGTTGAATCGCCTCCGTCTACTTCTTCACCGCTGAGAAATGCTGGGCAAAGTTCTCAATGGTGTCACCGAATAGGCCGATCTGAGAGATGGGAGCATTGAGGAAGCAGACCTTGTCGGCATCCTTCATCTCAACAAGATTCAGCCAAAGGTGGCGCTCCTGGACCACCAGGGTGGACATCGCCTGCCCGAGTGCCCGCGCCGTGAGCTTTATTGCCCGGAGGGCGAGATCAGTCACTGAGCGCAGCTCCTGCTTCACTTCAGGGTCAGGACTACTCACGTGCAGCTCTTTCAATGCCTTGGGCTGGTGTACTTGCAGGAAGGCCATGGCATGCAGGGCGGAGGCAGAGGCGGCCTGTCCAGTGGCACTGTAAGCTTTGGCCACCAGAGATGACGTAGACTTACACGCCCTGGACAGGAGTCTCGGGCGATTCCGCCAGGTGATGGAGTTTTGCGGGCACAAGTGCACCGCAACCGCCTTATCCACCTGAGGAATCTCCGTGTACCCCCTGGCCACCCCACCACCGAGGGTAATGAGTGCAGATGAACCCAGAAATCGGGTCCGGGCAGTAAAAGGTGCCCGTCATGACTTCGTGAGTTCTTCGTGCATCTCCGGGAGAATGGGACCTGGGCAGGGCACGGCTGTGAGCGGTGCTCCGAATCCAGGAACCAATCGTCAAGCCACGAGGGCTCAGGGCAGGGTGGAGGGTTCCACTCCAGCCCGACGCTCGCGGCGGCCCCGGTAAGCATGGTGGTCAGCTCCGCATCAGCCTTAGACTGGGTGGCCACACCCAAAGGTGGAAGCCCAGTCGAGTCCTCAGCGTCCAACTACGGCAACCCACTCTCCGATGCGGCGGTCGAGAGCTCATCTTGCTCACGAGCTCCGAAAGAGACATTAAACTCACCCTGAGGTGAGTTGCCTGTCTCATCCCAGAACTCGAACGGGGCAAACGAGCATACCGGGGAATGGGAGGTCCTTGGGGGATTACCCTGCGGAACCACTCCCATTGAAGTCCCCAAATTGCCCCCAGCGCTAACTGACCCAGCCTCGTACCCGTAGGTAGAAGGCCCGGGGTGGGGAGCGGCTGGATTGGCTTTCCCCCGGAAGAAGGAAAGCCGTGACCACAACATTGCCACGGTAATGTTCTCGCAGTGACGACACGAACCATCCACGAATGCCGCCTCAACATGACTATTTCCCAGACACGTGAGACAGCGCTCGTGGCTGTCAGAGGTGGAGAGATAGCGACCGCACCCAGGAACTACACATAGATGGAAAGGTATCTTTAAAAAGACACTCTCCGTCAGTGCGCACTCTTTTAGAGGAAATATACTATTTTTCTGCAAGAATATATACTCTTTCAACTGTAAATACCCGTATGTCCAGGGGAAAAAAATTGCTATAAAATCAATAGGCAGCCTCCGCAGTCTGTGCATGCGATGCGATATAAATTACAAGACACGTAATGCAGTATAACGTTACATTAGCCTTCTTTGACAGCATAATTGTAATGGAAATAGAAAGATAGAAAGATGACTTGTTTTTATTAAACAGATTATTTAAGTAGACGTGAGCACACAGTTTAAAACTTAAATAAATATGACTTAATAAATAATTTCAATTTGGTTAACAAAGGTGGTTAGAGCGAGAGTGTGCAATGACAGATTCCCCCTCTCTCTCTCTCTTCATCCACCTCTTCTCTTTTCTTCCTCCAATGACTGGTTCAAATCGGCTCACCTATAGTCTTTTTACAAGTGTTGGGCCTCATGTATTCAGATAGAAGACAAAGGCAGGCCTAACACAGTCGTAAAACCTGACTGAGGCCCACACACAAGTCATAAATCTTACTGATAAAAACCGCACCAAAATCAAACAGAGGGAGTCCAAAACAGACTACAAATCCCATGAAGCCTTGCTCACTAATGGATCGAACTCTCAACTCCTATTGGATGAGGCACACAACAGAACGGCCCTCAACCATGACGTCATCGGGAGTAGAAATAACTCTGAGATCCTTCCGGGAATTGCTTCCAGCAACTTTGCTCACCATGTGTAGATGCAGCTCATCGCTGGGGCTGGGGGGTTGCAGAGTCCTCCAACGCAAAAGCAGCTTCGTGAGAGCTCATTTCCATGCGGCAGCAACCACCACTGTTTCATCAGTGTTTCCTCCTATTTTCACTCTACTCATTCTCTACCTATCCTGTAGCTCTCAGTTTCCTATCCCCCAAGCAGATCGTAGCGTGAAGCTGCCTTCGCAAGCGGCAACTGCTTGTTCTATCATCATCTATCATCACTTCTGTCTCACTCACACACAGGCTCAGCAGAACACAAATTAAGATTTTTAAAAGAATATTTCAACTCTGTAGAAATGGTGCCAGAATTCTGAAGCACCAACATCCACATAAAGGGAGCATAAAAGTAATCCATATGTTCAGACACAATATGATAGGTGTGGGTGAGAAACAGATCAATATTTAAGTCATTTTTATCATAAATTCTCCTCTCTGCCCAGTAGAGTGTGATATGCATTAAGACTGTGAATCACCAAAAACAGAAGAAGGCAAAGAATGAGAAAGTGAAACTGAAATGGAGATTGACAAAGCAGGGAGGAAAATTTATAGTAAAAAAAGGACTTAAATCTAGGGTGTGCAATCTTTTCCAGACATTCTTTTTTTTTTTTTTTGGTTTACTGGTTGCAAGTATCTTCACATCCTGATAGCAATCAATAATTTAAGTGGTCTTAATGTAAAATAAAAATATACAGTGTATATATATATATAGCCGTGTATATATATATATATATATATATATATATATATATATATATATATATATATATATATACAGTATATCTTCTGTGGAAGGGACAGGACTAAAACATTATCAACCAATCATTGCATTTGGTCCGAATGTAATGATAGGATGTCCTTCCTGTCTGTCAATCTATATTTGCATACCGCCACGCAACTTGTTCCTTGACGCTGTGCAGAGCGAGCGTGAGAATGGAAGGCGAACCGCAGCTACCTTATGTTCCTCTTGAACCACCAGTAAAAGGAAACAAGAAAAGAAAGACCGCATTAGAAACTTCTACAATGAAAAAAACGTCTGGATCAAGAGCATGCTAAAAGCAGAATTAACTCTGTGTGTGTGTGTGTTTTCATGTGTGATAGACGAGGCGTGGCTTTGGAGAAACCTCTGAAGCGAGGGTGGGCTCTATGCTTTCAAAGCTAACTTGCTAACTGCTAGCCTTTCTGGATTACACACCCTAACTTTAAATATTGATCTGACACACAACTATCATATCGTGATATCATATTTGTATTTTTATTTTGCCCTTATGTAGATTTTGGAGCTTCAAAATTTTGGCACCAATTCACTTGCATTGTATGGACCTACAGAGCTGAGATATTCTTCCAAAAATCTCCATTTGTGTTCTGCAGAAGAAAGAAAGTCATACATATCTGGGATGGTATGAGGGTAAGTAAATGATGAGAGAATTTTCATTTTTGGATGAACTATTCCTTAAAGTGAGAACATTGATTATTGACATCTGAAGCAATTCAATTCAAGCGATCATGGCATAAGGTGCTATCGGAGTTAATAACAGAAAACACGACAAAAAAGCAGTTAAATACTATACAGAGTTACAGCAGTGATGAAATACAAGCCAGAACAATGCATAAACATACCTAAACTTAAGAAATTAAATGTACCCAGAAAGAACTTGTGCAATAAATGCAGGATTCTCACTGCTCAATGTGTACAGTAAACTAGGGTATGCAAATGCTGTTGTAATAAAAAACAAAAAAAACAAATTGTATTAAACTAGATGTTACAACAAACCACATATCTTGACCCGGCGGTCAAGGTTGGGGTCAATTTTAACATTTATAGTTCACCCAAAAATGTAAATTCTCACATTATTTACTCACCCTCATGATATTCCAGGTGTGTATGACTTTCTTTCTTCACCAGAACACATATGAAGAAAAATATAAAAATATCTTTGCTCAGTAGGTCCTTAAAATGCAAATGGCTGGTGATTTCTCTTTTGAAGCTCCAAAAATCACAGACAGTCAGCGTAAACGTCATCCTTGACACCAGCTGTTAAATTAATGTATTCTAAAGTGACACAATTGCTTTTGGTGCGAAAAAGATAAATATTTAAGTAATTTATTTTTAACTCTAAATCATGCTTCTGGTCAGGAGCGGTACACGCTAGTGATGTAATCGCATTGACATTTGAAACACGAGAACTGATGCACGTGTGGTGTCACAGCCGGAAGAGCAGCACTGTTTAGAAGTGAGTTTTGGTTTAGATCTGTATTTATCTGTTTCTTTACTAACAGTGGTGCGTTGGTGTGCTTATTCTGGATGTCTCGGCTGAGTGGAGAACGTGAGATTACCTCTGATTCATGGCAAGACAAATACGTCACACGGAGACCCCTTGAACTCCACCCTCCCGGAAGCATTGGATTATAGATAAAAAGTACTTAAATATTAATATTTTTTCGCACAAAAAGTGATCGTATCACTTTAGAAGACATAAATTTAACCGCTGGAGTCGTATCAATGACGTTTATGCTGACTGTCTGTGATTTTTGGAGCTTCAAATGAGAAATCACCATTCACTTGCATTTTAAGGATTTTGCTAAGATATTTTTCTGTTTTTCTTCAGATGTGTTCTGGTGAAGAAAAAAAGTCATACACACCTGGAATATCATGAGGGTGAGTAAATAATGAGAGAATTTTCATTTTTGGGTGAACTATCCCTTTAACTTGCTTGTATTTATTTAAAATATCTTCAAGTATTACAATAACGTGGTAGAAATATTTGGTTGATATGAGCACTGCTGATAAATATACCTCTTTTGTGCCAAAAAATTGGTGGTGTAGCTTATTTGGTTTCTAAATTTTACCCAAAAATCTGAAAAATGTTACAACTGACCAGTCTCTCCATATACATTTCATCAGAACATTTACTCACTGCAGGAAAACCGTGCAAATGGAACAGTTTTAGTGACACAGTGAGTCACATAGTGACTCACCATTGGTTGACTCATCGTGATCATGGAAAAGTGCCTGGTAAGCTAGATTGTGGCTGTGAAAGATGCTGGGTTTCAGCTGAAATATGTAAACCCTGCTGAAGTGCTACACTGCTGTTACCTCTTCGTATTGGTCATCTCAAGCTATATCCTACAATATGAAAACAAATCGAACAATTAATCCAGTCCTTAAATATGTTGAGTAACAATAAAAAAGTAATGCATGATTCCCTTTTAGTGGTGTGTTGTTGGATCTTCAGCCTAAGCATAAACGTAATAAAAAAATTAAAAAAATAAAAACAAGCTGTCATGAATCCCGCCTTTGTTGTTCCTCCCGCTCACCACCAGAGGGCTCCATCACCTGGGGATTGACTTTAACTTTCTGGACTCCATTTCCCATAATCCCCGTACTTGTCACTGATTACCTGCTCAGCTGTTTCTCATTAACTCAGCTATTTAAGTCTCACTCTCACTCTCTATCATTGCGAAGTCTTTTGTAAGCACTCTCTGAGGTTTTGCATTATCTGTGTATGATCCTGGACTGTTTACCCTGTTTTGACCCATTGCTGCCTGCCTACTACTACTGCCTTGTTTACCTGGAAATAATCTGTGATTGTCTGCCGCCTGCCCTGACCTCTCGCCTGTTTATTTTCTACCTCTTTGGATTGCCTTTGTTATTACTGTTGCTGGTGATTGACCCTGCCTGCCTGTTTTACGATGTTTATCATTATTTAAGCTGCACATTGATCTCAACTCTGATGACTCATCATTACAGAAGACTTCGCCACAAACCGATCCAGCAGCTTTTTTTCAACTAACCACCGAGGTCTCAACTCCTTCATCGAACCCAGTGGAACAACCGGCCTCATCTAGAACAATTCACCGCACCATGGATCTAGCAGCATTCTTTGTTCAACTAAGCCAGGCGAACTTATCAATAAGGGAGTACTCCCATTTCTTTTCCACCGTTGCCGCCCACACTCGTTTTAATGCTGCTGCTCTGAAATCCATTTACCGGATCGGACTCACAGCATGGCAGTGGAGGGAATTGCCAGACTCCGGAGACTACACGTGGGAGGTATATGTGAGGTTAGTACTCGACACACACGCCGCAGAGGATCCTCCTCTCACAATCCCGGTTCCAACTTCCGAGTCAGCCATGTCTGAGTCTGCTCCACGCCATGTCACAGCCATGCCTCTGCCTGCTCCATACCATGTCACAGTCAAACCTCAGCCTTCTCCATGCCATGTCACAGCCACATCTGAGTCTGCTCCATGCCATGTCACAGCCACGTCTGAGTCTGTTCCACACCCTGTCACAGTCAAATTGAGTCTGCTCCACACCATGCCACAGTCCAGACTTCCGCAACTCATTGCTTGAAGGCCTTCACAGCCCTTGTCTCCAAGTTGAATTATCCGCCACTGATATCAGTGCGTAGGGCCACAAAGATCCTTTCCCACAAATTGTCAGTGGCCTTGTCTGCCACGGTAACCAAGCTGACTCCCATGCCTGCCACGCCAACGAGCCCACGCCAGCCACGGCCAACGAGCCAATGCTCACACCTGCCACGGCCAATGAGCCAACGCCCACGCCTGCCATGGCCAATGAGCTGGAAGCTTCATCCGTCCCAGAGCCTGCGTTGCCAGCCTTGTCCATCCCAGAGCCTGCATTGCTAGCCTTGTCCATCCCAGAGCCTGCGTTGCCAGCCTCGTCCCATCCCAGAACCTGCACCGCCAACTTCGGCATCCCGGATGAGGAGGAGGAGGAGAAAAGCTTTCGTTTCCAAGTCTCTGCCAGTGTTCACGACCACAGAGATTGTCTCTGAGTCTCAGCCTATGTTCACGACCACAGAAGTAATTTCCAAGTCTCTGCCCATGTTCACGACCACAGAGGTCGTCTCCGAGTCTCTGCCCATGTTCATGACCACAGAGGTTGTCTCCAAGTCTCTGCCCATGTACACGACCACAGAGGTCGTCTCCGAGTCTCTGCCCATGTACACGACTACAGAGGTCGTTTCCAAGTCTCTGCCAGTGTTCAGGACCACAGAGGTTGTTTCCAAGTCTCTGCCAGTGTTCTCAACCACAGAGGTCATTTCCAAGTGTCTGCCAGTGTTCACGACCACAGAGATTGTCTCTGAGTCTCAGTCTATGTTCACAACCACAGGAATTGTTTCCAAGTCTCTGCCCATGTTCATGATAACAGAGGTCATCTCTGAGTCTCTGCCCATGTACATGACCACAGAGGTAATTTCCAAGTCTCTGCCAGTGTTCTCGACCACAGAGGTCGTTTCCCAGTCTCTGCCAGTGTTCATGACCACAGAGGTCGTTTCCAAGTCTCTGCCAGTGTTCACAACCACAGAGGTCATTCCCGAGTCTCAGTCCATGCCCACGACCACAGAGGTCGCTCCCGAGACTCTGTTCATGTTCATGACCACTGTGGTAATTTCCCAGTCATTCTGGACTCTTAGCCTCGAGCCTGCCACATCTCCGCCTTTTACAACTTTGCCCCTCAAGCCTGCCACAGCTCAGCCTTCCATGGCTTTGCCTCTTGAGCCTCCTACAGCTCCGCCTACCACAGTTCTGCCCTCAGAGTCCTCCATGGCTCCAGTCTCCAATCTGGGGTCACCACCCAGGCCTCCTGACCCTGTTTCAGCTCTGTGGTCGTCAACCAGGTCTTCTGATCCAGTCCCTACCCTGAGATGGCCTCCTGGGTCTCCTGGCCAGCCACCTGATCCACTTTGGTCTTCTGGGTCTCCTGGTTGTCCACCTGATCTGCTCTGGTCTTCTTGGTCTCATGACCGTCTGCCTGATCCGCTCTGGTCTTCTGGGTCTCCTAGCCATCCACCTGATCTGTTCTGGTCTTCTGGATCTCCTGGCCGTCTGACTGATCTGCTCTGGTCCCCTTGTCTCATGGCCGTCCGCCTGATCCACTCTGGTCTTCTGGGTTTCCTGGTCATCCACCTGATCTTCTCTGGTCTTCTGGGTCTCCTGACCATCTGCTTGATCTGCTCTGGTCTCCTGGGACTCCTGGCCATCCGCCTGACCTGCTCTGGTATCCCTGGTCTCATGGCCGTCCGCATGGTCTGCTCTGGCTCCCTTGGTCTCCTGGCCTTCCACCTGACCTGCTCTGGTATCCCTGGTCTCATGGCTGTCCGCCTGGTCTGCTCTGGCTCCCTTGGTCTCCTGGCCATCTGCCTGATCTGCTCTGGTTTCCTTGGTTCCCTGGTCGTCTACCTGATCTGCCCTGGTTTCGTTGGACCCTGGCATCACCTGCCTCTTCGCTTCGGGAGCCGCTCACAGGGGGTCTGTCATGATTCCCGCCTTTGTTGTTCCTCCCACTCATCACCAGAGGGCTCCATCACCTGGGGATTGACTTTAACTCTCTGGACTCCATTTCCCATAATCCCCGTACCTGTCACTGATTACCTGCTCAGCTGTTTCTCATTTACTCAGCTATTTAAGTCTCACTCTCACTCTCACTCTCTATCGTTGCGAAGTCTTGTTTTGCCCTGGCTGACATTTCTAAGTGTTCTCTGAGGTTTTGCATTATCTTTGTTATTACTGTTGCTAGTGATTGACCCTGCCTGTCTGGATTACGACATTTATCATTATTTAAGCTGCACATGGATCTCAACTCTGATGACTCATCATTACACAAGCAATGGGTACTAATACCTGTGCTCGCTAATTAACAAAAATGACATGGTGCAAGCTAATTTTCTAAAATGACATAGTGCAAGCTAATTAACTAAAATAATATGCAATAAAACAGCAGGAGCTTAATGGAGTGTTTGGAATTTTTTTAGAAGTGTAAATAAGATTTGCAAATGAATGTATTTTGCATTATGCTGCCTTCAGATAGTCAAAATAAACTCAATTACTGATGAAACACTGCTTTCACTTCTCTGACAAAGGTTACAGGAAAACATTAACATGTTGTAAATGGTAAAACAGTTAAATGGTTTTATCTTTTTCATATTTATATTCACATCTTCTGTTTTATTGGGTAGGCAATGCAGCTTCCAGTCTGAAGCAGAGCTTCTTTTCACATCACATTTGAAAGTCAAATGCACAAACCATCTTTATCATCTCAAGCTTAGCAGTGATGCCAAAAAATGTAATCGGTCTCAGGACCAATGACAAACATTCACAGATAAAAGCAGAAATGTGGGTCATCCATGTGTCTCAGCAAAAAAGAAAAGAGAAAAGTGGATTCAACACTGACCCATACTGATGAAGGGGTCGCTCTGGTGCATGCTGTTTCCACAGTGATGCCCCTGAAATGGCTGTGTCTAAAATGTGAAAATGCTTCCTATGCAGACAGTATATGGAGGAAGGCATCAAGGCACAACAAAATCCAATGTTGTCTACAAAATGCCTTCATCTGATCAGTGTTTTAAGGCACCATGTGTCCTTCACTACTAAAGATATCCTAAAATCCTGTACATGTGGTTCAGTGGTTGGTGAAAAGAATAAAAATGGCTTCCGATGGAGTGCTTGAAAGAAGTAAATTAATGTATTAATGTCCATATGTTTTTCATAAGGGGATCAAAAATTTAAGAAAAAACAAACAAACATACCTGTCCATATTACTCAATATTATTTTCAATTTACAATAAGGTTTCATTTGTTAACATTAGATAACAACATTAATTAACATGAACTAACAATGAACAATACTTATTAACCATTTATTAATCTTAGTTAATGATAATTTCAACATATAGTAATTCATTTTTAATATCAAAAGTTATAATAGTTAACATTAGTTAATGCACTATAAACTAACATGAACTAACAATGAACAATTGTATTTTTATTAATGAACATTAACAAAAATTAATAAATGCTGTGAAAATTAGATTAAGTGTTTGTTCATGACACCCAATGCATGTTAACAAATGGAACCTTATTGCAAAGTGGCAAATTATTATTATTATTTTTTTTTCATAGAGCTTTTGTATAAAAGCAATCTGACATAAACTTTACATTTAATATTAATATGGCTGTAATTACCCCTGGGCCTCATAAGTATGGCCAAATAAACCATGCTGATATTTAGTAAATGCATCACTGATGTATAGTAGTACACTTAATTACATTGTGAAGTTAAGTAGATTTTACCTTTTTGGTATTATATAATTTTACTAAAATATGTAAATATAACAAGGTTCCTATGCTGTGACATTGATATATAAGGACTGATTGTAAATATTTACCTCTAAGTTAAAACTTTATTCTACATGCTTGAATTGAGTACAAATGTAGAAGCAGCTTTAAAGGTTCAAGTTCACACTGAAACTAATTTATTCATTGTAAAAATTAGGCCAACTAAATATGTTTTGCTGTATTTACTTGACCAAAAATTATTATTATTTTTTTTTTTTTCTCAGTGTAAACATACTTTGGCTTTGCTGCATGAAGGTTAAACTGGCCCACCCCTGTGAAGTATGCTCATTTATCATTATGCTTTTGGCACCGCATTTAGTCAGCACACTGTATTAATGAGCAATAGAATGAGTGTGTAATGAGTGGAGGAAACTGCTCTTGCCTAACTGGCATTATGTCATAAAATAAAAAATTCAATAGAGTCTTTTGATACTGCAGCTTGTTTTCTGATTCTCAATCTCCTCATTTAGAGAATGCCTTTGGCAAGATAACTTCAAACATAAGATAAAATGAAGGAAGGCTGAAAGATATGCAACATGAATACTGGTGGGTAAGCACAAGCAATTTGCAATTGCATAAAAACATTGAATGACATCGACTTAAACACTTGTGTTTGTTTTGTAACGAAATTCAGTGTTTTATCATGAATAAGGTTTACCACAGATTGATTGAATATGGTAATCTACTTTGTACATATAATTTTATAAAAAAAATAAAAAAACAATGTTATGTCTTTACTCTTTTGAACAGATTAAATGTCAGCAATATGAAAGCTAAATCAAATTGTTATGCCATGATTATCTCCCTTAGCTCCAAAGGTTAATATCAACAGAGTATTGTAATTTATTCCAAAAGAAAGCAATTTTCCTGGAATAGAGTCCACCAGAATCAAACCAAATCTTGCTAACTTGATGGCTAGCATCTTGATTTTGGGTAAATTAACCTTCTCTTAAAGTGATAGTTGACCCAAAAATAAACATTCTGTCATAATTTACACCCCTCTCACATTGTTTCAAACCTGCATGTATTTCTTTTTTCCAAGGAACACAAAACGAGATGTTAGGCAGAATGTTAGCATCAATAATTTTTTTAATGAATGAATGCTCTATGGAAGAAATTAAGTCATACAGGTTTAGAACAATGTAATTGTAAGTAAATGACTACTTAATTTTTGGGTGAACTATCCCTTCAGTTATTTTTTCTCTGTAATTCTGGGCTGAAATATTTAGAAAGTGCAAATCTGGTGGTAATGTACATCATTTCAGTGCTGTAGATTAAAATGTTAATCTCAATAAAGTTTTGATTTTGACAAATGAGACTGAAGCAATTCTAGAATGGAGCTCTGTTCTAAAAACTGGGCGGCATTTAAACGTTTTTGTAAACACCCTGAACTGTTTACAGTATTTGCTTCTTTGATGCTGCTTCTGTGCGGAGCTTCTCTCAGATGGCACACAAATGGACTGCCCACAATACACCGACTAACCATCTGATGCTTATTACACTTAAAAATGGAAAATGCTTTCTTGTTCTTGTAAGCGCTAATCTGATTGGCACACAGGCTTTTATAACAGTCCATTTAAAGTTTACCCATTTATAAACAGCACATAGTAACAATACAAACTGTGACTGAACACTCAGTCAGATGGCACTTCCTGTCTAAATGGGCAGTTCTTGAATTAAATAGCATGCAGTAAAAACAGAGACAGAATGAGACAGGTCAATGAATGTACTGTACATGTACAGTACTAATGAATGGGAGAAATCATAATGCTGAATAATGGTGTCTGTTGGAATGGTAGTCTGGCTTTACAGTTCAAAGAGCCAATCTCCTTTTCAGTAGTGACATCGCCTGTTTGTTTTCATTGAGTTTTCTATGTAAGTTTTTTTTTTTTCGTGATCTGAGCTAAAGAAGCACATTTTATGATACCATTGTCAGTTTTCATTGCAGAGTTGAAACATTTGATCCTAATATTGACCAACTGTTTCTGAGATTTCGATATTTCCCTATTCAAGTACTTAAGAGTTGTAATTGTATCACACTTGTGTCCAAGAGAGTGACAGAAAATTGCTGCCAGAAAGAATTACAAACATGGCCGCCAAGTGACCTGACATGCCTTAAAAGGACTTTGATATAAACAAGACCTTTTGCTGGCTATGCAAGAATAATATGGAGCAAAAATAAATAAATTATGATACATAACCAATATACTGTAATTGGTTCATATCACTGGGGTGCCCGATACACAGTGATTACAGTAATTATGCAAAAAGAGAAGCATGTTGTTATTTACACTATTTCTTGCACAGCAATCAGTTTCTGATTTTCATTCATTCAGTCACATGGGGGCTGGTGCATTTAGTGTCACTGTTTTTAGTTAGCTGAGTTTAAATATGATTGAACTGTATGGTCTATGGCCTTATGTGTTCACATGTATATTGCATGTTAAGCTGCAAAGTGGATAACAAGAACACATTGAAGTGCGTTTTTCTACTATTTAGGCCCTTGGGTAATGGGATTGTCGTAAGTGTTCTTTCTTGCAACAAAATCAATTAGCGCAGTATTGTGATTAATGAATGTGTCTATTATTTTATGGCTTGTCTAGACCTGTATGAGATCCTCATGCATAACATATTTTTTATATTGATTTGACTTCAGACGCTATTACAATTGTATGCATTGGGTTTCCAAAGATCTGCTGTCAGTACCGGTTTAAATACCTTACATCACATCAATAAAATACAACTACAGCACATATTTGGTCATCGTTAAAAGCATATGCTGTGGATTTCAAGAATGAGTTCACACTTTCTTTTTCCGTTTGAGATCTTGCATTATAGTACAGTCATATGTAAAATATACATTGTAAATTAAAAGTCAGATTGTATTTCGGAGACCTGTTTGCATAGTTTTTGCAATTCTGTTTTTTGACACATTCTGTTTTGGTGTGTAAATTGCACACTACATCTTTACATATAGTTCCCTATCTGTCACTCACTCGACGTTGTGTCGATGTAGTGACACTAGGGGTCACTCTTGGGAGCCCAAGACACCTCTGGTCTTTGATAAAAGGCCAATGAAAATTGGCGAGTGGTATTTGCACTCCAGCAGTGCCCTTTCCGCCCCTGAGCGCCCAGCTGTGGCACACAGCCACCCACGGCAGTCTCCACGGGTTATGAGGACAGGCCTCTTCCTCCCCCGTCCCAGGCTGTTCTGGGGGTGGTCACAAGGAGCCAGGTATGTGCTTCGATGTCCCTAGACTCAGCATGGCCACGACGTGCTGTGGCACCTCGCGCTCCGCCCTGCCGGGAGGCCCCACCTGCCGGTAGGTCTGATGACGTTGTCCCCTTGGTCCCCCTCGCACGGAATTTGGACACGTGGCTCGCGCTTTCAAATCCATCGCGATGGCTGATCCGGACCGTCCGACTCGGCTACGCAATTCAGTTCGCCAGGCGCCCGCCCAGGTTCAGCGGTTTTCACTTCATCATGGTCAAGGGCGAAAACGCCGCCACCCTGTGCGCGGAGATCGCTACCCTCCTACGGAAGGACGCGATAGAACCTGTCCCTCCAGCTGAGATGAAGAAAGGGTTTTACAGCCCTTACTTCATTGTACCGAAAAAAGGTGGTGGGTTGCGGCCAATCTTGGATCTGCGAGTACTGAACCGGTCTTTACACAGACTCCCGTTCAAGATGCTGACGCAAAAATGCACTCTGGCGAGCGTCCGGCATCAAGATTGGTTCGCGGCGGTAGACCTGAAGGATGCGTACTTCCACGTCTTGATTTTTCCTCGACACAGACCCTTCTTGCGGTCAGGGAGGATGAGGAGCAGGTCATCCTGGTAGCACCCTACTGGCCTACCCAGACGTGGTTCTCGGACCTCACGCTCCTCGCAACAGTTCCCCCCGGTGAAGTCCCCTGAGGAAGGACCTTCTTTCTCAGGCACAGGGCACCCTCTGGCACCCACGCCAAGACCTCTGGAATCTCCATGTCTTGCCCCTGGACGAGACGTGGAAGACCTAAGCGGTCTACCACCCGTGGTGGTAGACATGATCACTCAGGCTAGGGCCCCCTCTACGAGGCGCCTGTATGCCTTCGAGTGGCATCTGCAGGAGAGGCTTGAAGGGAGGCTGTCCCCTTCCACCTTGAAGGTGTACGTTGCCGCCATAGCAGCACAACACAACGCAGTCGACGGTAAGTCCTTAGGGAAGCACGACCTGATGATCAGGTTCCTAAGAGGTGCCAGGAGGCTGAATCCCTCCAGACCACGCCTTGTTCCCTCATGGGATCTCTCCGTAGTTCTTCAGGGTCTACAGAGAGCCCCCTTTGAGCCTTTGCAGTCAGCCGAGCTTAAGACACTCTCCTTGAAGACTGCCCTCCTGACTGCGCTCATTTCCATCAAGAGGGTAGGTGACCTGCAAGTGTTTTCTGTCAGCGAAACATGTCTGGAGTTCGGTCTGGGTTACTCTCACGTGATCCTGAGACCCCGACTGGGCTATGTGCCCAAGGTTCCCACCACTCCTTTTAGGGACCAGGTGGTGAACCTGCAAGCACTGCCTCAGGAGGAGGCAGACCCAGCCCTGTCGTTGCTGTGTCCAGTGCGTGCTTTACGCATCTATTTGGATCGCACACAGAGCTTTAGAGTCTCTGAGCAGCTCTTTGTCTGCTTTGGTGCACAGCGGAAAGGAAGCGCTGTCTCCAAGCAGAGGATCAGCCACTGGCTCATTGACGCCATAACTATGGCATATCTCGCCCAGAACATGCCACCCCCGGTAGGGCTATGAGCCCATTCTACCAGAGGTGTAGCGGCTTCCTGGGCCCTGGCCAGGGGTGCCTCTCTAACAGACATTTGCAGAGCAGCGGGCTGGGCAAAAACCAACACCTTTGCAAGGTTCTACAACCTCTGGGTGGAACCGGTTTCATCCCAGGTAGTGGCACGCAACACAAGTGGATAAGCCCAGGATAGCTGGCCGGGTGTATCACTTGCACATAGCGCCTTCCACCTCCCTTGGAGCTGAGGACGTGCGCCATTAATTCCCAGTAGTGTTCATAAACTTTGTTCCCTGGTTGACTTCCTCCGAGCCCTGTGGCAGTCGAGTTTTCGGAGAGACTCGCTGCCGGCCCAGTACATGTGCTAATTAAGAGTCCTGTTCTGGGGTGGTGCTCCGCATGTGGTGGTTCCCTGTAAGGCTAACCCCATGTGATTATATATCTTCCGCTAATTTGTTTCCCTGTTGGCAAACTGCGTCTTCCTTGGGCAGAGCCCCTCTGCCCCAGTCTCCATGTTTGTAGTAACTCCTCCCCCATTGGGCAGGATCTACCTTGAAGACTCTCCACTTGGTTGGAAAGACCATGTGACGTATGCTTCCACTTAAATATCCCCCCCTCTCTTTGGGTGAGGTGTGGTCTCCGCTGTGTCTTCCCCTTGGGAGGGACACCCCCCACCAGACCTGGCGGCCCTGTCAGATAATCCCCCTTCTATTTTAGGGAGTGGAAAAGAGGCCACGACTGGGTTAAGCCTCTTAAAGTCTTTTGGGTAGTTGAGTTGTCCCCAAAAAGGGCCGTTCGACACTCATAACTATGTTGGGGGAGGTTACGTGTCGACCTGGTGTGCTGGCTATGAGGCACACAGCAGTCTGCCCACCACACGCTGCCAGTTCACGTAACACAGTTCAGCCAGTTGTGGCATTTCGTATAGGGACCCCTAGTGTCACTACATCGACACAATGTCGAGTGTGTGACAGATAGGGAACGTCATGGTTACTTGTGTAACCTCCGTTCCTTGATGGAGGGAACGAGATGTTGTGTCCCTCCTGCCACAACGCTGAACTACCCGCTGAAATGTCCGGGACCTTGTCTCGGCTCCTCAGCACAAAACCTGAATGAGTGGTTGCAAACCAGCTCCTTTTATACCGTATGTCTGGGGGAGTGGCATGCAAATTCCACTCGCCAATTCCCATTGGCCTTTTCTCAAATATCAGAGTATGGGGCTCCCAAGGGCAACCCCTAGTGTCACTACATCGACACAACGTCTCGTTCCCTCCATCAGGGAATGGAGGTTATGACAGTAACCGAGATGATAATACCACCAGTACAGCATATGTCATATGTTAGCTGCCCAATAGTAAAATTTAAAGTCAGGTAGGGCCATGCCACAAATGCATTTAAGTCTCTAAAGAAATTTGTTATGCAATGCTTACCATTCCCAATATATGAAGAAATGGTAGAATCCAAAGACCTAAAGAAAGACAAGGGGATACATATAGGAAGCACTGTCATTTTTAATAGAATTAATACGTCCAATGAGAGGGAACCACTTAGAGAGATCTTTTTTAATCTGTTCAAGAAGTTTAACAAAATTACGTTTGAAGAGGTGTTTATAGTGGTGTGTAACACATACTCCAAGAGTTAATTTACTTTTCACTAACTTTAATGGTATATTTAAATACTGTATTTGCAAAGCTGCACTGTTAATGGGAAAAAGTTCACTCTTGTGCAGATTAAGCTTATATCTGGAAAATTGACCAAAATGTTCGAGCAAGGATAAGGCTACAGGCAAAGAAGTCTGTGGGTTAGCAACAAAAATAGTAGGTCATCTGTATAAAGAGCCACCCTATGCTCAACACCTCCACAGTTTAATCTGGTGATCTGCTGACAGCCACGTAAAGCAATTGCCAAAGGCTCAATGGCTAGAGTGAAAACTAACGGGCTCAAAAGGCAACCCTGTCGAGTCCCATGGTGCAAATCAAATGGCTTTGAGTACTGATTATTGGTAGCAACTACTACAGAGGGAGCCCTGTACAATAAATGAATCCAGGAAATAAAAACTGAACCAAATCCAAATTTCTAGAACTAAAAAAATATACTCCCACTCCAACCTGTCAAAGGCCTTCTCGGCATCTAAGGAAACTACGCATTCAGGAAGGACCTGTTGCTGAGAATAAATAACTGTGAATAAATGGTGGACATTGAAGAAGGACTGGTGGTTTTTTATAAACCCAGTTTGATCAGGGGAAACAACAGTGGGGAGGGCATCTTCAAGCCTTGAGGCTAGCACCTTGCCTAGAACTTTAACATCGCAATTAAATAAAGAGATAGGCCTATATGAGGCACTATCCAAGGGATCTGTTGGGTAAAGAGCCTCAGTTCCAAAAGATTAAAAAAAAGACAGAAGTCAAGTGAGCTGCTCAGAATCTTTTTTTTATTTTTTTTTATAGAACTCTGAATGAAACCCATTAGGTCCTGGGGATTTCCCTGATTGCAAGTAAAAAAAAATGGAAGCTACCACCTCCTTCTGAGAAATTGGTTCTTCCAAACGAGTATGAAATTCAGAAAATAAAGTAGGTATATTAAGGTGGCCAAAGAATTCTTCCATGGCCTCCTGCATAGAAATGGAGTCTAAAGCATACAATGTAGAGTAAAATTCCCTGAATCTATTACTGATTGCCCTGTCTTAGATTGTTATCTCCCCACTTTCTAGACGAACCCCACTTATAATTTGTTTAGCTCAGATCCCGTGTAACTGATTGGCCAGTAACCTTCATGCTTTCTTGCCATTTTCATAAAAATCACTTCTAGTTCTTCTCAGAAGGTACTCTATTTTGTTGGTTGAAAGCAGATTGTACTCTGTTTGAAGTTTCAGATGTCCCTTGTGCAGATCTGGTGTAGGAGACCTAGCATATTGCTTGTCTAATCGAGAGATCTCATTCGCTAGGAAGGTTTGCTTTTCTTTAGAATGTTTTCTTTTATTGGCGGCACAGGAGATAATTTGGTCCCTTAAATATGCCTTAAGAGCCTCCCACACTGTTGAGTCTGAAACATCTGGCGATTTATTGATGCTTTAAAAGAGGGGAATCAATCCGAGAATAAGTGTGGTTTACACTTGAAAAGAATATTCTCTATTCGTAGGATGTAAAAAACGCCACACATCTGATATACCATATTCAGAAAAAAAGCTTTTAAGATTCCTATCCTACCCCTATATTAAGCTGCTTGAGATGAGAGAGACCCCTGTTTCTCTTCACTGGATGGTTTAAGCCCTTAACGTTCCAACTCACAAATCTTAAGTCACTACCCATTAGTATCAATGTCAAAGCTCTATGTGTGAATTAGGAGATCTGGATTCACCCCTCCAACCTAAGATGCAGTATAAACTGTACGCTCATAAAGTCAGGCCATATGTGTAACTCCAATGGGAAAAAAGGCGACATATAAGCATAAAAAAACAGAGTCAGCTGAATGTGCCCCAGAGAACATCCCCAACAACCCTCCCATCAGGTAAACCCAAACCCCAATAAGCACTCTACCCCCCCATCACAAAGCCTCTTAGAACTTTAACAAAATCTATACACTTCCCTACTTCCACCTTACCTCATTCAATACTTAATCCCTAAAACCAAAATAAGAACCCCCATATTAAAAGAAAATAAGGTGGACAGCAATAATGTGGCAATCAGAAGGATTTAAGATGAACAGTTCAATAGCATAGCAATAATATGTTCATAAGTTATAAGTTGCATATTAAGACCTAAAAAAAAGTTATTCAGTACAAGAAATACTAAAACCAGCACAAAACAAATTAAAAAAATAATAAGTTATTAAAGGAGGTTATGAACATATGGCGATGCTCACATAAAAGAACATATGGTGCAGCCAGTTGGCCTGATCTCACAGTCTTTTGTAAACAAAGTCCAAGCGCTACCTCTTTGAACCAGACATAGTATACAAAACATTGTCAACTATAAATATTACCAAATGTATGAGCAAATACACACGGCTGACAACAAAGGAACAGAAAATTGTTTATCGGCATCCAAATGTCCTCGATCATATAACGAAGCAACCCCATAACCTGAATAATGTCAGAGGCAACCAGGAATTTTCACTGGCAATCGTTACCTGTTATTGGATACTGCGGTGGGTTGTCAGAAATTTCTTCGCATCATCCACAGATGAAAACAGCTCTCTTTTCAACTCCTCCCCTGACTGCAACAGGTAAATCTCAGAGATTAATAAATTGAGGTGCAGTTCAATTTGAACAAACCTATTGTCATTTTTATCATGTTTATTCGTTCTGTTCCATCATTGGTTGTCTTGTTAGCTTGATTCCCTAGTCTGTGTATACACGCCTTGTGTTCTGTTAGTCTGTGTCAGTTGTTAATGTTGTTAACATAGTTAAGTTGTGTGTAGGTTCTGATGAGTTCTAGTTTTAATGTTTGGATTACCCTGTTCCTGTAGAACTTGTTCTTGGATTTGATCTTGAATTTATGTTTGTATTTTCTGTGGACTTTAATAAAACTTCACTTGGGTTCATACAAATCCATGCCGTGAGCCTGCCTTTACTTTACAATAACTCATTTTCTTGTCTTGATTGTTTTGTAAACTTGTCAAGTAGTAGTTCTTCTCATCTGTCATAGGCAAAAGGGGGACCAGCTCAAAGGTGTGTTGAGCCACCTATTGTACATTAATTGCTATGGTAAACAAAGTCATCTGCTCCAGAGTGACTGTTCAAATGCTTTCCATGATTAATTGCCAGTGAGTTGGCACAAGAAACAAAATAAAATGTAATCCAGTCAGATTTTTGTTGTTCCTCAAAGCGAATTACACAGTCTTTTCTGTCATCTTATATCAAGCTGTGATAGCAGCAGAAGAAAAAAAGCTGTCTTCATAATGTTATAACAGCATCTTTTTACAGCATGCATCCATTAAACTTAATTTCTGTATTTTCCCCTCAATTGTATGTTACAATCCCTTCTTTTGATTGAAGTTTAGTGTTGTTGTTGTCCTCTGTCTTCGAGCCTGTGACCTGGAAACCGATCAATGTCCACCATCATTAAGGACGTATCAATTCTCTGGCTGTGTCTTGTTTCGAAGGTTGCGTGCTAGGTAGGATGCGTCCTTTGAAGGCTGCAGTATACCGAGTATCCTCCTTTAAACAAGCCTCGTTTAAACGAGACGACCTTCGTAGGACAAATGGAAATGGAATGGAACATGGTTGCTATGACAGCACATCACACTTTAACAAGCGCGAGCGCTTTGAGTGAGAAGGGAACAAAGTCCCTCTGTAAGGGAATGCAGGAAGTACATTTTAGGAGAGTTATAATGATGTAAAGAGAGAAGAAAATAGATTTTACAGGTGTACTTTTAGTCTAATACTTTACTTTAATTATATATTAATATAATTATACATATTATATAGTCTGCACCCATCTACTGAGGTACTTCAACATTCCTTGCATTTGAACATCATATTTATGGGCAAATTGGCATCATTTTTTTTAGACATTTCTGTTGAAGCAAAGAATTGTGGGTTATGAGTGCCCACGAACACTGAAAAAAGTTAAACGACCGTGTCATTTATTTAAAGTGCATTTTTATACTGGTCTAATCGAAAATCGTGTTTTCCGGTTTAAACCGGTTTTGTTCAGTTTGACCAAAAGCAAATAACATTCCCCTTAGAAAAACGTAAAAGAAACAATTTTGGTTAAATAGTATTTTCGCTTGACACCAGAGGTTTTCGTGTCACGTGACCATATGACGTTGCATCAGGTCGCTCCATGTCGAGTTTTTCTGTCGGCCATTATCTCGCTTCGAAAGAGAAGACCGTCTGGTGTACAAGAAAACTCTTTTAAACAAGGTAAGAATTTGAAATTGTGTTGTTTTAAGGGAAGTGTGTGTTTTCCATGCACATTTAGGGTTAGTGGCAGCATGGACAACTAGTTTACAGACTGTCTTTGTAAAGTAGTTGTTGCACGCCATAGACTTAAGGTTAACCGCTAAGCTAACCCAATACAAAGGACGATGCTTTCGTTGCCTCCATTTGACAATGCGCATTGCACAACCTCCGTTCGTTTGTTATGTGGAAACTGCATAGGCGCTGTACAGGAAACAGAAATTATTAGTTCAACTCTTTTGGTCCGAGTCATTCATTCTTTTGTCACGTGACAGAAGAATGAACGACTCGGACAAGAAGATTCCAGAGGTGAACTAATCTTTCTGTTTCTCATAATTTGTCCTTGGCTGCATTATAATTTTTTCCTTATTGGGGGGGGGGGGGGGTTGGCTATTGAAAATGTAACATTTTAATTTAATTCTGTAAAGTCAGTAAAATGATCCAATCTTCCCATCACTAATTGGTAGTATGATAAGGCTCCTTTTTCTATAGTGCTTGAATAAACTAGGAGAGGGCATGTCCTGCTCTGTGTCTGGGCATGTTTTTGCCGAGGGTGAGGCTAGGCTCCCCCGACCCACTCATTTTGTAATATAAATATTGTGAACTCATATGAATACTACTTTCATTCTTTTATGCATAATTTTTATGATTACGTACTAGACAATGAGTACTGACTGAAGAGGAACAATTCATATTTCATTCATCTGTCAGTATAATGCATTATAGTACAGTACCATCAGTATGCCTAAGGTCTAGTTAATAAATAAGTCTGCAGTGACAATTATGCAAACTGTCCTAACATAAAACTAAATGTGAAATCTCTCCTTTCCTTTTGTGTTAACAGGTTTGCTGTTGTTTCCTGAAAAGGTCGCAATTTTAAACATTTTGCTAAAGTTGGTAAGTCCCAAAATGAACAACTTTGAACATTATTTGCATGAATGTTTAAATACAAAATAGAAATGCAGCACTTTAGAGAACAGCTTTGAACTTACCACAGATGTATACCTACTAATATAATATGTAAATGTGAGTTCAGCAATTTCAGTTGAATTTGTAATGTAGTGGAAATTACATGACAGTATGAAAATGTAACTGCACCTTCACTTCACATTAGTATTTTTATATTTATTTTTCAAGAATTGTAAACACAAATCAAAACAAACATAAAGTTACCCACCCAATGTAATCAGACAATAACAATAAATAAAATGGTAAGTCATTTCATGTAGTTTTAAATATCCTTAAAAATCGATCTAAAATATTAACGTTAAAAGAGAATGATTGCTGTTATCTTGCAAAGAAAGTAATCACTATGTTTTTTGTGTCTCATACAGTATAAACCTATTTACCTATTTCAGCTTTTGAATCATTGCAGAGTATGCAGATTTTCAGCATGGCTTGATCAATTCAAAAGATTTATGGAAACAAATAATGATACCTCTAGAAAGAGTTACAAGTTTAAATACTCTATGAACTAGTAAAATGAAATTAATATCTAGTTGCTTTTAAAAGCATTGCTTTTCTGCTGAAGAAGTAACTGAATTTTGTTCACTGTACATTTTTTTAATGTTCTATAATTTCCTAAAATGCAAAAAATAAAATAATAACAATAACTGACAACAAACTTAACTGTTTCTATCAATTAAATGCAAATGCACCATGCTGCATTTTGTAAATTGTATTAAGTGGCAAATGGGTACGGTGTTTTTTTTTTTTCTTCCTAGTCTTCCGATGAATGTGGAAATGCAAAGACTGTGGTACTTCTGTTTCACGAAGTTCTGAGCTTCTTAAACATTATAAGCTTGAACACAGACATTATGGACGACACCATTCTTATCCATGCATCTATTTCATCTGTCCATGTACCTGCAAGACTTGGAATGCACTTTTGAGCCACTTGTCAAGATGTCATCAGCCATCCTCACAAACTGAACTGACCACATTTAAATGTCTCTTATGCAGTTGCAATCAATGTTCAAATTTAAAAGACTATTTTCAACATATAGCACAGCATCTGCAAAACAGCGAAACAGTTGTTTGTGTGTTTCAGGGGTGTTCATACAAAACAAATATTTATGGTTCGTTTCGAACTCACAGAAGCAGAAATCATACGGATTGTTCAGTAAATGACTTAAAGCCTGGAATACTTGAGAAACAGGGGTCAAGCTTAGATCTTTCTGTTGAAAGTCATTATTCTGACAGTATCCAGATTGATAGTGTTGGTACTGAGCCCTCAGACGATTTAAGTACAGAGGACTTAGGTGATTCTAGTTTTGATGTTCAGGATTTAAATGACTTGCTATGTAATGTTGAGCTCAAAGTTGCCTCTCTCTTACTGAAGCTAGAACATATTTATCTTGTTCCTAGTGTGGCTGTTGATGAACTTTTGCAAGAGTTTGACTATTTAATAAGCACTGCTTCTGTTCCTCTTATCCATCAAACCTTAGCTCAGCACTTACAGAATGGTAACTGTCAAGTAGATGAAACTGTTCTTCAAGAGCTAACATCTACTCTTTGTAAGTCAAATCCAGTTACAGCTTCTTTTGGTGGTCAGGGCCCTCTTTCCACTGCCTGGAAGTGAAAGACCTACTACAAAAAAACATTTTAATATTGTAGAATCTACAGAATTTGTGCTTGACTCCCAAAACAGAAAATCCTTTCAATACATCTCTATACTAAAATCTTTACAGCAGATCCTAAATTGTAGAACTTTTTTGGATGAAGCAATCAATTTGAAATCTCCCCATCAAATTCAGTCTGATACAATTCAGTATAAATCCTTTTATGATGGTATTAATTACAAAGAAAGTTTGCAGTTGTCAAAGGAGTGTGCTATTTCACTTATTTTGTATATAGATGATTTTTAAATCTTTAATCCCCTTGGCACCTCCAGAAAAAAACATAAATTCTGTGGAATACATTGGGCATTGGGGAACTTACCTGCTAGCACTCATCGCTGTCCAATATATATTTAGCTGCACTGATTCATAGTGAGGATGTTAAGTGCTATGGTTATGACAGTGTATTGAAGCCCTTAGTAGATGATCTCATTATATTAGAACAACAAGGACTGTTTATTGCCAAGTTTGGGAAAACTGTGAAAGGATTTGTTCATTGTGTAGTAGCACACAATCTCGGGGCCCACAATATAGCAGGTTTCATGGAAAGTTTTTCAGGTAAATATATTTGCAGATTTTGTACAGCAGTAAATGAAGACATTCAAACAAAAGAAGTCAAGTCAGGAGCATTTTGTCTAAGAAGAAAGGACATTCATACTTCTCATCTGAAAGCTATTGAAGAAAATTCATTGGCTTGTCATTTTGGTGTAAAAAGGAAGTGTGTGCTGTCAGAAAATCTGTCATATTTCAGTGTGATGCAGAGTTTTCCCCCAGATATAGTTCATGACCTTTTTGAAGGAGTTATCCCTGTTGAGATTGCTCTTTGTCTTACTATGTTGATTTCTAAAAAAATATTTTACATTAGCCAATTTGAATGAAGCAATAACAACATTTCCATTTAAATGGACTGATAAGACAAATCGTCACCATCTTGTGCCCCTCACCTATTCAAGAGAGAATTGGAGCCTGTTGAGATTTCTTCTTCTCTTGATTGGAACCAGAATTCCTTTAAATGAACCAGCGTGGAAAGTGCTCTGTGAATTAAAGGTCATTGTAGAACTTTGTTGCACCTTTTCACACTGAGGACTCTATTTCTTATCTTGACTTCAAGATATCTGAACACAGGACAGTATTCCAAGAGGTTTTCCCCCATGCAAGAATTCGTCACAAACATCATTACTTGGAGCATTATTCACGGTTGATACGCCAGTTTGGCCCCCTTGTTGCACTATGGACTATGAGATTCAAAGCAAAACAGCTTCTTCAAAAGAGTAATCTGTCATACAAACTAATACAAAAATGTACTGTATTCATTAGCTCAAAGGTACCAGTTTCAGACTGCAAATAATCTGCACTTGTGTAGATTTTCTAAGCCATCTTTGGAGGTTACTGATGTGTCAATGCTTCCACTAGATGTTATTAAAGAGGATATTGCACTGGCAGTGAAACAGAAACACCCACATATGGACACTGTGAACCTTGCAAAAATGTATCCTACAATGGCTTCAACTACTGGACTGGAATGGTGGGAGCCCATGGTTCGCTGGCTGGACTTCCAGAGTTTTGTGAAATAGATCATATGATTGTTCTACAAGAGACACTATTTTTCATTGTCAAAAAACTGGATACCTGGTACCTGGAATATTATTGAGCTTATGACTTGGTCATATCTACTGCTAGAGAACTAAGGCTTGTTGGGGCACATGAACTGACAGATCCCTACCCTCTGAATCACTACATGTATGGTGGATGGCACCTCATCCCTCTGAAGAGATTCATACCTGCATAAGGTTGTATATGTATGGGTGTGGTGTTGAAAATGTTGAAGAAATTTAATTTTTTGAACTTGCTTTCTTTTATCAGTGTCTATTTAATTGCCAGACAATGCACCCTCTTTTCTAAGAATGTCCCCTTAACCTTTAATCACTCCTGATCTAATTAATTTCTGATAAAATAGGCAGTTTTTTATAGTATGTTATACAGCTGTGCAACCGACTAACAACATGTATTTAATAGCTGAATAGCTTTGTAATTAGAAATATAGTGTGCATTTGAGATGTCCTTAAATGGTTTCCTATAAAATAGTGTATAAATTAAATAGTGTCCTGTGTATAATATTAAGACAATTGTTAGTTGGGATCGGTTATTATGGGAAAGTTTCAGTGTGATTCAGACAACCAGTTAACTATAAACAAACAGCTTAGGATAAGA
The DNA here is from genome assembly GCF_019703515.2 of Myxocyprinus asiaticus. Lineage (NCBI taxonomy): Eukaryota > Metazoa > Chordata > Actinopteri > Cypriniformes > Catostomidae > Myxocyprinus > Myxocyprinus asiaticus. The sequence continues at coordinate 38,190,313 of NC_059363.1, read as the reverse complement.
GTACACCTTCTAAATACCAGAAAAGTAAATGAAAAATACCTTTTGCACTTTTATGAATTAATACTTTTGCATGTGAAATCAATTCTTGCATGCCTGTATGTATACTGAACAAGAGTTCTTGGTGGCAATTATTCCTTCTATCTATACAGGCATATCACTTATGAAAGAGAACTCAGACTCTGCTAAACCTAACATAAGGCCTTAGCAGTTTGACAAATCTTGGGAATGTCCTAAAGTAATATTTGGTATAAAATGTCTTTTTCACCAGAATTCTGAAAAGGGATAATTGTGAATCAATTAATTTGTTAATGTGAAAAACATGCAAGTTATGGCCAATTTTGTACTACAACTAATACTACTGTTTTAATTCTAGCTTTTACTAGATCCTTTTGGATGGGCTGACATGGCAGTGAAAAGGCCAGCCAAGTTGCGAGTTATTCTGAATCCTGATGACACCAGGAAGCTAATTCTGCCTGATGGAATTCCAGAGACAATGGAACAGTTTATGGATGAAGTCAGAAAGGTGTGTGGGTTAAATGGAAAATTAAGACTGCAGTACCAAGACAGAGACTTTGGAGATGCACTAGTAAACTTGACATCTACTGCAGAACTTGATGATTTGGCAACTGTCAAGGTCATCCCAATAACTAATGATTGCAGCCCAGGATTTAATCTCACTGTCTGAGATGATTTTGTGTCTACTCAGTCGGATGACACAGAGCTCCTGTCTACACCCTCCAGCACTGTCTCTACAAGAACTCAGATGTGGCCAAGAGAGTTTCCGGTACCAACTTTCTCCTATGACACTGAACTGCAGTTAAAAAAGAGAAATGCGGTGTATAGGTCAAACATGACAAGGCTGACACCGAGTTCAAAAACAAAGTCAGATATTCTGGAAAAGATAGCTGAAGAGATATTCAAGTACAAAGCTACCAACAGATGCTGACTACAGTGATGTTGCCGAAGCACTAATCAAGAAGCATCCATGCATCTCTGAATCTGGTGGAAGCAGCGGCTGAAAACAAAAATGGGCAACTACCGAAAGGGCATTGACTGTTCTGAATTGCTTGCAAATTCATTTAAGTCTAAAGCTCCAGAGGATGCATTGCCAGCAAAAAAAGTAAAGAGACCTAGGAGAGGAGAGGCCAACCACATACCCGAGATTTCAACTGGGAGAGACCACAGACAAATTGGAAAATGCGAGACAGTCACTTTTATGTGAAGTGAAGAAGCGAAACAATCGTGCAGTGATAAAGGACAAAATGACCATGACTTTTTCACTGCGAAGACAGGAAATTGTGGAAAAGGAATCAGGAGTGGAAGAGTTGAAAGAGAGATGGCCTGCATTGTTCACAATGGATGAGGTAAGTAACTTTTTTAATCAATGGCACTAGGTCAGAGGTGGCCTCTAAAGTATAATATTATTCCCTATCATAAGAAACCTGCTAAGAAATTAAGCCAAACCAATTAAGAATGCATGTTTTGGCCCATGATGTCAAAAATAAGATCTTACCACACAGTCGTAATGTAACATGTAAGGTAATCAAATTTGCATGTGCTATTTTGTTTTTTATAGATCAATGCTGAATTTCTGAGAATTACAACCATTCCACTTCAACCACGATTCCTGGCTTCTTTAGACAAGCACCACAGCAAGCTGATTGAGATAATCAGAAACAAGGGAGGAGTTGTCAGAGAGAAGACCCAGAATATACTAAAAGTTCTTGATCAGATACTGTATGTACTACTTGCTCAATACATCAGAATTAGCCTTATATCACATAAATAGTAATACTATTCATTTTGTCAACACATTTGATTGTGAAGTTAGATTGCACATTGGAAGATGTACTAAGTTTATCTTCTGAGCTTGACAGGCCTTTTAACTGGTTTGCCCAAAGCATTTGTAAATCACATTTACTGTAACTCCAAGTGCCCATTTGTGTATTGTGTAGCGTTTGCATCTTCAGTCAAGCTGCAAAATTGAACAGCATAATTTTGCATTATGTGTGTGTTTGCGCTTTCACCTAGAGCCTCGAGGTGAATCTAAAAAGAGAGTGTCTGCTGAAGTGCCTCATTGTGTACCTTGGAGAAAACGCGGACAGACTTATCAAGGAGTATCTGGTAAGTAGTTTTGCATTAATTACTTAAAATTTAGACAAGATAAAACATTGAATATTTCAACTTTAAAGCCCATATACATGGTCTCAGGTCCTACAAAACACTCAGGCTTATCATATATTTGCATATTTGCCTATGCCTATAATTATTGTTAAGTTCTCTGTCCCCCAGTGGTCATTAATCTACACAGTTTTTTTTTTATTTAATATGTCTAATACACAGACTAAGTTTTCTGTGCTGGTTTATATTTTGTAAAACACTGTATAGTGTGGCTATACTGTATGTGACTGGAACATATCAAGATTACAGTGTGAAATATTTGCCACTTCAGAGCAGCAGCAGTGCAGATGGAGCAGTGAAAACCTGGACATAAAATGGATATTATATCCAAATATTGCATTGTGGAAAGTGTCAGTCTGTGGCCAGATTATGAAATTAATGAAAAGATAAAAACACAACGCAGTTTTATCTTTTAACATTATAGTGACTCTTAAATGAAGTAAATGTATACTACTGTATTGTACTATTTAATATTTTTTGTCACAGCAGATGTCAAAGGTTTTTGGAGGATAGCTATTATTAATACTTGTACCAATGCTTTATTTGCGATAAAGTCAAATGTTTGCTATGAGAAAAATACTTGGAGGAGCCTTCGTTAACTCTGCTGGACTTTGCAAGTCATTACATTTTTGCATCACTAGAACCCCAATTTAAGTTTTTTATTGAGATTTGATTGGGAGAATTGTGTAGATAATTATTTTTTATATTGGTACATCAGACACTCGTTTCAACAGAATAACTTTTTAATAAATGTCTTGTCTTTTATCAGGTTGCTAAAACAGAGCTTGAGAGGTGTACAATGGCAGTGTTTGTCATCAGGGAGGAGGAGGATCCTCTCCAGCCACCACATGAAATTGGGATTGTTATTGAAGGTGTAGAAGTCCTTAATGAGTTACCATCAGTTGCACATGCATTTGCTATGTTATTTGGCCTCATCTATGCTCTTAACTTGAGCTATCCAAGTGAGCTTAAATACACTTTTGATGCGCTGCAGAAAATATTCATGGAGATAGAACCAAAGAAAATGACACGCAGAGTGTGCAGTCTGAGTGTCAAGCTCTAAATATTGGATTAATCAACAGAAGACATTTGGAAACAGCATGTTTTTTGTTCTGTTTTATAGCTTGTATTCAAATTCATTCTGGTCATTTTTTCAAAGGATAGCCAAGTTTGAATAATGTTAGAAACTCTATTTTTACACTTATTTATGGATATTACATTACATATATCAAGTTATAAAGGAGAGATGTAGACCAGTTTTACATGTCAAGATTTATGTGGTTAAGGTTGCAGAATGTTTAAAACATATCGAAGAGACCACAATTTACTTAATTTTATACTTGGTATGTTTTTTTTTTTCCCCTTCAACAAGTGTTAATGAGTAAAAAACATACTGGATAGCTTTACTGGCTGCAAAAATTATTGTGGGTTTTATTTATTTTGTTGGTGTTTTTTGTTGTTGAACATAACAGAAAAGGTGATGCATATTTTAAAAAGACATTACGATAAATATTAAGGTCTTTTGAAGAGAATATTCCTGTCTTTATTAATAGTAAGTAAACTATATTAAGCATTGACTAACAAAATGTGTTTATTTTTATCTTAAGTGAAAAATCTACTTTTTATATTATAGCTACTATAGCTTTTGTTTATGGTGAAATTTAAGTTGTTCAAAAGCAAAAATAAATAAATAAATAAATATTTATAATATATAATTATACTGACCTACATTAAGTAACATTTTGGCTTGTGTCTAAAGAAAATATATTAAGTTTTATAAATTATAGTTTTTACATAATCAGAAATTTAACTTGAGATAAGTTAATAAAATTGCCTGTAACAAAATGAGAGTTTTTTATAATAAGTTTATTCAAGAAAAGTAAAAACTATACTTAGATGTAATTGTAAATATTAGGTTATTCCAAAATGAAAAAAAAATTAAGTTGTAACAAAGTAAAAAAATGGTGTACAGTTTTTATAATAAATAATCTTTTTACTTTGTATGAATGTACATTTTTGTCTTAGGGAAAATAAATATTTTTATTAATATTAAATCAAAATTTGAGGCTTAAACCAAATCATAAATATAATATGAGAAAAACTAAAACATTTGGGTGTAACAAATTAGAGTAATTTTTTTAAGTTGGTCCAAAGTATAATTTTTTTCAGTGAAGGATACACCTCATACACCCATTCCCATGAAAGAAGGTCACATTCGAAGGCTGCATTTGAAGTGTCCTACTCGCTTTTCTGAAACGAGACAGCCTCGATGAAGTATGCGGCCGACAAATGCGACCTCCGGAGGACGCAGCCTTCCAAACGAGACATAGCCTCTAAATGCACTCTGAGGAGGTGAGGACTGAGTATGGAGGAAGCTTGCCAAGGACACTTGAGCGAGGAAGCACAGGTGCATATGCGGAACACTTTTTTGACAAAGCACCTGACTCGCATATAAATTCTCCTCCCCTTTCACATCTGGTACAATAGTTCCCTATCTGTCACTCACTTGACGATTGGTTCCTAGGCTCTCGGCGCTGCTCACAGCCACGCCCCGCCCCAGTTCCTTTCTTCCCGGAAGTGCATGAGGAGCTGACAAGGTCGTGGGAGGCACCTTTTACTGCCTGGTCCCGATCTTTCAGCTCCCCCACCTTCACTACCCTCGATGGCGGGGCGGCCAAGGGCTATTCGGTGATCCCCCCGGTGGATAAGGACCTCGCAGTGCACCTATGCCCGCAGAGCGCCGCCAACTGGCACGGGCGCCCAAAGCTCCCGTCCAAGGCCTGTAGGTTTACGTCATTCCTGACGGCTAATGCCTATGGTGCTGCTGGGCAAGCCGCCTCCACCCTGCACGCCATGGCTCTCCTGCAAGTCCACCAAGCCAAGGCGCTAAAGGAACTGCACGAGGGTAGTTCCGCCCTGGGATTGATGCAGGAGCTGCACTCGGCGACCGACCTCGCCCTCCGGGCAGGCGATGTCCACCTTGGTGGTCCAGGAGTGCCACCTTTGGCTCAACCTTGAGATGGGAGAAGCCGACAAGGCCATTTCCCAGGTTGGTCTGTTTGGCGACACCATCGAGGACTTTTCCCAGCAGTTCTCGGTGTTGAAGCAGCAGACGGAGGCTATCCGGCACATCCTGCCCCGGCATGGCTCAAGATCCCACAATGTCTGCTCGTCGACAAGGGCGTCCCCCTGCGCTGACTGCACTGGCTCTGCCACAGCCTGCCCCCACTGCCCGGCCCCAGCGTGGAGCCCACCGCAGGAAGCAGACACCACCCGTCTCACGGCCGGCCACCAAGAACCCACGAAAGGCTTCGAAGCGCCCCTGAGATGGGTGACCCAGGGACAACGAAACCCACTGCTCTGGAGCTGGTAAGCAGACCACTCAATCCCCCAGTGGAGGGCCGGGAAGAGAATCTTTTGTTACCTTTTCATTTAATTTCACCACATGCCCAAGTGGCTGCAGTACCCAAGAGTTCAGCAAAAGAGCGGTTTCCTTGTTTCCTGGGTCACATACCCAGTGCGCACGGCCACGACCATTCCATTTTGGCAGGTTTGGCGCTCCAGCGGCGGTCTCCCCGCCCCTGCGCGCCCAGCTGTGGCACATGTGATGTGACAGTCTCCACGGGTCACGAGGACAGGCCTCTTCCTCCCCCATCCCAGGCTGTTCTGGGGGTGGTCACAAGGAGCCAGGTAAGTGCTTTGATGTCCCTGAGCTCAGAATGGCCACGACACGGCATGGCACCTCAGGCTCCACCCCGCCGTGAGGCCCCACCCGCCTGTACATCCGACGAGATTGTCCCCTTGGTCCCCCTCACCCGGAGCATGGACGCGTGGCTTGCGCTTTCCAACCTGTCACGATGGCTGGTCCGGACCGTCCATCTCGGCTTTGCAATTCAGTTCCCAGATGCATCTGCCCAGGTTCAGCGGCATCCACTTCACCTTGGTGTAGGGCGAGAATGCCGCTAGCTTGCGTGCGGAAATCACTAATCGGAGGGGTGCGATAGAGCCTGTCCCTCCGGCCGAGATGAAGAAGGAGTTTTACAGCCCCTACTTCATTGTACCAAAGAAAGGTGGTGGGTTGCAGTCAATCTTGGACCTGCGAGTACTGAACCGGGCTTTACACAGACTCCCGTTCAAGATGCTGATGCAAAAACACATTCTAGCGAGCGTCCGGCATCAAGATTGGTTCGCAGCGGTAGACCTGAAGGACGCGTACTTCCACGTCTCGATTCTGACTCGACACAGACCCTTCCTGCGGTTTGCATTCGAGGGTCGGGCGTATCAGTACAAGGTCCTACCTTTCGGCCTGTCCTTGTCCCCTCGCGTCTTCACGAAGGTCGCAGAGGCAGCCCTTGCCCAGTTAAGGGAAGTGGGCATTCGCATCCTCAACTGTCTCAATGATTGGCTAATCCTAGCTCACTCTCGGGATGTGTTGTGTGCACACAGGGACCTGCTGCTCTCACACCTCAGCCGACTAGGGCTTCGGGTGAACTGGGGAAAGAGCAAGCTCCTCCCGGTTCAGAGCATCTCTTTTCTCGGCTTGGAGTTGGACTCAGTCTCGATGACGGCGCGCCTCACGAACGAGCACGCACAGTCAGTGCTGACCTGTTTGAAGGCATTCAGACAGAAGACAACGGTTCCACTGAAACTGTTTCAGAGGCTCCTGGGGCATATGGCATCCTCAGCGGTGGCCACTTCACTCGGGTTGATGCATATCAGACAGCTTCAGCACTGGCTCCAGACTCGAGTCCTGAGATGGGCATGGTGCCACGGGACGCATTGCGTGGCCATCATGCCGGTCTGTCACCACCTCTTCAGCCCTTGGACCGACCTCACATTTCTTCGGGCAGGCGTTCTCCTAAAGCAGGTCTCCAGGCACGTCGTGGTTACGACAGACGCCTCAAAAATGGGCTGGGGTGCTGTATGCAACGGGCATGCAGCCGCCGGCTCCTGGACGGGCCCGCGGCCACGTTGGCACATCAACTGCCTTGAATTGTTGGCAATTCTGCCCGCTCTGCGGAGGATTCGGCCATTGATCCAGGGCAAGCATGTGTTAGTTCGGACAGACAACATGGTAACGGTGGCATACATCAACCGTCAAGGCAGTTTACGCTCCCATTGTATGTCACAACTCGCCCGCCGTCTCCTCCTCTGGAGTCAGCAGCACCTCAAGTCGCTGCGAGCCACTCACATCCCGGGCAACCTCAACACTGCAGCGGACGTGCTGTCACGATAGGTTACCCTCAGGGGAGAGTGGAGACTCCACCCTCAGGTGGTCCAGCTGATTTGGAGTCGATTCAGGCAGGCACAGGTAGACCTGTTCGCTTCCCAAGAATCCACCCACTGCCCGCTCTGGTACGCCCTGACCGAAGCACCTCTCAGTATAGACGCGCTGACACACAGCTGGCCCCCTGGACTATGCAAATATGCGTTTCCCCCAGTGAGCCTACTTGCACAGACCCTTTGCAAGGTCAGGGAGGACGAGAAGGAGGTCATCCTGGTAGCACCCTACTGGCCCACCCAGACATGGTTCTCGGACATCACACTCCTCGCAACAGCCCCCCTCCCCTGGCGAATTCCCCTGAGGAAGGACCTTCTTTCTCAGGCACGGGGCACCATCTGGCACCCATGACCAGACATCTGGAATATCCATGTCTGGCCCCTGGACGGAATGCGGAAGACTTGACTGGTCTACCACCCGCGGTGGTAGACACAATCACTCAGGCTAGGGCCCCCTCTACATGGTGCCTGTATGCCTTCAAGTGGCATCTGTTCACTAAGTGGAGTTCTTCCCGACACAAAGACCCCCAGAGATGCGCAGTAGGATTGGTGCTTTCCTTCCTGCAGGAGAGGTTGGAAGGGAGGCTGTCACCCTCCACCTTGAAGGTGTATGTAGCCGCTATAGCAGCACACCACGACACAGTGGACGGTAAGTCCTTAGGGAAGCACGACCTGATCATCAGGTTCCTGAGAGGTGCCAGGAGGTTGAATCCCTTCAGACCACGCCTCATTTCCTCAGGGGCCTTTCTGTAGTTCTTCAGAGTCTATGGAGAGCCCCCTTTGAGCCCCTGCAGTCAGCTGAGCTTAAGGCACTCTCTTTAAAGACTGCCCTCCTGACTGCACTCACTTCCATCAAGAGGGTAGAAGACCTGCAAATGTTCTCTGTCAGTGAAACGTGCCTGTAGTTTGGTCCGGGCTACTCTCACATGATTCTGAGACCCTGACCGGGCTATGTGCCCAAGGTTCCCACGACCCCTTTTAGGGATCAGGTGGTGAACCTGCAAGCGCTGCCCCAGGAGGAGGCAGACCCAGCCCTGACGTTGCTGTGTCCAGTGCATGCTTTACGCATCTATTTGGATCACACGCAGAGCTTTAGAGTCTCTGAGCAGCTCTTTGTCTGCCTTGGTGGACAGCGGAAAGGAAGCGCTGTCTCCAAGCAGAGGATCGCCCACTGGGTCATTGACGCCATAACAATGGCATATCATGCCCAGGATGTGCTGCCCCCGGCAGGGCTACGAGCCCATTCTACCAGAAGTGTGGCGGCCTTGACCAGTGGCGCCTCTCTAACATACATTTGCAGATCAGCGGGCTGAGCAACACCCAGCACATTTGCGAGGTTCTACATTCTCCGGGTGGAACTGGTTTTGTCCCGTATAGTGGCAGGCACAAGCAGGTATGTCCGGGACAGCTGGCCAGGTGTATCGCTTGCACATAGCGCCTTTCACCTCCCCTGAGCTGAAGACGTGTGCTGTTGACTCCCAGAAGTGTTCACAAACTGTGTTCCCTGGATGATTTCCTCTGAGCCCTGTGGCAGAGGAGTTTGCGGAGAAACTCGCTGCCAGCTCAGTACATGTGCTAACTAAGCCCTGTACTGGGGTAGGTGCTCCGCATGTGTTGGTTCCCCTTAGGTAACCCCATGCGATGTATATCTTCCACTAATTCGTTTCCCTGCTGGTAAACTGTGTCTTCCTTGGACAGAGGCCTCTCTGCCCCAGTCACCATGTTTGTAGAAACTCCTCCCCCGTAGGGTAGGACCTATCATGGGACTTCTCCACATGACATACTTCCGACAAAGCTCGGCAAGACCATGTGACGTATTTCCACTCAAAATCCCCCCCCCCATCTCTGGGCGGGGCGTGGTCTCCGCAGTGTTTTCCCCTTGGGAGGGACACCCCCCGACGCAGACACTTATGGCTCCCAGTCAGTTAACAAATTCCACTCTTTTTGGGGAGAGGAAAAAAAAGTGAGGATAAGAGGGCACGACTGGGCTAGCCTGTCTCTATCTTTTGGGCAGTTGACTTGTCCCCGAAGGGTCATTCGACACTCATAACAGCGTTGGGGGAGGTTACGTGTCAGCCTGGTGCGCTGGCTATGAGGCACACAGTGGTCTGCCCGTCACACACCACCAGTTCAAGTAACACAGTTCAGCCAGTTGTGGCATTTCATATAGGGACCCCTAGTGTCACTACATCAACACAACGTCGAGTGTGTGACAGATAGGGAACGTCCTGGTTACTTGCGTAACCTCCGTTCCCTGATGGAGGGAACGAGACATTGTGTCCCCCTGCCACAATGCTGGACTACCCGCTGAAATGGCTGGGACCTTGTCTTGGCTCCTCAGCACAAAACCTGAATGAGTGGTTGCATACCAGCTCCTTTTATACCCATATGTTCGGGGGAGTGGTATGCAAATACCACTCACCAATTTTCATAGTTTCGGGCTCCCAAGAGTGACCCCTAGTGTCACTACATCGACACAACATCTCGTTCCCTCCATCAGGGAACTAGGAAAGGAAGCAAGGAAAGGACATTAGGCACTTTAAGAAATGAGAACCACCCCAGCTCTCTACAAATCTTCAAGGCTCCTCTCCCCTATTCAGACTTGTGTTGTTTTTGTTATTGGTCTCTTTTGTTACAATTTAGTTTATGTAATTTCTACTATTACTTTGAATAAATTATAGTTTTTGAGTAGTCTTCCAACATGTAGCCTACCTTATTGTCGTGGCTTACGAGCCGACTGTGAAAATAAATTTGCAGAGTTCCAGGTTCTTCATCAGAAATTATGTCAAGTAATTTGTATTTGTATAGCACTTTTCATAATACACATCGTTTCAAAGAAGCTTCACAGAAAATTATGCTGTAATGTCTGTAATGTCTTAATTGTCATCATTGATTTTTATTGAAAAACGTAACTGAAATTCATGCTTATTAAATAAAATTAACATCAACATCAAACATAACATCAAAAATGTGCAATAAACTTATCACTGCGGGCTATAACTTTGGCACCACTTTGATTTTGCTTAAGAAATTATAGCAGAAATTAAACTAAGCTTTAAAAATTCTATTTTCACTTTACCGTAATTCCAAACATATTTAAATGTAAATACAGAGGATACAGTTTGTGGATTGATGAATTTTCCATATAACAAGCGTAACTGCAATCATGTGATTGATAAAAAGTCTTGCCCGTCCCCCGTGATTTAATTGTCATCCGAACGCATTTTTATCACAGAGGAGCCATGAAAATGTACTTTTACAGATGTCACCCTGAGAAACAATTACCATACAAAAAGGGCTTAAGAGTTTGTATAACTCCAACACAGGTTTCGCTATAAAACATAAATGATTACTTAATGGATTTTGTCTTATAATGCCTATTTTTCCCAGATATGTAGAATGCATATTTACTTATTTAAAAATACTACACAAAAATACTATTTTAAAGAGACTTTAAGAGACACATTTTCAGATAACAATATATATATGGGGTAAATTTGAGAGCATTTTGGGAAATTAAGAAATCTTCCAACATATTTTATACAATTAAAATGTATATATTTAATATAATGAAACTTACATAAATAAAAAAAAAAAAAAAAAAAAAATTGTTGACCAGCATTTGCAGCAATATTCATTAATAACAGAAGTGAATCTTGGCATAGGCAATATAGGCAGTCCCCTAGAGTGGCAGCATGCCCTGGGGTACCCTGATGGGCTGAACCCCTGCATCAGTGTTGTAAGTAAATACTAGCTTAATTACATTATATAATAGCATGACAGTAGTTCAGTTGTTTTCACAAAGTCTAACTTTTTGAGGAACTTACTTTTTCTGATAAGTAATGGTACAATGACAGGTATTATACCAAGGCAGTAATCAAACGTGTTTACCTAAACTGTCCTCTCTCTCTCCTGGGAATGGGAAGGCCATATGCATTTAAACATATCGTTAAGTTAATCGAGTGGTTTGTTCGGACAGTTCATGTAAATTAATTGGTTAAAATTAACAATTCATCAATTCACTTAAGCCCCTGTGCCACAGCCTTCCACAGACATGCCTTTGTGCTCAATGACAGATAAAAGGACCACAGCTAAAAAAAATTGTGAGGTTTTTAAAGGTTTCAAACGGTTTAACTTGACATAGCATCCTAAAAACACAGCACTTATGACTAGAGGCACTACAAACTAGTGAGATACAACACAACCAAAGTGAGACGCTCCAAAAGTGTCCGTCTAACACATGAGTACATAGACCAGCAATCAGAGGTGGAAAGTAACAAATTACAACTACGCTCGTTACAGTACTTGAGCACATTTTTCAAATTTTTCTGCTTTTTAAGTATAAATAAGTAATAGTACTTTTACTTGAATTGATTATTCAAGTATGCGGTGCCCCTGGAGCAGATAGGGTCAAGGGCCTTGCTCAAGGGCCCAACAGTGGCATCTTGGCAGTGCTGGGGCTTGAACCCCTGACCTTCTGATCAGTAACCCAGAGCCTTCACTGCTGAGCCACCACTGCCCCAAAACATACATTAGCAGAGGATGGTTTCGATCCATCGACCTCTGGGTTATGGGCCCAGCACGCTCCCGCTGCGCCACTCTGCTGAAACTCACCCCAGATAGGACTTGAACCCACAATCCCTGGCTTAGGAGGCCAGTGCCTTATCCATTAGGCCACTGGGGCTGTCCACTTCACTCTTTATCCTGGTTAGAGATAATTTTTTCAAAACAGTAATGCATGGAATACCATTCATCTCTCTAAAACAATAGACTTTAGGAGAAAATAGAATTTAAGGAGAAACGTGTTTCTTTTTGCCTATTTTTAAAACCAAAATTTGACTTGCAAGTGTAAAGCAACTTGTAAGAACTCAATACCTCAGCAAATGGGGGAAAAAAGCCCAAATGTATTGTGATTTCCGCATGGTAGCGAAACCATTTTCAATTGTTCTAATAATAAGAAAATATTCTTGAGTACCAAATTAACACTTTAGAATGCTTTTGTAAGGAATAGGTGACACAGTATATGTTTGCCATTATGGGTTAAGAAAATATGGAATAAATACCACTTAACAATTATTTCAAACTGTAATAATAATTTGCAATTAATGGTTTTGGCAGTATTTTTGATCAATTTCATGCATCCTTGGTGAAAGGAAGTATCAATTTGTTTCAAGAACAAAAACGTCTCTGTGTTCTAATAATGGAAGCGTATATACTATATATAATATAATTTTCATAAAGTAACTTGCAACATAATTACTTGAGTAGTTTTTCAGTACTTCTACTTGTACTCAAGTGAATTATTTCTTCAGTAGAAGTACTTTTACTTAAGTAAAAAAATTTATAAAAATCAAAGAAAATCAGTACTCTGTCCACCACTGCCAACAATAAAAACTAGAGCAGAGGGATGCAGGTCAATAATAGGGTTTTGTTCAATCATATTGAAATAAAAACAGGTTTACAACATTTTCACTTTTAAAGAGCACCTGTTATGTTTTTTAAACGTGCCTAATTTTGTTTTAAAGGTCTCATATAATAGATTTACATGCATCCAAGGTCAAAAAACACTTTAATTTGCTCATAATTTAAATTGCAGCATTACCTTATTTTCCCAGTGTCAAAAACGACTCGTTCAATGATCCGTTCTAAAGGATTCATTCTAAACTCCTCCTTTCAGAGAGACTACTCTGCTCTGATTGGTCAGATGTTCCAGTCTGTTGTGATTGGTCTACCACTTAGTGTAGTGTTTGAGGGCAGGTCAAAGCTGTTCACGAGCAGCCAATGGAGGCGGGTTTTTTGTTACCAAAATTATTGTCTAAATGTTTTTCTTGTCTTTTGCCACAATATTATGTAATTTATTTGAATAACCTGAATTATAATATTTATTAGGCCTGTTATATTTATAGTTATGTTAATTATTCTAAATTACCTTTATTTGTGGGCCTTTCTCAGTAAATATTGGTATGATTAATTGCAATTAATTAGATTAATCGGCACATCATTTACTTAATTTGATTAATGGAGCATCTTGCCTAGAGCACCATGTAAGTCAGGACCGCATCTGACTATTAATATCATCTAATTTTTCTGTAAATACTTTGTTGTTAATATAATAACATTTTTATGTGTTTTTGAATAATGTGTATTACAGTGCATCCGGAAAGTATTCACAGCGGTTAACTTTTTCCACATTTTGTTATGTTACAGCCTTATCCCAAAATGGATTAAATTCATTATTTTCCTCAAAATTCTACAAACAATACCCCATAATGACAACGTGAAAGGAGTTTGTTTGAAATCTTTTCAAATTTATTAAAAATAAAAAACGAAAAAAAAAAATCACATGTACATAAGTATTCACAGCCTTTGCCATGACACTCAAAATTGAGCTCAGGTGCATCCTGTTTCCACTGATCATCCTTGAGACGTTTCTACAACTTGATTGGAGTCCACCTGTGGTAAATTCAGTTGATTGGACATGATTTGGAAAGGCACACACCTGTCTATATAAGGTCCCACAGTTAACAGTGCATGTCAGAAGCCATGAAGTCCAAGGAATTGTCTGTAGACCTCTGAGACAGGATTGTATCGAGGCACAGATCTGGTGAAGGGTACTGAAAAATTTCTGCAGCATTGAAGGTCCCAATGAGCACAGTGGCCTCCATCATCCGTAAATGGAAGAAGTTTGGAACCACCAGGACTCTTCCTAGAGCTGGCAACCTGGCCAAACTGTGCGATCGGGGGAGAAGGGCCTTAGTCAGGGAGGTGACCAAGAACCCGATGTTCATTCTGACAGAGCTCCAGCATATCACTGTGGAGAGAGGAGAACCTTCCATAAGAACAACCATCTCTGCAGCACTCCACCAATCAGGCCTGTATGGTAGAGTGGCCAGACGGAAGCCACTCCTCAGTAAAAGGCACATGACAGCCAGCCTGGAGTTTGCCAAAAGGCACCTGAAGGACTCTCAGTCCATGAGAAACAAAGATTGAACTCTTTGGCCTGAATGGCAAGCGTCATGTCTGGAGGAAACCAGGCACTGCTCATCACCTGGCCAATACCATCCCTACAGTGAAGCATGGTGGTGGCAGCATCATGCTGAGGGGATGTTTTTCAGCTGCAGGTATTGGGAGACTAGTCGGGATCGAGGGAAAGATGAATGCAGCAATGTACAGAGACATCCTTGATGAAAACCTGCTCCAGAGCGCTCTGGACCTCAGACTGGGGCGAAGGTTCATCTTCCAACAGGACAATGACCCTAAGCACACAGCCAAGATAACAAAGGAGTGGCTCCAGGACAACTCTGTGAATGTCCTTAAGTGGCCCAGCCAGAGCCCAGACTTGAACCCGACTGAACATCTCTGGAGAAATCTGAAAATGGCTGTGCACTGACGCTCCCCATCCAACCTGATGGAGCTTGAGAGGTCCTGCAAAGAAGAATGGGAGAAACTGCCCAAAAATAGGTGTGCCAAGCTTGTAGCATCATACTCAAAAAGACTTGAGGCTGTAATTGGTGCCAAAGGTGCTTCAAAGTATTGAGCAAATGCTGTGAATACTTATGTACATGTGTTTTTTTTTTTAATTTTTTATAAATTTGCAAAGATTTCAAACAAACTTCTTTCATGTTGTCATTATGGGGTATTGTTTGTAGAATTGAGGAAAATGATGAATTTAATCCATTTTGGAATAAGGCTGTAACATAACAAAATGTGGAAAAAGTGAAGCACTGTGAATATTTTCCGGATGCACTGTAAAAATAAAATGCCTTATTAAAAACTGCACATTCAGCATATACATTTCTTTGAATTATATTCCATTTTAATTCTACTTCCTTAAAATTGTAATCATAATTGTGGATCCTGTTTGCTACCTCAATTCTTCAGTAGCTAAATTGGAATTCGAACGCATTCTTCTTGCTCGCACTCCTGGCATTAGGTCATCTATGGTCTCTATACAGTAGCTATTACTGAATTTGTCTAAACTCAGTTTCACTTTCAAGTCGGTCTCTTGATGATGCGTCAGTAGCTGAAGCTATGGGAACTCCTTGTAGGAGTGACGATCTCTGAAGCATGTATAGAATCATGCCAGTCTGTTGGAAGATGGTGCTGACACTTTACCCCTTAAGCACGGATACATCATAAATTGGGCAAATAAACTGGAGCATAGTGTCATTTCATCAGAAATGTTCTCCTTCAGGGTCGCAATTACATCTCCCCTTCTGCACTTCTAAATAGAGAGTGGATTATTTTAAATTGCCCTGTTGTGCTTCCAACAATAAGCATGTCCTTTGCATTATGGTGTATTTGAATGTATTGAATTGTATTGAGTGTTTCTTTGTTGCTAAATAAATTAAAAGAGCTGATTGTTTAGCACATCTTTTCCAGGATGGTGTAGAAGTGTTTTCCTAGCAATTTATCCCTCTGTCAGGCACAAGCACTGTTTGTTGTCCTGGGTCGAGCCCATGCTGAAGCAGTTCTCACTGAGATTGACCACATTCATTGTAAGTGCATAAAACTTATCTCCAAGTTTCGCTGCCACTGCCATTCTTTCCAGAGCTACATGAGCAGCTTGTTATAACTTGGTGCTCTCCCTATTCAGCAAAAGTTCAGGTTCTTGGGGCTGCTGCCTTCACAGTGTTGGTGACTGCCACAAATTTGGGGCTCCAGCCACCAGGATCTCTGCACAGGAAATGAGCAGGTCTATGGGCTGCCTGGTGTCAGTGCAGTGACATACCTGGCTGAATTTTCAGGGATCTGATTCTCATTTTCCCAGCTGTTGTGAACTGGTACAGAGAGTGCAACATCTCCTCTTAAACATTGGACAGTCTCTGCCTGTTTTTTTTACTGTTGTTGACTTCATGCCAGAAGACTGCCATGTCACAACACAGAGATTTAAGGCATGCACGTGGTTTCGTCTTGCCCTTGAGAGACCCGGGTGAAAAATATCACCATGTAACTAAGCAGCCCTCTATTAATCAGCCCTGGGAACGAGTTTGCGGGGTCACTTTATTGCCTGTCTTTGCTGTTATTAGTGAAGTTCCAAGTTGCAGCATAATCTTTTAAGTCATGTACCCACACAAAATGCACTGATTCACAAATTCCCAACACAGCCCACTTCATTGCGAGCCATGAGCGAGTTTGTGGCATGACGCAGGTCATTCTGGTGGCTGGTTTTACTATTGTTGGTGACGTACCAGAAGACTGCCATGTCGCAACAAATGAAGGACCACGTATACATGAGGCCTGCACATTGGTTAAGCCCTGGAAAGTTTCATTCACATTCCCAGGACAATGCTCTCACACTCTCATGAGAACATGATTGTGTTGGTCTTGTGAGTGCCCTTATTACTTGTAGCGACATGCCAGAAAGCTGCAATGTTTCAACACATGACCTCGTTGCGGCTGCATGAGGCTCACCAGCTTTAACTCCCTGGGGTCTGAGGGTGTTTTGGGCCCTGGAGAAGTTTTGACATGCCTTGACATTTGTGCTTTTTTCAGTTGCTTAAAAACATATTAATGGCTAAAGTCTGATAACACTGTATTCAGCACAAACTGGGCTACAATAATATGTTAGCAAATGTATGTACATGTTTGTATTTTTGAGAAGAATTTATGCATGGTTTTTGAATATTATAAATATTTTAAGTCACTGAAATAAGGCCATATAACACATACTAAACATTTGTTCTTATGTAAGACTTTTGAGAGACATCCTGATCACTCATTCATACAAAACAATATGGTCATTTAACTTTAGTAAGACACTTTTAGTGTTAGAAAGGCCATATGCAAGGAGGCGTGGATGATCATGAATATTGATATGATTCACACCTGAGGAGACAAAGACCCCTCCCCGAGAAAGAATGAATGTGAGGAGACTTAATGATTGAATGTATTGTTTGTAGCTTATTCACAATATCAAGTTTACATTGCAGGAGAATATTTGTTTTAAATTTGAATTAGTTTATTTAAAAGTAGACATTTTAAGCTTTCTTTAGACATATGTTTCATGTTTGTCTGATAAGTATTCGGGGAGTTTCAGTTCATTTTTGTGACGTGTTTCAGAAAGATGCTCTCAGAGACAGACGGCTGAAAGCACACCCTGTTTATTTTCTTTATTTTACAAAAGCACAAGGTTTTGTTGTTATTGTGAGTGTACACAAATAAAAGTAGACCCTTTATAGTCTCTAATGATGTCTTACACTTATCTGTATGCCCAAAAATGACGGAGTATTTTAAGTTGTTTCTGCTGTTATGAGGAAAAAATCCAGCAGGATGCGCCGGCACATCCGTCGACTCCAGAGGGTTAAACAACTCAGATGTAGATGCGTGCCGAAGTCTATCTTGGTGCCCAGTCTGCAGGTTTCCTTCTTGGGAATAAAACTTGACTCAGTGATTCTGTGATTTGGAGAACACTTTTGTTTTATCAGAAGGGTGTTGTGCTGGGCCATGTGTTCAGACTGGGCCAAGTTTTCACAATGAGCTCGAGCTGAGTGCCCTGTGCAACAGTTGCCAGCTTCCCAAAACGAGACAGGTACACAAGCCAGGGGGAGTTAGTTAATGCCCGATGTTGGATTTGGTTTGTTGTGTTCTCCTCTGGAGCAAGAAACATATCTGTCTACAGTATTTGTGCAATGCACGTACGTAGTCACCTGAACTGTGGGGAAGACTTGCTCTCGTGTCAAGGGGTCAAACTGAGGGAATGGAGTCTTCATCCTCAGACAGGACAGAGGATTTGGGAGGTATTTGGGAAGCCAAAGTGGACCTTTTTGCCTTTTCAGACACTATCCATTGTCGCCTTTGGCACTCCATGACACAATCTCCACTGGGTGTGAACACAATTTCTCACAAATGGCCTGCAAAACTCAAGTATGTGTTCCCGCCTGTCTGTTTGCTACACCAGGTGTTATGCAAAGTTTGGGAAGACAGGGAATCTGTGCTGTTGGTTGCACCCTAGTGGCCCAACCACCCTTGGTTTCCGGAGCTGGTAGAACATTTGGATGCTTCTCCATGGAAAATTCCTTTTAGGAGAGATCTGCTCTCTCAAGCTCAAGGCATGATCTGGCATTCCCAGCCAGAGCTGTGGGAACATGGCTGGCCCTTGATCTAGGCTTGTCAGACACTCAGGGGTTGCCGCAGTCAATGCTCGACATCAAATTAAAAGCCATAGCTCCGACAATGAGACTGCTCTACACCTTGAAATGGTGCCTTTTCTGTCGTTGCGCTTTTCTGAAGTTTCTGTCCCTGCCATAGCTGCCGGACATGACCCTTTAGGTGGTTTGTCACTAAGCAAACAGCCTTTGGTCAGCAAATGTTCAAATGGAGACAGATGGCTGATACCCTCTTTTCCCACTTCTGCCCCAGTCTGGGACATAACACTGGTCATGGAAGTGCTTACGGGAGCCCCGTTTCAGCCATTAGATGAGGTAAGCTTATACATACTCTTGTTGAACACTTCAGTAAAACATGTCATGGACCTACATGTCCTGTTGTCCAAGACTCTTGTTTTGAGTTTGGACTGGGCTTGTCAAAGGCAGTCCTTAAGAATAGATTATTTACTGAATTAGAAGTTACAGACACAGTGTCTCGTTCTCTCCTTTCAGGGAGCCAACGTTACATTTGTAACCGTGATGCTGTCTGGCAGATTGAAGTCACAGTGTTATCAGTTAGAGGCATTGAAGAAGTTATCAAGTCCTTGAAGATAAATGATCTTTGTATAAATCAAATGAGCTGTAGTTTGTACTCTCTTCATAGACCTCAAATATGAATTATTTTTCAATATTCAAAGCATTTTTTCCTCTTTTGAATGTCTGTCTTTTAATTTGTATCAGGATTAAATAAAGTATTCTAAAAGATGCAAACGTACAGTAATTCCTTCAAATCTGATTTCCTGAAAACACATGAAACCTAATCTTAGCAAAATACATCATGAGTCATGATCTTGCAATTTAAAATCCTTTAGAATATTTGCCTTATATTTCTAATAATAAAAAAGTCAGCCAATACAATTGCACAGAATAATGGTGCTGACAGCATGGGCTGCACGATTGTTGTGCTCTTTCAGCTCTGAAAGATGGACGGTAATACTTGCCAGATAAAAAGTCAAGAAGTATCCTTGGCAATTAATGATTTTAGTGGGACTAATAAAAAGAAATGTCAGCAACTTCCTGTTTTTGTAACCAACTCTCCAAAAATCACACAAACTCTCTTTTCAGAAAATTGGTCAGAACAATGTCGGTCCAACATCTAACAAAAGCTGTTGTGATGAATACTCGTATTGTATTGATAACCATACTAATCCAGAGGCAGTGCTGGGCAGATTACTTCTGAAATGTAGTCAGGTACTGATTACAAATTACACAACTTAAATTAAAATAAATGTACCTAAAAAGTATCATCTAAAATATTACGTAATGGGTTACCCCAGCTACCTGTTGCTCGTGCTCATGCTCGTGTACACTCCATAGGGATGCGAGCAAGCGAGCATCGACCAAAACAATGACGTAACATACAAAGGGACAACGTGATTCACCGGCATCATGCTGACAGATGAGGTAGCATAATTAAAATTACAGTTATGATTGTTTTACTACAATCTTTGAGACTAAACTAAAACTACTTATCAGCTAACATAGCATACTGATACACATATACAGCTACATACTACCTAACTATGCCAGACAGTTTACTGTTGCACTGTAGTTGTGTTGCACTATTGTATGTTTTGTATGTCATATGTTGTACTACGAATAAGAAACCATTTGCTTAAATTTATCCTGTATACCTAACTTTAGTATAAAGAGAAGATCGTTGAAATTATTAGAAAGTTACAAAGCAAGGTAGCTTGCAATTCGTCATCGTTAGCAGGCAAGATCAAGTTAGCTAAAATTACACAGATTAATTATGGCACTATATTTCACATGCTTTGCAGTTATGTAAGCTTACCTGTCCAATAAGAAGAATGCCAATTCAGGGTCGGTTCTGATCCCCAAAACCGAACGAAGGTCCCTCAAGGAATCAAATGCCCTGCCGATGTTCACTCTAGTTTTCTCTCAACCATGATCACGTTCCTGCTTAGCTAGACTTGATTCAGTAGATAAATGTTCTGTTTTTTTTTTGTGTTTTTTTTTGTTTTTTTGTGTAGGAGTCGGTGTTGTGCTGGGAGCTGGACGTTTGCTGGATTCCACCTCTAAGATAACGTTACCTAGTGTTGCAGTTTGTTGTCTGTTGGAAGAGAAGCACTGAGTCAAGGCTCTCGGGAGCGTGCATAAATGTCACATCCGTTGGATATTCCTGACAAAAGCGACCCGCTCCCTTCGCATGAAAATCAATCTACAGGCTTTAATAGGCAACCTAGGAAGTCCGGGAAGGGCTCATTTTTTAAGTTGCGTTGCAAGCCGTTCACACATTGCCAAAAAAAATGCAAATATTACATGAAATTTTTACATATTGCACCTTTAAACATTAGGAAACATAAAATAAAATAAAAAATTTAGATTTGTCAGTTGCTGAGTAAAAAAAAGTCATACAATTAATGTTACTAAAGATAGAAGACAATGAGAACATGCTTGTATTCTTAATTTGAAAAGAACTGTTGTTATATAGGGAATCAGGAATATGAATTGGACTTTTTGGGTTACCCTAGCAACCACTAGGGGTCACTATTCTTGTTCACTTCTTGTCTTTCGTTTGCTTATGGGATTTGTAGTTATTTTTCTTGTCTTTGTTCAATGGTTCTTGTGTTTATTAGTTCCAGGTGTTCCTTGTTTTCTCATTAGTTTCTTGTGTATTTAATCCCTGTGTTCCCTTGTGTTCTTTGTCAGTTCTTGTCCTTTGTGGATGTAGTGTTTGCGGTTTTTCCCCTTGTCTCTAGTGTTTGCGGTTTTTCCCCTTGTCTCTAGTGTTTGCGGTTTTTCCCTTGTCTCTAGTGTTTGGTTCTCTTGAGTTTCCAGTGTTTTTGCATTTCTTTAATTAAAAGCTGCATATAGTAGTGATGGGTGCTTTCAAAACACTGCTTCATGCAGCTTCGAAACTTCTACGAATCATTTGTTTCGAACCAATGCTTTGGAGCGCATATAAAACTGGCCAAGTCACTTGATTTCAGCAAACAAGGCTTCAGTACCTCACACTGTTTAGAAACTGTTTACGGTTACGCTAGGTGGTGTTGATCCTGCACTGAAACACTGAATCACTGATAAATGCAGGCTGTAACTGTTCTTGAATCAGTTCAGCAATAACTTGGGTCTATAAAGCCAGAGTGATTCAAACAAGAGTTGCTGATTTTAATTTTGTCATTTTAATTTTACTGTTGATCACCTTGAGTTGTGTTCCCAAAGGGGAAAAGAAAAGTCCAAATGTTGTGTTTATGAGAGAAATCTGAGAGAGAGACATAGGTATTTTGTAATATTTAAAGAGATTTATTTGTTTTACAAACTGATAATCTGGAATTTGGACTATTGTACTGTACATATAGCACCTTCACTTTTTTGTATTTAGTATACACATTTTGCTAGAAATGCTGCATCGTGTAGTGGTTAACACACTCTGCAATTCATTTACAGGACTTGTTAGGTTAATGAGAACCCACTCTGTCTGTGTGCAACTTATTACCATAATGTATCCTTTTCAAATGTTTATTGCACAATCTGTCAAAGCATAAATATTTGTCAAACTTATATAAATGTTTATACAAAACAAAGTGTTGTTTTACAAATATATATATATATATATATATATATATATATATATATATATATATATATAATGCTTCAGTTTTTAAAATCATTTTAAAACAGTAATAACAAGGCTAACTTGTATACAGTACTGTGCAAAAGTTTAAGGCACATAAGATGTTTCACAAAATTTGTCTTAAGATGGTTATTTATATCTTCAGCTTTAGTGTGTCAATAGGAAATATACATTTTAGACTCCCGAACATCCCTTTTGCAAATAAAATAGAATAGAAGAACAGTAAGCCCTGCACCAGATGGCATGGCCCCCACAGAGTCCCCCACTGAACATCAAGTCAGTCTGGGATTACATGAAGAGACAGAAGCAATTGAGACAGCCTAAATAGATAGAAGAACTGTGGCAAGTTATCCAAGAAGCTTGGAACATCCTACCTGCAACAACCAAGAAAAACTGTGTCCAGGTGTACCTAGGGGAATTGGTGCTGTTTTGAAGAGGTGATCACACCAAATATTGATTTAGTTTTTATATGTTTACTGGACTTTGTATGGCATTAAGTTATTGCATTATTGCATTATTTAAACATCCTCACTATGCAACATTTTTCACAAGTGCCTACAACTTTTGCACAGTACTGTATGAAGGTCTACATATTCTCCCAATTTTATATTATACAGTATATATTTCAGGATATTGTAGACAAGCATAAAACATATATGACAAATACAGGGCAGTAAATAATTTCCAATGCATTGTGTTATTGTAGCTGCTTTTGACTCGAGTCTTCTCACTGCATTTACACGCCTATGACTCAGCGTGCAGCGTTTCGAGCACTTCAGAATAGTGAATCATTTTCCAAAGTAATTGGTTCAGTTGACTCAAAGTTTTGGAAAGCTTAGTTTCTGCCATCACTAGCGTTTAGATCCTGTGCTCTTGAATCATCTCTCCACAACATTACAGAAGAACTAACGAAAATATGGATCTAGCAGCTGAATTTGGCAAGCAATGTCAGGCAGAAATCCCTTTCTGGGAATATTCTGTGTGCTTTTACGCCATTGCCAGCCGATCTAACTGGGAAGACTCCTACCTCACATCCATTTTCTGGATAGGTCTCAATTATTATGACAATACAATTTGGCCAGAGATGGGAGACCTCACATGGAGGGAGTACATCAAATTCACTCTGGAGTGTATACCCTTCATGTGAACATAACACTGCCTTGACTGCTGAGTCCCCGTCTGCCTTGAACGCTGTATCCCCGCCTTGACATTTCCCTGGTCACCCTCTGATCATCTGCCTCCTGCAGCTATGTCCCCTGAGCCTCTTCCACCTGTTGCCTCGCCCCCTAATTTTCCACTGCTCTGCCCCAGAGTCTCTTGAGGCTCTGCCCCAGAGACTCCTGCAGCTCAGCCCCCAGAGTCTCCTGTGGCTCCACCCCCATAGTCTCCAGTGGTTCCACCCCAGAGTCTCCAGGTGCCTTGCTCTCTGAGTCCCTAGTGCCTTGCTCTCTGAGTCCTCTAGTGCCTTGCTCTCTGATTCCCCAGCTGTCCTGACCTCTGAGCCCCCAGCTGCCCTGCATCTGAGCCCTTTGATTACCCTGTTGCCTGGACCATGCCAACATCTCCTGTTTCCTGGACCCTGCCAGCCTCTCACGGCTGTCTGCTGTGTTCCTAGTGGTCACTCTCTGCCTTACTTGGTCAACCCTGGTCTCC
Organism: Myxocyprinus asiaticus; assembly: GCF_019703515.2. Classification (NCBI taxonomy): domain Eukaryota; kingdom Metazoa; phylum Chordata; class Actinopteri; order Cypriniformes; family Catostomidae; genus Myxocyprinus; species Myxocyprinus asiaticus. The sequence goes on along the minus strand of NC_059363.1, from coordinate 38,166,454 downwards.
TTGACATCCACCTGGTCCACCTTGGACTTCTTGTTGTCTGTTTGGTCCGCCCTAGACTCCTGGCCATCTGCCTGGTCCACCCTGGTTTCCTGTACGTCCACCAGGTCTGCCCTAGACTCCTGGCTGTCCACCTGGTCCGCCCTGGTCTCCTAGCCATCTGCCTGGTCCACCCTGGTCTCCTGGCCATCCGCCTGGTTGACCATCAACTCTTTCCCATCCTCCTGGTCCCCCATGGTCTCCAGCATCAGCTCCTGATCACTAGTGGTCTCCTGTTGCCACGCCTGGTCCGCCCTGCTCTCATGGCTGCCCACTGGATCTCCTGTGGTCTTCTGCTCTGCCCGAGCCCCTGTGGTCTCCTGTTTCACCCAAACCTCTGTGGTCTCCAGGTCCATCTGGATCCCCTGCTCTGTCCAATCCCCCTTGGTGTCCTGCTCACCCATGGTCCCCTGCTCCTGTTATGAACTATTTAGAGTGTGTGTCTGTGTGCATGTGTGTGTTTAGGAGTGTCAGGAGCTGCTCATTAAAAAGGGGGCTCTGTAAGGGTTACCCTGGAGACCACTAGGGGTCACTATATATGTTTCTTTTTCACTTCTAATCTTTTGTGTGCTTATGGGTTTTGTAGTTCTTTTCCTTGTCTTTGTTCATTGGTTCTTGTGTTTATTAATTCCAGGTGTTCCTTGTTTTCTTATTAGTTCCTTGCTTATTTCTGTGTTCCCCTGTGTTCTTTGTCAGTATTTTTTCCTTCATGGATGAAGTGTTTGATGTTTTCTCATGTCTATAGTGTTTGATTTTCTTGAGTCTCCAGTGTTTGTTTTGCATTTCTTTAATTAAAAGCTGTGTCTAGTTCCTGTGATCTCGAATCATCTCCTCACAACATTACACTTTGAAAGCAATAATAATAAAATTACTGTAGATTAGGGCTGTCAATCAATTCAAATTTTTAATTGAATTAATGACATCATGCTGATTAACTAATTGAAATTATTGCAATTAATCACATACATAATTATTTGCTGAGAATGGCCCCCAAATAAAAATAATTCATATAAATAATGCATAATAATTCAAAATATCTAAATACAGTATAATATGTAGGGTCTATAATAAAGATATATTACAGATTGAAATTCTGTTTGAAATAAATTGCATTATTGTGGCAGAAGTAGTGAGAATCACCCTGGCACCAACTGAAATGAACTGGGCCTCACACAAGACACCAAAGTATGTGTTGATTTTTGATCACACTTCACTTAAGGTGTATTTGTGTGTGATTATTAATAGCAGACAGCCCCTCCCTCCATCCTCGGGGCACCAGCTAAGGAGTTTCACCTTAACAGTAAAATATATATATATATATATATATATATATATATATATATATATATATATATATATATACAGTTGTGCTCAAAAGTTTGCATGCCCTGGCAGAAATTGTTACATTTTGGCATTGATTTTGAAAATATGACTGATCATGCAAAAAAAAATCTTTTATTTAAGGATAGTGATCATATGAAGCCATTTATTACCACATAGTTTGTTGGCTCCTTTTTAAATCATAATGATAACAGAAATCACCCAAATGGCCCTGATCAAAAGTTTACATACCCTTGAATGTTTGGCCTTGTTACAGACACACAAGGTGACACACACAGGTTTAAATGGCAATTAAAAATTAATTTCCTACACCTGTGGCTTTTTAAATTGCAATTAATGTCTGTGTATAAATAGTCAATGAGTTTGTTAGCTCTCATGTGGATGCACTGAACAGGCTAGATACTGAGCCATGGGGAGCAGAAAAGAACTGTCAAAAGACCTGTCAAAAGACCTGTGTAACAAGGTAATGGAACTTTATAAAGATGGAAAAGGATATAAAAAGATATCCAAAGCCTTGAAAATGCCAGTCAGTACTGTTCAATCACTTATTAAGAAGTGGAAAATTCGGGGATCTCTTGATACTAAGCCAAGGGCAGGTAAACCAAGAAAGATTTCAGCCACAACTGCCAGAAGAATTGTTCAGGATACAAAGAAAAACCCACAGGTAACCTCAGGAGAAATACAGGCTGCTCTGGAAAAAGACGGTGTGGTTGTTTCAAGGAGCACAATACGATGATACTAGAACAAAAATTTAGCTGCATGGTCGAGTTGCCAGAAAGAAGACTTTACTGCACCAATGCCACAAAAAAGCCCAGTTATAATATGCCCGACAACACCTTGACACGCCTCACAGCTTCTGGCACACTGTAATTTGGAGTGACGAGACCAAATAAGAGCTTTATGGTCACAACCATAAGCGCTCTGTTTGGAGAGGGGTCAACAATGCCTATAGTGAAAAGAATACCATCCCCACTGTGAAGCATGGTGGTGGCTCACTGACGTTTTGGGGGTGTGTGAGTTCTAAAGGCATGGGGAATCTTGTGAAAATTGATGGCAAGATGAATGCAGCATGTTATCAGAAAATACTAGCAGACAATTTGCATTCTTCTGCACGAAAGCTGCGCATGGGATGCTCTTGGACTTTCCAGCATGACAGTGACCCTAAGCACAAGGCCAAGTTGACCCTCCAGTGGTTACAGCAGAAAAAGGTGAAGGTTCTGGAGTGGCCATCACAGTCTCCTGACCTTAATATAATCGAGCCACTCTGGGGAGATCTCAAACGTGTGGTTCATGCAAGACGACCAAAGACTTTGCATGACCTGGAGGCATTTTGCCAAGACGAATGGGCAACTATACCACCTGTAAGAATTTGGGGCCTCATAGACAACTATTACAAAAGACTGCACGCTGTCATTGATGCTAAAGGGGGTAATACACAGTATTAAGAACTAAGGGTATGCAGACTTTTGAACAGGAGTCATTTCATTTTTTTCTTTGTTGCCATGTTTTGTTTTATGATTGTGCCATTCTGTTATAACCTACAGTTGAATATGAAGCCCATAAGAAATAAAAGAAATGTGTTTTGCCTGCTCACTCATGTTTTCTTTAAAAATGGTACATATATTACCAATTCTCCAAGGGTATGCAAATTTTGAGCACAACTGTATATACAAATGGACCATTCAGTAAATTAAAATTATGTAAATCAGAGAGAGTTGGGCATTTGAATAATCTGAAGGATTTGTGAGATTCCCTAACCCTTTAGAGCTCTTCTGCATCATCAACACAAGGAACATGCAGTTGTAAGAAAATGAGTTTTATTAACAAAAAGATAATCAAGAATAACTAACAAAAACTACAAAATGGCACTAATATGTTAAAGAATAATATAAATGAATAGGTAAAGAAAAGTGCTTAGGTGGTTGAGTTGGATGTAGAAATGGCAAAGTATGACTATTATCTTTGAAAGATAAATTGCTCTTTCTCTGTTAATAAATAAGATGAAAATCTTATTCCTAATTAAACAAATAACAAAGATTTTGTAAGACATTTGATACACAGGTTATGTAATCTAAAGAACATTAGAAAATCAAAAACTGATAATATACACTAATGCCAAGGTATCTGGAGAGAAGTTTGGTTAGTGATATATTTACGTTCTGCTTGATCGATCAATGAGTTTGGTGATGGCGATGTCTTCCACTGGGGCTCAGAGCCACGTTACAGCCTTGGACACGAAGGAGCTGAGGAATTCTTATCTCTTGGGAGCCGAGAACCGAGAGAGTTCTTGCAATCTGGAACATGCAGATGCACAAAACTTGAAGAGAAGGTTTGCTCACCAGAGCTAAACCTTGTCGCTGTAGTTATCTCCCTGGTATAGGTATTCCGAACTTGGTGTTGCAACAGTCTCTTGTAGTGAGACTTGGTACTTTGTCTCTCGGATGGAGACTAAGAACGTTGGATGAGCTGTTATCCTCTCTCTGTCATAGAGTGAGACCAGAATGGAGAAGTATTATAGAAGTGTATCCTGTTAACGACCCTCTGGATGGGGACTCAGGACCAAGGTGTTTTCTATTTTGTTGCATCTCCTACCACTCAAGCCGGAGATTCAGAATGTTTTTATTATTCTGTTATTGCTCCCAAATTCGAACAGCCGGTAACTCAGAACAAAGGTGTGGTCATTCGAAGGTTAGTTTTATACCTTCCTAATGAGGAGGAGATTTCAGTTTGGCGCCTTCCTGTTTGAAGGTTATGATTGGGTGGTAAGATGAGAGGTGGAACACACAGTGTGGCCCATCCTTCCTTCTATGTGTGAAGCTTTTGCATAAAGTTTTTTTTTTTTTTTTTTTTACAAGTTTTTCTATGCATTGTTTCCTTTCCAAACTTCTTTAAAAATACTCTTGGCATTTTTCCGAAGACATGCAAATATGCTATTGAAAAACTAAATATTACACATGCATTAATTTATTCCACCATAGTTCAGTTTGTGTGAACTATAGTGATAACTGAACAACTGCAATTTACATAAAGAGTTCTGTGAACAAACATGAATTTAACATGAGCAGTTGGTGTCCATTTTAGGATTAAAAGTTTGTGTGTAAAGATTTGTCTTTGTGGCTTCTTTGTTTCAGCTTTTTCCACATGGTAAGTTAATGCTGCTTCGAGAGGTCTTGAATAATTTTTATGGTCATTCTCACCTCTGGTCTTAGGGCAAACCTTAGGATGGGGGGTTTGAGAGGTTGCTAAGAAACCACTCATGGACCAATGAGAAGTCTTTTCCAACATGTTGGAAGGTCCAGGGCCTTCCTTTCTGAAGTATCTGGTAGTTGTTCAAGCAGCTTATCTGATGGCTGTGCTTGACATTTGTTTGTGCTGGTCCTGCCATGATCCAATAAAAATGGAGCCACACTTCTTTGCCTTGACAGTCAGGGAGGGGCTCTGCCATAAACTGGCTCCTGGAATGTCATCTGGTCCGATTGTTCACCACACAGTTGAATAAAGCATTGGTTAAACAATACAAAAAGTTGCTCAAGAACTCAATATATTGTTTGTTTTATTCTCATATAATTAAACAAGCCTACAGTTGACAGCTCTCTGTTTTGCATTGAGATTGTCAATGTTTACAGTTCTCACAGTATGAGATCTTAAGTTCCGTCTGTGCTATTTTTAAATGTCGCTCTATGTACAATACATGTGCATGCCTCAGACGGACCCATTTTGAATGTCTCACTGGTATTCAGCGACATAAACGCTGCATTTTTAGGACGCTGTGCCAAGATAAAAATAGTTTAAACATTTAAATCGTGTCTCAAGGTTCCTGTGTTCTGTTGTGCTTCGCCCACCTGTTGTGCTTCCTCCTAAGTGAATGGTTCTCATTCTGAGGCTGTGCTGCTTGTAAGGGTTGTTGAGATGTACTGCCAGCCATTGACACGGCTCGTCAAAACAAATGCTTCAAGCTTGAGTTGCTCATATGGTAGGAAAATCCATACTTTTATATTTAGAATATACAGAACCTCCAAATGCTTTTAAAAATTGGATGTGAAGTCAAAAGGTTTTGTAAGGCAAAAGTTATTTTCCCCTCTTTGAAAGTCTCTTTGAAAGTAATGTTATTTCTATGTGTTCAAATGAGGAACAAGACAACACTTCAAAGTCTGTAGTTCTAACTGGTTAGGCCTAGGGCAGAAACAATGCTAAATGCGAAATAATAAAATGAATCTTACCATATAATCATGCAAAGTTAGGACAGCACATTAAATAGGCCTATTAACTTATCAACTAAAAGGGAGGAGAAAACATTTTCCATGTTTTTTAACGTTGTCATGGTCATTTTGTTGTGCATTGCAGTGCTCTCTTTTGAGAGCATGAAGTCATCAAAATTCAATAGACATTTAGAAACCAAACACTCAATAATTTTGCATATTGTACACAGTAAAAATACAAAAAATACTTGAGGCACCATTTGGGTTTCCCTACATGCCACGGCAGCAGAATCCTATGGAGAACGTTTAAGGCACCCTACAGAGGACCTCAGATATCCTATTTATGTACTCAGTGAACTTCAAGAAAAATGTCAAGTGCCTCAAAGTCATTCCCTTATGATGGGCAGTCAGAGTTCTTGAAGGAACTAAAAGTATTTTTCTCAGAGAACTGAAAGGGTGACTAGAGGTTCTCCAGAGGGGTCTACCAGTGTGGCATATGAGGATATTGCCTCAAATTTATTTTAATTTTTACAGTGGGTAATATTAATCACTTTCAATCCTTGATTTTAAGGTAATTTTTGTTTAATTTAGTACAGTAAACATTTTTGGTACTGTGTTGGGTTGCCACTTGATGTTCATTGTTAAATCTGGGTCCTGATGTAGAACCAGTTGTAAAACCATGGTAAAACCAAATGTCACCCAGCAGAAATATGCTCACAACTGGGTTTCTGCTAGTTAAAAAACTTGTTTGCCTCACAATAAGCATCAGTCTGTGTTACAGAAAATATCAGAGAGGATCTGTTCTGCATAGCAAGCCCATTTCAAATTCCTTGCTCTGGTTTTTTTCACTTCACAAAGAGGAGCAAGATAAGTGCATGTGCCCAATGGCAGCAAAGTATTAGTGCAAGCTGTGCCACACCACCCCTCACCCACCTCCACTAAAGCCAATTACAGCATACACATACATTTAATGGAATATTCATTTTCAATTTTACCCCTGTGTAAGACTTGTAGGAATTACACAAAAACTGAAATTGGACAACTGTAAGCAGATGCGGCTCAGGAATGTTAATGACCATTCAGTGCATTAAATTCCAATCTTCCATGCCTAGAGCGGTCACAGAATTCACTGACATATGTTCATTGCAATGCTGTTATTCCAAAAGTAATAAATCATTTTAAAAAGATGAAGGTTCAATTTAAGTTTAAGTTTAAATCTCCAAAACATGCCTGAATCACCATAAATGCTCAAACTGCAACCAATGAAGTCTACAGTATAATGCCTTGAGTAGAGAACCAATCAATTGAACTGTAAATGCCATGGAGCCCTTCACTACTATATGTGTGTGTGTGTGTGTGTGCGTGCGTGTGTGTGTGTGTTACACTGGCAGCCAAAAGTTTGGAATAATGTACAGATTTTGCTGTTTCAGAATGAAATTGGTACGTAATTTACCAAAGTGGCATTCATCTGATCACAAAGTATAGTCAGGACATTACTGATGTAAAAAACAGCACCATCACTATTTGAAAAAAGTCATTTTTGATCAAATCTAGACAGGCCCCATTTCCAGCAGCCATCACTCCAACACCTTATCCTTGAGTAATCATGCTAAATGCAAATTTGGTACTAGAAAATCACTTGCCATTATATAAAACACAGCTGAAAGCTATTTGGTTCGTTAAATGGAGCATAACTTTGTCTTTGTGTTTGTTTTTGAGTTACCACAGTATGCAATAGCCTGGCATTTCTTAAGGTCAATATTAGGTCAAAAATGGCAAAAAAGAAACAGCTTTCTCTAGAAACTCATCAGTCAATCACTGTTTTGAGGAATGAAGGCTTTGAAGGAAGATTTCATACAAAGGTGTACACTACAGTCTTCAAAGAAAAAGGACAACTGACTCTAACAAGGACAGAAAGAGATGTGGAAGGCCCAGATGTATAACTAAACAAGAGGATAAGTACATCAGAGTCTCTAGTTTGAGAAATAGATGCCTCACATGTCCTCAGCTGACAGCTTCATTGAATTCTACCTGCTCAACACCAATTTCAAGTACAACAGTAAAGAGAAGACTCAGGGGTGCAGGCCTTATGGTAAGAACTGCAAAGAAAAAGCCAATTTTGAAACAGAAAAACAAAAAGAAAATGTTAGAGTGGGCAAAGAAACACAGACATTGGACAGCAGATAATTGGAAAAGAGTGTCATGGATCTTGACCCCATTGAGCTTTTGTGGGATCAGCTAGACTGTAAGGTGCGTGAGAATTGCCCGACAAGACAGCCACATCTATGGCAAGTGCTACAGGAAGTGTGGGGTGAAATGTCACCTGAGTATCTGGACAAACTGACAGGTAGAATGCCAAGGATCTGCAAAGCTGTCATTGCTGCACGTGGAGGATTTTTTCGAGAACTCTGAAGTAGTTTAAGAAGTTCTGATTTTTTTTTCAAACTGTAATAGTAATTTTTCACGTTATTAATGTCCTGACTATACATGTACATCAGCCACAACATTAAAACCACCTACCTAATATTGTATAGGTCCCCCTCATGCCACCAAAACAGCACCAACCCGCTGAGCTATTCTTCTCACCACTATTGTACAGAGCGGTTTTCTGAGTTATTGTAGACTTTGTCAGTTCAAACCAGTTTGGCCATTCTCTGTTGACTTCTCTCATTTCTGTCCACAGAACTGCCGTTCACTGGATTTGTTTTTTTGTTTTTTTTTCACCATTCAAAGTAAATTCTAGAGACTGTTGTGCATGTAAATTCCAGGAGATCAGCATTTACAGAAATACTGAAACCAACAATCATCCATGTGATTATCTAATCAGCCAATCGTGTGGCAGCAGTTCAGTGCATAAAATCATGCAGATACGGGCAGGGATGGGGAGTAACGAAATACATGTAACGGGATTACGTATTAAAATACAAAATATAAGTAACTGTATTCCACTACAGTTACAATTTAAATCATTGGTATTTAGAATACAGTTCAAAAAAGTATTTTGATTACTGAAGAGATTACTTTGCATTTTATTGTCATTTGTTTCATTTAATATTTAGATGGAAAAATGTATACATATAAATGATGCGATCCAGAGTGCATTTGAACAGCGGTGAAACACTTAAGTTGTGTTACATTCATACGAGCAGACAGAGAAGTAAGTTCGAAGTATGTTTGGAGCACAAGCAATAGAAATAAACCTTGTGTAAATTGTCAGCTTTACGCAAAGATAAAATGCTATCTCTAGCCATTTTACATGCACATGTTACCAGGAACGATCATATTTGTTTTTATCAAGAAAATTCACGTTGGATCATAATTTATTTTTTCTAGTATATTAGGGCAAAAATCGTATTCTTGATAGTAATTTTTTTATTGTTTTTCTGTAAAAATATCTGAAAATTCTTCAAGATCAATTTGATTTGTCTTGTTTTGGGAACAACACTGCATATGATATTTAGGTTTTTCAGAGAATGTATTTTTAACGTGTATTTTGTCTTACTGTACTGGCAGAGTTTTTATAGTCAAAACAAGTGAAAATATCTACCAGTGCTGAAGAAGTAATCCAAAGTATTTAGAATACGTTACTGACCTTGAGTAATCTAACGGAATACATTACAAATTACATTTTACAGCATGTATTCTGTAATCTGTAGTAGAATACATTTCAAAAGTAACCCTCCCAACCCTGGATGCGGGTCAGGAGCTTCAGTTAATGTTCACATCAACCAGCAGATTGGGGCAAAATGTGATCTCAGTGATTTGGACCATGGCATGATTTTGGTGCCAGAAGGGCTGGTTTGAGTATTTCTGTAACTGCTGATCTCCTGGGATTTTCACGCACAACAGTCTCTAGAATTTATTCCGAATGGTGCCAAAAACAATAAACATCCAGTGAATGGCAGTTCTGTGGATGGAAATGCCTTGTTGATGAGAGAGGCCAACAGAGAATGGCCAGACTGGTTCGAACTGACAAAGTCTATGGTAACTCAGATAACCGCTTCCATTCCTTTTGCTAATTGAATAGAATAGAAGAACAGGGAGCCCTGCAACAGATGGCATTGCCCCCACTGAGCCCTCCACTGAACATCAAGTCAGTCTGGGATTACATGAAGAGACAGAAGCAACTGAGACAGCCTAAATAGATAGAAGAACTGTGGCAAATTCTCCAAGAAGCTTGGAACATCCTATCTACCAACAACCAAGAAAAACTGTGTCCAGGTGCACCTAGGAGAATTGGTGCTGTTTTGAAGGCAAAGGTGGTCACACCAAATATTGATTTAGTTTTTTTTATGTTTACTGGACTTTGTATGATGTTAACTGATAAATAAAAACTTTTTATGGCATTATTTTTGAAGATATTCTCACTATGCAACATTTTTCATAAGTGCCTAAAACTTTTACACAGTACTGTATATAGTATATATGTGCGTGTGTGTGTGTTTGTGGGTGGGTTTGGGTGATTTACGAGGACATTTGTTTAGGTTACAAACTGATAATTACAAGGGTATTATGCTATAAATGTCATTTATGAGGACATTTCTAGTGTCCCCATAATTAAAATCGCTTAAACATACTAAACGATGTTTTTCTGAAAATGTAAAAATGCAGACATTTTTTTGTGAGGGTTAGGTTTAGGGGAAGGGGTTAGAATCTATAGTTCGTACAATATAAAAATCATTATCTCTATGGAGAGTCCTCATAAGGATAACCATATCAACGTGTGTGTGTGTGTGTGTGTGTGTGTGTGTGCGTAGAAGACAGAAACGGGTATAGGTTTGGTTTTAAATAACATGATATATGCGTTATATGCATGTTAACATGATATTTTTACTCTGAACGTACTCTTCTCTGCTATTGCAAAGAAACTGCATGAAATAAATTGTCAAACCAAGCATCCCACAAGTTGTTTTATTCCTCATTTTGTGCGTGTTTTCTGGCTCTTGATATGCTTTGTGAATGATAATAGCTTACGAAGTTGTTATCCCACTCATTCAGCAAAGTTAGACTGATATACTACCAAACTATTTTGAACCTCTGCAGGGCCATTTATGTCTGCACTTGAATTCTGCTGCTCTCTCATTGCTCTGCAATTTATATTTCATGGTACAGTGACTGTGCACAATGACAGCTCTCATCAACTGTAAAACATACAACTTTATCTTCAGAAGACTCAGGAAGACTACCGACCCTGGACGCTACTGGGCATCAACAAGGTCACTATGGCATTACGTATGAACACCCACAGATTAGCAAGGCATAAGAGGGGGCAATCAGTGACATAATGCTTTGAGAGCATGTGGATTCATATACAATGAATTCTAATTAATGCTAACTGCCTCATCAAAGAAGGTCAAATGAACATGACTGATGTTCTAAATGCTCAAGGGTTTGTAGCTGATATAGAACAATGGCAATGAAATAGAAGGACACAGAAACAGAAGGCTTGGGTTACATTAGCATTCTTTTCCACTGAGTTTGACTGCAACAGTGCTTTCCCAGCTGTCAGGTTTTATGAGCAGCTCAGCCTCGCTTTAGGAACTCAGTAAGATTGCTCTGCCTGACTGACTGCAGAGCTTTATGGCATTGTGACAAAAGACACAACACAATTATTGTCCATTACCCAGGCGACCGGGACTGAATGAAAGGGAGCACACTAGTGTGGCCCTACTGATGGATGTGATTCTGCATGCAAATGCATTCAGCATCCCTGAATCATGTCACACCTTGTGCATTCAGTCTGGGTGATTCATGCTTCGTGCCAGCGTTAAGGCATATTCTTACAGTTCTACGAAGAAGTACAGGGCAGTAAATGTCATAACTTTAAACCTTACTATGTATTGCACAGTAGATTATGAAATTTCAAGTACTTTATGTGATTACCCCTGCTTTTGGCCTAAGGGAGCTGGGGTAGGCTCTGGCACCCCCTATGGCCCTACACAGTAAAAGTGGGTATAGAAAATGTGATTATTACTTGCTAATAAAGGTATAGGTTTGGGTTAGGGTTAGTTCACTCACAAATTAAAAATTATTTCCTAATGTAGTTCCAAACCTGTATTTCTTTTTTTCTTCTTCCATAGAACACAAATTGAGAAGTTTAACCCTATAACGCCATGTATATCAAATATGACACACAATGTTTGAGGGCTTTCATTTCACTGGCTGTTCAAGCAAATGAGTCAACAACTTATGGTATGTAAGTTTCACATGTTTATGGCGCCATCTAGTGGTTATTTGTGGAAAAACAATAGTTTTAATATTTTAAATCGGTAAGTTAAAAAATGGCAACAGACTTGTGTGAAAAGTGACTATATTGCGATAAATGACAGCTTATTTAAAAAATTCAAGGTAAAATTATAATTAAAGTTATTGAAATTTTTTGACAATAAATGTTTGCTTTATAAGACTAGCCTATCATTGTTTCAAAGATCTATGTTTAAGTTAATAAATGACTTTGTTGAAACTATGTGTATCAAATTCGATACATTAGGCTTTATGGGTTAAATATGCCATTAGCACTCTGATATACATCTGACAGAAATGTATCTGACAGAAACTTTACAAAGTGTTATATTTATAATATTATTTTTCTTTCATCTTGAAAGACTAAATAGTAAACTTTGTTATAATAATTAAAAAAAAAAAAAAAAATAGGGCATTAGGGGCCGCCACAGCGGACCATCCGTGATCTGCATATTTGACTTGGCACAGGTTTTTTACATCAAGTGGCTGTTGGGGCTCTCCTGTAATAGACACATAAATTATATAAATAATAAATACGAAGAAATATATGAATGTATATGATATGCATGCCTCTGCATCCTTTATGTAGACAAAGAAACAGGATAGTCAAACCATTATAAGGAAATTTCTGAAATAAAACTTGGTGCAGTGATTTCAATATATAGACAGTACAGGTGCATCTCAGTAAATTAGAATGTCGTGGAAAAGTTCATTTATTTCAGTAATTCAACTCAAATTGTGAAACTCGTGTATTAAATAAATTCAATGCACACAGACTGAAGTAGTTTAAGTCTTTGGTTCTTTTAATTGTGATGATTTTGGCTCACATTTAACAAAAACCCACCAATTCATCTCAAAAAATTAGAATATGGTGACATGCCAATCAGCTAATCAACTCAAAACACCTGCAAAGGTTTCCTGAGCCTTCAAAATGGTTTCTCAGTTTGGTTCACTAGGCTACACAATCATGGGGAAGACTGCTGATCTGACAGTTGTCCAGAAGATAATCATTGACACCCTTCACAAGGAGAGTAAGCCACAGACATTCATTGCCAAAGAAGCTGGCTGTTCACAGAGTGCTGTATCCAAGCATGTTAACAGAAAGTTGAGTGGAAGGAAAAAGTGTGGAAGAAAAAGATGCACAACCAACCGAGAGAACCGCAGCCTTATGATTGTCAAGCAAAATCGATTCAAGAATTTGGGTGAACTTCACAAGGAATGGACTGAGGCTGGGGTCAAGGCATCAAGAGCCACCACACACAGACATGTCAAGGAATTTGGCTACAGTTGTCGTATTCCTCTTGTTAAGCCACTCCTGAACCACAGACAACGTCAGAGGCGTCTTACCTGGGCTAAGGAGAAGAAGAACTGGACTGTTGCCCAGTGTTCCAAAGTCCTCTTTTCAGATGAGAGCAAGTTTTGTATTTCATTTGGAAACCAAGGTCCTAGAGTCTGGAGGAAGGGTGGAGAAGCTCATAGCCCAAGTTGCTTGAAGTCCAGTGTTAAGTTTCCACAGTCTGTGATGATTTGGGGTGCAATATCATCTGCTGGTGTTGGTCCATTGTGTTTTTTGAAAACCAAAGTCACTGCACCCGTTTACCAAGACATTTTGGAGCACTTCATGCTTCCTTCTGCTGACCAGCTTTTTAAAGATGCTGATTTCATTTTCCAGCAGGATTTGGCACCTGCCCACACTGCCAAAGGCACCAAAAGTTGGTTAAATGACCATGGTGTTGGTGTGCTTGACTGGCCAGCAAACTCACCAGACCTGAACCCCTTAGAGAATCTATGGGGTATTGTCAAGAGGAAAATGAGAAACAAGAGACCAAAAAATGCAGATGAGCTGAAGGCCACTGTCAAAGAAACCTGGGCTTCCATACCACCTCAGCAGTGCCACAAACTGATCACCTCCATGCCACGCCGAATTGAGGCAATAATTAAAGCAAAAGGAGCCCCTTCCAAGTATTGAGTACATATACAGTAAATGAACATACTTTCCAGAAGGCCAACAATTCACTAAAAATGTTTTTTTTATTGGTCTTATGATGTATTCTAATTTTTTGAGATAGTGAATTGGTGGGTTTTTGTTAAATGTGAGCCAAAATCATCACAATTAAAAGAACCAAAGACTTAAACTACTTCAGTCTGTGTGCATTGAATTTATTTAATACACGAGTTTCACAATTTGAGTTGAATTACTGAAATAAATGAACTTTTCCATGACATTCTAATTTATTGAGATGCACCTGTATATATTTAAGCAATATCACACTCTCAAGAGTGCGATATGGCCCTATATTAGCACAGCTGTGATTGCCTACGGCACTCAGCCTGCGGCCGAATCACAGCAGAGCTGATTCAGGGCCATATAGCACAGTTGTGAGTGTGATATTGTTTGTATACAACAGTTCAATGAACAAGTAAATTAAAAAAGTACAGTCATAAAAAACGCATTTGTGCATAGAACTACTTTCTTTAGTCATGGATCAGAATCTGCCGCTGCTAGTTCAAAACAAATGATGCATCCAAGCCTCTCAAAAACATTACTTTAGAACTACTAGTATCATGGCTTGGGCTGTTTCTAACATATTATTGGAGAAACAAGGATGTATGTGTGTGTGTGTGTGTGTGTGAGAGAGAGAGAGAGAGAGAGAGAGAGAGAGATGGAGCATGTGCGATCACCTGTTGATGATGCTGTAGTCTGTTTGTCAGCTTTCTAAAGATAATGTCATTTTGGTGAAATGCATCCCATTTTCTTAATGGCAAAATAGCCTTCCAAGCAGTGGCTGGTGCGCAGAGTCAGTCACTACAGAATCCGCAATCTCATATGCCATTTTGAACAGTACGTCCTCTCCAATGTGGAAACTCCGGTAAGAGGTAAGCGCCTTGAGTTTGTGTAATTAATCAGTCTGTCGTGTCTCTCAGCTGTGATGAGCCTTAATTCTGAAGTTGTTAGTTTAAAGCAATTTAAAGCTATTTCCTAGCTTTAGTAGTGTAGTAGCAATACGAGCGATCACGGAGTGCTGTTGAATGTAAACACTGAGTGACGCTGACTCACTTCACGTCAACAACTGACTCAAATTACACACAAAAATGGTCTTTTACCTCCACCTGCTGGCTAAAATGTGTAAAGTCACAAAATTAAATGTAAAGAGACAGATGGCTCTTAACACATCTGCACTGCTCTTACATTTTAGTTTAGAATGGCACGAACACAAGCGGAGTGATACACACAGTGAAGCGTACGAGTGCTGATGGTGTGAGGCCATCAGTACTCATGGAACGTCTCTCGTCCAATCAGATTCGAGGACCGAAACTAACTGTTGTATATTTAAGCAATATCACACTAACACAAATGCAATATGGCCCTACATCAGCACTGCTGTGATTCGGCCGCAGGCACAAGGTAATTAAGGCAGTGCTGATTTAGGGCCATATAGCATGATTGTGAATGTGATATTGCTTATATACAACAGTTCAATAAACAAGTAAATTAAAAAAAAAATAGGAAAAACTGAATATGGTCATAAAAAGCGCATTTGTGCATGGAACTACTTTCTTATGTGACAGATCAGAATCTGCCATTGCTAGTTCAAACCAAATGATACGTCCAAGCCTTCGTTAGTAATTCAAAAATGTCACTTTATAAATAGTATCATGGCTTGGGCTGTTTCTAACAAGTTATTGGAGAAACAAGGATGTGTGTGTGTGTGTGTGTGTGTGAGAGATGAGAGAGAGAGAGAGAGAGAGAGAGAGAGAGAGAGATAGAGAGAGGGACAGATCACCGGTCTCTCCCAAGCAGAGATGCTGTAGTGTGTTAGTTAGCTTTCTGAAGATAATGTCATTTTGGTCAAATTCATCCTATTTTCTCAGTGGAAAAATAGCCGTCCAAGTGGGGGTATTCCTCCCTATTTCGCGGTAGCCGGTGCGCAAGAGTCATTCAGTATTGAAACCGCAATCTCTTCCGCCAGTTTGAATAGTATGTCCTCTCCGATGTAGAAAATCCAGTAAGAGGTAAACGCCTTGAGTTTGTGTAATTAATCAGTCTGTTGTGTCTTCTCAGCTGTGATGAGCCTTAATGCTGAAGTTGTTAAATCTGTTTAAAGCTATTTCCAAGCTTTAGTAGTGTAGTAGTAATACAAGCAATCATGGAGTGCTGATGAATAGGCCTGTCACAATAATTACGTTATCGACTTATCGTATGATATATGGACATGACCTCAATAATTTTTGCTGACCTCGATATTGCTCATTGTGTTTACATGCATGTTTGTTTACATAAGAATGAATGTCAGCAACATTTTAGCCAGTTGCTCTGCTTCTGTCCTCTCATCCTCTCTCTGTGTCAGAGGTGGGGTTCAGGCAGCTCCTCCACACATACACACACACACAGAGCAGACAGCGACAGGTGAAGATTACATGTTACGTGAGGCTAATAAGTTTTTTTAATAGGTGTTTTTCCCGACGACTGCATAATTCCAGCCAGAAAGTTTGGAAGAATAAGTCCAAATGGACTTGGTTTCAAAGCTGCATTCCACAGCTCTGGTGTAGGAACATTTTGGCTTTAAGCCGAATGAGAGAGGAGAGCCCATTAATGTGAATGAGCCGGTATGTCGAATTTGTTTTAAAACAGTGGCAACGAAAAGTGACAATACAACTAACTAGGGCTGGGTGACACATCAAATACCCACGAGATAATCCCGATGATTTTGCTGACGATATAAAATTCCACAATATTGTGAATATCGCAATGATTTTAATGAGCCATTTATTTGGCCATTAAGTTTCATAGAGTGCATCAGTAGACTAATTTCATGATCCTTCAGGGCTGTATAATTATTCAAAATAACATAAAAATGGAGATATAATCATAAGTGATTATTTAACCGCCAAAGGCTGCGATTAAAGACAGATAAACATGGTCTGTGTGCACTTCAGAATGAACTGGTGATGCGCTGATCTGTGCACGCGCAGGGGCTCGTGTTTGTAGCGCAGTTCATGTGCATTGTGAAGTACTGCAGGTTCAAGCATTTGCACAATTCCAAACACTATTAACCGCTATAAAGTTATTATACAAATCTACATATGTGGAACATTAAAGGAGAGTTTGACAGCAGTTCACAAGATGCAAAACTCATAACTTTCAAACAAACAGTGCACTTTCATAATAAAAGCTCCTGCTGAAGATGAAATAAACACTACTGCACATGCTTTGTCAAAATAATAAAAATAATAGGACAGAAATATATTAATTTATCTTTAACAAATCTGAAAATAATAATAATTCAGTATTATATTATAATAATAAACTTGATTGGGTTCCACAGTAATAATTTATAGTATGATGCAATGTTCATCTGGTTTAAAAAAATAATTAAATAAGTGAAGTTTTTGCACACCTTGTTCATTCACAAAGAAAAATGTTTTAGTAAAAATATATGATGGTAAATAAGATTTTTATTAAGCTTCCATGTATGATTGTTTGTTAAACATAAGTATAAACGTGCAAATCAGTATAAATGATTACATTTTACTCTCCCTTGTGTTAATTTAGTAAAAAACTGTGGGAAACATGCCTTCATCATTTATAAATAGGTTTTTATTTAATACCTTTGAAATAAGAATTCTACTTGGCTACAATGGCTGTTTAGATGAAATGATGGTTCCTCTGATTGAAAAAAACAAACAAACACTCATGCTATTTCAGAGCAAAAACATAATTATCCAGATATATATCGAATATCACCAATTTGCTGAGAAATATCGAGATATAATTTCTGAAGCCATATCGCCCAGCCCTACAACTAACCTAAAAGCTCATCTAAGACAGAACCATCCCATCCAGTTTTCCGAACTGGGAATATTCCGATTTCAATGTCTGAATATTCTTTTTTTTCTCTCCTCTTTTCTCCCCAATTTGGGATGCCCAATTCCAAATGCGCTCTAAGTCCTCGTAGTGGCGAAGTGACTCGCCTCAATCCGGGTGGCAGAGGATGAATCTCAGTTGCCTCCGCGTCTGAGACCGTCAATCCACGCATCTTATCACCAGGCTTGTTGAGCACGTTACCATGGAGACATAGTGTGTGTGGAGGCTTCACACTATTCTCCACGCGCACCACCGAGAGCGAGAACCACATTATAGTGACCACAATGAGGTTACCCCATGTGACTCTACCCTCCCTAGCAACCGGGACAATTTGGTTGCTTAGGAGACCTGGCTGGAGTCACTCAGCATGCCCTGGATTCAAACTCACAACTCCAGGGGTGGTAGTCAGCGTCTTTACTCGCTGAGCTACCCAGGCCCCCAGTCTGAATATTCTTAAGAATTAAAAGTTAATTGCTCTTTGAAAGGGTGTACTTGCATTATTATGCTATTATATTATCATTATATCAGTGGCATATAATGGTCTTAAAATGGCAATAATATAATTTATTGCAATTATATCTGGGACAATATATCGTCCAACAAAAGTAGTTATCGTGACAGGCCTACTGATGAATGAAAACACTGACTGACGCTGACTCACTTCATGTCACCTGTCTCATATTACACATAAAAATGGTTTTTTGCTGCCACCTGCTGGCTAAAATATGTAGTCACAAAATTAAATTTAAAGAGACACATATAGCTCTTAACACATAAGAACTGCTCTTACACTTTAGTTTAGAACGGCAGGAACACAAGCGGAGTGATACAAACAGTGAAGCGTCAGAGTGTGATGGTGTGATGGTGGATCAGTAGTCATGGAACTTCTCTTGTCCAATTAGATTTGAGGAACGGAACTAACTGTTGTGTGTGTGTGTGTGTGTGTGTGTGTATATATATATATATATATATATATATATATATATATATATATATATATACACTATATTGCCAAAAGTATTCGCTCACCCATCCAAATAATTGAATTCAGGTGTTCCAATCACTTCCATGGCCACAGGTGTATAAAATGAAGCACCTAGGCATGCAGACTGCTTCTACAAACATTTGTGAAAGAATGGGCCGCTCTCAGGAACTCAGTGAATTCCAGCGTGGTACTGTGATAGGATGCCACCTGTGCAACAAGTCCAGTCGTGAAATTTCCTCGCTACTAAATATTCCACAGTCAACTGTCAGTGGTATTATAACAAAGTGGAAGCGACTGGGAATGACAGGAACTCAGCCACGAAGTGGTAGGCCACGTAAAATGACAGAGCGGGGTCAGCGGATGCTGAGGCGCATAATGCGCAGAGGTCGCCAACTTTCTGCAGAGTCAATCGCTGCAGACCTCCAAAGTTCATGTGGCCTTCAGATTAGCTCAAGTGCATAGAGTGCGTAGAGAGCTTCATGGAATGGGTTTCCATGGCCGAGCAGCTGCATCCAAGCCATACATCACCAAGTGCAATGCAAAGCGTCGGATGCAGTGGTGTAAAGCACGCCACCACTGGACTCTAGAGCAGTGGAGACGCGTTCTCTGGAGTGACGAATCACGCTTCTCCATCTGGCAATCTGATGGACTGCATTGTGCCAACTGTGAAGTTTGGTGGAGGGGGGATTATGGTGTGGGGTTGTTTTTTCAGGAGCTGGGCTTGGCCCCTTAGTTCCAGTGAAAGGAACTCTGAATGCTTCAGCATACCAAGAGATTTTGGACAATTCCATGCTCCCAACTTTGTGGGAACAGTTTGGGGATGGCCGCTTCCTGTTCCAACATGACTGCGCACCAGTGCACAAAGCAAGGTCCATAAAGACATGGATGAGCCAGTTTGGTGTGGAAGAACTTGACTGGCCTGCACAGAGTCCTGACCTCAACCCGATAGAGCACCTTTGGGATGAATTAGAGCGAAGACTGCGAGCCAGGCCTTCTCGTCCAACATCAGTGTCTGACCTCACAAATGCGCTTCTGGAAGAATGGTCAAAAATTCCCATAAACACACTGCTAAACCTTGTGGAATGCCTTCCCAGAAAAGTTGAAGCTGTTATAGCTGCAAAGGGTGGGCCGACGTCATATTAAACCCTATGGATTAAGAATGGGATGTCACTTAAGTTCATATGTGTCTAAAGGCAGATGAGCGAATACTTTTGGCAATATTGTGTATATATATATATTATACAGTGTTGTGAAAAAGTATCTTGATTTCTTCTAATTTTGTGTATTTTTCACACAAAATAGTTTTAGATCTTCAAATGAGATATAACATAAAACAAAGGCAACCTGAGTACCTAACACAAAATACAGTTTTCAAATATATTTATAACATTTTTTTTTTTTTTTTTTTTTAAGCAAAAAAGTTATCCATCACCCATTTGAAAAACTAACTGCCCCCTTAAATTTAATAGCTGGTTATATCACCTTTAGCAGCAACAACTGCAACGAAATGCTTCAGAAAACTGGAGATCAGTCTTTCACAACGCTGTGGTCGAATTTTGGCACACTCTTCTTTTCAGAACTGCTTTAGTTCAGCCACATTGGAGAGTTTTCGAGTATGAACTGCCCGTTTAAGGTCCTGCCACAGCATCTCAATCGGGTTCAAGTCAGGACTTTGACTAGGCCACTCAAAAACTTTAATTTTGCTTCTTTTCAGCCATTCAGAGGTGGATTTACTCCTATGCTTTGGATTATTGTCTTGCTGAATAATCCAGTTGCATTTGAGCTTCAATTTACGGACTGATGACTAAGGCTGCAACTAACGATTATTTTGACAATCGATTAATCTAACGATTATTAGAATGATTATTCGACTATTCGGTGATTATTGCGATGATTAATCATTAGCTCTTAACCAATTATTCAGCTTGTGCCCTGACTTAAAAGGTTGAATTAAACGTGCTTACTAACAATAGAGGACAAATTCATCTTTTAAAAATACCTCTAAATGACATTCACTGAATTAAAAGAAAAACAAAATACTTTTAAATTTAATCCAGTAAAGCAATTAACTGCAATCCTATTTTTATCAGGTGTTTTTGTCTTGTTTTCCATTTAAAAGTGTCTAAAAATCCTTAAAACAAGATACATTTACTTGAGAAGCAACATATAAGATATTTAGACTTGCTTTAAGAGAATGTATCTTAAATATAAGTGTATTTTGTATATAAGTGTATTTTTTTCAATTGGTTATACTTCTGCGAGTGCAGTAAAGACAAAATCTACTTATATTCAAGATTTATTCTCTAAAAGCAAGTCTAAATATCTTATATGCAGCTTCTCAGGTAAATGCATCAAAAGGATTTTTAGATATTTTAAAATATTTCTATTTTTAATATTATATTCAACATTCTTAGATAAAAAAATTTTCTTCTGCAGTATAGCTACTAAAGGAAATGTATGTTGTTATAAAGGAGTTTTAGATATTTATATGGAAAACAAGCCAAAACAAAAACAAATCAAAAACGTATTTTGTTGCAGTGTATAATGGGGTGAAGGCTACCTCTCTCACCTTTCTGTTCACTTCAGTCCATCTTTAACTCACAAAAAAAAAAAAAACCTCTCTAATTAATAAAGCTGCTTATTGCCAATTTTCTTCAAGATAAGAAATGCACAGCGACTTATTGAATCATGATATAAGTCGCAAGTCATCACGTTATAATCTAGCTGCATTAAGCGTTCGCACGTGAGGGATGAGCGTCCCCGTGACAGAGTGTGCCTCAGCAGGTGCAGTTTCAATCTCTCCCCTTAGATCGGGGACATTCACGCAACTCATAGAAGAGGCACTGACCACACAGAGAAATGCCAGTTTCAGAGTTTGTAATTATTTACATGACCTGCTTCCTTATTATTTGAACTTTAATAAAAGCTATAATGCATTAAATATAACTAATTATCTCTCCCCACATGAAATGTGAATGAGCTGGGGCACCCCATAAAAAGAAGGAAGGTTATTTCTATTCTTAAACGTAAGAAATATGATATAGTATTTCTTCAAGAAATGCATCTTTCCCCGCAGGAAGCTGAAAAATTTGGGAAGATATGGGGTGGGCATGTTTCCTTTAGTGCTGGCTCGAGTAAGAGCAGGGGAGTCATTACACTGATAAGTAAACATTTACAATTTAAATGTCTCAAACAGATTAAAGATAAATTAGGAAGAGTCATTATTGTTTTAACAGAAATTCGGGGCAAAGGTTGATTTTGGCTAATATTAACGCACCTAACGATGATGATCAGGGCTTTCTTATAGATCTTGAAGGGATGTTGCAAGCCGCTGGCACCCCTCATGATATAATATTGGGAGGATACTTTAATCTTTTAATGGATTCAGTCCTTGATCATAGTGAAGCAAATGTGTGCAAGCCCCCAAGAGCAACATTGACGCTTCACAGGATGTGTAAAAATGTGTATTTTTTATTTTTTATAAAGTCCCTAAGTCCCTTATTTCATCTGTTGTTGATTGCTCAGTTGGAAACATCTTAGTCTCAGATCACACCCTGGTGAGCTTAGAGGTGTTGCCACATACAGAGAAAAAGAAATCATATAATTGGCACTTTAATGTATCCCTTTTGCAAAATCCTGAATTTCAACAAATGTTAAAGGCTGAAATGAATGTTTATATGAAGACCAACTGGTCCTCAGTATCCTCTGTGGCCGTGGCTTGGGAGGCACTTAAGGCAGTTCTTAGTAGCCGGATCATACAGTATGCCTCATTCATCAAAAAATCCAAAGCACAAGAACTCATGGAGTTGGAAGGGAATATTAAAAGTGCCGAGGCAGAGCTGAAGCACCAAATGTTGTCTGATGGCCTCAGAGAATTGACCCGACTGAAATATAGATATAGTACTATTTTTTCATGGAAGGTGGAGATTTGGCTATTCAAGGCAAGACAGTCATACTTTGAGTCAGGGCACAAAGCAGGGAAGCTTTTGGCTAGATACATAAAGCAGAGAGTGTCTTTTTCTACCATTCCCTCAGTGAAATCTGCTGGTGGTGAAACATTTACCTTGGCCATTGATATTAATAATGCTTTTAAAGAATTTTATCTTGATCTTTATAGTTCTACATCTTTGTCTACTGATAAAGATATCAGGAACTTTGTGGAATCATTACAACTCCCTAAACTGATGACTGAGCAAAAAAAATTATCTTGATTCTGAGATAACCTTGGAGGAGCTTGGCAAGGTAATTAAGGCCTTGCCTACAGGCAAGGCTCCGAGGCCAGATGGCTTTGCTGCTGAATTTTTTAGATTTTTTAGATTTTATGCTAACTGGCTCCACTTTTGTTAGAAGTTTATACGAAATCATTAAAGAACGGAAAGCTTCCGCCAACCATGACACAAGCCCTGATCAGTCTGATTCTTAAAAAGGACAAAGATCCAAGCGAGTGTAAGAGTTACCATCCAATTTCCCTGATCCAGCCAGACATAAAATTATTGTCAAATATTCTGGCTAACCGATTAAGTTATGACATCTCTTATACATATAGATCAGGTGGGGTTTATTCGAGGCCGCAGCTCTTCTGATAACATTTGGCGTTTCATCAAGATCATGTGGTCAGTGGTGATTGATCAGACTCCTGTCGCTGCCATATCACATGAAGCTGAAAAGGCATTTGATATGGTAGAATGGGATTATCTTTTTAAGATTTTGGAAATATATGGGTTCGGGAAAACTTTTATTAGATGATTAAGTTACTTTATAGACACCCGGTAGCGGCGGTACAAACACATTGATTAATTTCAGATTATTTTACTCTGGATAGGGGCACCCAGCAGGGTTGCCCTCTTTCCCCCTTATTGTTCTGTCTGTCCCTGGAACCATTAGCAGCCATGATAAGAAAGGAGGATGATTTTCCAGGGGTGGTGGCAGGAGGTATGGTGCATAAGCTTTTTCTTTACACAGATGATATTTCATTATTTGTTTCCAACCCTACTAGATCTATGCCTTGCCTCCACAGAATTATTAATTCCTTTTCTAAGTTCCAGGATACAGAGTCAACTGGTCTAAATCTGAAGCTTTGGCTCTGACAGCGTACTGCCCAGTAACGGCTTTCCAGCTGGGTGCCTTCCAGTGGCCCAAACAGGGCATTAAGTATTTGGGCATTTTATTCCAAGCAAATTTGTCTGATTTAGTTAGAGTTCATTTTGACCCTGTAAGGGGGTTCGAGGGAAAGGAGGAGGCGAGAACTGGCTTGACAACTTAAATAATCATTTAATGAACAACTTAAACAAAAACACACAACCGTAAACACACACACAGTACAGCTGCCTGTAATTCTCTCTCTCTCGAACTGTCGTCCCCGGCCGCCTTTATCCCTCGTACGCCCCATCAGGCTGATTGGGGACTGGGCGTGCGTCATTCCAGCCCGGCCCCGCCCTCCTCGGCTCTACAGACCCCTGGGCCGGGCCGAAGGGGTGGGCTGCGGCGGAGCTGGTGCAGTCACCGCAGGGAAACGCCCTTGGTGATGAGCAGACGGGGTGCGGGATCTTGAGCCGCGCCGGGGCAGGATGTGCCAGATTGCCTCTGTCTGCTGCTTCACCACCGAGAACTGCTGGGCAAAGTCCTCGACGGTGTCGCCAAATAGGCCCACCTGGGAAATGGGGGCAGCAAGGAACCGTGTCCTGTCGGCCCCGCCCATCTCGACCAGGTTGAGCCAAAGGTGGCGCTCCTGGACCACTAGTGTGGCCATCGTCCGCCCGAGAGACCGCGCCATGACCTTCATCGCTCAGAGAGCGAGGTCGGTCGCCAAGCGAAGTTCCTGCATCAAATCTGTGGCGGAACTACCCTCGTGCAGTTCTTTCAACGCCTTGGCTTGGTGGACCTGCAGGAGAGCCATGGTGTGCAGGGCAGAGGCGGCTTGTCCAGCAGCGCTGTAGGATTTAGCCGTCAGGGATGACGTGAGCCTACAAGGCTTGGACGGGAGCTTAGGGCGTCCGCGCCAGGTGGCGGTGCTCTGCAGGCATAGGTGCACCGCGAGCGCCTTATCCACCGGGGGAATGGCCATATAGCCCCTGGCCGCCCTGCCATCGAGGGTAGTGAGAGCGGGGGAACTGCGGAATCGGGGCCGGGCAGTAAAAGGTGCCTCCCATAACTTCATCAGCTCCTCGTGCACTTCCTGGAAGAATGGCATTTGAGCGAGGTGTGGCTGCTTTGAGCAGCACCATGAGCCCAGGAACCAATCATCAAGCCACGAGGGTTCAGGGGAGAGCGGAGGGTTCCACTCTAACCCGACACTCGCAGCCGCCCGGGAAAGCATATACCATCATTTCAGCATCGGCCTGTGACTGGGCAATCATCCCTGAAGGGGGAAGCCCAGCTGAGGCTTCTGCGTCCGGCTGCGCTCGAGAGCTCATCATCTTCGCGGGCTCCGAACAAGAAGCCAGACTCGCCGTGAGACGAGCCAGCGAACTCATCCGGAAGCCCGATTGGGGCAGACGAGCGTGCTGGGGAATGGGAGGTCTGCGGGGGGATACTCGGCAGAGACGATCCCATTGGGGTCCCCAAATCGCCCCCAGTGCTAGCCACGCTGGCCTCATACCAGTAGGTAGAAGGACCGAGGCGGGGAGCCTCTTACGAAAGCAAGCCGCGACCGCAGCGTTGTCGTGGTCATGTTCTCGCAGTGAGAACATGAACCATCCACAAATGCTGCCTCTGTGTGGGTCACGCCCAGACACGAAAGACAGCGATCATGACCATCCGAAGTTGAGAGATAATGACCGCAACCAGGAATAACACACAATCGGAAAGGCATCTTTGAAAAGAAGTGTCTTTAAAAAGACGTTCCATGTGTGCCGCTCTTTTAGAGTAATATATACTCTTTTAGAGGAGGAAAAGCTCTTTCAGCAAATATACTCTCTTGTTTTTCTGCCAAAGCGCCCAGGGGCGTTCTCTGCAGTGCACCAGTGCAGAGGAGGGAGAAGCCGCTGAAATGCGCCGTCAAATCCAGCAGAGGTGAATGAACAGTAGTATTCATGACCGTTCGGCTCCGAAGAGAAAATCTGAATGAGTGGTTGCATACCAGCTCCTTTTATACCCGTATGTCCGGGGGAGTGGCATGCAAATACCACTCATCAATTTTTATTGGTCTTTTATCAAAGACCAGAGGTGTCTCGGGCTCCCAAGAGTGACCCCTAGTGTTACTACATCGACACAACGTCGAGTGAGTGACAGATAGGGAACCTCACTTGTCGCATCTGACATGCAGTGGTGAGCTGTTAGATTACACTCAGCGAATGTGAACTAGCTTGATGTTGCTGTCACGGTTAAAGAGAAAGCAAGCAAGTGTGAATTAGATGAATCAGACAGAAGATGCTGCATGTTATGTTGGTTCTTTGAAGAGTTTGCAAGCTGTTCACGTGCAACATTAAAGAAAAATATGTTTTCCTTCGCTTCAAACTGAACATTAGAAGATGATGGTGCAGAACATCTCAGAGCATTCAAAGGCAAAATCTTTCGAAACTCATCCTGTAATAAAAGACTTCTGAGAGGTATAATATATATATATATATATATATATATATATATATATATATATATATATATATATATATATATATTGTGGCAGGGTGAGCAAGAGACAGACACAGTGGATGTGAAGCATTTATTGGAAATAATAATAAAAAAACATGTCCATAAAGGGGGATAATAAAGTGTCGGGGGGGGGGGGGGGGTAGTGTTCATAATAAAGGGGGGCTCCGTGAAGGGTGGGGTATTGTCCCTAGAATGGCCCAGGCATGATCTGGGTCCGTCGGCCGCTCACGCTCCCCTCCAGGGTCCACGGCGCGGGGGCCAGCAGCATCCTTGGTGGCCTGTCTTCCCAGGCCCGTGGCAGGTGTGAGGGGAAGGCGGTCCGGCATCTAGCCCGTCAGCGGCGACGTGAGCTGTTTACCCCCGGCGACTCATTAATGCGTTTGGGGGTCCGAGGAATGGGTCCGTCAGCGCGTCCAACTCCGAACCCTCCCAGCTCTGATCCTAGGCGTGTGAGGATGCCAGTATGTGCAGACATGGAGATTCGAAGCTGGCTCCCCGAGAAGAGGTGTGCTCTACGTTTTAAAGACAGCGGTGATGAAGCATTATTCACATCAGGTGTGCTTCAGTCACCACTGTCAGATCAAGGCTTATTAATTATGCACCTCTTCTCGCTCTCCTGCCCAACTCCCATCGTGAGCCTGGCTGAAGGGCAGCTCTAAAATGCGGGGTGACGATGACAAGCCGGAGGGGCGGATCATTCCGCCACAATATATATATATATATATATATATATATATATATATATACACATTTATATAATGGTAAAGTACATTTTTCAGAATAATGTTCTTGAGATACAGTTGCAGGAAAAATATGTGAACCCTTTTCATTTACCTGTATTTCTGAACTAAATTGCTGTGCCCAGATGCATAAAACACTTTATATCAATGGCTGTCAAACAATAGTTTTCAGTTTCAGTTGCCATTGTAGAAATATAATATTCACAGTTAGCCATGATTTCTTTAACCAGTGAGTGAAAGTGTCAAATAACAGGACGGTTACTGAGACTAAGCCAGTAGTATTCGGCTGGTCATGTGATTCTAACATGGCAGCCCCATGTGCGGACCCTCTCCATGAACAACCCCAATTCCAAAAATTTGGGACAGTATGAAAACTAGGAATAAAAACAAAAAGGAGTGATTTGTAAATTATATTCAGCTTTTGCTATATTGAAAGCACTACAACTACACATTATATGATGTTTTACCTTGAGAATTTCATTGTTTCTTTTGAAAATGTACAGTAATTTCAAATCAGTTGATTGCAACACACTCCAAAAAAGTTGAGACGGGGCAATTTAAGACTAATAACAATTTGACGAGTTGAAATAACAAAGCGATGTGAAACAGGAGATGTTAAACAGGTGAGGCAATTGTGTCATAGTACTGTATACTGTATAAGGAGCCTCCAAAAACAGCCTAGTCCTTTAAGAGCAAGGATCATTCAAGACTTGTCAATTTGCCAAGAGATGCTTCAGCAAATAATCCAGCACTTTGAGAACAATGTTCCCCAAAGACAAACTGAAAAGATTTTGGGCATTTCAACCTCTACAGTGCACAATATAGTTAAAAGATTCAAGAAATCTGGTCAAATCTCGGTGCGTAAAGGGCAAGACGAAAACCACTTCTGAATGTGCATGATCTCTGATCCCTCAGATGTCACTGTTTTAACGGCATTCATCTGTAACGGATATCATAAACATGGGACAGCTTGGGATAACTTTAGTAAACATTTGTTTGTCAACACCACTCGCCGCTGCATCCACAGATACAAGTTAAGATTTTACTATGCAAAGCAGAAGCCCTATATCAACACTGTCCAGAAGTGCTGCCAACTTTTCTGGTCTCATCTTAGATGGAAAGTAGAACAGTGGAACTGTGTTTTTGGTCCGAAGAGTCCACATTTAAAAACATTTTTGAAAAACACAGCAATTGTGTTATCCGGGCCAAAGAGGAAAAGGACCAGGGGTGTGCCAGTGCCCATGGCATGGGTAACTCGAACATTTGTGAGAACACCATGAATGCAGACAGATATGTACACATTTTGGAGCAACATATACTGCCATCCTGCACCATCTTTTCCAGAGATGTCCCTGCATTTTCCAGCACAACAACTTCAAACCACATACTGCCCGGATTACAAGTGCATGGCTGTATGAGCAGAGAGTGTGTGTGCTAGATTGACCTGCCTGCAGTCCTGATCTTTCTCCAATTGAGAATGTGTGGCGCATTATGAAGCACACAACACGGCAACAAAGACCCCGTACAATTGTGCAGCTAAAGACCTACATAATGGATGAATGAAAATTCCACAATCTAAACTTGACAAACTTCAAGTCTTCAGTGCCCAAATGCTTAATAAGTGTTATTAGAACAAACTGTGATGTTTCACAGTGGAAAACACTTGACTGTCCCAACTTTTTTGGAGCATGTTGCAATCATCTGATTTGAAATTACTGTACAAAAAAATAATAAAAAATAAGAAATAAATAAAAAAATGAAATTCACTGGTTAAACATCATGTAATGCGTAGTTTTAGTGCTTTCAATATATCAAATGGTGAATATAATTTACAAATCACTCATTTTTGTTTTTATTAGCATTTTTCATACTGTCCCAACTTTTCGGAATTGGGGTTGTAGAATAAAAAGTTTTATAAGGTTAATGATAAGACTGGAGTCTTCATTATAATGTGAGTGGTCATGATTTTCTATATATATTGCAAAATTACAATTAATGTCTTTAGGAGTTAAACTTTTTTAATGAGGAAAAAATTACTGAGTGAACCTTTAAGTATAAAATTTAAGCATGATTTCCCCTTACTGAAGGAATGACTTGAGAGCGTTGCATATACTCCCTTAGACAATTACGTTAGGTAAGGGAAACCATTAAAGGATTTACAACAGTGAGCCAGGTTTTACCATAATACAATTCTACTGTTACACGGACACAACATATCCCTACCAAATTTCTGAAGATCAAAAATGTCCCCACCAACACTTGGGCAATTTTACTACAAAGGAAATACTTTATACTATGTTTTCTTTTTTTGTATTATCATTTTAATTACTATTAAAGTTTCTCAGTATCATTATTTATGTGTAAATTATTGTATGACCTCTTCTGAAGCAGCGCATAAACAGCGTTGTCACGTGGCACCTGTTAGTTTTCACAGAACTTTTCAGGATGCATCAATCACAGTTGTTTGTGATTACTGCATAAATATTTTTTCAAACTCATTTTCTGGAGGTTACATGGGTGGATTTTCATTTGTATCTGAGGTGCAATCCTCGAAAGTAATTGATTCAAACACTTTTTTTTTGTGTACAAATTTTTCCGGTGTAAGTCAGAAAAATGTCCTGAGTTTTGGATGCAGACCAATTAATGGAGGATTCTCCTTTTACGGCCAGTATGTGCCCTCTTGAGAAAGACACCTTTGAAAGACTGTGCCAGATAGGGGGTGGATTAGAGGTGCAAGACGTTAAGATGCTTGTATAACTGTGTAGAGAACTGATTGCCATCCATATTAGTGGTGGTCAGTAGGGGTGTAGAATATATATAAATATTTGCGATATTTCGCAAATTAACTTGTGAAATGATTTTAATGCAGTTTATAAAGATGCAGAGAACAGAAATGACTAGGCACACTTCTAGTATGTGTGTGTTCCTATTAGATCACCCTCCAGCTTGTTAGTGATTTCTCATTTTGCATGATTGTCAATTCTGTTCTCCTGTAACAGGTTTTCCATCGCTAAAATGGTCAAAGCTGCTTTCTCCCTATAGAAAAAAAATTGCCCTGGCACACTGTACTCTTCAATTGGTTGAATAAACTTAGCCATTTCTTCATCTTTAAGAAACCTTGTAACTCTTAACATACACTTACGGGGGAAGTTTTCCTAAACTTAAGGTATAGGCTACAAAATTTTAGTTGCATAAAGCCATTTAAGGTGTTTTATGCAACACTTCATGGCTTTTAAGGGTGTACTTAAGTGAAAAAATAAATACTTAAGGGAAATCGTAAGGGATTAGGACGTTTTACCTATAAACATCTGTATGTTCTGTTTGAATCACTCTCTTGAAGTCCTGTAAAAGCATCTCAATTGTTCAAATACTTTTTCCTGCAACTGTATTTTTGGGTTGATTAAATATTCACATCTGGACTATTACTACTACTACTAATACTACTACTACTACTACTAATAATAATAATAAATAATTTGTTATAATTGCTATTAAAGGGTTTTACATTTGCATATCTCTCTAAGCATAGTTACAAAAGAGGTCAACAGCCTTCCAAATGGGCATGTGCATTCCATCTTGTTCTGCTTGAGGGCACTCACAACTTACCATTTTTTTCCACTTTAAAAGTTCAAGAGTCCTCATGATTAGTTGAACCAGTTTGATTGGGAACCAAGAAACATTTTAGAGCTAAGTCAAACATTTCATCCAAAAGCAGAGACTGTTTCCCAGAACTAAGTCCTTCATCAGCATTGAAAATTGTCATTATTTACCTTCTTGTCTTTCCATATGACTTTAGTTAACTCAGTAGTTAATAGGAATAGTAAACTCATATATATATATATATATATATATATATATATATATATATATATATATATATATATACAGTATATATATATTTAAGCAATATCACACAAGCAAGAGTGTGATATGGCCCTATATCAGCACTGCTGTGATTCGTCCGCAGGCCGGGTGCCATAGGTAATCACAGCAGTGCTGATTTAGGGCCATATAGCACAGTTGCGAGTGTGATATTGCTTATATACAACAGTTCAATGAACAAGTACATTTTAAAAAAATGAGGAAAAACTGAGTAGAGTCACAAAAAACACATTTGTGCATGGAACTACTTTCTTACACGACAGATCAGAATCTGCCGTTGCTGGTTTAAACCAAATGATGCATCCAAGCCTCTCAAAAACATAACTTTAGTACTACTTGTATCACAGCTTGGGCTGTTTCTAACATGTTATTGGAGAAACAAGTGTGTGTGTGTGTGTGTGTGTGTGTGTGTGTGTGTGTGTGTAAGAGAGAGAGAGAGAGATGTGCGATCACCTGTTGATGATGCTGTAGTCTGTTAGTCAGCTTTCTGAAGATAATGACATTTTGGTCAAATTCATCCTATTTTCTCAGTGGAAAAATAGCCGTCCGAGTGAGGGTATTCCTCCCTATTTCACGGTAGCTGGTGCGCAAGAGTCATTCACTATAGAAACCATTTTGTCCTCTCCAATGTGGAAAGTCTAGTAAGAGGTAAGCGCCTTGAGTTTGTGTAATTAATCAGTCTGTTGTGTCTCTCAGTTGTTAGTTTAAAGCCATTTTAAGCTATTTCCTAGCTTTAGTAGTGTAGTAGTAAAACGAGCGATCACGATGCGCTATTGAACATAATCACTGAGTGATGCTGACTCATTTCACGTCACCAACTGGCTCATATTACACAAAAAATGGTCTTTTGCCTGAACCTGCTGGCTAAAATATATAATGACACAAAATTAAATGTTTAGAGACAGATGGCTCTTAACACATCTGCACTGCTCTTACACTTTAGTTTAGAATGGTTTGAACACAAGTGGAGTCCGAGTGCTGATGGTGTGAGACCATCAGTACTCATGGAACGTCTCACGTCCAATCAGATTCGAGGACTGGAACTAACTGTTGTGTGTATATATAAAAAGACACTTTTGAAACAGAAAAACAAAAAGAAAAGGTTAGAGTGGGCAAAGAAACACAGACATTGGACAACAGATAATTGGAAAAGAGTGTTATAGATCTTAACCCCATTGAGCTTTTGTGGGATCAGCTAAACTTTAAGGTGCGAGAGAAGTGGCCGACAAGACAGCCACATCTATGGCAAGTGCTACAGGAAGCGTGGGGTGAAAAGTATTTGGACAAACTGACAGCTAGAATGCCAAGGATCTGCAAGCTGTCATTGCTGCATGTGGAGGATTTTTTGATGAGAACTCTTTGAAGTAGTTTATGAAGTTCTGATATTTCTTTTCAAATTATAATAGTAATTTTTCACATTATTAATGTCCTGACTATACATTGAGATCAGTTGAATGTCACTTTGGTGAATAAAAGTACCAATTTCTTTCCATAAGAGCAAAATCTGTATATTATTCCAAACTTTTGGCCGCCAGTATATATGTATATATAGCTCTGGAAAAAATTAAGAGACCACTGCAAAATTATCAGTTTCTCTGGATTTACTATTTATTGGTATGTGTTTGAGTAAAATGAAAATTTTCTTCTAAATTCCAAATAAAAATATTGTCATTTAGAGCATTTATTTGTAGAAAATGACAACTGGTCAAAATAACAAAAAAGATGCAGTGTTTTCAGACCTCAAATAATACAAAGAAAACAAGTTCATATTCATTTTTAAACAACACAGTTCTAACGTTTTAACTTAAGAAGATTTCAGAAATCATTATTTGGTGGAATAAAACTTCACATTGCTGTTTGGTGATTTTATGCCACTCCTGGGACAAAAATTCAAGCAGATTCCCCTCCCCCCTCCTCTGCCAATCTTATGGTGGGCGGCAGGAGCCAGGTAAGTGCTTCGATGTTCCTGGACTCATCACGGCCACGGGGCTCGAGTCCTCTCGACGTGGCACCTCGAGCTCCGCCCCGCTGCGAGGCCCCACCCGCTGGTACGTCTGACATGATCATTCCCTTGGCCCCCCTCGCCCGGAGTTTGGGCGCGTAGCTCGCGCTTTCCAACCCGTCGCGATGGCTGACCCGGACTGTCCGACTCGGCTACGCGATTCAGTTCACCAGGCATCCGCTTCACCTCGGTGAAGGGCGAGAACGCCGCTACCTTGCGTGTGGGGATCGCTACCCTTCTGCGCAAGGGCGCGATAGAGCCTGTCCCTCCAGCCGAGATGAAGAAAGGGTTCTACAGCCCTTACTTCATCGTACCGAAGAAAGGCGGTGGGTTGCGACCAATCCTGGACCTGCGAGTACTGAACCAGGCTTTGCACAGACTCCCGCCCAAGATGCTGATGCAAAAATGCACTCTAACGAGCATCCGGCATCAAGATAGGTTCACGGTGGTAGACCTGAAGGACGCGTACTGCCACGTCTTGGTCTTACCTCGACACAGACCCTTCCTGTGGTTTGCCTTCGAAGGCCAGGCATACCAGTACAAGGTCCTCCCCTTCGGCCTGTCCTTGTCCCCTCGCGTCTTAACGAAGGTCGCTGAGGCAGCTCTTGCCCCGCTAAGGGAAGTGGGCGTCCGTATCCTCAACTATCTCGACGACTGGCTAATCCTAGCTCACTCTCGAGAGTTGCTGTGCGCACACAGGGACCTCGTGCTCCGGCACCTCAGCCGACTGGGGCTTCGGGTCAACTGGGAAAAGTGCAAGCTCTCCCTGGTTCAGAGCATCTCTTTTCTCGGTTTTGGAGTTGGACTCAGTCTCTATGACAGCGCGCCTCACGAACTTGAGTGCGCAGTCGGTGCTGAACTGTCTGAAGGCATTCAGGACAACAGTTCCACTGAAACTTTTTCAGAGGCTCCTGGGGCATATGGCATCCTCAGCGGCGGCCACACCACTCGGGTTGATGCATATGAGACCGCTTCAGCACTGGCTTCAGACTCGAGTCCCGAGATGGGCATGGTGCTGCGGGACACATCGCATGACCATCACTATGATCTGTTGCCGCCTCTTCAGCACTTGGACCGACCTTGCATTTCTATGGGCAGTGGTTCCCCTAGAGCAGGTCTCCAGGTACGTCATAGTTACAACAGGTGCCTCCAAGATGGGCTGGGGCAAAGCACGACTTGATCATCAGGTTCTACTTGGGGAAGCACGACCTGATCATCAGGTTCCTGAGAGGCGCTAGGAGGTTGAATCCCTCCAGACCGCGCCTCGTCCCCTCATGGGACCTCTCTGTAGACCTTCAGTGTCTACAGGGAGCTCCCTTTGAGCCCTTGGAATCAGCTGAGCTTAAGGCACTCTCTTTGAAGACTGCCCTCCTGACTGCGCACACTTCCATCAAAAGGTTAGCGGAACTGCAGGCGTTTTCTGTCAGCGAATTGTGCCTGGAGTTCGGTCCAGGTTACTCTCACGTGATACTGAGACCCCGACTGGGCTTTGTGCCCAAGGTTCCCATGACCCCTTTTAGGGATCAGGTGGTGAACCTGCAAGCACTGCCCCAGGAGGAGGCAAACCCAGCTTTGGCATTGCTGTGTCCGGTGTGAGCTTTACGATCTATTTGGATCGCACGCAGAGCCTTAGAAGCTCCGAAAAGCTCTTTGTCTGCTTTGGTGGACAACGGAAAGGAAGCACTGTCTCCAAACAGAGGATCGCCCACTGGGTCATTGATGACATCACGATGGCATATCAGGCTCAGTATGTGCCACCCCCTGTGGGGTTACGAGCCCACTCTACCAGGAGTGTGGCAGCTTCCTGGGCCCTGGCCAGTGGCGCTTCTTTGGCAGACATCTACAGAGCAGCGGGCTGGGCAACACCCAACACCTTTGCGAGGTTCTACAATCTCCAGGTTGAGCCGGTCTTGTCCCGTGTATTGGCAGGCACAAGCAGGTAAGTTCCGGGACAGCTGGCCGGGTGTACCGCTTGCACATAGCGCCTTTCCCCTCCCTTGAGGTGAAGACGTGCACTCTTGACTCCCAGTCATGTTCACAGACTGTGATCCCTGGATGAATTTCCTCCTTAGCCCTCTTGCAGTTGAGTTTGCGGAGAAACTCTCTGACCGGCCCAGTATGTGCGCTAATGAGCCCCTGTACTGAGGTAGGTGCTCCACATGTGCTGTTTCCCCGAAGGCAACCCCATGTGATATCTTCCGCAAAATCGTTTCCCTGTCGGCAAACTGCGTCTTCCTTGGTCAGAGGCCCCTCTGCCCCGGTCGCCATGCTCTGTATAAACTCCTCCCCCTTCAGGTAGGACCTACCATGGGACCTCTCCACATGACATACTTCTGACAAGACTCGGTAAGACCATGTGACGTATTCCACTCAAAATACCCCCCCCCCCCTTTTTGGGAGGGGTGTGGTCTCCATGGTGTCTTCCCCTTGGGAGGGACACCCCCTGACGCAGACACTTATGGCTCCCAGTCAGTTAACAAATTCCACTCTTTTTGGGGAGAAAAAGAGAGGGAAAGAGGCCTCGGCTGGGCTAGCCTGTCCCTATAGTTGGGTAGTCGACTTGTTCCTGATGGACCGTTCGACGCTCATAAGAGCGTTGGGGGAGGTTACATAATGGCCTGGTGCGCTGGCTACGAGGCATACAGAGGTCTGCCGATCACACACGTAACATAGTTCAGATAGTTGTGGCATTTTGTATAGGGACCCCTAGCGTCACTACATCGACACAACGTCGAGTGAGTGACAGATAGGGAACATCATGGTTACTTTCGTAACCTCCATTCCCTGATGGAGGGAACGAGACATTGTGTCCCTCTTGCCACAACGCTGAACTACCCACTGAAATGGCCGGGACCTGGTCTCAGCTCCTCAGCACAAAACCTGAATGAGTGGTTGCATACCAGCTCCTTTTATACCCGTATGTCCGGGGGAGTGGCATGCAAATTCCACTCGCCAATTCTCATTGGCCTTTTTCAAAAAAGCAGAGGTGTTTGGGGCTCCCAAGAATGACCCCTAGTGTTACTACATCGACACAACGTCTTGTTCCCTCCATCAGGGAACGGAGGTTACGAAAGTAACCATGACGTTTTGTCAATGAGCACAGCTGAATGGGTACTTTCCCCAGTTAGGTTTAGCTCACATGTAGTAGGGGACACTACAAAAACAGAAATTAAACCTAGGCAAACATGCAGCAAAACAAAATCAATGCAAAAATAAATAAATAAATAAAACTAAATCATTGTACTAATACATGCTGTACTTAATATGGTATAGGAAAACCTACACATAAAAAAGACAAATTAAAATTAGTAAGCCACAACCCACATTCACACTCCAAATAAATACATTAAGTCACACCCAACATACTCACTTCTTTCCCTTATTGGGATTAACCTGCCTGGCTGAATGCTTTCTATACCACAAAAAATGACACTTATAATTAATAATTTTATTTATTTATCACACATTATACATTTGCACATATACAGTGAAATTCCTTTTTTTTTTTCACATATCCCAGCTAGGCTGGGGTCAGAGTGCAGGGTCAGCCATGATACAGCACCCCTGGAGCAGATAGGGTCAAGGGCCTTCCTCAAGGGCCCAACAGTGGCATTGTGGCGGTGTTGGGGCTTGAACCCCTGACCATCTAATCAGTAACCCAAAGCCTTAACTGCCAAGCCACCACTGCCCCCTAAAACTTCCAATAAGCAACCAAATCACATACATTTGAAAAGCAAAAGAAAATAACCCTTAACACCATCTTTAATCTTAACTTTAAAAACATGAGTTAAAAACAGCAATTTCAACATTAAATTTACATTTTACAATTTAGAAGGAAAAAACAATCAACATTTCACTAACCTGTAAAGTTTCACATAAAAACAGCTTCCAGATGATACTTATGTAATTTATTTCAATAATATTATAGAGTTTACTCATCACACTGTTATCTCTTTTCTCTTGGGTTTCTCTAACAAAACATGGCACCACATGTTTACTTGACCACAAACATCACAAACATAGTTTACCTGGTTTAGCTGAGCTTTTGTGCTGGAGATGCCCAGTGCTTGAAATAGTTTCTCTGCTGTAGCTCTCTATGTTGTCTCTGCTCCAGTCTCTCTGACCATGCCAAGGCATTGGCGCTTGGCAACACATTAATAACATTAATGTGGGGAAAGATGGCGATATCGCGGTAGAAAATAGTTCAGGGTGGCAGAAAAATGTTGGTAGATGCTAAAGCACGGGACTGCCTACCACGTTTGAACTGAATTAATTACATCAGACGCACACAAGAATCCCTACATGAATCCCTACCAAAAATTAAAAATAATTTATTACATTTATTAAAATTATTCATTTTTATATTTTAATGACTTGTAAGACAAGAGTAAGATGTTAGGCTCAATACTATACTATAACTTTTAGAATTTAAATTGGTCACCTTGGCTGAGATGCATAGTAAATAGTGGAGTTATAAGTACGAAGTAGCACATGCATAGTAAAATCATATGTCTAGGTTAGACATATTTTTTTTCTGTTGTTACTATCATTTATCAGCATGACTTGCATATTTAAAGATATTAAGGGACAACCGTTTGTCACAGACACAACATAATAAATAGACTAAGATATTTCTTAACATAGCAACCATGTAATAACTTTACAACTGTTTGATAGTAAGCGAACATGTATTGTTAAATACTGGGAAACTACGTGCATATTAACCGCGTGCATATTTATTAACCTCAGGACGGTTTTGTTTGTAAGATAAAATATTATTTAATTTTAGTAATTTAGGAGAACCAACAATAATATATCAAAGAAAAAATTTATCTTACCATTATTGTGAGGTGAAAATTAGGATTGACTCTGCCAGTGTCACCCAGTCACCTTCTATAATTTCCTTCAGAAAACACCGCGCTGCCCACTCGGGCACGTTTAGAAATTCCCTACGTAAAAATTGGTTTTAATTATTTATGAAAACTGGGACAGGTAATGGACAATGTTGTGTTGTAGGGGTGTGCAGCGAAGCCATTATCTGTATTTGTATCTGTATCTGTTCATATGACAAAATTATCTGTATCTGTCTCTGTATTCGGATATAACCATGTGTTGGCGGGGCTTAAACCGGAAGTGCGTCAAAGCAAAATGAAATGCCCATTTTTAAGTGTTACTCTTATATTTATAGTTTATATTAATAAAATATGCCTTGTATATGCCTTTTCATAATACTAGCATAATAATAATAATAATAATAACAATAATAATAATAATAATAATAATAATAATAATAATAATAATTATTATTATTATTCAATTATTATTTAAACAAATATTATTATTTTTTTTTATTACCAGATGAAGCTGAATTTGTAGGCTATATTAACTGTGCAATATGTTGTTAACTTTGGTTTCTCCTGGTATTTCAGATATTAATATCTGCATGAAACAGAATTTTCATTTGTCTGTGCATGAATAACGTCATGGTTACTGGTGTAACCTCCATACCCTGATGGAGGGAACGAGACGTTGGTGTCGATGTAGTGACACTAGGGGTCACTCTTGGGAGCCCGAGACACCTCTAGTCTTTGATAAAAGGCCAATGAAAATTGGCGAGTGGTATTTGCATGCCACTCCCCCGGACATACGGGTATAAAAGGAGCTGGTATGCAACCACTCATTCAGGTTTTACGCTGAGGAGCCGATATAAGGTCCGGCCATTTCAGCGGGTAGTTCAACATTGTGGCAGGAGGGACCAACGTCTCGTTCCCTCCATCAGGGAACGGAGGTTACACCAGTAACCATGACGTTCCCTATCTGTCACTCACTCGACATTGGTGTCGATGTAGTGACACTAGGTGTCCCTATACAAAACGCCACAAGGCTGAACTGTGTTACGTGAACTGGCGGTGTGTGGTGGGCAGACTTGCTGTGTGCCTCATAGCCAGCACACCAGATCGAAACGTAACCTCCCCCAACACAGTTATGAGTGTCGCACGGCCCTTTTTGGGGACAAGTTGACTACCCAAAGATAGAGACAGGCTTAACCCAGTCGTGGCCTCTTTTCCCCTTCTCTTTTTCCACTCCCTAAAAAAGAAGGGGGATTATCCGACTGGGCCGCCAGGTCTAGTCGGGGGGTGTCCCTCCCAAGGGGAAGACACCACGGAGACCACACCTCACCCCAAGAGGGGGGATATTTAAGTGGAAGAATATGTCACATGGTCTTTCCAACCATGTGGAGAGCCTTCAAGGTAGATCCTGCCCAATGGGGGAGGAGTTACTACAAACATGGAGACTGGGGCAGAGGGGCTCTGCCCAAGGAAGTCACAGTTTGCCAGCAGGGAAAGGAATTAGCGGAAGATATAGATCGCATGGGGTTAGCCTTACAGGGAACCGCCACATGCGGAGCACCTACCCCAGAACTGGGCTCTTAGTTAGCGCGTGTACTGGGCCGGCAGTGAGTCTCCCCGAAAACTCAACTGCCACAGGGCTCGGAGGAAGTCAACCAGGGAACAAATTTTGTGCACACTACTGGGAATTAACGGTGCACGTCTTCAGCTCAAAAGGAGGTGGAAGGCGCTATGTGCAAGCGATACACCCGACCAGCTATCCCGGGCTTATCTGCTTGTGTTGCGTGCCACTACCTGGGACGAAACCGGTTCCACCCGGAAGTTGTAGAACCTCGCAAAGATGTTGGGTGTTGCCCAGCCCGCTGCTCTGCAAATGTCTGTTAGAGAGGCACCTCTGGCCAAGGCCCAAGAAGCCGCTACACCACGGGTAGAATGGGCTCATAGCCCTACCGGGGCAGCATGTTTTGGGCGAGATATGCCATAGTTATGGCATCAACGAGCCAGTGGGTGATCCTCTGCTTGGAGACAGCGCTTCCTTTCCGCTGTGCACCAAAAGCAGACAAAGAGCTGCTCAGAAATTCTAAAGCTCTGCATGCAATCCAAATAGATGCGTAAAGCGCGCACCGGACACAGCGACGACAGGGCTGGGTCTGCCTCCTCCTGGGGCAGCACTTGCAGGTTCACCACCTAGTCTCTAAAGGGGTGGTGGGAACCTTGGGCACATAGCCCGGTCAGGGTCTCAGGATCACGTGAGAGTAACCTGGACCGAACTCCAGGCATGTTTCGCTGACAGAGAACGCTTGCAGGTCACCTACCCTCTTGATGGAAGTGAGTGCAGTCAGGAGGGCAGTCTTCAAGGAGAGTGCCTTAAGCTCGGCTAACTGCAAAGGCTCAGAGGGGGCTCTCTGTAGACCCTGAAGAACTACAGAGGTCCAATGAGGGAACGAGGCACGGCCTGGAGGGATTCAGCATCCTGGCGCCTCTTAGTAACCTGATGATCAGGTTGTGCTTCCCTAAGGACTTACCGTCGACTGCGTCGTGGTGTGCTGCTATGGCAGCAACGTACACCTTCAAGGTGGAAGGGGACAGCCTCCCTTCCAACCTCTCTTGCAGGAAGGAAAGCACTGATCTGACTGCACATCTCTGGGGGTCTTCCCGACGGGAAGAACACCACTTAGCGAACAGACGCCACTTAAAGGCATACAGGCGCCTCGTAGAGGGAGCCCTAGCCTGAGTGATCGTGTCTACCATCGCAGGTGGGAGACAGCTTAGGTCTTCCGCGTCCCGTCCAGGGGCCAGACATGGAGATTCCAGAGGTCTGGGCGTGGGTGCCGGATGGTGCCCCTTCCCTGAGTAAGAAGGTCCTTCCTCAGGGGAATTTGCCAGGGGGGAGCTGTCGCGAGGAGCATGAGGTCCGAGAACCACGTCTGGGCGGGCCAGTATGGTGCTACCAGGATGACCTGCTCCTCATCCTCCCTGACCTTGCACAGGGTCTGTGCAAGCAGGCTCACTGGGGGAACGCATATTTGCGAATGCCAGGGGGCCAGCTGTGTGCCAGCACGTCTATGCCGAGGGAGGCCTCGGTCAGGGCGTACCAGAGTGGGCAGTGGGGAGGAATCTTGGGAGGCGAACAGGTGCACCTGTGCCTGTCGAATCGACTCCAAATCAGCTGGACCACCTGAAGGTGGAGTCTCCACTCTCTCCTGAGGGTAACCTGTTGTGACGGCGCATCCGCCGTAGTGTTGAGGTTACCCGGGATGTGAGTGGCTTGCAGCGACTTGAAGTGCTGCTGACTCCAGAGGAGGAGACGGCGGGCGAGTTGTGACATACAATGAGACCGCAAACCACCTTGGCGGTTGACATATGCTACCGTTGTTGTGTTGTCTGTCTGAACTAACATGTGCTTGCCCTGGATCAACGGCCGAAACCTCCGCAGGGTGAGCAGAATGGCCAACAACTCGAGGCAGTTGATGTGCCAATGCAGTCGCAGACCCGTCCAGAGGCCGGCGGCTGCGTGCCCATTGCAAACGGCACCCCAGCCCATATTGGAGGCGTCTGTCGTGACCACGACGCGCCTGGGGACCAGTTCTAGAGGAACACCTGCCCGTAGGAATGAGAGGTCGGTCCAAGGGCTGAAAAGACAGTGACAGACCAACGTGATGGCCACGTGGTGTGTCCCGTGGCGCCATGGCCGTCTCGGGACTCGAGTCTGGAGCCAGTGCTGAAGCGGCCTCATATGCATCAACCCGAGCGGGGTGGCCACCGCCGAGGATGCCATATGCCCCAGGAGCCTCTGATGAAGTTTCAGTGGAACCGCTGTTCCCTGTTTGAACGCCTTCAAACAGGCCAGCACCGACTGGGTGCACTCGTTTGTAAGGCGCGCGGTCAAGGAGACTGAGTCCAACTCCAAACCGAGAAAAGAGATGCTCTGATCCGGGAGGAGCTTGCTCTTTTCCCAGTTGACCCGAAGCCCTAGTCGGCTGAGGTGTGACAGCACCAGGTCCCTGTGTGCGCACAACATGTCTCGAGAGTGAGCTAGGATTAGCCAGTCGTCGAGATAGTTGAGAACGCGAATGCCCACCTCCCTTAACGGGGCAAGGGCAGCCTCAGCGACCTTCGTAAAGACGCGAGGAGACAGGGACAGGCCGAAAGGGAGGACTTTGTACTGATATGCCTGACCCTCGAACGCGAACTGCAGGAAGGGTCTGTATCGAGGAAGGATCGAGGCGTGGAAGTACGCATCCTTCAGGTCTACCACCGCGAACCAATCTTGATGCCGGACGCTCGCCAGAATGTGTTTTCACGTCAGCATCTTGAACGGGAGTCTATGTAAAGCCTAGTTCAGAACTCACAGGTCCAAGATTGGCCTCAACCCACCGCCTTTTTTCGGTACGATGAAGTAGGGGCTGAAAAAACCCTTCTTCATCTCAGCTGGAGGGACAGTTTCTATCGCACCCTTCTGTAGGAGGGTTGCGATCTCTGCACAAGGTAGCAGCGTTTTCGTCTTTCACCAAGGTGAAGTGGACACCGCTGAACCTGGGCGGATGCCCGGCAAAGTGAATCGTGCAGCCAAGTCAGACGGTCCAGACCAGCCCTCGTGAGGGATTGGAAAGCGCAAGCCATGCGTCCAAGTTCCACGCAAGGGGGACCAAAGGGACAACGTCATCGGATGTACCGGCAGGTGGGTCCTCGCGGCGGGGCAGAGCTCGAGGTGCCACACCACGTCGTGGCCATGCTAAGGACATCAAAGCACTTACCTGGCTCCTTGTGACCACCCCCAGAACAGCCTGGGATGGGGGAGGAAGAAGCCTGTCCTCATGACCCGTGGAGACTGTCACATCGAGGGTGGATTTGTGCCACAGCTGGGCGCTCAGGGGCGGAAGACCGCCGCTGGAGCGCCAAACCTGCCAAATGGAGTGGTGGACGGTGGTCGTGATGACGGCCGTACACACCGGATACGTGACCCAGGGAACAAGGAAACCACTCTTGCTGAGCTCTTGAGTACTGCAGCCACTTGGGCATGCAGCGCAAAATGCAAAAGGTAACAAAAAGATGAAGATTTGCTTACCAGCTCCAGAGCAGCAGGTTTCGTTGTCCCTGGGTCGCCTGTCTCAAGGGCGCTTTGAAGCCTTTCACGGGTTCTGGGCGCCCGCGAGACGGGTGGCGTCTGCTTCCTGCAGTGGGCTCCACGCCGGGGCTGGGCCGAAGGGGCGGGCTGTGGTGGAGCCGGTGCAGTCACTGCAGGGGGACGCCCTTGGCGATGAGTAGATGGGGTGCGGGATCTTGAGCCGTGCCGGGGCAGGATATGCGGCTAGCATCCATCTACTGCTCTACCATCGAGAACTGCTGGGCAAAGTCCTTGACGGTGTTGCCAAATAGGCTCGCCTGGGAAATGGGGGCAGCAAGGAATCATGTCTCGTCGGTCTCACCCATCTCGACCAGGTTGAGCCAAAGGTGGTGCTCCTGGACCACTAGTGTGGCCATCGTCCGCCCGAGAGACCGTGCCGTGACCTCCGTCGCTCAGAGAGCCACTCTAACTGACACTCGCGGCTGCCCAGGAAAGCATGTCGTCATCTCCGCATCAGCCTGTGACTGGGCAATCGACCCCGAAGGGAGGAGCCCACCTGAGGCTTCCGACTGGACGAGCCCACTCTCCGATGCTGCGCTCAAGAGCTCATCACTTTCGCGGGCTCAGAATAAGAGGTCGAACTCGCCGTGAGACGAGCCGGCGGACTCACCCGGAAGCCCGATCGGGGCAGACAAGCGTGCTGGGGAATGGAAGGTCCGCGGGGGGATACCCAGCGGAGGCGGTCCCATTGGGGTCCCCAAATCGGCCCCAGTGCTAGCCGCGCTGGCCTCATACCCGTGGGTAAAAGGACCTAGGCGGAGGTGAGTGAACAGTAGTATTCAGCTCAATGAGCATGACCGTTTGGCTCCG
This sequence comes from Myxocyprinus asiaticus, assembly GCF_019703515.2. Taxonomy (NCBI): domain Eukaryota; kingdom Metazoa; phylum Chordata; class Actinopteri; order Cypriniformes; family Catostomidae; genus Myxocyprinus; species Myxocyprinus asiaticus. The sequence continues at coordinate 38,122,782 of NC_059363.1, read as the reverse complement.
CAGAGAAAATCTGAAAGAGTGGTTTCATACCAGCTCTTTTTATACCCCTGGATCCTTCCTCGACAATTTTCATTGGCCTTTTATCAAAGACCAGAGGTGTCTCGGGCTCCCAGGAGTGACCCCTAGTGTCACTACATCGACACCAACGTCGAGTGAGTGACAGATAGGGAACAACATTATTCTGGAGGCACATTTTGCAGTGAATAATAAATACAAATTCAAACATTAAAATAAATTAAAATAAAATCAATATAGCCTACAAACAGGTGAAAGCCTGTAAGTCTACCATTATTTAGTATTTAATAATAATAATGTTACATTTATATAGCACCTTACCAGAGTTCAAGAACATTGAACATTTTCAAATTTAGCACAGTTTAAAAATAATAATAATAATTTAAAAAAAAGACAGAGTTTCAGTTTCTTCAATTAACAAAAGAAGGAATATTCCGAATAGATGAATAATCTATGGAGCATTTAAACCTTTATGGAGCATTTAATTTTTTTTCTCGGAATAAAGTCTTAACCAGTTAATTACTTTAATCACTGATGTGGACATAAATGTGGTCAACCTTAAAAGATGGATCACGATAATGTGTCGTATGATACATTAACATAGACATTTCAAGAAGTGGAATGTGTATATGATGTCGTATCTTAATGTTACACTTGACAAGCTCCAGACACGTACAGTTAACAGAGGCTGCAAACGGAGTGGCCCATCCGATTTGAAATCACAGTGTGTGCATTTTCATTCATAAGGTTTACACTTCAGAAATACTGGTTGCACAGATTCATGAATTCATTGTAGTTTTGGATATGTTTATTTAAAATGTCACTTTATCCTTGTGCCTTATGGGGGTTCCCTTAACTCTTATGGGGGGTCTGGTACTATATTTACTGTCCTTGATTTGTGGGCTTCTATATCTCCTTGCGTGCGCTTAGGAGAGATCGCACTAGCCGCACAACTGAGGTGATGCGGGTGACAAAATGTGAACCCCCATTGACAGATTTATTTAGCTGCATTGATAAACAGTCTTTTCCCTAAAGTTTCTTGATTTGTTTAATTGCTCTTCGCAAGAATTTTGGCTTGCTCCGTATGTGAAAATGTACACTGTAAATGTCCGCAGCGCTTTGCAGCACAGTTGCCTCATGCTTTAAAAATTATATTTTTACTTTAGCGTAATTCCAAACATATTTAAATGCAAATACAGAGGACACAGTTTGTGGATTGATGAATTTTCTGTATAACAAGAGCAACTGCAATCGTGTGATCGACAAAAAGTCTCGCTCGTCCCCCGTGATTTAATTGTCATCCGAACGCATGAGTTTTATCACAGAGGAGCCATGAAAATTTACTTTTACAGACGTCACCCTGATAAACAATTGCCATCCGAATAGGGCTTAAGACATGTTTTGTCCCTTATCTCAGAATGAGTGAACAGTAAATAGGAACTAAATGACAAAAAAGCTGTATGAAAGCATCATAAAAGTAGTCTGTGACTTATTTAAAAAAAAATTTCAAGTCTTCTGAAGCCATTCAGTAGCTTTCTGTGAGACAGACCAAAATAAAATTAAAAAATTTAACTGATAATCTTTCACTCTCTGAAACAGACTTAAATAGTCATATGAACTACAAAAATGTTGTTGCAAAGGGAAGGTTTTTATTTTATGTAATTTTGGAGCTTTTTGACCTGAACCCCATTCATTTTCACTATATGGAAAATAATGGCCATTACATTCTTTGTTTTGGAACAACATGTGGGTGAGTAAATAATGATAGAATTTGTTTTAAGTTAACTTTCTCCTTTTAATACCATGTGTTGCCATTTGTCTTTTTTATTGTGACTGTGTGAACGTACATTTTGTGTGACCTAGAAAAAAAAAGAAAAAAAAATCCTGTAAGAAGTGTGTTTTGAAGTCCTGCTTCTAGCAGGTTTTTTATTTTATTTTATTTTTTACGTTAAAAATAGATTACAAACGATGTGGTTTCCTGTTCTGGATGCAGAGAGAAACAGAGGGAGGCCCTTAGTAACACTGTGGAAGCTTTGGTATTCAGATGAGGAAACAACAATGTTGCTTCTATTAACGGCAACAGCTTGTTAGACCACTGCATATTTAGCATGAAGCCCATGTTGCTTTTGCTGACATGCCTCCAATTTTTCCAGGACAATTGAAGTGAGCTTGAATTAGAACATCACTGTAATTGTAACATACCCTGTCAGAGTACAAGAAAAAAATTGGAGAGCTCCGTTGAATTATTTTGCAAACATGCAACAAAGGACATTGAATGGGGGCTGTAGCTATGTGTTGACTGTTGTCATAATACAACTGTTTGACAAAATGCATAGAATAAATATGTAAATGACACAACTCTCTGGAGAAGAGACCACAGAAGCTTTTTTGCTAAACCACAGGTGGCCAGACAACATGGATAACCTCCCTTCTCTTTCCTGAAGGCTGATATTTTATTAGATAAGCTATGAGAGCTCCCTCTTATTTGTCAATTGTTCAGTGGTCAGCATCAGTGACTAGGGAGCAAAGAAATCTTTGATATGTACACTATGTGCTTGTACTAAAAAAGGGCTTTGTTTGGGTCTGTAGGGCTGAAGTGACCAAAGAAATATGTTTCTGTGATTTAGCACCTATAACTTATATAACAGGATCAAAACTGTTCCCTATCTGTCACTCACTCGACGTTGGTGTCGATGTAGTGACACTAGGGGTCACTCTTGGGAGCCCGAGACACCTCTGGTCTTTGATAAAAGGCCAATGAAAATTGGCGAGTGGTATTTGCATGCCACTCCCCCGAACATACGGGTATAAAAGGAGCTGGTATGCAACCACTCATTCAGATTTTCTCTTCGGAGCCGAACGGTCATGCTCATTGAGCTGAATACTACTGTTCATTCACCTGCTGGATCTGACGGCGCATTTCAGCGGCTTCTCCCTCCTCTGCACTGGTGCACTGCAGAGAACGCCCCTGGGCGCTTCGGCAGAAAAACTAGAGAGTATATTTTCTGAAAGAGCATTTTTCCCCTCTAAAAGAGTATATATTTCTCTAAAAGAGCGCACACACGGAACGTCTTTTTAAAGACGCGTCTTTTTAAAGATGCTTTTCCGATTGTGTGTTATTCCTGGTTGTGCTCGTTATCTCTCGCCTTCTAACGGTCACGATCACTGTCTTTCGTGTCTGGGCACTGCTCACGCGGAGACAGCGTTCGTGGATGGTCACATTCTCATTGCGAGAATGTGTCCATGGCAACGTTGCGGTCGCGGCTCGCCTTCGTAAGGAAGCGAGCCACCCCAGAGGCTCCCGCCTCGGTCCTTTTACCCACGGGTTTGAGGCCAGCGCGGCTAGCACTGGGGGCGATTTGGGGACCCCAATGGGACCGCCTCCGCCGGGTATCCCCCGCGGAACTCCCATCCCCCAGCACGCTCGTCTGCCCCGATCGGGCTTCCGGGTGAGTCCGCCGGCTCGTCTCACGGCCAGTTCGACCTCTTATTCGGAGCCCGCGAAAGTGATGAGCTCTCGAGCGCAGCATCGGAGAGCGGGCTCGTCCAGTCGGAAGCCTCGGCTGGGCTCCTCCCTTCGGGGTCGATCGCCCAGTCACAGGCTGACGCGGAGATGACGACATGCTTTCCCGGACAGCCGCGAGCGTCGGTTAGAGTGGATTTCACCGCTCTTCCCTGAACCCTCGCGGCTCTGTGATTGGTTCCTGGGCTCGCGGCGCCGCTCAAAGCCACGCCCCGCCCCGTTCCTTTCTTCCCGGAAGTGCATGAAGAGCTGACAAGATCGCGGGAGGCACCTTTTACTGCCCGGTCCCGATCTTTTCAGCTTCCCCGCTCTCACTACCCTCGATGGTGGGGTGGCCAAGGGTTATTCGGCAATCCCCCGGTGGATAAAGGCGCTCGCGGTGCACCTATGCCCGCAGAGCGCCGCCACCTGGCGTGGGTGCCCAAAGCCCCGTCCAAGGCCTGTAGGTTTACGTCGTCTCTGACGGTCGAAGCCTACGGCGCTGCTGGACAAGCCGCCTCCGCCCTGCACGCCATGGCTCTCCTGCAAGTCTGCCAAGGCGCTAAAGGAACTGCACGAGGGTAGTTCCGCCCCGGGATTGATGCAGGAACTGCGCTCGACGACCGACCTCGCTCTCCGAGCGACGGAGGTCACGGCACGGTCTCCCGGGCGGACGATGGCCACACTAGTGGTCCAGGAGCGCCACCTTTGGCTCAACCTGGTCAAGATGGGTGAGGCCAACAGGACACGATCCCTTGCTGCCCCCATTTTCCAGGCGGGCCTATTCGGCGACACTGTCGAGGACTTTGCCCAGCAGTTCTCGATGGTAGAGCAGTAGATGGGTGCTAGCCGGCTTGTCCTGCCCCGGCGTGGCTCAAGATCCCCCCATCTACTCATCGCCGAGGGCGTCCCCCTGCGGTGACTGCACCGGCTCCGCCGCAGCCCGCCCCTCCGGCCCGGCCCCGGCGTGGAGCCCACCGCAGGAAGCCGACGCCACCCGTCTCACAGCCGGCACCGAAGAACCCACGGAGGTCTTCGAAGCGCCCCTGAGACGGGCGACCCAGGGACAACGAAACCCGCTGCTCTGGAGCTGGTAAGCAGATCTTCTTTTTGTTACCTTTTGCATTTAATTGCGCTGCATGCCCAAGTGGCTGCAGTACTCAAGAGCTCCGCAAGAGTGGTTTCCTTGTTCCCTGTGTCACATATTCGGTGTGTACGGCTGGCATCACGACCACCGTCCACCACTCCATTTGGCAGGTTGGCGCTCCAGCGGCGGTCTCCCGCCCTGAGCGCCCAGCTGTGGCACAAATCTGCCCCCGATGTGACAGTCTCCACGGGTCATGAGGACAGGCCTCTTCCTCCCCCGTCCCAGGCTGTTCCGGGGGTGGTCACAAGGAGCCAGGTAAGTGCTTCGATGTCCTCTGACTCAGCACGGCCACGATGGGGTGTGGCACCTCAGGCTCCGCCCCGCCGCGAGGCCCCACCCGCCGGTACATCCGATGACGTTGTCCCTTTGGTCCCCCTTGCGCGGAACTCGGGTGCATGGCTTGCGCTTTCCAGTCCGTCGCGAGGGCTGGTCTGGACCGTCCGACTCGGCTGCACGATTCACTTCGCTGGGCATCCGCCCAGGTCCAGCGGTGTCCACTTCACCTTGGTGAAAGATGGAAACGCTGCTACCTTGCGCGGAGATCGCTACCCTCCTACGGAAGGACGCGATAGAACCTGTCCCTCCAGCCGAGATGAAGAGGGGGTTTTACAGCCCCTACTTCATTGTACCGAAAAAAGGCGGTGGGTTGCGGCCAATCTTGGACCTGCGAGTACTGAACCGGGCCTTACACAGACTCCCGTTCAAGATGCTGACGCAAAGACGCATTCTAGCGAGCGTCCGGCATCAAGATTGGTTCGCGGCGGTAGACCCGAAGGATGCGTACTTTCACGTCTCGATCCTTCCTCGACACAGACCCTTCCTGCGGTTAGCGTTTGAGGGTCAGGCGTATCGGTACAAGTCCTCCCTTTCGGCCTGTCCCTGTCTCCTCGCGTCTTTACGAAGATCGCAGAGGCTGCCCTTGCCCCGTTAAGGGAGGTGGGCATTCGCATTCTCAACTATCTCGACGACTGGCTAATCCTAGCTCACTCTCGAGACGGGTTATGCGCACACAGGGACCTGGTGCTCTCACACCTCAGCCGACTAGGGCTTCGGGTCAGCTGGGAAAAGAGCAAGCTCCTCCCGGTTCAGAGCATCTCTTTTCTCGGTTTGGAGTTGGACTCAGTCTCCTTGACGGCGCACCTTATGAACGAGCGCGCCCAGTCGGTGCTGGCCTGTTTGAAGGCGTTCAAACAGAAAACAGCGGTTCCACTGAAACATTTTCAGAGGCTCCTGGGGCATATGGCGTCCTCGGCGGTGGCCACCCCGCTCGGGTTGATGCATATGAGGCCGCTTCAGCACTGGCTCCAGACTCGAGTCCCGAGACGGGCATGGCGCCACGGGACACACCGCGTGGCCATTACACCGGTCTGTCACCGTCTTTTCAGCCCTTGGACCGACCTCTCGTTTCTACGAGCAGGTGTTCCTCTAGAACTGGTCTCCAGGCGCATCATGGTCACGACAGACGCCTCCAAGACGGGCTGGGGCGCTGTTTGCAACGGGCACGCAGCCACCGGCCTCTGGACGGGTCCGCGGCTGCGTTGGCACATCAACTGCCTCGAGTTACTGGCAATTCTGCTCACCCTGCGGAGGTTCCGGCCGTTGATCCAGGGCAAGCACGTGCTAGTTCGGACAGACAGCACGGCAGCGGTAGCATATGTCAACCGCCAAGGCGGTCTGCGCTCCCGCTGTATGTCACAACTCGCCCGCCGTCTCCTCCTCCGGAGTCAGCAGCACCTCAAGTCGCTGCGAGCCACTCATATCCCGGGCAACCTCAACGTTACAGCGGACGCGCTGTCACGGCAGGTTCCCCGCAGGGGAGAGTGGAGACTCCACCTTCAGGTGGTCCAGCTGATTTGGAGTCGATTCAGTCAGGCACAGGTGCACCTGTTCGCCTCCCAAGAATCCTCCCACTGCCCGCTCTGGTACGCCCTCACCGAGGCCTTCCTCGGCATAGACGCGCTGGCACAGCTGGTCCCCTGACATTCGCAAATATGCGTTTTCCCCAGTGAGCCTGCTCGCACAGACCCTGTGCAAGGTCAGGGAGGACGAGGAGAAGGTCGTCCTGGTAAGCACCCTACTGGCCCGCCCAGACGTGGTGCTCGGACCTCACGCTCCTCGTGACAGCTCCCCCGGGCAAATTCCCCTGAGGAAGGCCCTTCTTTCTCAGGGAAGGGGCACCATTCGGCACCCGCGCCCAGACCTCTGGAATCTCCATGTCTGGCCCCTGGACGGGACGCGGAAGACCTAAGCCGTCTCCCACCTGCGGTGGTAGACATATTCACTCAGGCTAGGGCTCCCTCTACGAGGCGCCTGTATGCCTTTAAGTGGTGTCTGTTCGCTAAGTGGTGTTCTTCCCATCAGGAAGACCCCCAGAGGTGCGCAGTCAGATCAGTGCTTTCCTTCCTGCAAGAGAGGTTGGAAGGGAGGCTGTCCCCTTCCACCTTGAAGGTGTACGTTGCTGCCATAGCAGCACGCCATGACGCAGTCGACGGTGAGTCCTTAGGGAAGCATGATCTGATCATCAGGTTCCTAAGAGGCGCCAGGAGGCTGAATTCCTCCAGGCCACGCCTTGTTCCCTCATCGGACCTCTGTAGTTTTTCAGGGTCTACAGAGAGCCCCCTTTGAGTTTTGCAGTCAGCCGGGCTTAAGGCACTCTCCTTGAAGACTGCCCTCCTGACTGCGCTCACTTCCATCAAGAGGGTAGGTGACCTGCAAGCGTTCTCTGTCAGCGAAATGTGCCTGGAGTTCGGTCCGGGCTATTCTCACGTGATCCTGAGACCCCCGACCGGGCTATGTGCCCAAGGTTCCCACCACTCCTTTTAGAGACCAGGTGGTGAACCTGCAAGCGCTGCCCCAGGAGGAGGCAGACCCAGCCCTGGCGTTGCTGTGTCCGGTGCGCGCTTTGCGCATCTATTTGGATCGCACGCAGAGCTTTAGACTCTCTGAGCAGCTCTTTGTCTGCTTCGGTGCACAGCGGAAAGGAAGTGCTGTCTCCAAGCAGAGGATCGCCCACTGGCTCATTGACACCATAACTATGGCATGTCTCGCCCAAAACATGCCGCCCCCGGTAGGGCTACGAGCCCATTCTACTCGTGGTGTAGCGGCTTCTTGGGCCCTGGCCAGAGGTGCCTCTCTAACAGACATTGCAGAGCAGCGGGCTGGGCAACACCCAACACCTTTGCAAGGTTTTACAACCTCCGGGTGGAACCGGTTTCGTCCCAGGTAGTGGCACGCAACACAAGCGGATAAGCCCGGGATAGCCGGCCGGGTGTATCGCTTGCACATAGCGCCTTCCACCTCCTTTTGAGCTGAAGACGTGTGCTGTTAATTCCCAGTAGTGTTCACAAAGGTTGTTCCCTGGTTGACTTCCTCCGAGCCCTGTGGCAGTCGAGTTTTCGGAGAGACTCGCTGCCGGCCCAGTACACGCGCTAACTAAGAGCCCGGTTCTGGGGTAGGTGCTCCGCATGTGGCGGTTCCCTGTAAGGCTAACCCCATGCGATCTATATCTTCCGCTAGTTCGTTTCCCTACTGGCAAACTGCGTCTTCCTTGGGCAGAGCCCCTCAGTCTCCATGTTGTAGTAACTCCTCCCCCATTGGGTAGGATCTACCTTGAAGGCTCTCCACATGGTTGGAAAGACCATGTGATGTATTCTTCCACTTAAATATCCCCCCTCTCTTGGGGCGAGGTGTGGTCTCGCGGTGTCCTCCCCTTGGGAGGGACACCCCCCGACTAGACCTGGCGGCCCAGTCGGATAATCCCCCTTCTTTTTAGGGAGTGGAAAAAGAGAAGGGGAAAGAGGCCATGACTGGGTTAAGCCTGTCTCTATCTTTGGGTAGTCGACTTGTCCCCAAAAAGGGCCGTTCGACACTCATAACTGTGTTGGGGGAGGTTACGTGTCGACCTGGTGTGCTGGCTATGAGGCACACAGCAAGTCTGCCCACCACACACCGCCAGTTCACGTAACACAGTTCAGCCTTGTGGCGTTTTGTATAGGGACCCCTAGTGTCACTACATCGACACCAACGTCGAGTGAGTGACAGATAGGGAACGTCATGGTTACTGGTGTAACCTCCGTTCCCTGATGGAGGGAACAAGACGTTGGTCCCTCCTGCCACAACGCTGAACTACCCGCTGAAATGGCCAGACCTTATATCGGCTCCTCAGCGTAAAACCTGAATGAGTGGTTGCATACCAGCTCCTTTTATACCCGTATGTTCGAGGGAGTGGCATGCAAATACCACTCGCCAATTTTCATTGGCCTTTTATCAAAGACCAGAGGTGTCTCGGGCTCCCAAGAGTGACCCCTAGTGTCACTACATCGACACCAACGTCTCGTTCCCTCCATCAGGGAACGGAGGTTACACCAGTAACCATGACGTTATCAGATTATAATAAACAAATGTGGATCATTGCTACATTGTGACCATTTTGTTGATGCAATAAATATTTTTAACTGTGCAATGTTAAATTAACCCTGATTAAGAACAATCTATAAATTATTATATATCTGCAGGTGATTTAAAAGAAAATACTGAAATTATTATTAATATTTATTATGCAGGAATAATTGACTTAATTGTACCATTTAATTATTGAAACTAATACACCCTAAGGTTTAAATGTGGTCATGAAATGAAGCAGAGAGGCTGTTACACCTGGGTGTGCATTAATTTTCCAACTTAGTCTGACAGAATAAACGTTACTATAACTATATTTTTGCAAGCTGACTTTTACGTACTGCATTCTACATTTCAATGCAGTTTTCTGCTGAAATTAACACTAGAGGTGCTATAACAACTCTGAATTGTATTCACTTTCACACAAATCATGAGTATATTGGAAGATTATGACTTTGAAAACACTTATTTTTTGACCTATTACACTTTTTTGCACACTGCTATGTTATGATATCAAAACACCTTTATTCTAAAGCCCAAAGTATACTTCAATTTTGACACAAATGCTTAGCGTTTGCGTACAATCGAACGTGAGCCTGTCAAAGTTTACTCCATCTGACTGTGCACACATACATAGGCGGCTGGTGCATACACGCTATGACTGTACGAGACACTGGATATTTCTCTTAAGGAGTTTAGACACAGAGATGCCTTTATAGTCCTTCAGACTCAAGTTATACAAATGCAGGTATCTCCAGACCTCCTCACACACGTGTTCTTAACATGAACATCCACTGTTGACATTTTTACCTTTGTCAGTTGTTGTTTACTGGTGACTACATCTTCTTCTAAATTAAAATTCTCTCATTATTCACTTACCTTGATGGCATCCCAGATGTGTATGACTGTCTTTCTCCAGCAGAACACAAATGAAGATTTTTAGAAGAAGATAGAGCTCTGTCAGGTCCTTATAATGCACATATATGGGTGCCAGCACTTTGACGGTCACATTTAGGCAGCATAAAAGTAATCCATGCGACTCCAGTCGATCAATGAATATCTTCTGAAGCGAAACGATAGGTTTATGTAAGAAACAAGTCGACAATTAAAACATCTTTAACTTGAAATTGGTGCTTCCATCCAGGGCTCTGATGCTGTTTGAAATTAACTAACTCTCACTTGATGTTCGTTCTTCTGTTGTAAATAAGTGCTGCTTCCAAATTATCGCATGAACTTGCCAACGCGCTTACATCATGAGACAGCTACGTGACATGCCAACTGCTGGCAGGAAGCACTTTTTAAAAGTTAATTATGTTTTAAGTATCGATTTATTTTTTTACAAAAACGTATCGATTTGCTTGTGAAGACATTATTTGATCATCTGGAGTCGAGTAGATTCCTTTTATGCTGCCTTAATGTGACTTTTGGACCGTCAAAGTGCTGGCACCCATTTACTTGCATTATAAGGACCTGACAGAGCTCCATCTTCTTCTAATAATCTTTATTTGTGTTCTGCTGAAGAAAGACATTCACACATCTGGGATGGCATGAGGGTAAGTGAATAATGAGAGAATTTAAATTTTTGGGTGAACTATTCCTTTAAGTAATGTTCATGAGATCAGGCTGTAATTTTCAACTGCTGGTTGCTAGCAGAGGTGGAAAGTAACAAATTAAAACTACTCTTGTTACAGTACTTGAGTAAATATTTCAAATTTTTCTACTTTTTTTTAAGTCTAAATACTTAAAGAAGTATTCAACTTTGCTACAGTTATTTTTCAACACAAAGTACAACAAAATACATCATATTTCAGAATTTTTAGGAAGAAGAAAGTTATAAGCGCTAAATCTGTTTATAAAGTAAAACCAGCTGTGCGCTGCACAATGGAAGCCCGCAAAGCACAGTATCATGAGCACAGCAGCTTGCATAAACTTCTACCGGTGTCCTCACTTCTCTAGCTTCTCCAAGACTTTCTGCACTGTCACTATACAAGAACTGCAATACTGTGATTTTCTGCGTATTTCATTTTATTCTGGAAATGTGCCATTCATTCAGGTATGAGAGAACTGTCTGAACACGTTTAACCTCTGATCAAACTTCACTTGTTTTTAAGGTAGGCAATGATTTAACTGTCAAATATTAACACAATGTAGTTTGACATATATGTGGGGATATCTTGTTTACTTGTTACTATACTGTATGTCTAAAACAAACTTTTAAATACCTTAGAAAGATACAATGCCAATAGTGTCAGAAATTAGTGACTCGGGGCAAAAATACCACCGAAATTAACAAAAATATCCCTGAAATTCAAAATATGGAGGCAAAAAATGCACACCCGTGTTTTATTAATAATATCTGATACAGTTACAATTACATATATTGCAATCTTCTTTTGATTTTTTACTGAAACGTTATTTTTTACCGCCGTCCGGTTCTTCGCATCGTTGCGCATACAGACGGGCTTCTCCGCTTCTATCAATCCGCATCAGTTCGGTGTTGTAATCCTGCATTAAATTCCATAACCGTTCACCCCTCTTGTTCAAAATAAACTGTCCTAGTGGGTAGCACTTTCACTCACTGTACTGTACTTCCCTGCCCTGTGCTGTGCTGTTGTTTATCTGTCTGAAATGTCAGGTATTGTTAATGTAACATTGTTGGGTTTTTCATGTCATGTCATGTCATGTCATGTCATGTCAAGTTTAGTCAAATCAAGTCAAGTTTAGTCAAGTCAAGTTTAGTCAAGTTCATGTTTATGTTTTTTTCACGTCTGGATTTATGATTTTTCGATTTGACGTTTGTAATAAACTGCACTTGGATTCTTCACATCATCTCGTCTTCATCTGCCTGTCATTGCCAGCCCATCGTTACGTAAATAACCATAATGTTAATTAAGACTTTAGTATTACAACTGTAATACAATAATACATATACAGAACAACCACTTTTTGTGTTTGAATCAAATCATATCTCTCACTAAACACTGTGTGATGTTTATTTTTGCCTTATTTTATTCAGTTGGCATGTAGGAGTTGATAACAATTTGCTTAATAATCTCATTTCTTATCTGGATAATTGCTGCAATATCACAGAGGATAGATTTCCTCCTCTATGGTATTGCATTATATTAGTTTTGTACAGTATGTTAACTTAATAGCCAAAATACTTGGACATACATGAATGAGAATAACCCTTGTTGGCACAACCATTTTCAATTATTTTAATAATAACAAAAAATACATATCTTGAGTACCAAATTAGCACTTTAGAATGCTTTTGTAAGGAATATGTGACACAGTATATGTTTGCCATCACAGGTAAAGAACAAAATTTATAAACAGCATATTAAAAAAATATTTCAAACCGTAATAATAATTTGCAATGAATGATTTTGGCAGTATTTTTGATCAATTTAACGCATCCATGGCGAAGGGAAGCATCAATTTCTTTCAAGAACAAAAATGTCTTTGTGTTCTAAAAATGGAAGCGTGTATACTATATATAATATAATAACTTGTAACGTAATTACTTGAGTAGTTTTTCAGCACACTACTTATTTACTCTTACTTGAGTCATAATATTTCTCAGTACTTCTACTTGTCCTCAAGTGAATTATTTCTTCATTAGCAGTACTTTTACTTAAGTTAAAAAAAAAAAAAAGTAAGAAAAAAGAAAAAACAGTACTCTTTCCACCACTGGTTGCTAGTAGGCATTCATGCTCTCCTGCAATAACCAGCTGTTATCAGGAGGCAGATCATGTGAATCCACTATCTACACTCCCATTGGTTGTTGCCACATTGCATTGCTGTTCATTTGCATCAAGTTTAACTATACTTTCATATTGTCAACGGTTGCTGTCACTTATGTTACCACCAATCTCCAACTCTAAATGAAAATTAATGACTTCAGGTAGATTTGACATTGCAAATCATTGTCAATATGAGCACCCCTCACAAGTAATTTTATAAGGTAATTGAATACTCACTGAATCAGAGAGAGATGAAAAAGGATAGCCTAGATACCTGTAGAGATGACAGGACTGATCAGAAACCTGGGCCTGTGGACTGAAGAGTAAAGGAATTGCTGAAACAAACAAACAAACAAACAAACAAACAAAAAACAAAAAATCACTATTAACTGTCATATTTTATTCTTTACTTTATCATGAGCAAAACTTTTTGAATTAAACTTTAGGGTAGTTTTAACTTCAGTGGTTCAGCTGTAAGAATACTGAATTGACTGCATGATGATATAAAACTGCACTTATTTTCTATTAACACTCTCTGCTACTTTGCTACTGCTACAGCTTAGAACCTCATTGTGACCGTATTGTAATGCAATAAGTTACATTTCAGTGTTTACTCTTACTATGTCTTCACAGTGCCATTAAGCTACACATGAACTGAAAGTAAAAAAGGGTTTATTTACAGCATGCCTCAGTTGCTTCTTCAGGTTGTAACAATTAAGATTAAGAAGATACAAGTTAGAGTGAAATATGCTACCTGCATGAAATAGACTGAAAGATAGAAAAAGGGAAAAAGCACAGCTTTATAGAAGCCACAAGAAATAAGGAGCCCATACCTCAGAAGAGAGAAAGAGAGATGACATTGAGAGCTGGAGTCTGGCCTAGTGGCCTGTGACAGTTGCCCAGATTGTATCATCCAATAGGATTTGACCACTATCAACCCCTCTGAGCTTTTGAATGCAAAAGATCTCTTTTAATGGGTATCAGGGTTGCAAAAAAGGCCTGTAGTGATGCTACAATAGTAGAGTTATGGTATTAGATTGTAATACCATGGTTCTTTGATATATGCAATGATACGGAATGATTACCATATTCATATACTGTAGTATTTACATGGTACTCTAAGATTTTTCAAAGAATGCCATGACACAACCTTGGTACATGGTTCAAAAACCTTTTATTAGTGTCAGGAGTTGTAATAAAGAGGTACATTTATTTATTTTATTTTTCCAACCCTAATGTCTTGCTGTCATACTTTCAGGTAACTGCTAACATCAAAACCAATAGTACAGTCTATCACAATATTGTCCCATATCCACAGGATTATCTTCCCTGTAATTATGCCCCCTCTTCTTGCCTAACCGTTTTCTGTATCACAAGGCAAGAACTGCTGCAACTCCCCAATTTATAATGTTTTGTGCCGTATTTGCACATTGCATTCCTTCCCTTTGCTGACACTTGGCTTTTTCTTGTCTTCTTTTGAAGTTTAAAAATTGCTTCAACACCATTTTCATTGTTTTTAGTTTATGCATTTTGCCTATTTGTGGAACACATCCGATAATACACCTGCGACCTGAAATCATTTGGATGGAAGTCCTGGCAGGAGGCAGGTAGGTGAGAAAATAAATGTCACTCACGTCTTAAACTACAAAAAGTCATCATAATCTCTCCAGCAAATTGTTGCTTTGAGCTGCTCTGGCTCTTTGTCAAACAGATTGAGGAATGTCATTCTTAGAGGATTTCTGGCAAATCGCTTCTGCCAGTTTGTGCAGAATGAAAGAATACAAAGCAAGCCTTGATCACACAAAATAAGGATTCAGTAGTAGATAAAGAAAAACAAAAGCACAAGACCTTGCATTCGCAACAAGTGGTGGGTGTCTCAAAGGCAAAATGGTTTGACAGCTTTGTCTTCTATCAAACTCCGACCAGCAATGTGATTATTCATCTGTTTTGAATTCCTGTTATGGAATTCATAAAAACCCAGTTGAGGGCTTTTTTTTTTTTTTTTTGTCAGGCCAGTCTTAAACTTATACTGTATGCTCTTATTGTTTTCTGTGAATTACAAAAGAATCATTTGTAAGAGTCTCCATGCTGGTCATTTCCATACAACGACAGTTCATAGTAACCACATCTGTATTTTTTATGGTTTACAAAGTACAAACAAATACCATAAAAGAAGTCCATGCAACTCTTATGGCAAAAGCATTGTGAGATTAACAGATGAAAATTTAAGTAATTATTTACCCTCAAATCAAATCATTTTTCTGCAGCTCTCAAATTAAATTTGGCACATGTGGTGCAGGTTGAACATCAATAACATCTAACATCATTGGTTCTTGAGTATCTTGTGACCAAAAGTCATGATGTCAAAACATTTGCGATTTGAGAGTTGCATGATGATTTGCATTATTAATTTGATCCGAGTGAATAATGACTTAAATTAAAAGCTATCATATGTCTTCAGAAGACCTGGAAAATAGTGCATGAGTTGAATGGATTACTTAAATAGTGCTATTAAAGTGGGTTTTGTTGTTTTGGAGGTTAGACAAATGTGGCCATTATGAACTGTTATTATATGGAAAGCATCTGTGTGAATATTCTTCCAAAATTCTAATTTTGTGTTCCACAGAAAAAAAAAAATAAATAAATAAACTTACAGGTTTGGAACGACATGGGGCTGAGTAAATAATGACATGATTTTCATTTTTAGATGAACTATTCCTTTAAGGATGCTTATGTGCACAAGCAGTAACCAAATCTATTGTTGCTGGTTTGTGGGTATTTCCATAATCCCAGGCTATTAGAATCGTGTGATTCAACTTGTCAGGGTTGTATGTGTTTTGTTCCATGCCATGTTTGTTCCTGTCATGTGATCTTGTCATGTGGTCCCCTGGTCATGAGATTTCATCTTTCCCTCTATGTTGATGTTTCTTGTTTTCATTGGTTTATTGTCTAGTTACCTTGTTATCAGTTCTGTCTTGTCATTGGTTAACTTGTTTGTCTTGTTACCTTTGTCCATGTATTTAAGCCTCATGTTTGCCATTGTCCATTGTCAGGTATTGTTTGTTTGTGTATGTCATGTCATGTCATGTCATGTCATGTCATGTCAATGCCAAGTTTATAGTCAAGTCCATGTTTTGTATTTGTTCACATTTATAGTTAGGGTTTTGGATTTCAAGTTTGGTAATAAAACTTCAAAAGATTAATTTCCCCCCACCACGAATAAGATCCTTGATGACATTTAATGCACTTATAATTTGCTTTGAAATTGCCCTTTCAAGCTGACATGCACGTAAAAGCAGCTCATCGATTACTACTTAACGGGAAGCTGATCTGCACCTAAAACGGGCAATTAAATGGCTGGTAATTATATATTGATTGAAAGCTGCGGCATTTGTCAAAGGCTGGGTGTGTAATTCATGCAGGGTGAGGGTGGGTATGGAGGGGGGTCAACGAGGTGAGCAGGAAGTTGTTGTCTCTGGTTCAGCTGGTGAGAGAGGGCTCCACCAGACAAACCCATCCCCCAAACATGTGCAATCCAGGGTAGCACTGGGAATCCCTTAAGCCATGATGAAGCCTTGTGATGACCTTTCTGATATTGTTTTCATTATCCAGCTCCTCTGAGTACCAGAGCGTTCAGGGGGTCTGATTACAGGGTGTGGGTAATTGGAGAAATGAGGCATCTCTTCAACCACACCGTATTTTTCCAGAGCAGCCTGTATTTCTCCTGAGGTTACCTGTGGGTTTTTCTTTGCATCCCGAACATATCTTCTGGCAGTTGTGGCTGAAATCTTTCTTGGTCTACCTGACCTTGGCTTGGTATCAAGAGATCCCCGAATTTTCCACTTCTTAAGAAGTGATTGAACAGTACTGACTGGCATTTTCAAGGCTTTGGATATCTTTTTATATCCTTTTCCATCTTTATAAAGTTAGATTACCTTGTTACAAAGGGCTTTTGATAGTTCTTTTCTGTTCCCCATGGCTCAGTATCTAGCCTGCTCAGTGCATCCACGTGAGAGCTAACAAACTCATGGACTGTATATACACAGACACTAATTGAAATTTAAAAAGCCACAGGTATGGGAAATTATCCTTTAATTGCCATTTAAACCTGTGTGTGTCACCTTGTGTGTCTGTAACAAGGCCAAACATTCAAGGGTGTGTAAACTTTTGATCAGGGCTATTTGGGCTATTTCTGTTACCGTTATGATTTAAAAAGGAGCCAAACAACTGTGATAATAAATGATCACTATCTTTAAATAAAATACAGTTTTGTTGCATGATCAGTCATATTTTCAAAATCAATGCCAAAATTTCACAGTTTCTGCCAGGGTATGCAAACTTTTGAGCACTGTAACTGTAATTCTCCAGCCTATTCAAGAGAATGTCATGATCTATCGTGTTGAAGGCAGCACTAAGATCTAAAAGCACTAGAAGAGAAATGCAGCAGCGTTCAGATGATAAGAGCAAGTCATTTGTAACTCTGATAAGTGCAGTCCCTGTACTGTGATGGGGCCTAAATCCTGACTGAAATTGTTCATATATGCCTTTTCTCTGTAGAAATGAACATAGTTGGGAGGACACTACCTTTTATAGTATTTTCGGCATAAATGGTAGATTTGAAATTGGTCTGTAATTAGCCAATTCTGCAGGATCAAGCTGTGGCTTCTTAATAAGTGGTTTGATAACTGCCATTTTAATTCTTGGGACATGTCCTAAGGATAGTGAGGAGTTAATAATATTAAAAAGAGGTTCTGAGATTGCAGGGAAGTTTTGTTAGCTCTTCATGACCTATGACAGCGAAGGATTGAAGTTGCTTGTGAGGAAAATTATGAGACACTGTTTTCTGAGGTGCTGTGACAGTTGACTGCATATTTCCAAATTTATTTCTGATTATTTCAATTTTATCAGTAAAGAAGAGTCATTATTATTGTGCTGCAACGGAATATCTGGTTCAGTTGATTCTTTATTCCTAACCAATATACACCTAAGATTGTTGTGGTTATTTTGTATGAGTCTGCTAAAATATGCTAACCTGGCAGCTTTTAGTACCTGTCTGTAGCTACAGACACTATCCTTCCATGCACCGTGAAATACCTCTAATTTTGTGTTCTTCCACTTGCGCTCCATTTTCCGAGCTGCTCTCTTGAGAGCATGAGTGTGATCATTGTACTATGGTGCGGGGCTTTTTTCTTGAATTTTCTTTAATCAAGACTCATGTTTATTACAATAACCTGGGGGAGTAAATTGATTTAAACTAATATATTCATCTGGTTTAAGCCAGGTTTCAGTCAAACAGAGCACATCCAAACTATTATCTGTAATAATTTCATTTACAATTAGTGTTTTGGTAGAAAGAGATCTAATGTTTAGTAGCCCTACCTTTTATATGATGTTTATCTTATGGTGTTTATCTCTATTTTTCTTCAAGTTTGACCTTAATACATTTTTTTCTAAATGATTTAGTGAGGGGTTTGTGTTTGGTAGTTTGGGGGAACAGACACAGTCTCTATATGATATTTAGGTGATACAGTCTCAATGTGTTGTAGTTTATGTGACCTGTATGACATCTCAAGGTAGCTAGCAGACGTTCGGATTAACCAGTTTGTCTGCTTGTTGACCTGGGCCCCAGTTAGTCAAATACTATTACTATTAAGGCTATGAGCCAAATTACTAGAGAGGAGAGCAGCACCTTCACTGGAGGTATGGAGTCTGTCTCCCTTTTGCAGGTCAGGTCCACCCCAAAAACTCTTCCAATTGTCTATAAATCCTATGCTTACCGCTTAGACATCCAGTCATTCAATGACACTAATCTACTATAAACTTCGTCACCACGATGAGCATGGAGGGGGTCAGAGCATATCACAGTGTCTGACATAGTTTTTGCAAGTTCACACACCTCTTTAACATTATCTTTAATGATCTCCGACTGGTGAAGCCGGACATCGTTAGTGCCGACATGAAAAACAATTTTAGAACATCTACGTTTAGCATTAGCCAGCACTTGTAAATTTGATCTGATGTCAGATGCTCGAGCCACGGAAATGCATTTAACAATGGTGGCTGGAGTCTCTATTTCCACGTTCCTTACAATAGAATCACCAATTATTAAGGCTCTTTCAACATGATTCTCAGTGGGTGCATCACTGAGTGGGGAGAATCGATTGGAAATCCTAACAGCAACGGGAGAGTGGTGTCGCTTTGCCCTACGAGTATGCTGCAGGGACATCACCCAAATGCCCTGCTGCGGGGGCTCTTCAGCCGGAACCAAAGTGTGTGTGTTGCTTGCTGTACTACCCACATCTGAAACAGTGTCTACTGGCTTCTCTTTCTCACTGACCTCCACTAGCATTCGGATGCGTGACCGTAACTCATTAATCTTCTCCGTCAGCCTCCTTCCTTCCTTGCATTTGTCACATGTGAATCCCTCCCTGCTGATGGAAGAAGATATAGTAAACATGTGGCATGCAGCGCAGGAAGAAATATCATGAGTGCATGCCATGACTTACCGCAATTTTTGTTGTTGTTATGGTTATTCTTGAGCAGCGAGGGTTTGAGATTGATGTGATTCAACGTGGTTCCTGATCAGCAGATGTTTGAGATTGATGCAATAATCCGTGTAAAACAGTCGAATGCACGCAGTCGAGATGCGAGATGTAGAAAACGGGTGCACGCTGTAAATATATATATTTTATGTGACTCAAAATGGTCTGTGATCAATGAAAAGCAAATAAGTAAACCCATAACTCAAATCTGTATCAGCATGTCTCTTCCAGCACCCATTATCAATGCCAGAATCAGACCCCTCTTGGGAATTCTTCAAAAGACGGTGGACCTGTTTGTGAAATTAAAACATCAAGCAGATATGGTGATCCATCAGTGTTGGGGAGTAACAGAATACATGTAACGGGATTATATATTTAAAATACAAAATATAAGTAACTGTATTCCACTAAAGTTAGAATTTAGTTACATTCAAATAGTATTTTGATTACTGAAGAGATTACTTTGCATTTTATTGACATTTGTTTCATTTAATATTTAGTCCTTTCAGATGGAAAACATTTATACATATAAATGATGTGATCCAAAGTGCATTGGAACTGCGGTGAAACACTTTCTTATCATGTGTTACATTCATACGAGCAGACAGAGAAGTAAGTTTGAAGTAAGTTTAGAGCAGAAGAAATAGAAATAAACCTTGTGTAAATTGTCAGTTTTACGCTAAGCTAAAACGCTATTTCTAGCCATTTTACGTGCACGTTACCAGGCACGATCATATTTTTTTTTTATCAAGAAAATTCACGTTGGATCATAATTTCTTTTTTTCTAGTAAGTAAAAAATTGTTTCTTGATGATAATTTTTGTATTGTTTTCCTGTAAAAATATCTAAAAATCCTTAAAACAAGATCAATTTGATTTATCTTGTTTTAGAAATAACACTGCATAAGATATTTAGGTTTTTCAGAGAATGTATTTTTAACATGTTTATTTTGTCTTACTGTACTGGCAGAGTTTTTGTAGTCAAAACAAGTGAAAAAATCTACCAGTGCTGAAGAAGTAATCCAAAGTATTTAGAATACGTTACTGACCTTGAGTAATCTAACGGAATATGTTACAAATGACATTTTACAGCATGTATTCTGTAACCTGTAGTGGAATACATTTCAAAAGTAACCCTCCCAACCCTGTGTATAATACACCTGCATTGTTTTTAGGAGATAATGTTTTAGAGATCAATAAATCTGCAATGGAAGTAGAGTGAGTCCTGTGTCAACTAAATGCAACCAAGAATCTATTTATGTATTGCAGACATACAGTATGTTTCTCCAGATCTAGAAAAACCTTTTTGTTGTAGCTTTTCTCATCAGTCCTGTTTTTAAAAGATACTGTTTATCCTTATAAAAAAAATACACAGCAGGAAATGCTCATTTTGCGTGACCTAGTCTGTAGCAATACATGATATTCTTAATTATGGAACAAACCATACTGTCACAACGTGATGCTATCCTGCTTCTGGACATCAGTCTATAAGATTACTCACTAAGGCTTAATAAAAGACATGATGCATTGCAATGTATTCACTCTTTTCATATGTATATGTGTTGGGCCTCATATATTCAGATAGAAGACAAAGGCAGGCCTAACAGTCGTAAAACCTAACTCAGCCCCCACACATTCCATGTCGTAAATTTTACTGATAAAAATCGTGCCAAAATCAAACAAAGGGAGTCCAAAACAGACTACAAATCCAGGAAGCCTTGCTCACTAAAGGATCGAGCTCTCAACTCCTATTGGATGAGGCACACAACAGAATGTCCCTCAAACATGACATCATCAGGAGTTCAAATAATTCTGATGCTTAAAGAATTCGCTTCCAGCGACTTCATTCACCGAATAAAGACGTAGCTTTTGCTGCTCTCCGGTGCAACCTCGACTTGAAACTGTAGCCATACAATCTCCATCGCTGGACGAGTTGAGATTACTCTGTGTTCAACCGAACACTCTAACAGATCCGAAGAAGACCGCCGAGCAATTCGCATCTTCATCCGTTGGCCTACAGAAGTGAAGAGATTAAAGATTTCTCTTCCATCTTCAATCAAGTTGACATTTCTGAGTTCTCCGCCAGCCCGCCGAGAATCAACAGCCGTACCACCCGCCGACAGAGCGAGGAAACGGCCTCCCATCATCACACGAGCCTCAAGGAACCGAGTCAAAGTTAAAGGATGGAGGAAAACACATACTACAACCACAGGTTGCTTAGGAGACCTGGCTGGAGTCACTCAGCACACCCTGGATTCAAACTCGTGACTCCTGGGGTGGTAGTCAGCGTCAATACTTGCTGAGCTTCCCAGGACCCCAATAGAACAGTAATTATAATCAACATAAGCTTATTAATCCTTCAAATCAACAATCATCAAAGATAACTATCAATTATCAAAATCAATTAAATATTAATAAGAATTAATATTGCCAGGGCACCACCTTGGAATCAGGGACTAATTACCAGACAGTATAGCAGTCTCAATATAGGATTGTTTTCTTAGGAAACGTAACAACCGGAGAACATCGACATTCAAAAGGAAAACAATGAAGGCTTGAATCCGAGCACTGACATCCCCTGCCAGCCCTTGGCACAGGTGCATGCAGAACAATACCAAAACACTTCTCCTTAAAGTATAACAAAGTTTATTGATGCAGTAACAGAGAAGCCTATAATAATAGATGGTAACAGATAAGCCTATAATACATGAGAGGATGGTAGTTGTGTGTGTGTGTTTGTGTGTGTGTGTGTGTGTAAGGAGAGAAGGAGTGCACAAAATGGCGGGCGTGGCTCTCATGGAGAGTGCATCACGCTAGGTTTCTGGCCAGAGAATTTGGCCACGAATGTGGGCGGAGAAACTGGTTAATGGTGTTTGCCTGTTTAACCGTGTGTCCGCTGGTACAATAACTTATGGACAAAGTTATCTGTTCAGCAAATGTGTGTGCGGGTAGGTTTGTGAGGGGTCATGTGTGTGTGCGGTTAGTACGAGTGAGAGACAGGGTGATGGTACTGAAGCTGGTTTAGCGATCGTTGGTGAGACGGCAACCATTAGTTTTATCACTCAGAGACGCATAAACAGAGGTTGCCAGTCTCACCCGTGATGGTGGAAATGCACAAACAGCCCAACGTGGTTGGACGACAATATAGCAAATCTCATTCCTGGTAAGTGTAAGTTACAGTAATACCTTGAGTATTATTAGCAGCAATGAGCGGACTCGGCGGTCTGTAAACTGTACAAGCCATAACCTTGATACACAAGAATAACACACTATAATAATCTATGTCCGCCCAGATGTAAACCTCTTACTTAAGTCATGTGAGGAGGTGGGTAGAATGTGTGTTCATCTGTCATTTGGCTCCGACTCAGTCCCTCGAAGCTCGGGTGATGACGGGAAAACTTTTCCTCACTCTGTCCGCGGGCGGTACGACGGCCAATTCTCGGCAGGTTGGCAGAGAAATCAGCGAAGTCGACTCGGTTGAAAAAGGAAGAGAAATCTTCTTTCTTCACTAAGAGAAACCATGTACCCGAATGATGGGTCCCAGTGATTTGTGTATATAGAGAAGAGAAGTGGCCCAAGCACTGAACCCTGAGGTACCCCAGTGTAAAGTGTTTCACAAGGAGGACACAGGGAATCAGGTTTCTTTCACTCAGGTAAGGGTTTTTAATGGAGTAATGTGGATCTTACAGGATTGCCACAAGGCCAGCTTCATAAGCTTTAAAAAAACTCTTTAACTTCACGGTAACACACTAGCTTCACAGTAACACTTTAGCAGCACTCTAGCTTCACGAAGAGGCTTCTAGACCCAGACTCTCTCTCTCTGGTCTGCTGGCAGTGTGGCTCTTTTATGCCGCTCTCCCCATGCTCACTGTAATTAGAGACAGGTGTTAGACATAATTTAGCTCAGGTGCAAGCGTCCCTACCACTTTCTCTCTCTCCGGACGGATGCTTGACCATGCCCCCGCTGCCACATATCCCCACCGCCCGACTCAGGCCAGGGGAGGCATCTGGCCCGCCTAGCACTCCCCCCCCCCCCATTTCTGGAAAGGAAATCAGTGGCAGCCATCTGCGCCCCCGGTCTGTGGACCACCTTGAACTTAAACGGCTGAAGAGCCAGATACCAACGGGTGATCCACGCGTTGGTGTCTTTCATGCGGTGGAGCCATTGGAGTGGGCCGTGATCTGAACAGAGGGTGAAGGCCCGCCCCAACAGGTAGTATCAGAGAGCGAGGACCACCTACTTGATGGCAAGACATTCTTTTTCTACGGTGCTGTACTTAGTTTCCCTCAATGAGAGCTTACGGCTCATTTACAGCACTGGGCGCTCCTCCCCCTCCACCACCTGCGAAAGCACGGTGCCCAGCCCTCTGTCTGAAGTGTCCATCTGCAAAACAAAAGGGAGAGAGAAGTCGGGTGAATGTAAAAGCAGACCCCTGCAAAGTGTGGCTTTAACTTGCGTGAACGCCTGCTGACACTGCTTCGTCCACTGGACCGGGTCTGGAGCTCCCTTTTTAGTGAGTTCAGTCAGCGGGCTGGTGACGTCCGAATAATTAGGTACGAATCTCCTATAATAGCCAGCCAGCCCCAGGAACTGTCTCACCCCCTTTTTGGTCTTGGGCCTCAGGCAGGTTGCAATCACCGCTGTCTTATCAATTTGGGGACGCAGATGCCCATGGCCCAAGTGGAACCCCATATACCGTACCTCCACCCATCCAATCGGACACTTCTTTGGGTTTTCCGTGAGTCCCACTCGTTGCAGTGACCTCAGAACCTCAGAACAGAGGGTGGAGGCCCAGATGCTGCATGTGTTGCTGCCAATCACTGTTGTAAATGATGATGTCATCTAAATAGGTAGTGGCATAAGCTAAATGCGGTCTGAGGATTCGGTCCATGAGACGCTGGAACGTAGCCGGGGCCCCAAACAAACCGAACGGAAATGTCACAAATTGGTGTAATCCAAACGGTGTGGAGAAGGCTGTTTTTTCACGGGAAATTGGTGTCAAGGGGATCTGTCAATAACCCTTCGTCAAATCCAATGTCGAATAAAATCGATCAGTGCCTAACCGATCGAGCAACTCAACATGAGGCATTGGGTACACGTCAAATTTAGACACCGCGTTGACTCTTCTATAATCCACACAGAACCATACAGATCCATTCCTCTTAGGCACTAGAACAAACGGGCTGGACCAATCGCTGTGGTATTCTTCTATTACTCCCATATTGAGCATTGCATCCAATTCTTCCCGAACAATTTTCTTTTTGTTCTCGAGTAATCAGTAGGGGCGGCTACGTACCACGACCCCCGGCTCAGTCTCGATGTGGTGCTGAATGAGGTTTGTATGACCCGGTAGAGGGAAGAACACATCCGCAAACTCCTGTTGCAACCTGGCAACCTCTGCAAGTTGACCTGGTGAAAGGTGGTCTCCGCAAGTGACTGGGGTGAAATGATTATGTTTTGAATTCACCTCTGGCCCGAGCTCCGCCCTCTCTGGAACTACCGTAGCCAACATCACAGGGACCGCCTCCCTCTACAATTTCAGGAGGTTGAGGTGGTATATTTGACATGCGCCCCCTCTATCGGTTCATTTAACCTCATAATCGAGATCCCCCACTCGTCGTGTGACCTCAAAGGGTCCTTGCCACTTGGCGAGTAATTTAGAGCTCGATGTGGGAAGCAATACAAGCACTTTATCTCCCGGTGCAAATTCCCTTAGTTGAGTTCCCCTGTCATACAGTCGGCATTGTCGTTCTTGAGCTTGGAGCAAATTCTCCTTTGTTTGTTGCCCCACAGTGTGGAGTTTGCTCTAAGATCAAGAACGTATTGAAATTCATTCTTACTATTTGAAGGTCCCTCCTCCCTGGCTTCGCGTAAGACATCAAGCGCACCGCATGGGCGCTGCCCATACAGCAGCTCAAATGGGGAAAATCCAGTGGAGGCTTACGGGACCTCTCCCATACTGCGAATAACAGGGGGTCGAGCCATTTATCCCAATTTCTAACATCCTCGTGCACGAACTTACGAATCATGTTTTTAAGGGTTTTATTAAATCGTTCCACCAGGCCATCTGTTTGTGGATTGTACACGTTGGTGTGATCCGATTTAATGCCCAATAATTTGTACAGCTCGCGTAGTGTCCATGACATAAATGTTGTGCCTTGATCGGTGAGGATTTCTTTCAGAATCCCCACCCCGGAGATTATTTTGAAGAGTGTCTCCGCAACACTGCGTGCTGAGATGTTGCGAAGAGGCACTGCTTCCGGATATCGCGTTGCATAGTCCACTAGGACCAATTCAAAGCGATGTCCTCATGCTGACCGCTCTAATGGCCCAACGAGGTCCATTCCAATTCTCTCGAAGGGGACCTCGATTAGCGGAAGAGGGCACAATGGCGCTTTTGGGGTGGCCGTTGGGTTAACCAGCTGACATTCGCGGCATGCCGCACACCAACTGCGGACATCTGCGGACAATGCCCGGCCAATACAAATGGGCTATTAGACGGTTCAGTGTTTTTCTTTCTCCTAAGTGACCTGCCATGGGATTATAATGAGCCATCTGGAATACCATTTCCCGATGGCTACACGGTATCAAGAGTTGGGTTGTTTCTTCTTTTGTTTGAGCATTCTGCGTCACTCTATAAAACCTTTAATTTATAATTGCAAAATAGGGATATGAAAGTGCGACGTCTGGCTGGAGTTGTTGACCATTGATTACTCTCACTTGGTCAAAGGTGTGCTTGAGGGATTCGTCCCACGACTGCTCCAAAGGAAAATCCCCCTCAGGGAATACCCTGAAGATGGAAGGGGCTGCGGCCTCTCCCCCCCTCTCGTCATTCTGACGTAGAGCTGATGAGGACGGCCCCGGTTACGCCTCCCCTGCCAGAGCATCGCACATTTCACATCTCTTTAGTGCAGGACCCATCTGCGCAAATTCCCTGCAATACATTTCTAAAATCAGGCCAATCAGTCCCCAAAATCAGTGGATGGGTGAGGCGGGAACTAACCGCAGCCTCCACTCTATGCTTTTTTCCCCGGAATTTAATCACAAGGGTCACCACAGGATACTTGTGAATATCCCTGTGCACACACTTCACCCTCACTGTTCTATCTGCTGAACCAAGCGTTGGTGGATAGTAGTTTGATTACAACTTGTGTCCACCAATGCTTGGTGAGTACCCCCCTTGACACTTACCAGTATCCGGTACGCTCCGGCCCGGTTGGGGGTAGTCTGTGGAATGTGGGAGACCCGGACCACCCTCCCCAGCTCCATCAGAGGGCAGTGATCCCGGTAGTGTCCTGGGTCTCCGCAACTTCAACAGGCTGGCCCAGGCGCTACGCTCACACCTGCGTCGGCGGGCGCCCCCACCTGAGGGTGAGAGCAGCGAGGGGATCGTAGGAGTTGGGGGAGCCCCTCCCCTTGCCCGGGGAATTGGCCTCGGTGCTGGTAGTCCTCCTCTTCTGTGCGGGGCAGGAACTGGCCCTGGGGAAAGAGCAGAGTGAGAGGAAGGAGGGGAGGGGAGGGGGAAGAGACAGGTGAAAACACAGGGGGAGGGTAGAGAGAGTAAGAGGGCTCTTCCACCCTCTGGAATGCCACCAAGTGTTCCTCCACAGGCCGGACAGTTTCCTCCAGCGATGCTGGGTGGTGGCACTGGACCCACTCCGCCGTCCCTTTCGGTAGTTGGTGTGTCAGCTGTTCCAGTACCACCTGATCGATGATTCCCTCGACGTCGCGGTCCCCCTCCAGCAGCCATCTCCGGCAGGCGTCTCGGAGCCGTTGGGCGAAGGCGAATGAGTGGTCAGTCTTCTTCAGTGTCATGCCCCGGAAGAGCTGGCGATTCTCTTCCGGGCACCGGCCGACCCACTGCAGGATGGCCTTTTTCAGGTCCTCATAGGCCAGGAGACTCGGTGCTGGCAGTTGTTGAGCCGCGAGCTGGGCTTCCCCAGACAGCATTGGGATGAGTCGGGCCGCCCATTGGCTGTGCGGCCAGGCCCAGGTCTCAGCTGTGCACTCGAACAAATCCAGGAAGGCTTCTGGATTGTCTGCCGCCCCCATCTTCTGCAGTGTGGGTGGGAGCAAGGGGAAAGGGGTGTCCAGGGTCACGGCTGGGGCAGTCCCCTGGCTGAGGAGGCTCCAGATTGCATGCCGGTCCTCTGCTTGAGCCCGTAGGATCTCAAAAAAACATCGATCTTGGTCTTGCCTGAGCTCAAGCAGGGTTTTTCGGTGGGCCTGGTGTATGCCAGTGAGGGACTGGAGGATCTCCGCCCAACTGGGAGGACTCTATGGGGCGACTTCCTTCCATCTTCAAAGTTCCCGGGTTTCGGCACCAGTGTAAAGGGTTTCACAAGGAGGACACGGGGAATCAGGTTTCTTCCACTCAGGTAAGGGTTTTTAATGGAGTAATGTGGATCTTACAGGGTTGCCACAAGGCCAGCTTCATAAGCTTTAACAAAAACTCTTTAGCTTCACAGTAACACACTAGCTTCACAGTAACACTTTAGCAGCACTCTAGCTTCACGAAGAGGCTTCTAGACCCAGACTCTCTCTCTCTGGTCTGCTGGCAGTGTGGCTCTTTTATGCCGCTCTCCCCATGCTCACTGTAATTAGAGACAAGTGTTAGACATAATTTAGCTCAGGTGCAAGTGCCCTTACCGCTTTCTCTCTCTCCATACGGATGCTTGACCATGCCCCCGCTGCCACACCCAGTAAGTAGCTGATGTGGCTTGGGCACCTCACCTCTCCAGGCTACCTTGAAGCACTTACCTGAGAGATAGGAATTAAACCAGTCAAGCACAGATCCTGTGATGCACAGCGAAGATAGGGTGGAGAGTAAGATCTGATGGTTGACTGTGTCGAAGGCTGCAGAAAGGTCCAGTAGAATCAGAACGGATGATCTGGATTCAGCTTTCTCCTCTCTCAGCAACTCAGTGACAGACAGCAGGGCAGTCTCGGTAGAGAGACTAAGTATAGCACCATCGAGAAAAAGTGTCTCACCATCAAGTAGGTGGTCCTAACCCTTCACTACTACCTGCTGGGGCGGGCCTTCATCCTCCACTCGGATCACGCCCCACTTCAGTGGCTCCACCGCATGAAGGATACCAATGTGCGGATCACTTGTTGTTATTTGGCACTTCAGCCCTTAAAATTTACAGTGGTCCACAGTCCGGGGCCACAGATGGTTGTGTCTGATTTCCTCTCCAGGAATGGGGGGGGGTAGTTTGCAGGCCGGACGTTGCCTGGGCCTGAGTCGTGCGGTGGGGGTATGTAGAGCGGGACGTGGTCATGTGTCTGTCACTGGGGAGAGAGGAAGCAGTAAGGGCCATCACCAGGTGATTAATGATACGTAACCTGTGTCTCATTACAGTGATGATGGAGATGGGCTTGAAAAGGCCGCCGAGAATGCCAGTGAGGGAGAGAGAGTCCCAGTCACACAGACCTGCCAGATCATGAAGCTAAATGCTGCAAAGCTGTTAACCTTAATTATTTATGAGTTTATGTTGTCTCTTATGACTAAAGCTAAAGTAGATACCTTGTTGTGAAGCTGAAGAGTAAACACACTGCTGTGAAGCTGAAAAGCCAAAGACTGTATGTTAGACTGGGAAAAACCATTAAAGCTTGATTTACCTGGACTGCCACCATGCTTCCTGCTTCCTTATTGTTGAACCTTCTACACAGTCTCAATATAGGATTGTTCTCTTAGGAAAGTCGACGTCCGGAGAACATCGACATTCAAAAGGAAAACAATGAAGGCTTGAATCCGAGGACTGACATCCCCTGCCAGCCCTTCCCTGTGTTTTGACTCCTGCCTGTTCATCGTATTTCCCAGCCTGCTTGTGTGTTTTTGGACCTATTGCCGGTTTACTGGATTGCCCCTCGGTCTCTCAGACTTACTTGGTTTGCCTTTCTTGTACTGTCTTCCTGTGTACCAAACCCTTGCCTGCTTTTTTGTTTACCCTTTGATTTGCTACTTTGTTGTACTGTTTATACTTTTATTAAACTGCATATGGATCTTAACATTACTGCCCCGGTGTCTTCGCTACAGAAGACTTCGCCAAACTTAGGTCCAGCAGCCTTCTAACAGTTACACGAGCTTGTTACAGTTTTAAATCCGTGCAGCCAGAACCGCAAGTATCTCCGTTGGGGGTTTCCACAAGTAACTCTGCCAGCAGCGCAACACACCCTACAGCTGTTGTTAATCCTCGACTCTCACTTCCTGAGAAGTTTGACAGATCACCCAGTAAGTGTCAAGGATTTCTCTTGCAATGTGAGCTTTTTCTATCTCAACTACCTCAAATGTATCCCAATGATGAAGCTCGTTTTTCCTTTACTGTATCACTGCTGTCAGTATGGAGTCGTGAGAACATTTTAAGATGCTCTCTGTCTCACTTCCTAGCTCATTTACGAGAGGTTTTTGAACATTCTGAGGGTGGTAAGGACCCGGGAGAACTTCTATTGTGTTTAAAACAGGTGAAGAGGTCTGCTGCTGAATTCTCTTTATCCTTTCGCACGCAAGCAGCGCAAACAATGTGGGTGGAGGACACTTTGAAACTGTTGTTCCATCGGGGTTAAATCCTGATTGTCAAGCTGAACTAGCATGTCGTGATGAGGGGAGATCTCTTGATGAATTCATCAAATTAGCCATTCACCTGGATAACCTGATCAAAGCCCGTCATCCAGTCAGCTCACAACATACACTTAACTCTGACATCGCTGCAACCAGTTATCACGAGCCCATGCAAGTGGGTCTTTGTTCTCTCTCCTCCGAAGAACGAAGACGCCGCCTCCGGGAGAGATTATGTATCTAATGCAGACAGTCGGGACATTTACTGGCTGCCTGTCCTACTCGTCACCCTAGGAAGGGGGACGTGGCGGTGAGTTTGGAACTTTCAAACCTAATTCTTATCGAACAGTTTAAAGTTTCTGTTACTTTGCATGTACTAGATAATGAACATCACGTATCTGCCATTTTAGATTCAGGGGCAGCAGGAAACTTTATTGACCTGGGTCTTGCCACGAATCTGATTCTGTCTTTTGTCCCCTGTCTCCCTCCTTTACATGTATCAGCACTAGACGGACGACCTCTGGGATCTGGCAAGATTCAACAGATCACCCAACCCATTCATCTTCAAGTTGGACTCCATCATAAGGAGATTCAATTCCTAGTCACTCACTCTCCTAAGAACCTGATTGTTCTTGGCCTGGCATAGCTGAGACTTCACAACCCTGAGATTTCGTGGAGAGAGGGACAAATCACTCGTTGGAGTGCTTCCTGTTTCCAGTCTTGCCTCAACCTTCCTGAACCCATCTCTCTCCCTATTGTAAGCACCATGATTATCCTCATTGAGAAGGAGATGTTGATCCTGCCATATTATTATTCGGATCTCCAGGAGGCATTCAGCAAATCAAAGGCTTCGTAACTTCCTCCTCACTGTTCCTGTGACTGTGCCATTGACCTTCTGCCAGGCACCTCTCCTCCACATGGAAGAATATCCCCCTTATCTGCACCTGAAACTAAAGCTATGGAGGAGTACATATCAGAGTCCCTAGAAAGAGGGTTCATTTGACCATCCACTTCTCCTACTTCTGCTGGTTTCTTCTTCTTAGGAAAGAAGAGCGGGGGCCTTCGTCCATGCATTGACTACCGAGGCTTGAACACAGTCACCATCAAATATCGCTATACTCTCCCTCTGGTACCAGCAGCATTAGAGCAGTTACGATGTGGCAAAATCTTCTCCAAACTGGATCTTAGTAACACCTACAATTTAATCCACATTCGGAAGGGGGATGAATGGAAGACTATCTTTTTCTACACACACTGGCCACTACGAATACCAGGTGATGCCTTTCGGACTTTCCAACAGCCCATCTGTCTTTCAAGCCTATGTGAATGACATTTTTTGCAATCTTATTGGCAAATGGGTTATTGTCTACATCGATGACATTCTGATATACTCTTCTTCCCTTGATGAACATGTTCAACAGGTCAGAGTGGTGCTCAAATGCCTCGTTCAACATCAACTGTATGACAAAATGGAGAAATGTGAGTTTCACCAATCTACCATCTCTTTCCTGGGGTCATCTCCCCCGAGGGGGTCACCATGGACTCTTCTAAGGTGCAAGCCATGCTGCAATGGCCACTACCTGTGTCTGTCAAGGAACACACAGTGCTTCCTTGGTTTTGCCAATTTCTACAGATGATTCATCCGAGGTTTTAGCTCGGTGGCTGCTCCACTCACCTCATTGCTCCGAGGAAAAGCTCTGAAACTAATCTGGACATCTTCTGCTCGTCAAGCCTTCGATGATCTCAAACGACGCTTTACGACTGCACCCATTCTCCATCATCCAGACTCCACTCGACCCTTCGTGCTGGAAGTGGACACCTCTGATTCAGGTGTTGGTGCAGTACTCTCTCAATGACAAGGATCTCCCGCCAAACTCCATCCCTGTGCCTTCTACTTACACAAGTTGTCAGCTGCTGAAAGAAATTACGACGTCGGCAACCATGAACTGTTGGCCATGAAAGTGGCTTTCAAGGAGTGGAGACATTGGTTAGAGGGAGCTCGTCATCCTTTCCTGGTGATCATGGATCATCGCAACCTGGAATACATCCAGTCTGCTAAGCATCTAAATCCTCGTCAAGCTTGATGGTCTCTATTCTTCTCCAGGTTTGATTTCACCATAACCTTTCGACCTGGCTCCAAGAATACCAAAGCCAATGCCCTGTCCTGCATTTACGGGTCCACTACTTGCAACAACCTTGTGACTTCAATAATCCCACCAACCCTCATTGTCGCTCCCGTACAGTGGGACATTATGGCAGACATCACCCAAACTCAGAACTAAGAACCCACTCCCACTGACTGCCCTCCTGATAAGGTCTTTGTTCCCAGATCCTTATGCAACAGAGTTCTTCAGTGGGTACATGACTCGGCCTGCTCCGGAGATCCAGGCGCACAAGCTGCTTGCAGGTTAGTTCAAAACCGGTTTTGGTGGGAGAACCTAGCGACTGAGGTCGCTGACTATGTTAAGAACTGCAATGTGTGTGCCACCTCTAAGTCTGTTCCACAGCTCCCATCTGGTCTCCTTCAACCTCTGCCTGCCCCTCGTCGTCCTTGGTCCCATATCGCTTTGGATTTTGTCACTGATCTACACAACTCTCAGGGTTTCACTACCATCTTAAAATTGCAATCAGTAACGTCATTACGCAGATTACATTTTTGGGGAAATCTAAGAACATACAGTATATCATAGTTAGGCTGAGTGAAAACTGTTAAAGATTTAAAAAAGAAAAAAATCCATATAATGAACAATTTACTGCTGTTGCCTAATTAACATGTAATAATGTGATCCAAAAGAAAATAGCTGTAGTCTGATTATGAGTATTTTAAAATGTAATTTAATACAATTACAAGTACTTGAGTTTCATAATCTGGTTATGCAATCCAGATTGCATGTTATAAATTACTACCCAGCACTGAAAATACAGGACATCCCGGATGATACAGAATGGATAGTAACCCTATTTTGGAGCCAAGCCATGGTGCAGCGGTTAGTTAGCATTTGCTTCAGACATGTTGAGCTATGGCGCTTAAGTGGGTGATGCAGCTTTGAATCTGAGCCATGATGTGTCCTGGTCCCATTCACTCTATCTAAATAGTGCTGTAAAATCAAAATCTCTCAAACCGCACAGACGATTTTAGACAACAGATGTAATTTTGTCAAACAAATTCTATCGTGTTGACTGCTAAATCGATAACTTCAGAGGTGTGATTAATTATGAGGTAACATTGATGCTGGAGGCTCTTGCAATTGAGTGAACATTGGTTAATGCATAAAAGAGCACCAGCCACTTTCAGCATAGTCCTCTGTCAAAGTGTTTTCTCAGTGACAACATGTTATATTATATACTTCTGTTAGTCCAGTAATTTTTGACTTTGCAATGTTTCTATTTAAACCACACTAGATGTTAATTTGAGGATAAGTAAATAGAAAATACAATCTAAAAAAAATATTTGTATTCTTTCTATTTTTTATTATGTTTTTATTCTTCATTTGGGGAGAATGGGCAATTATATAGTATGGAAACTGGATCCCACCACAGAATGAAAAAATAAAAGTGGTAATTCTAATTTTGTGTCTTACAATTTCTAATTATTTCTCGCAATTGCAGATTTATAACTTGCATATGTGAGATATTAACTCGCAATTGTGTAATATACTGTGTAGTCACAACTGTGTCATATAAACTCACAATTACGAGATGGAAAGTCACAATTTTACCTCTCAATTTCTATTTAATTTCTCGCAATTGCAACTTCAAGCAATTGCAGGTTAATATTTTGCAATTGCGAGAAATTGTGAGAAATAAAGTCGCAATTGGCCCTTCGCTAAGCTCCAGCTCCCTTGGTTACCACTAGTCGCTCTGAAAAGATTTGCAGAACTCCCCATAGGAATTAATGGTATACTGTATTTTAGCACAATATTCTCAGAAACAGAACTGACACTATTTTTATGAGGGGTGGAATGAAGAGTGACATTGTAAAGCGTATTTATTTGACTTTTTTTATTTTATTTTTTTATATCAATTTTAAATTACACAGTAATTTGATTGAAAACTTTGGAGACTGTGAATCTGAATCGGGGCAAATGATTATCACAGCCACAGACAAGCCCCATTTAAATCAAGCTTACACACCTGATAACATTAGTATAATTAAGTGAACAGAATGGCTACATCTAATTACACACTCAATATGATGCTGTGGTGCTGTGGTTACTACTTACTATTGCCTTTACTAAGACCTTAATCATTACATAAATGTATTAATGTTAAGTTATTAGTGTAACATTTTGTAGTGATGAGGAGAGAAAGCAATGGATCTAATCGCAGGCTTGTTTAATGAAAATTAGGAAGAAGGTGATACAATCAACGTGGGGGAATACAAAGAACTAAATATGCACAAGAACTGACCATGAGTGCATGAAACAAGAGGGTATATATACACACAGATGACTGATGAGGGAACAGGGAACAGCTGAGGAAGATGGGGAACAGATGGATGTGATGAGGGCAGTGCAATCATGGGAATTGTAGTATGGGGGAATCTACAACACAAGACAATAACAGTGCCAAAATAAGAGTCCTTATGAACAGAGGGGTGATGAAGACGAAGTGGCAGGAGTGAAGACAATGACGATGTGACAGAAACCCCCCCCCAAAGGGTGACTCCTGGCACCCAAAGACAGATGAGGAGGGCAGGATGAAGCAGATTACGAGGAAGGATCCAGGGGATGATTATGAGGCCAAGGAGGAATTGGTGGACAAACAAGTGGCCAGTGAGGAGTCTGCAGATGATCAGGAGGCCAGGGAGGTGACCACAGGACAGGGACTGTGTCAAGAGGCCTGGTAGGCAGCCACAGAACAGGGACAGGGTCAGGAGGCCTAGGAGGCGGCCGTAGAGCAGGGACAGGGTCAGGGGGCTTGGGAGGTGGCTCCAGGAAGGAAATAGGATCTGGCGATTTGGTCGCAGGAGGTAGAGACTTAGGGGGTGGAGCCATAGGAGGATCCGGAGGCGGAGCAGCAGGAGTAGGGATTTGGGATCCCGATGGCAGAACTGGAGATGGATCCAGAGGTGGAGACAGGAGTGACTCTGGAGATGGATCTGGAGATGGAGAGGGAGGAGTCTCAGGATGAAGAGCAGGCGAAGCCACAGGAAGAGCAGGAGTTTGAGAGTCAGGAGGTGGAGCTGCTGGAGGATCCAAGACTGGACACTCAGGAAGAGGAACTGGAATGGGGTCCGGTGGATGGAGGATTTGGGACTCAGGAGGAGGAACTAGACGTGGAGCAGATGGAGCAACAGGAGGATTGGGGTTTGAGACTTAGGAGGTGGAGACAGTGGTGGAGCAGGCTGAGCCGTAGGAGGTGGAGTTTCAGGAGAGGATGGAGCCTCAGGAGGCGAAGTGGACGGAACCGCTGGAGGTGGAGTTTCTGGGGTGAGGGCGGAGCCGTGGATGACTCTGAAGGTAGAGCCGTGGAAAATTCTGAGGGCGGAGCCGAGGAGGCTCGACGAATGCGGGTGGAGACGAGGGAGGCTCGAGGGGCAGAGCCATGGAAGGCGGAGCCGTGAAAGTCTCGAGGTGCGGAGCCATGGAAGGCGGAGCTGTGAGAGGCTCGAGGGGTGAAGCCATGGAAGGCTTGAAGAGAGCTGGCACTGACCTCTGTGGTCAAGAGCACTGGCAGTGACTGCGGAGCCAAGGGAGGCTCGACGAATGCGGGTGGAGATGAGGGAGGCTCGAGGGGCAGAGCCATGGAAGGCGGAGCCGTGAAAGTCTCGAGGTGCGAAGCCATGGAAGGCGGAGCTGTGAGAGGCTCGAGGTGCAGAGCCATGGAAGGCGGAGCTGTGAGAGGCTCGAGGGGCGAAGCCATGGAAGGCTTGAAGAGAGCTGGCACTGACCTCTGTGGTCAAGAGCACTGGCAGTGACTGCGGAGCTGAGGGAGGCTCGACGAATGCGGGTGGAGATGAGGGAGGCTCGAGGGGCAGAGCCATGGAAGGCGGAGCCGTGAAAGTCTCGAGGTGCGGAGCCATGGAAGGCGGAACTGTGAGAGGCTCGAGGTGCAGAGCCATGGAAGGCGGAGCTGTGAGAAGCTCGAGGGGTGAAGCCATGGAAGGCTTGAAGAGAGCTGGCACTGACCTCTGTGGTCAAGAGCACTGGCAGTGACTGCGGAGCCGAGGGAGGCTCGACGAAGGTGGGTGGAGATGAGGGAGGCTCGAGGGGCAGAGCCATGGAAGGTGTAGCCGTGAAAGGCTCAAAGGGCAGAGCCATGGGAGGCTCGAAGGGCAGAGCCATGGGAGGCTCGAAGGGCAGAGCCATGGGAGGCTCGTGGGGCAGAGCCATGGGAGGCTCGAGGGGCAGAGCCATGGAAGGCAGAGCCATGAGAGGCTTGAGGGGCAGAGCCATGGAAGGCGGAGGGGCCCCCCTGAAAATTCCTCTAGGGCTTGAGCTGGCTCTGGGACGCACAAGGCTTGCAATGCTGGCTCTGGGACGGACGAGGCTTGCAATGCTGGCTCGTTGGCCGTGGCAGGAGTGGGCACTGGCCATGGCAGGCGTGGCTGTTGGCTCGTTGGCCGTGGCAGACCTGGAGGGTGAGGCCATGGGAGGCCTGGAGCAAGAGGCCTGGAGCAAGGGGTCGTGGGAGGCCTGGAGGAAGGAGCTATAGAAGTGACGGCCACCCGGGGGGCATTCTCTGTGGGGGGAGAATTAATGTCCTCTTCCTCTTCCCCTACAGTAAAAGATGAGCCACATCCACATACTCACATAGAGTCCAGTGAGGATCCACCTGAGGCATCTGTGCCTTTAATGCTCCATTTAGACCAGCTCTAAAAATGACATCAGAGGGTAGTCATCATAGTGCACCACATTTGCCCAGCTCAAGGAACTCACGGACATGATCCTCCAATGGACAGTCCCCTTGAGTGAGGAGTATTTGTACAGCCGCTAGATCCATTTGTTGGGTCAGTTCTTCTGTAACGTTTTGTAGTGCAGAGCAACGGATCAAATCGCAGGCTTGTTTAATGAAAATGAGGAAGAAGGTGATACAATCAACGTAGGGGAATACAAAGAACTAAATATGCACATTTAATGTTACATCTCAACATAAACACATAAGAACAAGAACTGACCATGAGTGCATGAAACAAGAGGGTATATATACACACGGATGACTGATGAGGGAACAAGGAACAGCTGAGGAAGATGGGGAACAGATGGATGTGATGAGAGCAGGGCATCATGAGAATTGTAGTATGGGGGCAAACTACAACACAAGACAATAACAGTGTCAAAATAAGAGTCCTTATGAACAGAGGGGTGATGATGAAGACGAAGTGGCAGGAATGAAGACAATGATGATGTGACAATTAGTTTTAATTTGCCTTGGAGCAAATATAGGTGTCCTTGATGATTTTATACATGATCAATTGGAAATGAGGGCTGACACAGTATAATCCACATCATGCTCTTCTTGATATTTTTTATTTAATTTTTTTTTAAAGAAAGAAAAAACAACAATACTGATATTCTTTCTAGGTATGTTATGTCACTATTACATGTGACCCAGCAACAAAGTTTTTTTTTTTACATTTTGTGTATTGTTTCTGTAAAATTCCACTTAAAACTACTCAAACACACATTACTTCAGAAGACTCTCATTGGAAAAAACAAAACAAAAACCAATGCTTGTCAGAGAAATGGCACATGGCAACAGTTGTTAAGATAGGATTGGTCAGAAACACTTAAGACAGGGCTTAGCGAAGGGTCAATTGTGAATATAATGTCATAATTTCATGATATAAACTCGTAATCGTGTGATATAATATCACAATTTCAAATATATATCACACAATTCTGACTTTAATACCATTTATAAGTTTTATAGCATTATTATTACTTTGAAGTGAGCTCTTATTTGAAATGCAGAGGAGCAGGCTAATATAATTTTGTGACGAGGAGGAGGGCGGGTGCCTGGCCCCCAATCGGAATGTAACAACGTTAAAATGGGAAAGGAGGAGGTGGGAACTGGCTGAACAGTCAAAATAATATTTTAATTTAAACTTAAATGAAAAGATACAAAACAGAAACGCACACACGGCAGCTGCATGTGGCTCTCTCTCTCTCTCGAACTGCCACATCCCACTGCACTTATCCCTCTTCTCGGCTGATTAGCCCGATTGGGGGCCGGGCGTGTGTAGTCACGGCCTGGCCCCGCCCTCCTCCTCGTCACACATTTATTTTTCAAACTACCACAATTGGGGCAATGTAAACTCTGATTTCTACATCTGACATAATAATATTAAGTATTTCTCAATGTAAATATTTTTATGGTAACATTACTGTTGGTATATGCACTGCATATGATACTTACTCTGCTACACCTATCATTTGTTGTAATATATGTAGGTCAATGTAAAAAAAAAATAAAAATACAATTACCCCCAGTCTGTTGTTCTATTCTCAGAGTATGGATGCTTTAGGCAGATGTAGGTACTTTTAATAAATCATTCAGAGCTATGAAGCACTTAGCCAAGGTCAAAGATGCTGTGAGCAGTGTTGAACAGAGGCTGACTAACTTCTCTAGTAACACTTGGAGGCACAGCAAAATGGACACCATGAACATGCTGTTTACTGTACTGTTAACTGTAGTGTAAAAGAGCCTCTTTATGACATCATTGAAGCTCATTGCCAGTGACCTTGTGGAGAATGTGCCACGGCCTTCGAATGTAAACACTGCAGTACTGGCATGTGTCAAGTATTTTTTTTTTTTATTGTTTTTATTTTCAGAGAATTATGTTTGTCCATAACATCTCAATAACAAGTCTTGAAAAAAATCACACTGCACGCCTGTTGATGTACAAGCCTGAATTAAAGAACTTGTGTCACGCACATGAATAATCAGCAAGTGTGCAACTGACACAATGTCCTCTGTTGATATTTGTCTTGTAGAAAATGAGTTACATAGCAACAACTCTGAGTCTACCCTATGGTGTACAAGCAAACAGATCATTGCATTTACAAAAGTGGTTGTCCTTACGACAAGTAAAATCATTTTATGTTATATAATGAATAAGAGGCAAACTGTTTGAATAAAATGTGAGTGATGTTTGCTTTTGCTGGACTCACCAGCACAATGTTAGTGTATTATAAGTATCTAGAATGGTTGATAAGGTACACTGAGTAGTTGTTAGCACAAGCTGTCTTTAGGGCAAGGTTCTTCAACAGTGGTACCACAGCGGAGAGAGAGGAGAATGTATTTAATTTAGTTAAAAGTCCCTCAACATGTTAAAAGCCCCATGTTAAAACAGATCAGTTTGAGGAGCGCTGCAGTAGAGGATTGTGCAAGTACAGTAAATGCATCTATGTTGCTTTGGTCACACTGTGGTGTTATGCAGCCTACAGTTTCTTGTACTATTAGTTGCTTTTTACTTTCAGAATGATAGCCTACACACACACACACACAATAGCAACTCTCAGATCAACATGATTAAAGTTGCACTCAGTAATTCTTCAATTACAAAGTTTTACCCCTAAAGAAATGAATTTTGAAACGTATGTGTAAAATCATAAGCACTCACATGTCATGAAGACTTAAGTCATATCAGTAACCTTGACACATACTGCAGTTTTTTACATTTGAAGGCTGTGGCATGTTCTCCACAAGGTCACTGGCAATGAGCTTCAATGATGTCTTAAAGAGACTCTTTTACACTACAGTTAACAGTGCAGTAAACAGCATGTTCATGGTGTCCATTTCGCTGTGCCTCCAAGTGTTACTAGAGAAGTTATTCAGCCTCCGTTCAACACTGCTCACAGCATTTTTGACCTTGGCTAAGTGCTTTGTAGCTCTGAATGATTTATTAAAAGTAACTGCATCTGCCTAAAGCATCCAAGAGATACTCTGAGAGGAGGACAACAGACTGGGGGCAATTGTATTTTCTTTTCTTTTCTCTCTCTCTCTCTCTCTCTCTCTCTCTCTCTCTCTCTCTCTCTCTCTCTCTCTCTTTACTTTGTCCTTCTTATCTTGCAACAGAAAGATAGGTAGACTTGTAGCAGAGTAAGTACCATATACAGTACATATCCCAACAGTAATGTGAAATGTTACCACAAAATTAGTTTTTGTGGTAATCAACATTATGCTACAAATGCTGTCGATTGTGCTGAACTTGTATTGAACCTGGACTATTCCTTTAATGATTATGCAATGGCTTTATAATGTAAACATCATAATGTATGTACATCCACTAATATGGTACCAAACACATGCTATAATAGGAATAAGTACCATGTACAGTACATATCCCAACAGTAATGTGAAATGTTACCACAAAATTTGTTTTTGTGGTAATCAACATTATGCTACAAATGCTGTCGATTGAGCTTAACTTGCATTGAACCTGGACTATTCATTAATGATTATTTAATGGCTTTACAATGTAAACATCATAATGTATGTACATACACTAATATGGTACCATACACATACTATAATAGGTGAGGCATAACGAAACACTCATTGTCATACAATATGTAACAGGGTGTCCCTGCTCTGTCTGTCTACCCACCAAGGGGTCCTTGCCTGAAAAAAGGTTTAAGACCTGCTTTAGGGTATTCTGGGCTGATGATAGGTGTTAGCTTAATGGCCCAAATCAAAAGAGTCCACCCCTTCTATTCTATCATCCACCAGGCAAAAAAGTCTGAATCGAATATTGTTTATTAATAGAGCAATAACATTCTTGCTTGTGTGCTATTAATTATGTATCCAGATTAAGAAAGCTTTAGTATTTTGGTATGCTTCATATTTTTTTTATTTTTATTTTTTTTTTTTTTGTTAAAGAACTGAATATGTAAACCCAATCATCTTGCTATTCGAACATTTCATTAATACTCAGATTAAACTTCATGTTGCTTACAATATGCAATCAGTGATACATATTATTCATTCACATTCAATGGATGTAAATATAATTAGAGAGAAATAATTAAATAATCACAATATGACAACATTAATACAGTACATCGTGATTGTCACTGTCACGCCTCCACCGGGCTCAGTCACCTGTTCACACTCTGCAGAATTCTGATCACCCACACCTGCACACAATTACTTGGACAATCAGCACCACATAAATACCACTTCCTCCAAACAGTCATCATCTTGGCTCCCTTAGGAACACTACAGAACGCATTGCTCTCTTCCAGTAGTGTTTACTATTTCTTAGTACAATCTTCTTCATTGCTAGATTTACCTGAAAGACTTCGGTTCTTACTAACTGTGTGACATCACCTGGACTATTCTCTCGTCTGCAAGTTAAGATGTTTTCTCGAAAACAATACTCATCCGGTTGTGTTTACATCTGTTAATAAAGCCTCCAGCATCTGGGTTCAACATTCCGCCTGTCTGTGTTTTATTACCTGACAGTCACATCTAATTATTATATAAGATTAAACCTTCGAATGTAGTTAACATACCTGTTTATCCTTAGAATATATACAGTGCAGTATTCACAGCGCTTCACTTTTTCCACACTTTATTATGTTACAGCCTTATTCCACAATGGATTAAATTCATTATTTTCCTCAAAATTCTACAAACAATACCCCATAATGACAACATGAAAGAAGTTTGTTTGAAATCTTTGCAAATGTATTAAAAATAAAAAA
Organism: Myxocyprinus asiaticus; assembly: GCF_019703515.2. Taxonomy (NCBI): domain Eukaryota; kingdom Metazoa; phylum Chordata; class Actinopteri; order Cypriniformes; family Catostomidae; genus Myxocyprinus; species Myxocyprinus asiaticus. The sequence continues at coordinate 38,081,221 of NC_059363.1, read as the reverse complement.
CTGAAAAAAAAAAAGAAAAAAACAAATCACATGTATTCACAGCCTTTGCTCAATACTTTGTTGAAGCACCTTTGGCACCAATTACAGCCTCAAGTCTTTTTGAGTATGATGCTACAAGCTTGGCACACCTATTTTTGGGTGGTTTCTCCCATTCTTCTTTGCAGGACCTCTCAAGCTCCATCAGGTTGGATGGGGAGCATCAGAACACAGCCATTTTCAGATCTCTCCAGAAATGATCAATCGGGTTCAAGTCTGGGCTCTGGCTGGGCCACTCAAGGACATTCACAGAGTTGTCCCAAAGCCACTCCTTTGTTATCTTGGCTGTGTGCTTAGGGTCGTTGTCCTGTTGGAAGATGAACCTTCACCCCGGTCTGAGGTCCAGAGTGCTCTGGAGCAGGTTTTCATCAAGGATGTCTCTGTACATTGCTGCATTCATCTTTCCCTCGATCCTGACTAGTCTCCCAGTTCCTGCTGCTGAAAAACATCCCCACAGCATGATGCTGCCACTACCATGCTTCACTGTAGGGATGGTATTGGCCAGGTGATGAGCGGTGCCTGGTTTACTCCAGACATGACGCTTGCCATTCAGGCCAAAGAGTTCAATCTTTGTTTCTCATGGTCTGAGAGTCCTCCAGGTGCCTATTGGCAAACTCCAGGTGGGCTGTCATGTGCCTTTTACTGAGGAGTGGCTTCCGTCTGGCCACTCTACTGTACAGGCCTGATTGGTGGAGTGCTGCAGAGATGGTTGTTCTTCTGGAAGGTTCTCCTCTGTCCACAGAGAAATGCTGGAGCTCTGTCAGAGTGACCATCGAGTTCTTGGTCACCTCCCTGACTAAGGCCCTTCTCCCCCGATTGCTCAGTTTGGCCAGGCAGCCAGCTCTAGGAAGAGTCCTGGTGGTTCCAAACTTCTTCCATTTACAGATGATGGAGGCCACTGTGCTCATTAGGACCTTCAATGTTGCAGACATTTTTCTGTACCCTTCCCCAGATCTGTGCCTTGATACAATCCTGTCTCGGAGGTCTACAGACAATTCCTTGGACTTCATGGCTTGGTTTGTGCTCTGACATGCACTGTTAACTGTGGAACCTTATATAGACAGGTGTTTGCCTTTCCAGATCATGTCCAATCAACTGAATTTACCACAGGTGGACTCCAATCAAGTTGTATAAACATCTCAAGGATGATCAGTGGAAACAGGATGCACTTGAGCTCAATTTTGAGTGTCATGGCAAAGGCTGTGAATACTTATGTACATGTGATTTTTTTTGTTTTTTATTTTTAATAAATTTGCAAAGACTTCAAACAAACTTCTTTCACATTGTCATTATGGGGTATTGTTTGTAGAATTTTGAGGAAAATAATGAATTTTATCCTTTTTGAAATAAGGCTGTAACATAACAAAATGTGGAAAAAGTGAAGCGCTGTGAATACTTTCCAGATGCACTGTATGCATTTATTCACAAAGAAAATAGTAAATAAAAATAAAAAATCCCTTTCCTTTCTCAAAATGTTTTTCTATGAAAGCTATATTCTACTTTAATCAAATAAAATGTATACATAAATCTGTTAAAGTAAAAAAGTCTATCAAGTGTCATAATTTATCACAATGTGCGATGATATGCATCTTAATGCACTGTTTTTCTATGAGTATCTGTCTTTATGGATCAATGCTGCCAGCATGTTTACCTGGAATTGATGATCATTTTGATCCCACCGGTGTCCTACAGCATTTAGGCTGCAGTTTCAAGGTAAATGTTCAGCAATATTTCTCTCTGCTTGTACACAAAAGCCTGAACAGAAAATGTAATGTCAAAATGTGTTAAAGGGGTCATATCATGAATCATCACATGTTCCTTGATCTTTCAACATAAAAGAAACCATTGTGTTGTGAAAACTGTAACCTTCAGAACTAAAAACTTCATCACTAGTCAAAACCATTTATTGAAAGTAAGCTTAAAAAAGGCTTGTTTTGAAATTCTGCAACTTTCTGATGTCAGACAAATTAATAATTTTGAACACATTCATACATGACCACCCACATTTACATGTCAACAGTGTATTTCAGATATTGTTGTTCCTAATAACAAAGAACTATTGATAACAGTGAAATGTGGCAAGTCTGTCAAACCATGTGCTGTTCCTGGCTGTGTAGCACCTTCCACTATGCACATCCTTCAGAAGAACTCATTTTTGGTGCAAGAAAATCTGCTAACATTTAAGTGGGGAAACAATCCATAATAATTTTATGAATAAAAATAATCAGCAGAATTTTCAGTTTTGCAGATTGTCAATGGGATTGGGATTAGTCAAACCATTTTAACAAGGTTGGGGCCAATAAACAAACAAACAAACAAATTAATTAATAATCAAATTTAACAAACAAATAAACACATTTAAATAAGTAAATAAATAAATAAGGGGCTTACATCCTCAGTATTTCCAAGTACATTTCTAACAAACTCATTTAGTAAATTAACTATCTTTTCAGAATGTATCAAAGGAACATTGTGGTTCAAATCAAGAACACCTGAAGAAACATTGCATAGGCCAAGGCAAAGACCTCAAAATACCTTCAATGTGTGTATCAGTCAGTTTACTATTACCCTTCCCATCTTCTGCTTCAGCTCTAACTTCAGTAATGAGATGTTGAATGGAGATTCTCCTGATGCTGTTTCTTGAGCTGTTGGTCTGGTATTTTATGGAGCTCACACACAGCTGTCAGCTGAGCTAAGAGGAGGGGAGGGGAGAAAGTGGGGGCTCATTCGGTCTCCTGCAGTCTACATCGATCATTCTGTGAGGGAAGGTTGTGGGAGCCCTCTCTGTGAACCCAATCAAAGGGGGTGTTCATCGAGAGCATCTGCCAAAAATCACATCCACGCCTGGGTTAACCTCCAGCAAGCACAAACAGATACTTACTATTCTTCATTGCTTAGTTATCTAAGCAAAGCTCACATTAAAAAAAAAAAATAATTCTGCTTTTGCTTCTGTATGTGTGCGTTACAAATAGGAATTTCATATCAAAGAGAGCATTTACAGCTTTTGAACTAGAATGTGTTATGATACATTGGTGTTTTTTTTTTTGTTTTTTGTTTTTTTGTATTTATTTATTTTTAAATTCATCCGATAAATGGATTTGTTTAATTCAAAATCTCAGCAACCTAACTATTTTATTTTATTATTCATATTCCACCCCACATACAATGATGATGATTATTAATATTACTACTACAATTACTACTACTACTACTAATAATAGTAATAATAATTAACATATATATATATATATATATATATATATATATATATATATATATATATATATATATTTTTATTTTTTTATTTTTTTTATTTTTTGAGGTTTACACACAAATTGTTTTTATTGTGTATTATGTAAGCAATAAGGTATGAGAGACTGTAACTATGCCTTTTATTCGGCATTGTAGGCACATGCTCCCCCTCAGCAGCGAGTATATTCACAATATGGTACAGGCCTATTGCTTTTATAAAATGGTAACTACATTATACAAATATAAAAAACTATTAACTAGAAGATCCACTAGAAGATATAGACTCTGACATGTAAACTGAAGTTAATTATTGACCTCTATGTGTGCTGCTCTGTAATATACACATAGCATAATAGCTGTTATTATATTGTGTATTTTAGCACAGTTGGGTTGTCCAGTCAGCATTCAGGACTGTAACTATAAATTTTTATAAATGTAGATATTAAATGTCTATTTCAGTTATTGATGAAAGCCTAATAAATAAAATAAAACTAAATAAAATCTTAAATATAGGTTAAAGGGATATTAAACGAAGGAATGAAAATTCTCTCATCATTTACCCACCCTCATGCCATCCCAGATGTGTATTTCTTTATTCTGCAAAACACAAATGATGATTTTTAGAAGAATTTTTCAGCTCAGTAGGTACAATGCAAGTGAATGGGAACCTAAATTTTGAAGCTCCAAAAAGCATATCAATGCATCATAAAAGTAATTCATACACCTCCAGTGTTTTCATCTATATTTTCAGAAGTGATTATGATAGGTGTAGGTGAGAAACAGATCAATATTTAAGCCCTTTTTTGATTAAAATTCTTCTCCCTGCCCAGTAGGGGCAATGTGCATGAAAAATTTAAATCACCAAAAACACAAGAAGAATGTGAAAGTGATCCGTTTCTCACCCACATCTATCATGTCGCTTCTGAAAATATTGATTTAACCACTGGAGTCTTATGGATCACTTTTTTGCTGACTAATGTGATTTTTTGGAGCTTATTTTTTATTTGTATTTATTTTTTTATTTTTTTTTGGAACTTCAAAATTTTGGCACCCATTCACTTGCATTGTATGGATCAAAAGAGCTGAGAAATTCTTCTTAAAATCTTCATTTGAGTTCAGCAGATGAAAGAAAGTCAAACACATCTGGGATGGCTTAAGGGTTAGTAAATGATGAGATAATTTTCATTTTTGGGTGAACTATTCCTTTAAGATAGATCCATATTAACAGTACTATTTAGTTGCAAATACTTTGCAATTGACAACTGTCTGAAACCTGAAACATCATGACATCGCCATATCTTGAAGAGTCTCTGCCAAGAATGAAGGGGAGAGCAGGGCACAAACTAACACTTTTTGTTTTTCTTAAGTTTGTGTAAATGCACTTGGGGTTTCAAAGTATTTTTATTTTTCACATTAATTTTACACATGTCTGTTACAAATATTTGGTCTTGTTACATGAATACAGAGCATAATGTTTTCGCCATCTACCTGGAAAGAAGGAAAGTGAAATGTTACAACGTGTCTAATAAGCGGGGCACATTGTAACATGTGAGGGGCACATTATAACATGACCATATGTCAGCTTAAAATCCCCCTCTAACAACTGTATCCAATTTAATTAAAATATCTAAAAGATAAACTAAAATATTATGTCAAAAAAAGTAATTTATGAACTTTGTCATATATAATATAGCAATGATTTTGACACTTGACAGTGAATATACAACAAAGCCACAGCATTGGGCAAAATAGTGCATGGATTGATAACACAACACACACACACACACACACACACACACACACACATACACACACACACACACACATAAAGGGGAATTATGTAAATTACATATCTGACTGCATGTAGTTTGTTCTAATTGGGGCATATTGTGATGCAGTGTTACAATGTGCCCCGTCAGCGCAACTGAGATTTAAATCTGGCTAGTCTCCTCTGCTGGCTAGTTGAGAATTAAAAGACTATGCAAGATGCTAACTAACAGATTGGAGATTAAAATGATACAAGTTTGCCTCATTTTAAATAAACACAAAAAACAGAGATGAAAATTAAATTTCATGTGAATGTGGCGTGGCGGGGCGGGGCGGGGCGGGGCGGGGGGGGGGTCGTGGTCAAGCATCCGTCCGGAGAGAGAGAAAGCAGTAAGAATGCTTGCACCTGAGCTAGATTATGTTTAACACCTGTCTCTAATTCCAGTGAGGATGGGAAGAGCGGCATATAAGCAGCCATGCCACCAGCAGAGAGAGAGAGAGAGAGTCTGGCATAAGGAAGGCCACGGTGCTCCTGAAGCTGAAGCTGTTACGTTTGATCTGTTATGTTTGTGAAGCTGATGTGCTTAAGTTATTACATGCCTGTGAAGCTGATGTGTTTAAGTGACTATGTGCCTGTAAAGCTGATGAGTTTGTGAAGTTGTAAAACATTGAATTGGCCTATTAAAAGTCCTATCTGAGCCTGGAAAAACTTGCTTCCCTGCGTTCTCCTTCCCTGCTGTAAAGCTGTTCTACACTGGTGCCGAAACCCGGGAACCTGAGGTACGCCCCATGGAGTCCTCGAAGTTGGCCTCAAGTTCCTCACCAGCCTACAGCAGTCACACCAACAATCTCTGCTTGAGCTACATCAAGATCAGGACCACCGGTTCTTTGAGATCCTCAGAGCTCAGGCAGAGGACCGGCATGCGATTCGGAGCCTCATCAGCCAGAAGAGGGCCTCGGCCGCGTCCCCGGACAGCCACAGCCCCCTGCCCCCACCTACGCTTCTGAAGATGGGGGTGGAGGACGACCTGGAAGCCTTCCTCGACTTGTTTGAACGCACCGCCAAGATCTGGAGCTGGCCGCGTGAACAGTGGGCAGCCAGGCTCCTCCCGTTGCTGTCAGGGGAAGCCCAGCTTGCTGCACAACAACTGCCGGCGGTGAACCTCCTGGCCTATGAGGACCTAAAGAAGTCCATCCTGCAGTGGGTTGGCTGCAGTCCAGAGCAGTCCCTCCAGCTCTTCCGGTCCATGAAGCTGGAGAAGACCGGCCGCCCATTTGCCTTCACCCAACTGCTCCAAGGCACTTGCCGGAAATGGCTGCTGGCGGGGGATCGCAACATCGTGGGAGTGGTCGATCAGGTGGTGCTGGAGCAGCTGATACATCGACTGCCAAAAGGAATGGCGGAGTGGGTCCAGTGCCACCACCTGGCAACACTGGAGGAAGCTGTCCGACTGGCAGAGGACCATATGGCAGCGTACCCAAGGGCGGAAGAGCCTTCCTACTCTCTCTCCCCTCCCCCTGTGTTTTCCCCTTTCTCTTCCCCCTCCCCTCTTCCCTCTCACTCTGCTCTCTCTCCAGAGCCCGTTCCTGCCCCATGGAGGCGAGGAGTCCCGCCACCAAGGCCAGTTCCCTGTGCGCGGGGGTCAGTACCCCCAACAACTACGGTGCCCCGTCGCTCTCCCCCTGAGGTGGAGGCGTCCGCCGACGCAGGACACTTCCGGGATCAGTGCCCTGTGATGGAGCTGGGGATGGTGGTCTGCATCCCTGGCACTCCGCAGGCTGCCCCCGACTGGGCCGGAGCATACCAGATACCAGTAAGTGTCAAGGGGGGTACTCACCAAGTATTGGTGGACACGGACTGTAATCAAAACACTATCCACCAACGCTTAGTTCAACACGAGGCATTGGGCACAGCTAAAACAGTGAGGGTGAAGTGTGTGCATGGGGATATTCACAACTACCCTGTGGTGACCCTTGTGATTAAATTTCAGGGAACAAAACATAGAGTGGAGGCCGCGGTTATTTCCGCCTCACCCATCCGCTGAATTTGGGGACTAATTGGCCTGAATTTAAAAATGTATTAAAGGGAATATGCGCGGATGGGTCCTGCACTAAAGCGATGAGATGCTCTGGCTGGGGAGGCAGAGCCAGGGCCATCTTCGTCTGCTCCATGTCAGGATAACGTAAGGGGGGGAGAGGCTACAGCCCCTCCCATACTCAGGGGATGTCCCGAGGGGATTTCCCTTTGGAGCAGTCATGAGACGAAACCCTCAAGCACGCCTTTGACCAAGTGAGAGTGATCGATGGTCAGCAACTCCAGCCGAATGTCACACTTTCATATCCCTATTTCGCAATTATAAACGAGCGGTTGTATAGCGTGACGCAGGATGCTGAAACAAAGGAAGATACAACCCAGCTCTTAATACCGTGGAGCCGCCAGGAAATGGTGTTCCAGGCGGTTCATTATAATCCCATGGCGGGTCATCTAGGGGAAAGGAAAACACTAAACCGTCCATTTTTTTTGGCTGGGCATTGGCGCCGATGTCCGCAGGTGGTGTGCGGCCTGCCGTGAATGTCAGCTGGTGAATCCGCCGGCCACCCCAAAAGCGCCATTGCGCCCCCTCCGTTGATCGAGGTTCCCTTCGAGAGAATTGGCATGGACCTTGTCGGGCCATTAGAACAGTCAGCATGCTGACATTTCTTTGTATTGGTCCTAGTGGGCTATGCAACGCGATATCCGGAAGCAGTGCTCCTGCGCAACATCTCAGCATGTAGTGTTGCGGAGGCACTCTTCAAAATAATCTCCCGGGTGGGGATTCCGGAATAAATCCTCACCGATCAGGGCACAACCTTTATGTCACGGACACTACGCGAGCTTTACGAATTATTGGTAAATAAATCAATCTGCACCAACATTTACCATCCACAAACAGATGGCCTTGTGGAGCGATTTAATAAAACCCTTAAAAATATGATTCGTAAGTTCATGAACGAGGATGCTAGAAATTGGGACAAATGGCTCGATCCCCTGTAATTCATAGTATGAGAGGTCCCGCAAGCCTCCACGGGGTTTTCCCCATTCGAGCTGCTGTATGGGCGGCACCCGTGTGGCATGCTTGATGTCATAGGCGAAGCCTGGGAGGAGGGACCTTCAAACAGTAAGAATGAAATTCAGTACGTTCTTGATCTTAGAGCAAAACTCCACACCTTGGGGCAACTAACACAGGAGAATTTGCTCCAAGCTCAAGAACGACAGAGCCAACTGTATGACAGGGGAACTCGGAGGTGGGAATTTGCACCAGGAGATAAGGTACTCGTATTACTCCCCTCATCGAGCTCCAAATTACTCGCCAAGTGGCAAGGACCCTTTGAGGTCACACGACGAGTGGGGCATCTCGATTATGAGGTAAAGCGAACCGATAGAGTCAAATATATCACCTCAACCTCCTGAAATTGTGGAGGGAGGCGGTCCCTGTGACGTTGGCTATGGTAGTTCCGGAGAGGGCAGAGCTCGGGCCAGAGGTGAATACAAAACACAATCATTTCACCCCGGTCACTTGCGAAGACCACCTCTCACCGTATCGACTTGCAGAAGTTGCCAAGTTGCAAAAGGAGTTTGCAGACGTGTTTTCCCCTCTACCGGGTCGTACGAACCTCATCCAGCACCACATCGAGACCGAGCCAGGGGTGGTGGTACGTAGCCGTCCCTACCGATTGCCAGAGCACAAAAAGAAAATTGTCTGGGAAGAATTGGATACAATGCTCGATATGGGGGTAATTGATGAATCCCACAGCGATTGGTCCAGCCCGGTTGTTCTAGTTCCTAAGAGCGACGGGTCTGTACGATTCTGTGTGGATTACAGAAAAGTCAACGCGGTGTCTAAATTTGACGCGTACTCAATGCCTCGCTTTGATGAGTTGCTCAATCGGTTGGGCACTGCTCGATTTTATTCAACACTGGATTTGACAAAGGGTTATTGGCAGATCCCCTTGACACCAATTTCCCATGAAAAAACACAGTTTGGATTACACCAATTTGTGACACTTCCGTTCGGTTTGTTTGGAGCCCCGGCTACGTTTCAGCATCTCATGGACCAAATCCTCAGACCGCATTCGGCTTACGCTGCTGCCTACTTAGATGACATCATAATTTACAGTAATGATTGGCAGCGGCACATGCAGCATCTGAGGGCAGTTCTGAGATCGCTGCGACGAGCGGGACTCACAGCAAACCCCAAGAAGTGCACGATTGGGTGGGTGGAGGTACGGTATCTGGGGTTCCACTTGGGCCATGGGCAGGTGCGTCTCCAAATTGACAAGACTATGGCGATTACGACCTGCCCAAGGCCCAAGACCAAAAAGGGGGTGAGACAGTTCCTGGGGCTGGCTGGTTATTATAGGAGATTTGTGCCTAATTATTCGGGTGTCACCAGCCCGCTGAATGATCTCATTAAAAAGGGAGCTCCAGACCCGGTCCAGTGGACGGAGCAGTGTCAACAGGTGTTCACGCAGGTTAAAGCCACACTTTGCGGGGGGCGCTTTTACATTCACCTGATTTCTCTCTTCCTTTTGTCTTGAAGACGGACGCTTCAGACAGAGGGCTGGGGGCCATACTCTTGCAGGTGGTGGAGGGGGAGGAGGGCCCGGTGCTGTACATTAGCCGCAAACTCTCGCTGAGGGAGACTAAGTACAGCACCATTGAAAAGGATTGTCTCGCCATCAAGTGGGCGGTCCTCACTCTCCAGTACTACCTGTTGGGGTGGGCCTTCACCTTCTGCTCGGATCACGTCCCACTCCAATGGCTCCACCGCATGAAAGATACCAATGCGCGGATCACCCGTTGGTATCTGGCTCTTCAGCCGTTTAAGTTCAAGGTGGTCCACAGACCGAGAGTGCAGATGGCTGTCACTGACTTCCTTTCCAGAAATGGGGGGGAGTGGTAGATAGGCCGGATGTCTACCCGGCCTGAGTCGGGCGGTGGGGATATGTGGCAGTGGGGGCGTGGTCAAGCATCCATCCAGAGAGAGAGAGAGAGAAAGTGGCAAGGGCGCTTGCACCTGAGCTAGATTATGTTTGACATCTGTCACTAATTCCAGTGAGCATGGGGAGAACGGCATATAAGCAGCCACGCTACCATTAGAGAGAGAGAGAGAGTCTGTCATAAGGAAGGCCACGGTGCTCCTGAAGCTGAAGCTGTTATGTTTGATCTGCTATGTTTGTGAAGCTGTTGTGCTTAAGTTATTACGTGCCTGTGAAGCTGATGTGTTTAAGTGACTACGTGCCTGTGTAGCTGATGAGTTCGTGAAGTTGTAAAGCATTGAAGTGGCCTATTAAAAGTCCTACCTGAGCCTGGAAAAACTTGCTTCCCTGTGTTCTCCTTCCCTAGTGCTGTGAAGCTGTTCTACAGTGAAATATTACATGTACAATTAGCTTTTGGTGTTATCTTCCAAAGTATTTTATTTATTTATTTATTTTATTTGCTGCCATTTTTTTCTCTACGCAGTGTTGATATCGCAACAAGAGAACAAATGAAGTTTTGTCTGACCAGTGTGTGTGGAAACTTTTAAACCATGTGTGTTACAACTAGCCCAGCATTAGTTTGTGCCCGGCTCTCCCCTATAACAGCCATTCTCAGGGCAGATGTTTCTATATTTTTCAGAATCCATGCTGCTGCTGTTTCAATATCATAAATAAAAATACATGTGTCAATTTCAGTGATAACTACTGCTTCCATGATCATAATGCAAAGATGAACTGGCATGTTTTAATTCATCAGCAATTCCTTTCTTCTTCTATACATAAAACTTTCCATTAATGGAACATAGCCAACCTTGAAGTTTACTGGAAAAGAAATCTATTTAGATCCATTAATGAGTAAAAAAAATGCCACATATTCTCATTGAGAGATCTCTTAACCATGTGATAATTTACAGACAGTGGTGTATGTTATTTCTGTGATATTTCACAGTGATATTGTGGTGATGGGGGCGTGGTCGTGTGTCTGTTTGCAGGAGAGAGGGAGTGGTGTGGCTCATCAAGCTGGTTGACATGATCTCTAACAGCTGTTTGTTGTTACAGTGATAGCGGGGAGAGGCCTCAAAAGCAGCCGAAACACACCAGCGAGCTGAGAGAGAGAGGGACACGAGTGTACAGCGACTTGCGTGTCTTATTTTCAGTGTTCTAATGTTTTTAGTATTGTGAAGCTGAGATTTCAAGTAGTTTATGCCTGAGTTTTGTGAAGCTGAAGATTTCAAGAAGTTTATGTTGACTGAGAGTTTTGTTACACTGAACTGTTTTAAATAAGAAACACACTGTGAAGAACGCACACATGGAGTGTGGAAGGCAGACAAATAAAAGCCTACCTGAAGCGTGTCACTGCTCCCCATCTCCTCCTTTCCCATACCCGAACCTGAAGGAGTGTTACAGATATTTCTTCATATCAGTGGCAGAAAATGGATAACGTAAATCTCAAGCTGCAATAATGTCAGTCAGGCAGAACTTAACAAATGCATGATGCAGCTCCATGGAAACAGAATACACCATCTCACAATCTTCCTGGCAAAAAAAGAAGCTACTTATGAAATGAATGAATGAATGAATGAATGAATGTTGCATTTATATAGTGCTTTTTCGGACACTACACTCAAAGCGCTTTACACAGTGAACAGGGGACTCTCCTCAACCACCACCAGTGTGCAGCATCCACCTAGATGATGTGACGGCAGACATAGTGCACCGGTACGGAGAGAGTAGAGTTACAGAGCCAATTTATGGATGGGGATTATTAGGAGGCCATGATTGAGAAGGAACAATGGGGGGAATTTGGCCAGGACGCTGGGGTTACACCCCTACTCTTTTACTAGAAGTGCCCTGGGATTTTTAAAGACCACAGAGAGTCAGGACCTCAGTTTAACGTCTCATCCGAAGGACGGTGCCTTTTTACAGTATAGTGTCCCTGTCACTATACTGGGGCATTAGGACCCACACAGACTGCAGGGTGAGTACCCCCTGCTGGCCTTCCTAACACCTCTTCCAGCAGCAACCTTGAACTGGCCAGGCTCAACCCTGCTTAGCTTCAGTGGGCAACCGGTCTTGAGCTACAGGGTGATATGGCTGTGGATAAAAGTAGAAATCGTGTTTAATAGTGGAAAAGTATTGTGAAGAACTACACCACCTATGATCTGAGAAGAAACGCTCCACCAGTCAAGAGGATCGTGGTCAACAAGGCGCACAAAACAAGCTCCACAGCTCTCTCTCTCTTGCAAGTTGTACTGTGAATGATGCAATCGAGTCTGCCTACACTCTCAAACTACATATATATTTGCAAATATATAAATATTTTGCAATAAAATAAAAATAAATTGTTTCTATACTTATAATTAACAACTTTAAATCAATAGATACGTTTTTCATCTTCTTTTAATTTAATACGTCATTTGCAGTGCTTCATGGGATTATAGTTCATGCCCTCATAAAAGACGGTAAGTACACAGTCTTGTACCTTTGTCTTTTTGTCCGATTTTTTTTAATACTTTTTTGCTTCAACACTGTAAAGACATTTACGTAAAATCAACAGTAACTTACTGCCAACAAATAGCCAGCAAGCTGCTGTATCCTATACTATAGTAAAATTACTGTAAAACTATCTACAGTTTACTGTATAATGATTTACAGTATGTGCTGTACTGTAAAATTAATTACGGTAGTTGTTTTTATTATGTATTTTAAAATACAGTATATTAGCTGTACAGTAAAATTAAAACAGTAATTGTTTGTATGTTGTATATTAAATTGCAGTGTCCATACAGCAGAACTAACCACAGTAAGCACAGTTTTAGCTTAGAGTTAGATTAACTAACTTTTTTTTAAAATCTATTACAGGTTTTATATATATATATATATATATATATATATATATATATATATATATATGTGTGTGTGTGTGTGTGTGTGTGTGTGTGTGTGTGTGTGTGTGTGTGTGTGTATTTCCAGAACCCAGAAAAATGGACGGGCACTGTTGCGCTCTAGATATAAAGCGCCATCTTTAATTTTTGATGAGAATGACAATGATGCTGTGAGGGATAGACTTACGAAAAGACAATAATTAGTCTTTTCAGTGGATTGTTCAAGTGTTTTGGCTCGCTATGCATGATATTTTTTTATTGAACATACTGACCATTTTAAAATAGGCCTAGTTAAAGGATTAAGGTGATCCATAATTAACCATCAAGGATTATGACAATTCTGATTCTGACTGCTAACGTTATAATCAGAAGTTTCATTTGATGGCAGCTATATGAATTCGCTATTAACATTTCATTCTGTGTTTTTCTGTGTTTTAAGACATGGCAGGCGCAGTATTTTGTAAGTTGTAACTTCAAAAGAAATCTGCTCAAACGAAAAGACATCATCTAGGGTAAGTAAGGGCACAGATAATCCGAATAAACGCAGTACAAACTGATCCGTCGCAGTCGGACATTCTGCGGCTGAGCGCAGTCAACACCGATCCGTCCAGTCCCACAAAGAAAGACTAATGATGAAGGTTCAGTGAACACAGATAATGCGTAAACCCGGACGCCCCGGCATGCGCTATAATAGACGGAGAACACAGATCCGTCTGTGCATTACTGTGATCCTGAAAAGCTTCTCTGAGTTGTCCCTGCAACGCACCATGTTCGTTCTGACTCGTTTGTGCCATCTACAGATTTACACAGGTTTGCTCCAGAGAGCAAGATCATAGTATGCACATGATCAGTGCATGCTTCCAATGCTCTGGGCTCCTTTCAACATATTCTTTATTAACCTAGCCTCGATCTGTCCACTTTTCTTCAGGTATTTTTGAATATCTACTTAGTTTGCAACCGGAATTCCAATTGCTTTAATGGATTCACAGCAAAACAATGGAGAAACAGACAGCAAATGAAACACCGGAATAAATGGGTGGCGTTCGGAGAGGAATAACAATTTTAAACAAACCTAGGATATGTGTTGCCTAATCTAGAAGTGTGTGTGGTCGTTTTTGGCTCAACTTGGTGGAAACTACACAAGCATGGTGTGTTAGGACTCCTGTTTCAGCGCTAGTCGTTGTGCAAAATAATGCACCTTGCTCCGTTTTTCTGCTTCTAGAAGATGCGTTCTTGAAACGGTCGATTAGGAACATCATTCAGAATAAAGTGGAATCAAAGCGAATGGATACGTTTCCAATGAATAAGGTAGGTGAAAGGCTTGAGCACCCAATCTGAAACAATTGCAAATTAATGCAGCATTATTACTAAGACATCGACGCAGCATTTCCATCAAAGCACAATGTTGTTTTGTATAGCAGTCAACGCATTCGTTCAATTACAGTTGTACAGAACCTGTGCCTTTGACATGCCCGGTTTATCCTTTGAATATAATTCATGCAAATGTAAATATGTGAGATGTTTTTAATATGGAAAGTTAAGCGTTCTACAATGTGTCCATTGCTGATCCTTGATAAGCGTCAGTTGACAACATTTAAGGTGTTCAATATTGCCCCCCACCCAAACCGAAATTACGCACAATGCCATGACTTCAGTGGATTCAAGCTAATTATTCCAAGGAGTGTTCTTTTGACCAACTGAATTCTCAAAGGTTTATTTGGATAGTTTGCCTCTATTTGTGCTAATGTTTTTGGGGAGGTGAAATCTGCTTTCATTTTGAAAGGTTATATAAAAATCTTGTTTTTCCCTTGTGTTATTTACATGACACTTGCAGGCAATGTATAATTCACAAATATATGTTATATACATAAAAAGCAATGGAAACTCCGCTTATACTTGCATTATATCGTTTGCACTCACCTGTGTTCATGGGAGTGGTAGATGAGTTTCTAATCATAGCTGCATACTTTTCCTATCGTCTTTATCTAGCGCCCCTATAATGACATTATAACCACGTAAGAAACAAACATATGATTATTTTGCACAGGGTGGCCAATAAGTATCATAAAATATTTATAGTATATAACATATCATAGATAATTATAGTATTTGCACAACACATCACACCAGTGTGCAATGGAATGGTGAGACTGGACAGGAGTTATATGATTTTCAGTGCCATGGACAGCACCCGAGTCGCGCATTGGACTTTTGTTGTGGTTTTGTGTTGCAACAGATCGCACTTGAATAAGAATTCTTTTTTGTTTTTTTTTTTTTGTTTTTTTTTGAGACCATAATTAGCCTCTCTGGCAGATGTCAATGATAATTGTTAGGCACAAAGATGACAGCAGCCTTCTCCTCATGGCCAGAACATGGAATGTGTAAATGTGTGAGGAATTAGATGCACAAGCTTCAGCACAAAGCCAGTTTGATTAGGTCTTATGTGCATTGGCAGCTCCCTCCCTTTGTTTACCTGCTCCCAACCTTTCCTAATATAACTGAGAACAAAGCCTGAAAATGTGCTTAATTAATTATCTATGCAAATTAAGCCAAAATGGCAATCTATAATATAAGATTTAAACACATTTCTTAGCAAGTGTTTAAAACTGTTCAACCATAGCCCTCATCTAAATAGTTTGTGCACATATGGCATAAATGTTTTAGATTAGATTATAGTTTCAAATCAAACCACAGAGTAAGAAAAGTAATTATAGTGGAGACCGGTGGTCAATTTTTAAAGCCACCTCACCTCTCAAACAATTACCACCAATTGGCCTATGATTAACCTGACATCAACCTGCTTTGCTTAGTCTTAACCACCTAAAAGGCTCTTGTACCATTCCGGTGGTCTGGACAGATGGTTTGCCATCTTTTCATGGGCTGTCTGAGCATAGAAGGGCTCATGTACTTGTCTCTCCACAGCTGTTGTCAGTGTAAGATTGTTGACATAAATTTCCCATGATACTACCATCATTTGTATGCTCTGTCAGTGTACTCTGAACTGCACAGCATCTTTTGTCTTCCCTATATGTAATAAATGCAATCATATTGTTTAGAGTTTATGTTATAGAGAAGGATGCAAATGCTGAGTACTTAATACTGGCTTCCATTTCACAGTCATTTTTTGAGGACATACTGCATGTGTACTGTGAAGACTTAGCATTGAGGTTACTATGTCTAATTGAAAATGTAAGACCATATCCCATTTGGTGTACTAAACCTATGGAACAGACATAATCTACACTAAAACTGGGTGAACTTCTCAAACTATCTGTTCTCAAACAGTAGTTATTATGCAAGCTTTGAAAGAGCCCTCCAGACTAAGATTTAACAAAAGTCTACTATAAAAATTCTACACAGTCCTCTAGGCATCCAAACTGACATCCACTCAGTCATAGGAACGACATGGCCAGGAGTGCTGCATGCCTAATCTCTACGTTTGGCAGTAAAATACTTACTCTGCCTTAGCCCTTTGGGGATTAGGGAAATTTCCTTAATGAACTTACAGTTAAAGCCTCTCACCCACTGGACCCAATTTACAGAGACTTTTGAAGCACCCTGTACTCTCCATATGAATGCATCGGTCTGGAGTGAGCTTTTCGGCAATGTTTGAAGACATCTTTGCAGGACTTCTGTTTGTTGTTTGTTTGTTTGTTTGTTGTTGTTGTGTAGGCTATCCAAAGGCTTGTATTTATAAGTGTTTCCAGTGATTTTCAAAGATCAATTGCCTAGAAATTCAAGTCTAAATTGAAGGTAACCCTAGTCCAGGGACTCTTTGAACCTAAAAACCCTTTCAGGGTCCCAAACTGTCTATTGACTCCCATTTATATTGTATTGTCATTACTGATTTCATTACATTATTTGCAGTGTTTAATGGGATGAGTATAAAATAAAAAATTATTTTCTCACCTTTTCTCCCTAATTTGGCATGCCCAATTCCCAATGCGCTCTAAATCCTTGTGGTGGTGTAGTGACCCGCCTTAATCTGGGTGGTGGAGGACGAATCTCAGTTGGCTCCGCATCTGAGACAGTCAATCCACACATCATATCATGTGGCTTGTTTACTGCATTACCGTGGAGACCTAGCACGTATGGAGGCTCACACTATTCTCGTTCTCCCCACAGAGAGTGAGAACCACATTATAGCGACCACGAGGAGGCTGACCCAATGTGACTCTCCCCACCCTAGCAACCGGGCCAACTGGTTGCTTACAAAGCCTGACTGGAGTCACTCAGCATGCCCTGGATTTGAACTTGCGACTCCAGGTGTGATAGTCAGCGTCTTTACTTGCTGAGCTACCCAAGCCCCCTATCAGAGTTTTTAATTCTTAGATTCTTTTTTTTTTAAAGAAAGTTTGTCTGTCTCTGCAAATTAGTATGAATAGTAATAATCAAAATTGAGGTGTTTAAGGGCCAATCTGAAATTGCTTTGTCAGTTTCTCTAAGTATATGTCTTCATTTGCTGTCTTATTATTAAACTAATGTGTCATGACCAAGTGTGCCTTAGGTGGTAAGAGATCATGACCACCAGAGCTGATAAAATTTTCTCTGTTCTCCCAGTGCATAAGGTCATATAGTGAGTAAGATATAATCATCTTCTTTATATCCACTGTGACAGAAGGCAGTGTGTGGGTGGTGTGCATGTAAGTCTAGATATAAGCATGTCCACAGAAGCATTATTGGGTAAAAAAGGTAATACAGAAAAAAATGAAGCCATATTTGGATGGTGATATGGGTGTTTAGCAAACATGTACTACAAGATCAGCAAATAAATTACTTAATGGACTTATTGATTGGTGTTTGAAAACCCTCCCAGACTTCCCTTGATTGCACAGAACACAACATCCGCTTGCACATCTTTCCTTCCATAATAAATGGAAGCAAAACTCTAGCCCATTATTGCCAAGCCCAACTAAAACTTATTGTAAATGATCACAATTCTCATGCTGCATGTTTTTTTAAAGTGGTGCAGACTGACTGTGAGAGTTATAATAGCTTTGGTCTAATAAATGAAAGTGAAGGGCAAACATATCTGGAGTTAAGGAAGCAAAGCCTATTGGCCTGTTCCCTATGCAACATAATTGAGTGTCTTCAGCAAAAAAGCAGTGATTCTCAACTGATGGGTAACAGCCCAAAATTGAGTTGCTGGTCTGTTGCGATACATCACAGACAGCAGGGAACATAAAAAGCTAAATACAGATGTAAGGCTGGCACCGGAATGTCTACACCCAAAAGGCTCTGTGAGAACGAACGTCATAAAACTCTCACACAGATGAGCATCACCACCCAAGACAACACTCGCTACTTTTTAAGGACCATAAAACTCAAATCTCACATCTGCCCTCTCTCTCACCTCAGGTCACTTTAAGGACACCAAAAACTAAGTTATGACTTATCCTGTTTTGTAATGTAAAAGGTTTTCTGATCATACATGTTTGGTATCATTCAGAGGTCTCAGTGCAACTGGTAAAGCAGTCTCATTCCCTTTCAGCGAAGTCAAATCACAAGTAAGATTTAAGAACTTCGTAAAATACTGTATTCTATCAGGGGCACGACCCCTCCCAGATTTCTCACTGAGACCAAATGCTGTATGCAGATTAGGTGCGTTCTTTGTAAACATCAAACGACCTACACTATCAAGTTTCAAAGGTCCACTTACAACTCCCTAAATTGTAAACCAAATCCTAAATAACATCAAACATACACATCTGAAATAACAATAGAATCGTTTGGTACTTCGAGCTCTTGGAATCTGTAAGCAGATCTCCCATGCTGTACCGCTGCATGTAGTTTATATTTGTCGGGGAATCTGTAAGCCAGATCTCCCACTCTTATCGCTGCATGTCATTTTCTATTGCCAGGTATGCTACTTTGACTTGTCTTTTATTTTTAGAAATGTTTGTTTATTCTGATCATGTGTGAATTTGGCATTGATTGATTTTGTAACTTATGTTTTATATCCTACCTGGCAAATAAATTGTTATTATTTGATTTATTCTGAATTTCTCTGAGATCATTTGTGACTGGTAGATTGTGTTAAGATACTGTTTGTTACTGCAAGTATGAGACCAGGATAAGACCATTACTGAAGCTTAATGATAGGAGAATCCATGTAAGACTTCAGTCACTGCTTATCGTCCGTCATAGCAAGTTGTGTGTATGTGTCTAAGCGATGGTATCATCTGATTATAAGAGAAGCCAAATCAGGTGATATTTAGATTACCCTACAACCTCTGACTATGAACTGAACTGGCTCGCTTGTGACGTGAGATCCTCGTAATTGAAATAACGGCTGGCGAGAGACTCTAAGCGACATTCAAGTATTGATCGAAAGGACAAATGAAAATTAAGATGATTCAGAGTAATCAATAATTTAAAAATATCAAATTAAAAGAATGATCAGAAATTAATTAGAGCTTAAATATAAATTAGAGGTCAACTTAAAATTGGAGTCAGATTAATATAAAATTGGAGTCAGATAAAATTAGTAACAGAATCAATTTGTAAAGTGTAAATTAACAATAATTGCTTTACTTCAGCGCTCAGAAAAGAGAGAACAACGCAGAGACCTTCAAAGGGCAATCTATTGAAGTTCCACTCCGGAACGGATGGAAAATTATCTCTTTACACAGATAATAAAATGTAACTAACCAAATAAACATGCATAGATAAAGAAGAAAAAGCTATCATATTTTTTTTTGTTGTAGACATCAAAACTCAGAAATCCATCTGTCACTTGGTAAGCGCTAGCCAAATTAGGTAGATGCAAACATGGAAGGGTGCATGACATTCCCTCATCTTCAAAAACTATGAACAAAATTGTTCAAGCGAAAACAAAATACGACAGACTAAACTAAATACCAGTACACTTGCAACTAGGATAAACATGGTTTGTGCTGTTCAAAATGTGTTTTGTGATGATAAATTATTAGCTGCTGAAAGCATAAAATCATCCAAATTCAAGATACATTTAGAAGTTGTGAAGAATTTGCAAATGCATATTGTTTGGCCTGTGCAGTTCATGGTAATATTAATACATTTAAGTTTTGATTTTAAGAGCATTTTCTTTACTTCCAAT
This sequence comes from Myxocyprinus asiaticus, assembly GCF_019703515.2. NCBI lineage: Eukaryota > Metazoa > Chordata > Actinopteri > Cypriniformes > Catostomidae > Myxocyprinus > Myxocyprinus asiaticus. The sequence goes on along the minus strand of NC_059363.1, from coordinate 38,061,184 downwards.
ACAATATGTTGGGTCGCCACTTGATGTCCAATTTAAAATCTGGGTCCTGAAGCAAAACCAGTTGAGAATCACAACTAAATTATATGATCTAGGTTGTGGTGCTATATTGGATGTAGTGTGGTAATGGTAGTCCTCAGCATAACCTGTGGTTGTCTCTGTCCATTAAAAAGATTGTGATCACATCCCTTTCAAGGCAACTTTTCCTTTATTGGCTGTTCTTGGGTATGACTTGGTGATTTACTGATAAAGGCAGTGTTGAAGAAATGACTTGTGAGACCTGATTTCTGACAATGACAGGAAGTAACTGGAGCAATGGCACCTCAGGGACAGTGAATCGAAAAGATCTGGGCCATGTCCTGCAGCCACAAACTGAATTAGAGACCCCTGCTGGGACTCTGGGGAGCAGTTCTCATCTCACCGTGAAATATAAGAACATCATTATTCCCACCCATGATCAGAGGTGCCCAAAGAGATGAAGCCTTTGTGCTCATGTTTAGGAATGCAATAGAGTCAGGTTTTGTAACCTAAATTTCTTTAATCCGCCACCATTAAAAGGGCTCTAGGCACATTGTGGCGAGCATGGCGGGGCCGAGCAGCGTCTGGGCAGCGCTAGGCTGGGAATATAAGTGGTGAATGAGCTCCACCTGTGTACCACACCGGTCTCGCATTCCAGTGAGGGGCGGCGGGAGTATTTTAGGAGAGGAGATAGCAGCAGACGGGGAGAGAGAGAGACACATGTCGATGTGGTTGTGTGTGTCGGGAACCGCTGAAAAGCAACCCAGACCTGTCTAGGTGTTCAATGCTACAAGCTACTCATAATTTAAAGTAGTTAAACTACAGTCTAGCTCCCCGGTGCTACATGTTGACGTGTGAAAGAGAAGACATTCTAGAAGAAAGTTCAGCAATTTGTATATTCGTACACCATGGCAAAATCGTTCAATATCGTACATGTTTCATTCACACAACAAACCAGTCAACAAACACAATTTCAAATCGATACAATATACACAGTAAATTTTTGTTAACCTCCTATCCAGCACTTTTTTAAAATAAAGGAAATGCCTATGAACAAATTTTGTTACTTATTATGCAATTTATAGACAATACCTTGCCTCGATCCAAACCACCATGTTTTCCTTTCTTTCATGGTTAGGGTTGGGTACCGAGAACAGTTCTAGTTCAGAACCAGTTCCATTTTTATAAAAAAATACCGGAACCGTATAATCTTCATGACTTTTGGTTCCATTAACAGGAACTGTTAAGGAACCGGCATCGTTAAGAGGAATCGGAAATTAGAATTGTTAAATTCTTTAGGATTCTCATCCTTATTCTTGGTACACAACAGTGAATTTCCTCCAAAAATCATGTTTAGGTTTTGGGTCTGGCTACGGTATTACACTATGGTTAGGTTATGTTTGGCATTAGGGATTAAATTTACAATAAATCGTTTTGTACAAGCCTTCTTGTACAATTTCTTACAACCTTGTTTCGTTCTTACAAAAACTTCTTACATTATACATAGTATACTATACTTACAGTATAAATACTGTGCAATGTGACACCTTATTGTAAAAAAAAATATGGGTCTTTGTTCAGTGTAGTGCATTATTTTGTATGTAGCATTAAATACTGCACACAAATCTAAAAAACTATTTGTCTTAAATCAGGTAATATTACTCAGGGTTTTTTATTCTTACAGTCCAAATAGCTGTAACATTGTTGGCTGCTGACAATGACAAAGATGAAGAACCCAAGTGCAGTTTATTATATAAGTGAAATCCAAAAACCCTAACCATAAACATGATCTAACAAAAACATAATCTAGACTTGACTATGACTACAAAACAACATTCACATTCAATACTTGACAACTATTCAATGGAAAACATGAGGCTTAAATACATGGACATGGGGGAACAAACCAATGAACAAACAGAACTGATAACAAGATAATTAAACAATAAACCAATGAAAACATGACACATGAACATGGAGGGAAAACAGGAATCACATGACAAGGGAAACAGGAACTAAACATTTCAAAATAAAAGACATGAATCAACAGAATACACATGATATATCCCCCCCACTAAGGGGTGGCTCGCGACACCCCAACACATAAACAAAACACGTAAAACATGACATAAATTCAAAGTTCTGTAGGGAGCGGGGGGGGGGGTGTCTTGAGGTGTGGGGCATGACGTGGCGAGAAAGGGCGAGGGGCATGGGACCAGGGAAAAGTCCGTGGGGGGTGAAGCCATGAGAGGCTCGAGGGGTGGAGCCATGGAAGGTGGAGCCGTGAGAGGCTCGAGGGGCGGAGCCATGGAAGGTGGAGCCGTGAGAGGCTCGAGGGGCGGAGCCATGGAACATGGTGCCCGGAGAGTAGCCAAAGACTCGAAGGGCCAGGGTGGAGCCGATGGCAGGGAGGACCAAGGCGGTGCTGGAGGCTCGGAGGAGCAAGGCGGAGCTGAGGGATCGGAAGACTGAGGTGGAGCCGGTGGGATTGAGGACCAAGGTGGAGCCGTAGGGAAGGAGGTCCCCGGTGAAGCTGACAGATCGGAGGGACGAGGCGCAGCCAGAGGATCAGAGAGCCAAAGCGGAGCCAGGTGACTGACAGACCAAGGAGGAGCCGGAGGGACCCCGGCACAGCCGACAGGCTGAAGGACCGTAGTGGAGCCGAGGGAACGCCGAGCTGAGGCAATGTCGAGGGACCGACAGGCCAAGGCGAAGTCCAGGGCTCAGAGGGTCCAGGCGGGATCGGAGGGCCGAAAGTTCCCCTTGCCTGCTCAGGAGAACTAAGGGTGGGTATAAGGGTGGGAACCATCTCTAGGTCGCACTGCTCAGGTGTGGCTGTGACATGGCATGGAGCAGGCTGAGGCGTTGCGGTGACGTGGAACTCTGGCTCGGCGGCGGCCATGTCGTGGAACTCTGGCTCGGCGGCGGCCATGTCGTGGAACTCTGGCTCGGCGGCGGCCATGTCGTGGAACTCTGGCTCGGCGGCGGCCATGTCGTGGAACTCTGGCTCGGCGGCGGCCTCCCCTACAGTGAACAGGGAACCAATGAACCGTAGGCAGAGGTCGATATATTGAGCCAGGCTGAGGGAACTGCGACCACCAGGCATCAAAAAAGAAATGGACTCATTTAGTCCAAATCTAAAACAGTCTTTGAGGGCAACCTCATTAAAGTCTACCTGGCTGGCTAGACCGCAGAAGTCCTCAACATAGTCTTCCAGGGGACGATTCCCCTGATGTAGGCGCAGAAGTAAAACTGCTGGGTTCATGGTGGGTCAAGTATTCTGTAACGAAGCTGGCAATGACAGGCAGATGAAAACGATGATGATGTGAAGATGAAGAACCCAAGTGCAGTTTATTATATAAGTGAAATCCAAAAACCCTAACCATAACCATAAACGTGATCTAACAAAAACATAAACTAGACTTGACTATGACTACAAAACAACATTCACATTCAATACTTGACAACTACACAATGGAAAACATGAGGCTTAAATACATGGACATGGGGGAACATAAACCAATGAACAAACAGAACTGATAACAAGATAATTAAACAATAAACCAATGAAAACATGACACATGAACATGGAGGGAAAACAGGAATCACATGACAAGGGAAACAGGAACTAAACATTTCAAAATAAAAGACATGAATCAACAGAATACACAGGACAATAGCCACCAACTGCTCTGTGCCAACAAGCTCTGCATGCAGCTATGGGAAGCCCTATTCCACAGTTAGTATTCCCTGTGGGCTCCTTGTGAACTCATGCTTGAGTTGATTATGTCTAGAGCAGCCAGTGTACTGCAATACTGCCAGGATTTTACAGCACATAAAAAGAAAATCACACTTAAAAAGATACTGAATGTTTAGACAGGAGGCCAGTATATCATATGTTGGTTTATCATCATGCCATGGGCAGTTAGCTCTGGCCACATATTATGTATTTCAATATGTTTTTTGGGTCTGTGTATTAGGGCAGCAGTATGCGTAGTTAAGACATCAGCTCTTGGACACTGGCTTTTTTCAGACCCCTTGTTTAAATGGATTAGAGTAAGGAGGAGGGATGCTTGCAGACCCTTAGGAAAGTGTTAAAACAGTTTCACTCCACATACTGAAAATGGAGAGCTACATGTACAGTGGTGGGGCGATAACATTCAGGCTCAGCTGGGGATGTGGATCTGTGAGGCTGTAATTTAGACAGGATCCAAGGCTTATCTGGTGGCATCCTGGGTTAAAGAAAGGGGACAAATACAGGAAAGAAGGAAAAACTCTAGGGATGAGTCACTTTGAGAGGGAAACACAGCTTCACATTCGACAACACACTCTCACAGACACATAAGCTTTGTTCCAAAATCTAGTGAGCTGCCTTGCTGTCCACTGCCTTCATGGAAATCTGCCTTCTAATTGGAATGGAACCTCATAAGCTGGCCCATATGGAATCTTCAGAACTTTTTTTTATTTTTTTTATTTTTTTACCACGTTCTGCGCTGATTTAGAAAGACAGTTGGTGAAATGGATTTAAATATGGCATTTATTGTGGCAGATGACTTGAAAAGATAATATAAAAAGTGGCTTTATAAGATAATATATGTAAATTTCCATATAATTTTAAATAAGCCTATAATTGGCCTATAGTTCACAGCAATCCACTTTGCAACTGAATTAGTAAATCTGTCTGAGATTTATTTGCCTAAGGATGCGTCAAAGTACACCTGCATCCAACGGACGCTTTTGGAGCGTCTCACTTTGGTTGTGTTGTGTCATTAACACATAGTTTTTAGGTCGCTGTGTCAAGTTAAACGTTGTTTGAAACTTAATAAATAAATAAATAAAAACACATCTTGTGAACCCTGCCTTCATAATTGCACTCCATCCAGTTGTTTGAATGCAAGAATGCATTTTATATACCACCATATTTTTTTTCCCGCTGAGCTCATTGTAATGCATTCAGGAATGGGCTTTTCCATGAAAGATGCAAATTAAACTGCCTTAGATTTTGTTCAAAATGTGGTATCTTTGAAGGCAGCATAATGTTGCTGCCATCTGGAATAACCTTTGCTTTTAGAGTGTACATATGATGCCTTAAAGTGCTGTCCAGGTAGTTAGCTTACTGTACTAGGTTTTGGAACAGAGCAAAACACTCTCAAGGGGACATAAAGAGAAATCTCTTAAATTTGCTGCAGAAAAGGCCATCTTAAACCATCCTAAGGGGTTTTGCTGGCAGTAGCTAGTTTAGCTGGTCAGTCATCTTGTCTCCCGTGCCCAAAACCCCTTTAAATCCATTAAACTAGACAAGTCTGGCTAGTTGAAACCAGCATGTGGCTTAGCTAAGACCAGCACACTGCATTAGACTGGTTTAAGATGTTTTTATTTATTTGTTTATTTTCAGCAGGGTTTTCAGCTATTGTCTTAACGTCCTGCTGGTGTGGCTATGGTGAAGGGTCATTGGAGTGGGGTGGCTGAAAGGGGGTGGGGGGTAGTGGGTACATTTGGGGAGGAATAAGATGATTCTGTGCTCAAGGACACAGACAGAAGCATGTACATTCATTTTCATGTCAAGAGCCTCTGGGTGTTGTCCTCTCTGAAAAACACTGAGAGCATAAGATGCTCTATTCTGCATTCTGAGCCTTGGCAAAGCAAATCAGCTCTCCGCAGAGCAGGGTCTGTCATCATCCTCCAAGTTTGAAATGAGCTCTGTTGAGTAAGTGGGCGTGCTGATTAACTCTTTATAACCGTATGATCAGGTGGGTGTAGCTTTAGAGGAATCCAGAACGCCGCTAGTAAAACAGCTGTCTTAAAGTCTCCAGAGTGGGCCCAGAGCCCCTTAAGAACAACCTGATCTGAATGTATTTTTGTAGAACAATTTGGGTTATGTGCACTGTTCAATGATACATTGCTGGCAGGCATAGTAGGGGAGAAATACTGCCATGCACAGCATCAGAAATCTCCTGGTAATCTGCCTAGAACCAGTAACTTGACTCTAGCCATATAGAGCCAAAATTCCCTTTATAAGGGATATAAGGGTGAATCTTCAATAAAGTGAGCTTTTCTGTCCACAGGGATGATTTTAAATAAAAACAATCATTCTAGTTTTAAAGGATTGATTATGAAAGCTTTAAACTTGTGTTCTGTCTCTTAAATAAAATGTTTCATTTTGGGATTATTGAAATAGTAAATTGGACAGAATTTTACTATATTGGGCGTGTCCTCTATCAAGAATTTTTAATTTCTTATCTATACTTGAAAATGTATTCTTTTAAGTACTATGGTTTTCATGCATACAATTTGTATATATACACAGGGTTGGGAGGGTTACTTTTGAAATGTATTCCACTACAGATTACAGAATACATGCTAAATGTAATTTGTAACGTATTCCATTAGATTACTCAAGGTCAGTAACATATTCTAAATACTTTGGATTACTTCTTCAGCACTGGTAGATTTTTTCAATTGTTTTGACTATAAAAACTCTGCCAGTACAGAGAAAATACATTCTCTTACTTTCATTGCATGGAGAGAAAAAAATGAAAACAAGATAAATCAAATTTATCTTGTTTTAAGGATTTTTAGATATTTTTACAGGAAAACAATAAAAAAAAAATATTATCAAGAATATTATTTTTGCCCTAATATCAAAGGTCTTACTAGAAAAAAATAAAAAATATCTAACATGAATTTTCTTGATAAAAAAAATATGATCGTGCCTGGTAACGTGTATGTAAAATGGCTAGAAATAGCATTTTAGCTTAGCGTAAACTGACAATTTACACAAGGTTTATTTATATTTCTTCTGCTCCAAACTTGCTTCAGACTTACTTCTCTGTCTGCTCGTATGAATGTAACACTTCATAAGAAAGTGTTTCACCGCTGTTCAAATGCACTTTGGATTGCATCATACATGTGTATACATTTTTCCATCTGCAAGGACTAAATATTAAATGAAACAAATGACAATAAAATGCAAAGTAAACTCTTCAGTAATCAAAATACTTTTTGAATGTAACTGTATTCTAAATACCAATGATTTAAATTGTAAATGTAGTGGAATACAGTTACTCATATTTTGTATTTTAAATACGTAATCTCGTTACATGTATTCCATTACTCCCTGACCCTGTATATACAATATACAGTATATATACTGGTCAGATGGTCATTACCATCATGGCAAGTTGTTTAGAGAACAATGTTTTGAAAAAGGTTTGATAGTTTATTGACTGCTAGTTAACTTGTGTTAGCAAATCCAAAGCTTTGTCTAGCAAGTCAAACTTTTTTCTCAAAAAACTGAAGAAAACAAATAGTAATTACCATCATCATCATACACAATATCAAAAAATCTTACCATAACACATTAAAGGCCAAGATCAGATCTTTATTCAGGACATTTAATAAATGTTTAAACATCCAGTAGATGAAACATAGAGGTTTCATGTAGTCAAAATACCCATAATTTAACAGTCACTCATATATATTCCAAATGCAAGAATCGTTGTTTTTTTTTTTTTTTTTTAAGATTTTATTGTAATTTGAGAAAACAGTACTCTTGAGTTTCTACAGTAAACTAATACCCATTTTTAAATAGAGGGCTGAAAGGCATTATTGATTCACTCTGTCTGACGCTGAACAGGCAATGTACAAGATCAATATGTCTAAGAAACTTTGCTGAGGTTTTCAGTTTTCTGTCATAGTGACCCACATTTCAGTGTCTTGTGTGGTTGTGAGCTGCACTATTAATCAAGGAAAAGGCAGGGATGGGGGACATGAAACAAGTCAAATTACAATCATACAAATACATTGATCTGACGAGGGTTTAATTTGCAGTTATTATGCTATCATGCTACTGTCCTGTCCACTTGGCAACTTGTGAAAGACCATTAAGACAAGGTGCAAAAGCATTCACAACACATTTAACTTTTGTAATGTAATATATTCCCAAGTGAAACAGAATATTCAGTAGGTAAATTATCAAATGCAGATAGGACTGGGCGAAAGGGTAGTATGAGTGTTTGGGAAAACTTTTTGGAAATAATCATTATTTTTGCAAAATTCCATTTGGTGCCACTGGTCTAGGGAAAGGGATGGAAAATGTATGCATAACTGGTTGAGTGAAAAATTATTGATAGTAATTATTAGTGTGTTTTTCTACATTTTTATGTCCATGTAAAAAAATAAAATAAAAATAAAAAATGGCGGAATAATCCTGTGTCAGTTGTTTTCGCAAAATAAACCCTGACAGGGTGATCAGGATCAGTCTTGTATCAGCCTGACAGGGTTTATTTTGCAATAGCAACCAGCTGACTGTACATCCTGCTTATTACACGGCTACTAACCAAAAATATAAATACCTGGACATGAAAAATTTATTTAATTGAAATTATGTAATTACGTGAGAAGAAATAAATCGCTGAAGAGTTCTTTCGGTGTTTATTTTGTGAAAATGACCATCTGACTCCTAGTTCCCTGTCTGTCACTCACTCGATGTTGTATCGAGGTAGTGACACTAGGGGTCACTCTTGGGAGCCCCAAACACCTCTGCTTTTTGAAAAAAGGGAATTGGCGAGTGTTTTGGAATTTGCATGCATGTCATGGGGGGCACCTTTTACTACTCGGTCCCGATCTTTCAGCTCCCCCGCTCTCACTACCCTCGATGGTGGGGCGGCCAAGGGGTATTCGGTGATCCCCCAGGTGGATAAGGTGCTCGCAGTGCACTTGTGCCCGCAGAGCGCCACCACCTGGAGCGGGCGCTCGAAGCTCCCGTCCAGGGTCTGTAGGTTTATGACGTCTCTGACGGCTAAGGCCTATGGTGCCGCTGGACAAGCCACCTCCGCCCTGCACGCCATGGCTCTCCTGCAGGTACACCAAGCCAAGGTGCTAAAAGAGCTGCACGAGGGTAGTTCTGACCCAGGATTGATGCAGGAACTGCGCTTGGCGACCGACCTCGCTCTCCGGGTGACAAAGGTCACGGACAGTCTCTCAGGAAGGCGATGTCCACATTGGTGGTCCAGGAACGCCACCTTTGGCTCAACCTGGTTGACATGAGAGAGGCTGACAATGCACGGTTCCTTGACGCCCCCATCTCCCAGGTTGGCCTGTTCGGCGACACCGTCGAGGACTTTGCCCAGCAGTTCTCGGCGGTGAAGCAGCAGACAGAGGCCATTCAGCACATGCTGCCCCGGTGCGGCTCAAGACCCTGCACCCCATCTGCTCGTCGCCAAGGGCGTCCTCCTGCAGCAACAGCACCGGCTCCGCTGCAGCCCGCCCTGTGGCCCGGCCCGGGCGTGGAGCCCACTGCAGGAAGCAGACGCCACCCGTCTCATGGCCAGCCGCCAAGAACCCTTGGAAGGCTTCGAAGCACCCCTGAGATGGGCGACCCAGGGATGAGGAGACCCACTTCTACGAAGATGGTAAACAGACCACTCCATCCCCCGGTGAAGGGCCGGGAGGAGAATCTTTTGTTTCATTTTTGTTTCATGCGCAAGAGGCTGCGGTACCCAAAACTTCAACAAAAGAGTGGTTTCCTTGTTCTCTGGGTCACATGTCAGGTGAGCACGGCCGTCATCACGACCACCATCCACCGTTCCTTTTTGGCAGGTTTGGCGCTCTAGCGGCGTACCCCCTGCCCCTACGCGCCCAGCTGTGGCACAAACATGCCCACAATGGGTTGGTTCCGATGGACTACGGGGACGATGTTCCTCCTCCCCCCTCCTCGACCAATTTTATGGTGGGCATCAGGAGCCAGGTAAGTGCTTCGATGTCTCTGGACTCAGCACGGCCATGGGGTTCGAGCCCCCTCAACGTGGCACCTCAGGCTCCACTCCGCTGCGAGGCCCCGCCCACCGGTACATCTGACGTGATTCTCCCCTTGTTCCCCCTCGCCCGGAGTTTGGACACGTGACTCGCGCTTTCCAACCCGTCGCAATGGCTGACCGGACCGTCTGACTTGGCTACGCAATTCAGTTTGCCAGGCACCCGCCCAGGTTCAGCAGCATCCGCTTCACCTTGGTGAAGGGTGAGAATGCCGCTACCTTGCGTGCGTAGATCGCTACCCTTCTACGGAAGGGTGCGATAGAGCCTGTCCCTCCGGCTGAGATGAAGAAGGGGCTTTACAGCTCCTACTTCATCGTACCAAAGAAAGGCGGTGGGGTGCGACCAATCTTGGACCTGCAAGTACTGAACCAGGCCTTGCACAGACTCCCGGTAGACCTGAAAGATGCGTACTTCCACGTCTCAGTCTTACCTCGACGCAGACCCTTCCTGCGGTTTGCTTTCGAGGGCCGGGCGCACCAGTACAAGGTCCTCCCCTTCGGCCTGTCCTTGTCCCCTCGTGTCTTCACGAAGGTCGCAGAGGCAGCCCTTGCCCCGCTAAGGGAAGTGGGTGTCCGCATCCTCAATTATCTCGACGACTGGCTAATCCTAGCTCACTTTCAGGATGTGTTGTGTGCGCACAGGAACCTGGTGCTCATGCACCTCAGCCGACTGGGGGCTTCGGGTCAACTGGATAAAGAGCAAGCTCTCCCTGGTTCAGAGCATCTCTTTTCTCAGCTTGGAGTTGGACTCAGTCTCGATGACGGTGCGCCTCATGAACAAGCACGCACAGTCGGTGCTGAACTGTCTGAAGGCATTCAGACAGAAGACAGTGTTTCCACTGAAACTTTTTCAGAGGCTCCTGGGGCATATGGCATCCTCAGCGGTTGCCACACCGCTCGGGTTGATGCATATGAGACCACTTTAGCGCTGGCTTCAGACTCGAGTCCCGAGATGGGCATGGCGCTGCGGGATACATCGTGTGGTCATCACGCCATTCTGTCGCCGCCTCTTCAGCCCTTGGACCGACCTTGCATTTCTACGGGCAGGGGTTCCCCTAGAGCAGGTCTCCAGGCGCGTCGTGGTTACGACAGACGCCTCCAAGATGGGCTGGGGCGCTGTATGCAACAGGCACACAGCTGCCGGCTCCTGGACTGGCCCATGGCTGCGTTGGCACATCAGCTGCCTCGAGTTGTTGGCAGTACTGCTCGCCCCTGCGGAGGTTCCGGCCATTGATCCAGGGCAAGCACGTATTGGTCCGGACCGTCAACACGGCAATGGTAGCGTACATCAACCGTCAAGGCGATCTACGCTCCCGTTGCATGTCACAACTCGCCCTCCCTCTCCTCCTCTGGAGTCAGCAGCGCTTCAAGTCGCTACGAGCCACTCACATCCCGGGTGACCTCAACACCACAGCGGACGCGCTGTCACGACAGGTTATGCTCAGGGGAGAGCGAGGACTCCACCCCCAGGTGGTCCAGCTGATTTTGAGTCGATTCAGTCGAGCACAGGTAGACCTGTTTGCTTCCCGGAAATCCTCCCACTGCCCGCTTTGGTATGCCCTGACTGAGGCACCCCTCAGTATAGATGCGCTGGCACACAGCTGGCCCCCTGGACTATGCAAATACGCGTTTCCCCCAGTGACCCTGTGGGTCTGTGCAAGGTCAGGGAGGACGAGGAGCAGATCGTCCTAGTACACCCTACTGGCCCACACAGATGTGGTTCTCGGACCTCACGCTCCTCGGGATAGCCCCCACCTGGCGAATTCCCCTGAGGAAGGACCTTCTTTCTCAGGGACGGGGCACCATCTGGCACCCGCAACCAGACCTCTGGAATCTCCACGTCTGGCCCTTGGAAGGGACGTGGAAGACCTAAGTTGCCTACCACCCGCGTTGGTAGACATGATCACTCAGGGTGGGGCTCCCTCTACGAGGCACCTATATGCCTTGAAGTGGCGTTTGTTCTTCCTGACACGAAGACCCTCAGAGATTCGCAGTCAGATCGGTGCTTTCCTTCCTGCAGGAGAGGCTGGAGGGGCGGCTATCCCCCTCCACCTTGAAGGTGTATGTAGCCGCCATTTTGGCACATCACAAGGCAGTGGATGGTAAGTATTTGGGGAAGCACGACTTGATTATCAGGGTCCTGAGAGGCGCTAACAGGTTGAATCCCTCCAGACTGCGCCTTATGCCCTCGTGGGACCTCTCTGTAGTCCTTTGGGTCTACGGGGTGCTCCCTTTGAGCCCCTGGAGTCAGTTGAGCTTAAGGCACTCTCTTTGAAGACTGCCCTCCTGACTGCACTCACTTCCATCAAGAGGGTAGGGGACCTGCAGGCATTCTCTGTCAGCGAATCGTGCTTGATTTCGGTCCGGGTTACTCTCACGTGATCCTGAGACCCCGACCAGGCTATATGCCCAAGGTTCCCACGACCCCGTTTAAGGATCAGGTGGTGAATCTGCAAGCGCTGCCCCAGGAGGAGGCAGACCCAGCTTTGGCGTTGCTGTGACTGGTGCATGCTTTACGTATCTATTTGGATCGCACGCAGAGCTTTAGAAGCTCTGAGCAGCTCTTGTCTGCTTTGGTGGACAGCGGAAAGGAAGCGCTGTCTCCAAACAGAGGATCGGCCACTGGGTCGTTGACGCCATCGTGATGGCATATCACGCCAAGGTCGTGCCGCCCCCCGTGAGGCTATGAGCCCACTCTACTAGGAGTGTAGCGGCCTCCTGGGCCCTGACCAGTGGCACCTCTTTGGCAGACATCTGCAGAGCAGTGGGCTGGGCAACACCCAACACCTTTGCGAGGTTCTATAATCTCCGGGTTGAGCCGGTTTCGTCCCGTGTGTTGTCAGGTCTGAACAGGTAAGTTCCGGGACAGCTGGCCGGGTGTACCGCTTGCGCATAGCACCTATCCCTTCCCATGAGGTGTAGACGTGCGCTTTTGACTCCCAGTCGTGTTCACAAGTTTTGATCCCTGGATGACTTTCCTCCTTAGCCCTGTGGCAGACGAGTTTTCACTGCCAGCCCAGTACGTGTGCTAATTAGGCCCTGTATTGAAGTAGGTGCTCCACATGTGGTGGTTCCCCGTAGGTGACCCCATGTGATATCTTCCGCTAAATAATTTCCCTATCGGTAAACTGCGTCTTCCTTGGGCAGAGGCCCTCTGCCCCGGCCACCATGTTTGTAGAAACTCCTCCCCTGTTGGGTAGGACCTACCATGGGACTTCTTCACATGACATACTTCTGACAAGACTCGGTAAGACCATGTGATGTATTCCCACTCAAAATTACCCCCCCGACGTAGTGGTCTCCGTGGTGTCTTCCCCTTGGGAGTGAAACCCCCCCCCCGACGTAGACATTTATGGCCCCAGTCAATTAATAAGAAAATAAGTCTAATTTAGCTGGTTTATAAGGTGACAGGCTTGTGTAACAAAACTAAAACAAAGAGCACCAACAGTAGGTCACTGCATAGTAATGCCCTAGCAACCACCCAAAACACCCTAGTTTTGGCAAGCACCATTTTTACATCTTCTTCAGAAAATCTATAACTATTGCTTTGTTGTTAATGTTTTAATGTGTTTTTTCCTTTTTCTTCTTATGGTTGTACCTAAGTTCTTTTGTTATCTTTTTCATTTTAAATGAGTTTTGCAAATGTATCTGTTAGACATTTTCATTAGCACATGGTTATTATTCATAAACATTGTACCATGGTTAAATGTGAAATGTAACCAGATTTCATTGACTTTTATATGAACCAGTCTCCAGTAAAGACTTATTACACATAACTTTATCATTATTAACATTATGTATCATATTAATTTATAGTCAAAACCCAGATTAATTTATATGTGCAGTTATCTTTGTATTCCCTAGTAGAGATGCAACACGTTGTCCGGCGCGTGCTTCTTTTGTTACTGTTGTTCTATGAACATGCGCTACACTAATGGCTTTCACGCACCGTCGCTGTGTTTACATCTGTGTCTTCTGCTGAAAGTGTTTAGATGCGCTCCTCCCACGAACATCAACGGGGGAGAATGGGGTGGCGGATGACACGAGAGGGGTCCCCCTGGGAGTTGTGGGCCCCTGGGCTTCAGCCCGTGTGAGCCTGTGCGTCGATGCGCCCCAGGTTATATCCAGTATCTTTCAACATAAAAAACATCACCAATTTAGCCTGATATGCATAATGATACCAGAAAGGGACTATCTACATGGAGCTCACTCTACTAACAGGAATTACGTCGATGATGCATACATTCCCACATCAAAAAAGAAAATTTAGGCAATGGCTACAGCTCAGATAATAAAAAAAGGTTTGGATTTAATAATTTATAAATGTTTTAACAAAAAATACAAGCTTCAAATTACTACAATAAAACCCTCTGGAATGCTGACTCTTTTTACTTCCATTTTAAGGATGTTACTGTAACTGTGATTTTTATTTTGAAAACAAAAATCTAAGAAAAAAATTGAGGGACGAACAAAATTATTTTCTGTGGTAACTGACATTACAGTATGCCACAAATGCTGCAGAGAAAGCTTAGCTTGTATTGAACATTCCTTTAACATCCAAAGAAGTCACATTCACTCAGTGAAGTCACATTCACTCAGTGAAGTCACATACACTGAGAGTAGCAAAGGCTGCATTTGTGTCCACTTGATGGGTTGTCAGTGTTTTAAATGATGTTTTAGGATTAAAGGAATAGTTCTCCCCAAAATGCCATTATGTACTCCCCCTCATGTCGTTCCAAACCTGTATGACATTTTTTTAGCAATAAACAACGGAAGTGAATGAGCTTCACTTAAAGCACTCATGAACGTGCAACAGATGTTTTTGATATGCCTTCAGAAGACTTGGATTATGATGAACATTCTGCATGGATGTCTTTTATAAGGTTTTAAGTGAGACACTGTCCACTGCTGTTGTACTGAAAAGACAGCCCACAATATTCACTAAATCTCCTTTTGTTTTCTGCATAAGGAATAAAGTCATAGGGGTTTGCAATGTCATTAGGGTGAGTAAATTGACAGAATTTCAATTTTTGAGTGATCTAATCCTTTAATGAGACTTAACAAATAAAATGTTATATGCCACACACTTGACAGAAGACCAGTGACAGACTCTAAAAAACAAAATAGTGTAATTCCAAAGCAGTTTTTGGTTCATGGTTGTAAGACAGCATTGATTTATTAATCAGTGTTATGATTTAACAAAGGCTTAACAAGGATTACTTTAATATATACTCTAGAATAGCTCATTTATTAGTGCTGTGTGCAACAGATTAAAAGAGAGTACATTTTCTATAGTCATTTAAATTAACTTAGGTAGGTCTGTAAGATGATGGGACAAATACACACATATGACTTTATGCTATATTTTTCTTTTTTCTTTTTTTATTATTATTATTATTTTTATTATTATTATTATTTTATTTATTTTTTTTAGCTGTGTTTAATGCATGCTTGTGCCCTTTGATTAGCACAAGGGTCACTAAAGCAATGATATAGAGCAAATAATGGTCAAGGTGGTGCTAAGGTCTGCTAACATACACACACATTTGATTTCTTTCATGGTGGGAACTATCCATTGACTTTATTTTATTTTATTTTTTTACTGACCTTCACTTTATTAAGACTAACCCTAACAATAACCTAACCTAACCATACCCCTTAAATATTTTTTTTTCTCCTGATTTTTAAATTTTTAAAAAACAAAAACAAACAAAAAACAGTATTTTTATTTTTTATTTTTCCAACTGAGGATGTCGCCAATGGGAGGTTTTTGTAGATTTAGTTCAGTTTTGGGGAAAAGTTGAATCCGCAAACAAGAGCTAAGTAACCCGCACACAAACAGAAACCATATAAACATCCCTCTCCCAAGAATTCTTGACAGTGTCAGTCACAAACATGGCAGGCATGTAACAACAGAGGCTTCAACAGTCTCTCAAACAAACAGACAGACAGACAGACATGCACACTTACACACACAGACACACTGGATAAGTCGCAGGAGTCAGCCCCTCTGTATTCTACAGCCATCTATCATGTCTAATCTCAAAACTAAATTTTTTTGCCTGCGTGCTCCACAGCCACCCGTCTGAATGTAGTGCGTTTAGATGTCAGTCATGCGACAGTGATGGAAAACAAGCTCGTGGACGTGAGTGCCACTCAAAGGATCGCTGATGTTGAAAGTCCATCACTGCTGCCATACCAGTCCCTACATGACTGATCGATCTAGTTGGACAATGTTTTTACACAAGCATCCCCCCAAAAGAGGAGGATATCCAAGAAAAGACATTTTTAGTTTGTTGTTGGGCTGGGCATTATGTAGTTAATAGTTATTATTTATTTGCAATTGTTTGCTATCTATGTAAAACCAATGACAGATAGGGGGAGTGTTTGGGAAACCTGTTTGAAAACAATACTTTCTTTTGCAGTCCATTTGGTGCCACTAGTGGCACAGAAATTACTCACTTAATCTTAAAGTAACATTGTGAATTTTGCAATGATTATAATCCACTTTTTATTTGGACATTATGTTTCCTAAAGACATTAATTAGACTAGTTTTGTAATCCTTCCTTATAAGAACTTTAAGACAGATGCTTTAATAGTGTCTCTGATTTAAGGTTGATTCACTTCCATAAATTAGTTCAAATTGTGATTAATTGGTGTCATCAATAGCAAGTGTTCACATAGTTTCTGTGGGGCATTTTCAAATGTTAAAATGTTTTAGTAAATGAGATGTTGGTAAATATTGCTGTTTATTATGATGTATTGTATAGGTGCATATAGGCCTATATGAAAATTAACATTGGTCTTCCTTGTCTTCATTTAGTAGAAAAAAATGTGTGGAAACTTTTATTTTAAGGGGAAAGATAATATCTTATGTGTTCCACAAATAAAGGCAAATAGTTTTGGATAAACACGAGGGTAGGAAAGGATGACAGAAATGTTTTTTTTTTTTTTGGGGGGGGGGGGGGGGGTAAACTGTCCCTTTAAGCATGTGCTCCAAATAATGGCTCCTCTAATTTAAATAAATTATTAAATACACAGTTTAAAGCCATTTCAGACCAATTATAATTGTGATATACACTGAATATCTTAAGAAGGCTGAATATATTTTTAGATATTATAACAATATCTATATTTTGGGTTACATTGCACAGCCCTAGTTTGTTGGGTTGCCAACACTTCTCCAGACACATAAATATTAGTCGGTATCACCTTGCTGTTCTTCCTTCTCTGTGAAACCCTCAAGCAGCCTTCATCCAGAATTACAGTGTTCTCCTCACAGGCTTTTATAGGGATGTTTATAAGGATTACTTATCCCTTGAGTGTTTCTTATTGTCTAACTTTGTCACCAACAGCAGAGATGTCGACTATGAAATGAAATGTAGCCGTGAAGCCTCCTCTTATCATCTGTGACAATCAAAGAAATTTTAATTCAAGCTAATGCATCTTTTAACATCTCCCACAACTGGCATTATCAATTATGAAATAATCGTGTTATCATTTTCAAAGAGATGAAGATACAGAGTGCCGATTTTCACGCTCCCCTCTGAGCGAGATGCGTTCTCGTCACATGTAATGTCAACTGATTTATTTCTCATTAGCGTCTGTTTCAGAATGCTTTCAAAATGATTGCTATTCACCAGTGAGATTTTTCAGGCTTGGTGCCACACCCCTATGGCAAAATCAATTAGTCGCAAACACTGCTTTCTAAAACTCCCCTCTATGAAGCTAACCTATAATCATCATCATGCCATCGGATAGCATGTGGTTTTGAGCAAAGTCTACAATAAAAACATCCAGCATTCTAATCATTTGCCCTCCTCAGGTTAGCATACCATGGCAGTAGTATTAATTGCTATGCTAAGGAGTAGTGATAAGACCTAATATAGGAACCTTTTGTAAGGATGAAAAAGTTTTTGTAGTCGTTTTTTGTAGCAGTTAGCGCCTAACAGTTAGCACATGTTGAGCTGTGGTGCTTAAATGGGTGACAGTAGGTCACCATAGGTGCAATTTATGAGGACATTGCCATGGTCGATTTAGGGGGATGAAAATTAATGTGAATGGTAACATACCATTAGCGCCTAACAGTTAGCACATGTTGAGCTGTAGTGCTTAAATGGGTGACAGTAGGTCACCATAGGTGCAATTTATGAGGACATTGCCATGTTCGATTTAGGGGGATGAAAATTAATGTGAATGGTAACATACTTTCTTAACCTCCTTAGTCACTACCACTTATAAAAAAAAAAAAAAAAAGTGTGCCCATGCAGCTCACAATATTTCCCATTTCTTGTACCCGTCACTTCCTGTCCCATCTCTCCCACAGAATAAATTTGAAAACCCAAAAATTATTTTGTGTTCTATTAAAGATCTAAACCTTGCCATTCAAATTTGAAAGAAAAATAACTCCAGCAATGACAGCAGTAGCTCTAGAACTTGTGTTTGTAAGAGTGTGAGCGATTTCTTGGGGGGGGCGGCACATATGGTGTCCGATAAATATGAGGTGCATGGGTGCAGTCAGCTTTTCAGGGACACAACAAAGGGTATATGGGTAGGGAGCAGAGAGGTTGCCAAAAGACTTCCAGGAACATATGGAGTCTGCACCACCGCTCTTTGACACCTTTTAAAAGCTGCAGCTGTTTCAAGGTTTGCGGATTTTATTTACTGTTTTGTGCAAATGTAACACAGCCCACTGTTGGTACATGGTGATACAGTGTTAACAGTAAATTATTAGCATAATGAACATATGATAATTTTATTTTGCTAACAGAATTTGATTTAGCAAGTTTCTTAGTAACTCATATAGTAGCCACATCTTTGGTACTTTATACAGTACGTGTTTTTACATGTTTTCTTTATACATGTGTTGCATTTGAAGGTGGTGCTTCTTTATTCTTTTGCCTGTTGATATTCCCTGGAGTCCACTGGGGGCTGGTGATTTTCAAAAGAGGAAAAGTATGTCAGTTATCAACAGCAAAAGAAGTAGACCTACTTTAATCCACTTTATTAATGTTGTTCAATCAGTCTTGCCAATGGTCTGCATGAGTCAAATAGAAAGTGTCTTAGTGTTTAATAAAGCAGTCTGGTATGTGAGTCTGAGGTAAAAACAGGCTGTCCAGGATTCTAGGAATAGCAGGGAAAATTATTGGGCATCAACAGTTACAGCTTGAACACTTTTACCAAGATGATGTTCTCAGAAGAGCAAGGAGCATCACATCTGATTTTATGCATTCACTAAACTGCTTCCATCAGTTAGGAGGTATAGAATGTCAAAGATATCTAGAAATGTTTTAAAAATTATTTTGTTACACAGCAATTAAGATGCTTAATAAACAAATGTAACCCTGTCTTTTTTATGTTGTTTTTGTATTTGTCTGGGAAGCCAAAGACAAATTTCCACAATTGTGATGAAACAGTATTAATCAATTAGTGGTTGTTGCTAAGGCAAGCATCATGTTTCCTATTGCTCATACTATGAGTTAGGGATTTAACCCTTTAATGCATACCTCAAGTCTTTAGTGAGCTGGAACCTCATTCCACCCCCTGTACCTCATCCATTTTTTTGGAGTTATGCCCACACCTCTTTAGTTTTCCTCAACCTTTATCTTCTGAACAGTGTAAATAAATAAATAAATAAATAAATAAATAAATAAGCTATATATATATATATATAACTGCTTGATTACTAAAAGTGCATAGGGTCATCTATTTAGACTCAAAAAGTGCAGGAGAAAATACATATGTGTAGCTCATGTGTTGTGTGTAGCTCAATATGTGTTTGACAGCCAGTTGACAGCCAAAAATTTCGGTGTGGAAGTAATTAATCTGTTCTATATGTGTTGCATCATCTCTTTGATATATGAAAAATGAAACATCAAAATATATCAGAATATATTCTATTCTATTATTTTCTAAATATCTTGAAAATGCTTTGAAAATTTGACACTATCTGGGCATTTTGTAGGTTAAATTGGGATAGATAAATGTCACTAAAAAACTGACAGAGGTATATAATAATATTTGGTGAAACTAATGTATTTACAGTTAGAGTTAAACAGAATTGAAATCCTAACTTCATGCAAACTACAACTAAGCTGTACTTGCCTTATGCAACCTTAATAAATTCAAATTCAAACATTTCTTAAGAAAGTGAAATGTTCAATAATTAACATTCTCATAACTTTCCACTGAAGCTTGCCTCCTGGCTGGATCCAAAATTATGTTTTAAATTATGTTTTTATTTTGTCCAATAAATATTGATATGTGCACAAACGTTTTGACGTTTTAGATGTTTAATGAATGGCAAATCTCATAAATATTAATTAGGCTATAGACAAATAATTTCAAATAATCTTTTAAGTTTTTTTATTTTTTAATAATCACTCTTAAGGACCTGGGCCTTAATTCCCCAAATCATTGTAAGCCTAAGCAGATCGTAGAATCCATCTTAGTTTTGCGGCCCATTTCCCAAAAGTTATTTGTGTAGATGAGTTGGTAACAACAACGTGTTGGCATGATTGTTGCAAAGAACTGTACACATTAAAATCAGAAAGAAAAGAAAAAAAAGTCAACAACTTGCTGCCGCGCATGAAAATCATCCACATATTGACTCGTCATCCTTGTGTCCTCTTCCTCTCTGACACCCAAGGGTGCTCTTGCCCTCACCACATGTTGTTTATACCCACACATGTTGTAGCATTGCTGTTACCAGACCTCCCTTTAATGGTGAATGTCCCTAAAGCACAGCTCTCCTTATTTTGTGCTCCACAATAAGACGGTGAACCTCATAATATTAAATTAATGTTTGTCATTAGCAGGATCATATACAGGGCCTCCGCTGTCTTTACTGATCCTGGAAGCTTTCATTTCGACCCACAGAGGAATTTGTAAAAACAAGATATTACAAATGCACATCTGATGAATTAAGCCTGGGGTCCCCAAACTATGGCCCGCGGGCTGAGTACGGCCCTCCAAAATGTTTTGACGAGCTCGCTGAACCATGTCTGTCACACGTATTGACCGACTCGCACTTGAAGCGTGAGACTGCTTTGGTGGCTTTTCATGCATGTAAGACTGACTATAGCGTGAGCCAATAGCATTCGAGTACAGGCTGTTAAGGAGCATATCATTGGTTTCACCTGCTGAACGAATACTCCCCTTCCCTGAAGTTCAGTTTGGTCATTTGAGGAAACTGATGTACTGGTACACTTGTTTGCGAACATAATGCATGAATCATTCATCATTAATGAGGATCTGCTGAACAACTAAATGAGAGGAAGAGGCAAGTCCTTTGTTCAATTCGGCAATCTCGTTTAACAAGAAAATGGGCCGGATGAATATTGAATAAAATGGAGTGATAAACAACTTATTACAATGGCATATGGACATTATTGAAACTCATAATAATTTTTTCGGCTAGTATTGTCTTTTTTTTAAATTTTTTTATACTTTGATAAAAAGTCATGCTCAGCAGTTCACTGTATGATAGATATGCTCTGTTGACATTTGTTTGGAAATGCTTATGATGCTTAAACACTCTGCAGTGCTGAAGTCTCTTAGTAGAATTGTTGAGATGCAAATTTTAATAAATGATAATAGACCTTTTCTGATCATGAGTAACTCGTTCATAGCCTTAAAGACAATCGTTTGGCACCATCTGGCACAAAAGCATAATTTGCCGAAATGGAAGCGTAAGCTATAGTTCTCGCAGAGCACTTGTAGTAACATTACATCAATCATTCATTCAATTCTGGGATTTCATCCAATTATGATCTTGTCTATGCCTTATAAGTTTCTAGAGCTACCTCCCATTGCTCATACAACTCATAGCATTCACCCACCGCCACCCCAACACCACCAGTTTAGGTCCCGTACTGCTGTAGGGGTAAGTTCCTCTCCCCTGCCGCCATTGCTTTCCGGCAGGATCTGATGGTTCAAGCGAGAATCCAGATGCTGAACCGAAGGACGGGGTTTATGCCAAAGAGAAATTAATCTATCACTCATATTTAGCGCATGTTATTCCATACTATCGAGTCATTTGAGAGAAATGGTCAATGAACGAATCAATGAACAATCTGAACAAATCCTTTTGGAGAACAGACTACAAGGACTCGAGTCACTGAGATTTATCAAAATCGTCACCTGTACTGGATAGAGTACTTAATACAAGTTCTTTGAGCCAATGGATTGATCCACTAATGTAAGATGAAGAAGGCTAAAATGTAACATTTGACACAGATTTTAAGTTTTTTTCTTGTTAGCCTGCAATAGAAAAACGTACTGAAAGTTCAGTTGAAATGACTGGACCTTTCCCCCCTCTTTATGTCTTGACATGCACGTGTCAATGAACAGAGATAGCATGTATACATGACAAATTAGGCCTACCTTAAAGCAGGTCACTAAGAAATGGAAATATACAAAAAAGTTACCAATATTAAAATAATATTCTGTGATTTTAATTGTAAAATTAATCCATGTAATTAAAGCAGAAGAATAATCTCTGTGACAAAAATACTGTAGGCTCACGCCGGCCCCTCTTGAAAACATAGCAGAGTAACCTGGCCCTGGCAGCAAAAAGTTTGGGGACCCCAGAATTAAGCAGTGATTGTTCTGCACAAAATGACTGCAAAACAATATGTAATTATGTGATTAATTAGGCTGAACATTTAAGAAAATATTTTACAATATTTCCAGCGAGGTAAATTACAAACGTTTATAAAGTTATGCACAAATATAATGAAGTTACAATGATGAGCAGCAATATACGGTCACATTTTAGCACTGTCACACGGACAGCTACTCTCCTAACATATTCATGTTAAGTGCAGGTTTAGGATACGCACATAAAAAAATAATGAACGTTTGTAAAATCGCTCGTAGAAAACACTCTGAACCGCAAAGATCAATCGTTTTTGGGAAGCAAGGCCCTGTTAAAGCAGTCAAATATACTGTATAGTTAACATAATAATTTTATAACTTCATCCGTACATCTGCCACTGTTAGTCCTGAGATTTTGTTAGTCAGTTGATAAATACATGGATCATCTAATATTTCACAAGCAATACCTGTTGGTCTAGTAGTAACATTTTTGCATCACGTTTAAAGGGTTCTGGGTTCTAATCCGCCCTAATATAATTATTTTTTTTTTTTTTTAAATCACAATTGCATCTTTACATCCATGGATGAATAACATGATTGGGGATGCATTTGTTTGCATTTTGCTTTGTGATTTTACTGGAAAAGAGCACGAGCAGTGGAAAGTTAGTGTAGTTTGTCTGTGTTGGGCCTCATGTATTCAGATAGAAGACAAAGGCAGGCCTAACACAGTCGTAAAACCTAACTCAGCCCCCACATACCAAGTCGTAAATCTTACTGATAAAAACCACGCCAAAATCAAACAAAGGGAGTCCAAAACAGACTACAAATCCCATGAAGTCTTGCTCGCTAAAGGATCGAACTCTCAACTCCTATTGGATGAGGCACACAACAGAACGTCCCTCAACCATGACATCATCAGGAGTAGAAATACCTCTGAAATGCTTCCGGGATTTGCTTCCAGCAACTTTGCTTGCAGTGGGTAGATGCAGCTCATCGCTGCTCTCAGGTACAACCTCGTGGCACAAGGAAGTAACATCCAACTTGAAACTGTGGCCATACAATTTCCATCTCGCTGGATGAGTTGAGATTACTCTGTGTTCAACCGAACACTCTAACGGATCCGAAGGAGACCGCCGAGCAATCCGCATCTTTATCCGTTTGCCTGCAGAAGTGAAGAGATTAAAGATTTCTCTTCCATCTTCAATCAAGTCGACATTTCTGATTTCTCCGCCAGCCCGCCGAGAATCAGCAGCCGTACGCCCACCGACAGAGCGAGGAAACGGCCTCCCGTCATCACCCAAGCCTCGAGGAACCGAGTCTGAGTTAAAGGACGGATGAACACATATTCTGCATCCTCATGCGATTCAAGTAAGAGGTTTACGTCTGGGCAGAGATAGAATATTATAGTGTGTTATTCTTGTGTTTCAAGTTTTGTTTGCTTGTACAGTTTACGGACTGCCATGTCCGCTCATTATTAATACTCAGGGAATTCATTATCACAAATTTGATTTGCTGTATTGTGGTCCAACCAAATTGGACTGTTGTGCATTTTCGCCATCACGGGTGAGACCGGCGAACTGAGTTTATCCATTAAAGAATCAAAGAACGCGGGACTGTTTACGAGCCGTCCACCGCGTCTTTGAGTGATAAACTAACAGCTGCTTTCTCTCCCACGATCGTGAAATCAGCTTTGGGGCCGTCATTTAATTCTCTCTCTCTCTCTCTCTCTCTCTCTCTCTCTCTCTCTCTCTCTCTCTCTCTCATACTAACCACACACACTCACACATACACGCGACCCCTCACAAACATTCTGGCACACATATTTGGCTCGTAGATTGCTCGTGCTAAAGCTCAGCTTTGTTCAAGCCCTACATCTGTATAACTAACTCATCGAGGACTCACCATAACATAAAAAAATAACAAATTCCCGTGCTGGTTTGCCACTAATTGTAAGACACATGAACAAAATGGAAATTCCTTCTTAAGAACTGGAGATGTTTTTTGTATTTATTTATTTATTATTTATCTGTATTAGACACACCCCTGATGCAAGCAATTTCACAAAGTGGTGGGGACAAAACTGGCCTTAGCAAAATGTGGTGGGTACCTGTCACACCCATCCCACCGATACATTGCGCATATTATTAAAACCATGTGTACAGGCATGTGTCATGGACTCTCACTAAAGCATGGCTTATGGACTTGTTTGCAAAGAATAAAAGTGAACAGTGTTAACTGAACGAACAGTGTCCCAATACATTATTTGTGCTATTATTTTACACTTGTATTCATTAATATTGTTGACATGCAAGGTGTGTGTGTGTGTGTGTGTGACATTTCATTAACTTAGGGGAAGCCATGCTCCCTGTGTAATCATAATGCAGTCAACATTGATGGACATTTAAATATGAAGTATGTAACTTTTTTGATGTCAAAAAACTTTCAGATATCCTAGTTTATTGTTCACTGACAGCTATAAGTAAGCCATTTGTGGGTTTACCTCTCCCAAAAGTATAAACACTGACCCTCCCAGGCACTATCAAAACATTAATGATTATATTTTGAGCGGCCCATTCAGCTCCACCCATCCCTTTCTAGCTCAACCTATAGCATGAGTTTGGGGCATGGCTACTTGTAGTAAACTCTTCAACCAGGAGAATATGAATGTCCATGGCAGATGTGTTACAGAGACAAAGAAACTTAGCTTCGCCAAACTTCGAAGACTTACTAAAAGACAAAGAGACAGAGAAGGGAGTAAAACCAGAGTGAACTTTTACAAGGTGGAGGACTTTGAGGGAATTTTTGGGGTTTGATTCTTGCCATGTTGCTCCTCGACAGGTAAGTTACACTAGGGTATTGCCACACAAATTAGCTCATTACTGTCGAGCTTCAGAGAAATTCGTAAGATAGTCAGAAGATGTATCGTTATGCTTACTAGGTACCAGAAGAACCAAGTGCTAGATCCCCCGCACACCCAGCTGCCATTCAATCCAGCGATGTTAGTGGATGAGCCAATTCCACTGCGATGCTTTCTGTCTGGTGTGTAAATGTCCTTGGTCTTGTTTATTGCTACATTTATCACCTTTTATTTAGTATGACCTATTTGTTTATAAGGAATCAGAGAGTGTGAAAGGGCATGATGAGTCTAAGGGGTGTTGGCAAAGGTTGTTTGAAAACGTAGGGTTACACAGGTAACTCAGGTTCTATGAATAAGTTCAACACCCCACAGTATGGGTCAACCTCACTGAGGTTAAACTGTCAGGAGGCTTATAGCAAAATTAGCAAAGAACCAGTGGCTGTTCTGTAAGAAAGCATAAATGCCTTGAACTTTATGCGAGCAGCCATTGGCAGCTAGTGCAGTTCAGTGAAGAGAGGAGTGACATGCACTCTCTTGGGCTTGTTGAAAACCAAATGTGCCACTGTGTTCTGGATCAATTGCAGATGTTTGACTGTACATGCAAGAAATTCTGCCAGAAGAGCATTGCAGTAGTCTAGTCTAGATATGACAAGAGCCTGGAAAATAAATTATGTAGCATGCTCAGATAGAAAAAGTCTGATGCTTCTTATGTTGCACAGTGCAAATCCGCATGATCGGGCTTTCATAGGTCTATGAAGTTCAATTGATCGTCAAACAGGACCCCAAGGTTTCTGGCTATTCTGGATGGTGTAATCGTTGAAGAGTCTCTAGCTGAATGGTGAAGATATGTTTTATAACTGGGTTCACTTGAACAATGTTAAGTTCCATCTTCAGTTAAGTTGAGTTGGTGATGGTGTTCATTCATCCAGCACGACATGTCTACCAGACAGGCTGAGAGCCATGTAGCTACTGTAAGATTGTCAGTCTGGAATGAGGTAGAGTTGTGTCATCTGCATAGAAAAAGCCATCTGCTTGAATGACAGATCCCAGTGATGTAATGTGCATGGAGAAGAGGAGGGGCCCAAGCACTGATCCCTGAGGTACCCCAGTAGCTAGTGTGTGTAACTTGGACACCTCTCTCCTCCAAGACACCTCTGTGACTCAAACCAGAGGAGTGCGGTTCCAGTGATACCCATTGTCTAGAGGGTAGAAAGGAGAATCTGGCAATTAAACTGTATTGAAAGCAGCAAACAGATCCAGCAGAATGAGAACTGATGATTTGAATGCTGCTCTCACAAGTCTCAGAGCTTTGGTGCCAGACAGCAAGGCAGTTTCAGTTGAGTGTCCGCTTTTGAAGCCAGACTGGTTGCTGTCTAGAAGGTTGTTCTGGGAGAAAAAAGAGGAGACCTGGATGAACAAGACTTATTCATGTGTTTTTGTTATGACTGGGTGAGAGAGAGAGAGACCGGTCTATAATTGTATTTAAGAGTGCAGGGTATAGTGTGGGTTTCTTAAGCAGTGGGTTTAGTCGAGCCTGCCTAAATACAGTGGGAAAGGTACCAGTGAAGAGAGAAGTGTTAATTATGTGTGTGAGTACTGGTAGGATAGAATGGCCTGGAGGAGATGTGAGGGGATACAATTGAGTGGACAGTTTATAGGGTGGCTGGAGAGGAGAAGTTTAGAGACTTCAGCCTCAGAGAAGGGGAAAAAAGAGGTGATGAGTGGGTTGTGTGTTGGTGAAGGGTGTCTGTGGGTTTGTGGTGTGGAGAATTGACTGCTGATGAATAACAGGATGGATAACAGGGCATTGAAATGCAGTTACCTAGGTTTTCTGAGTGTTTCTTAGCCTGTTCTCAGTGGTTGGTTACTTGCCTATGTCAAAAGAGCCCACACCTAGGTCCCTATGATATTTTCTTTCCTAGATTTGGTTCATAGTAAGAGAGAGCTATAAATTTATGCTATACGCATGTTGAGTTATTCAACACTGTAAGGGTGTCACAACACTGCATTTGTTTGAGCGACATTTAGCGACCGTAGTGAGCATGATGGATTATAACATGACAGAAGGATGTTTTACACAGAGTAAATTGTTCGGCCCACAAGGTGATGTCTATAAGTACAACCAGGCAGGCAAATATATATATATATATATATATATATATATATATATATATATATATATATATATAAAAGAGTTTGACACCTCTGCTCTTCAAAAAAAAAAACATTTTCTCCATACAAGCCAACCTGGGATCAGTCTGTCCCAACTCCTCCACTACACCATGATGCTTGATCAGTGTGCGTTTGCTCAAGAAAAATATTTATTCATAGATTTGAGCCAATTGTCTAGTTGTATTTTAAATATTTTTATTATTTGAGGATGTATTTATTTAAAAGCCATTATTCTACATACAGTGTACTACAGTATGTTTGTTATGCTTTTATTAAGGCCATAATTAATTTGTTATAGTTCAGATAGAGCTGTGATACATTTCAGAGGTAGGAATAACAAAAATACGAAAGGAACAATGGTATCACTTTCCAAGCATTTCTAATCATATTTAAAGTAATGCAAATTATTTTATTTTTTTGTGATGCATTACAGTAGTTGTCATTTCAAAATGTTGTTGTGCACTGTAAAATGTGCATGCTTACAAGTAATTGTTATCTAAAGAACATATTTCTACTTTTTAACCCGTAACATTTTATTTTTATCAATGTAATCTAATGTAGTCAGGTTGATTCAGTGATGTTAAATAATATTTTTGACTTGTATTGAAACTAAAATTTAGATGTTACAACATAAAGCACATTTTCTAGGTTTACATTTTTTTTTTTTCAGGGTGGATTATGGGGTGGCCTGGATGAGTGGTGAGACTCCTGGCCTGAAATTTTGCCCCAGTCCGGCCCTGCCTGTGTACAGAGCTGTTGGTTTCATTGATAATTGGAGGGGAGACATCTCCTCCTGTCTTATTAAACAAAAAAAGAAACTTTATATTTGTTTGTTGTGTGGTGGGGTGAGCAAGAGACCAACACAGTGGATGTGGTGTCAGGCCTTGGTGACACATTTATTGGAAATAATAATGAACATAAAATATTAAATAATGTGGAATTAAAGTGTTAAAGGGGAAATGTGTCCAAAATAAAGGGTGTTCTGGAGCCCTCGTGGTGAATGGGGCTATGTGAAAGTGGGGAGTGAAGAGAGAGTAAGGTCCAGGTATAATGAGTGGGGTCCGGCAGCCGCAACGCGCTCCGCTCCTAGATCCGAGGGGCAAGGGGCGGCGGCTTCCTCTGAGCATCTTGGCTTCCTTGGGGCTGCAGCATACCAGGGAAATGGCAACCTGGTATCCTGACCTGTCGGCTGCTTTGCATGCTCCAATCCCCGGCATTGTATCTAATTCACACCGGACCCTCCCCGCCCTGTTCCTGGACCTGTGAAGATGCCAGTGTATGCACACGAGACAGAAGCCAGCTCCCCGAGGAGGTTTTATGGCAGCGATGATGAGGCTATATTCACTTCAGGTGTGCCTCATCATCCGCTGCCCAAACAAGGCTTATAAAATTGCACATCTCCTCTCTCCTGCCCACTTCTGTTGTTGGCCTTGCTGGAGGACGGCCCTAAGAGGCGTGGTGACAATGACATGAGGGAAGGGCGGGTTGTTCTGCCACAGTTGAAATAAACAAAAACCCCTCGGACAGTAACAATGACCATAGTTGAAGAATTGCCCATAAATCAACTAATATGAACAGCAATTTTCCATAAAAAGCTGGATACCCACAAGTCTTCACATATACCCACCCACCAATCACACCAAAACACCTACACAAATATATACACAATTGAAAAGTGAGAACTTTGTGTTAGGATCCTTAATAAGTAAGTAAACACTGTCTGGAAAGAATAGAACACTCATGATTATATAAACTGTAATAAACTTTGTTTATTGAGCCATGTGTCTCAGACTTACATAATATTGAGCATTTCAAATAAATATCAAAAACATTTCAGGGAGACAAATATTTCAACTTGAATGTAGTTGAAGCTGCATTTCCATCAGATTTATTTTCTGCTGTGCCTTTTCAAACAAACATCATACTTTTTTCACCTTCTAAAGGGCCAATTTGGCAACAAAAAAAAACAAAAAAAAAAAGCATAAATAAATACAACAGAGACCCACATACCTTATTTTCTTGCTCAACAACTGCCATGACATTTACAAAGCATGCAATGAAAAGTTAACTGGCACATTTGATCAAGATATATGTTCTACTCAAACGGCAAAGGCATCGCTTTTTAAAGGGGAAGGTTTTCTTTTTCTGGATGATGAATGCTGCTGTAATATTTGTGTAAATTGAGAATTTAACTGCAAAGTTTTGGGGCACTCAGTGCCTCAGGGCACTGCAGCACATTGTAATATTCTTCCCTTGCCCTAACCATGCATAAAACTATGCTGGAAATAGTGTCAAGAAAATGCTGTATTAAGGTCTCAAAATACAATTGGAGCATTCAAAACAAACTAAATTTCTTCATTGACATTTAGTGCTGTGGCTCCAAGCAGTGAGCTCCATTCCAATGTTACACAGTACATGCAAGACTAACACAAACTGTGAGTAGAACACACAAACCTTACAAAAGGCAGAGTGTTCCAACAGGCCCCTGTGTCAAACATGGCCACATATTTGCACCAAGCAGTTGTCGCAAATCTTTGGTGAAAAGTCCAGGAAAAAATGCATATTGACGTCAAATTATGAGTAAATTGATTATATGTTGATGTTAGGATCCAAGACTACTGGGTATATAAGAACACCGGAATTTAATTGAAATTAAGGCATTTTCAATTCAATTCTAAATATGAAAGTTATGTGGTCTTTTACTCATGCTCATGTTCCAAACCTTTTTGACCTTTTCCCTAATTTCTTCCCTGTCACTGTGGAACACAAAAAGAGATGCAACACAAAGCTATCTTGTGGCGTATTGCAATATAACGTAGGAATATAGCCAGTCATATGGACTATTTTTATAATACTTTTATGGTGTATTTGTGTCCATTTTAAAGCTTGAAATCTCCTGTCCCCGTTCATAGTAATTGCATGGAAAAGAGCGACCAGAATATATGGGCTTTGGAGCAACACGCGGGTGAGTAAATAATGACAGAATTTTATTTTGGGGTGAACTATTCCTTTAAAAGCTCGATGCAATGTATTTTTATCACGAGCCTGTGCAAGACTAACACAAAGCTGGGGGAGAATGCGCAAGTTGCAGTTTTACAGAGCCAAGCCTGTGGTGAAAATTGCACATGATGAAAATAATTTTCTCATACTGCTTTCCTGCTATGGAATTGGTGTTGGGAGATATCAGATAGCATCTGGCTTCATTGCGAGTCCCGCAGTCAGTGTAAGAGGCTTTGCTGACTGACTTCAAATGGCAAAAGGGTATAATTCAATGAAACATTATGAGGCCACTCCACACTCCATAAAAAAGATTGCCTCCTCCCCTGCAGTGGCCAACCTTCTCTCAATTTGGAAAAAAATGGAAGCCTGCTAATGCTATCAGAAAAACAATAGAATCCAGAGAGGAAAGGGACTGAATTAGGAGAGAAGAGAAGAGTTTATTTCTGTGAGTAAGAGGGGCTGGACAACCTATGGGGTTGACAGACTGGATTAAAGATTTCCTGCCACATGGGTGTTAGTGGTAGTTTGATGACTCAGTTAGCTTTAGAGCTTTGGCATTGCTGCACGAAGCCTCTGCATAGATGGTTTTGTTTGGGGTGGGCAGACAGTTGGAATGAAGCTATAGAGTCATTAAGATTCACTGGTGTAATTTGATAATGACCAAGGCTGTAATGGGAGACGTGGGGGATGCTTAGAATGGCGGGTGGCTCAGATTTTGGAAAGACAGGAAACTGTTGTGGCACTTAAAAACTCACTTTCACTCTCGAAGACAAAAATGCTGCATTCACACAAACAAGCCAACATGTATTTACTCAATAAGCTGCACGACTTTAGGTTTTCATCCCGTCCCTAGTACAAATAGTGCTTTAAAAAAGTTGCTTGTTCAAAACCTTAACCCTAAGAATAAGCAATAGTAGACCTAATAGTGATTCTTGCCGTAGTTAATTACAGGCTGTTCCAAATTACATGAAAAGTACTTGGATTTTGATACTGTTACATTACTACATGGGCACTAAATTGTGACCTTCTTTCTTTCTTTCTTTCTTTCCATTTAAGAGATGTTTGCAATAAATCTTCTGGTTAACTCATTACCGGGCACTGTCTGCAGATAGTATGCATGCACAATATGAGGCATTAAGATTAATGTTCAGAGCACCTTCTATGCCAGAGCTTGTTTTCTACGACTCATCGATTCTACATGAATTCCCGTTTGTTCCTTAATGAAAGGTTTTGTAAATGTATGTGCCCTGTGAATTTTTATGCTCCTTACTCAGGAGGCGAGCATGCTAAACTGCTCGTAATGAGGCCTTATCGTTTACTATACATAGAGTGATTCTCTACATTACCTGCATGTGTTTGGCGAGCACAGCGAAGCATTTCAGATCGATATGTGAGGAACATTACACAAAGCAAATTGTTGTATTTTCTATATGGTGGAGTAACAGTTTTGAAATATTTGCAGAGGTATTTTTTATTTATTATTATTATTTATATGAATATTTGTATGAAAAATGTACACAGATGAATACAATATGACCAGCCCCACATTTGGATGCAGCACAGTAATGTGTATTACAATAAGAAAGGGTCAGGGTCAGTTTATATATATCCCTCTATGGTACGCAATATGATATCAATGAGGAAAAAAATATTTGTGATGTTTTTCCTGCTTAAAATTGGACACTATAACAATATCAATAAACATTTTCATTATTTTGAAATTTATTTATTTATTAAAAGTTTGTTGCCTCAAGGCAACATTGTACCACAATGGACAAATTGAAACATTTGACATTTTCATGCAGAAAAAAGAAATATATTTATTGAAAACATCAGTTTCTTTAACCAAACACTTGAAAAAACAGATTTATCTTGTTTTTAATGTATTACACATTTCATATCCCTCTCAGGCAACATTGTACCATCGTGGAACACAAGTATTACCAAACCATCATATCATCAAGTTATCATTTCAAAACTATACAATCAGTGTTGTTTCAAGGTAAAACATTAAAAATCACCATAACCTTATACTAATATGCACCTTATCCTTAAAAGCATGCACATACACACACAAGGACCTGCGTGTACACAAGCACATACACACAAAATCTCCTTCCTTGCTAATGGCACCTCACTGCTTGTGAAAGTTGAGGAAGCAATTCCTCTCAACAGAAAAACACAGGTAGATAGCACATTTTGAGCACTGCACTTTTACAATGCCTGAACAACCTGGGTATTTGCATCGCCCTTTTCTTTCAACCCAAACAGGCCAATGACCTGTCTGATCAAAGCGAACCAGCATTGATGGTCGTGGTTCTACAGGGGTTTTTGGATGCTTTTCAGGCTGTTCTTCCTCACTGTGCTATGATGGTCTCCCCTTTCTCTTCAAGGCCTTCCTCTCCATACAGAGACATGCTGCATCTTCAGCTTTGAATTTTGCAAGGCTGCACACATCCTTTGGGGGGATGTCACAGTCTCTGCTGTCTCTCCAGTAGAGGAGCCAGGCCTCAACAACAGCCAGATCAAACATGTGGAAGACCACTCGGTGATACCATTTTTTGGATCTAATCTTTGTTCTGTAGAGGGTGATGAGGGAGTCTAGTTGATCAACCCCTCCCATCCCTTTGTTGTACATGGTGACAATGCTCAGGCATTTCACCTGGAATGTTGTTTTCATTTTTTTGTCCCATCTCATCACAGTGGTTGTTGGATTTGCTGAGGCAAAGGTAGAGAGGAGAGTGACTGTACGATTATCATGCCACTTCACAGCTCTGATAGTAACCCCATTATAAATGGTCTCCTTTTCCTCAAAAGCCCCCCTTCCTATCCTTTTCATATCTCGATCACTGGGGAGACAGCTGGTTCTGACTGTGACAAGGCAGTGAATATTCCTCTTTTCCAGCAGCATCTGCAGGTCAACACTGGAGAACCAGTTGTCGAAGAACAACTTGTGGGAGATGTTTTCTGGAATGATGCTTGAAAGGGTTAGCACTACGTTGCCACTCGCGCCTATGTCAGGCTGCCCATTACAGGGAGAGATACACCCAGTTTACACCTCAAAGTTGTAGACTATGCCACTGCTATCAGCAAGAACAAAGATTTTATATTCCCAGGGTTTTGGCTTCTTGGGATTGTACTGTTTCCCCTTGAATGGGACAATTTGTTCATCCACACAAAGATTTCCATCAATTGGGATTGCTTGGAACTTCTCCAAGAGGGATGTCAGCAGTGGGCACACTTTGTACAGCTTGTAGCCAACCTAGTATGCCTGGTATGGCCTTATGTGATTCAATTACTGTACAATGTTGCCATGAGGCAACATGCAGTTTTTTTGTAATGCCCTATGATACATTTGATTATATATAATGTAAAGTTTTTGAAAATACTTGTTTACTTACCAATGAAGGTGACTCAGATTTTTTTGTAGGCGATTATCTGGACGAAAATTAGTGAAAAATGCACTTTTCATTGGAGAAAATATGGAGCCATGTGACATGTGCACATATGCTGAAAGAGGTAACAAAATGTACCCCTGTGGGTCATGTGACCACTTTTTTGCATTTTCACTGGTTAGTATTTGAGTTCTCCTCCCCTGAGATAGCATTGACCAAATACATGGGTGTCTCATTTTATAAAAAAAAAAAATAATAAAATAGGCTATGTTGCCTGGAGGCAGCACGGTACCATAGAAGGATATATATAATAAATAAATAAATATACACTATATTGCCAAAAGTATTCGCTCATCTGCCTTTAGACGCATATGAACTTAAGTGACATCCCGTTCTTAATCCATAGGGTTTAATATGATGTCGGCCCACCCTTTGCAGCTATAACAGCTTCAACTCTTCTGGGAAGGCTTTCCACAAGGTTTAGGAGTGTGTTTATGGGAATTTTTGACCTTTCTTCCAGAAGCGCATTTGTGAGGTCAGACACTGATGTTGGACGAGAAGGCCTGGCTCGCAGTCTTCGCTCTAATTCATCCCAAAGGTGCTCTATCGGGTTGATGTCAGGACTCTGTGCAGGCCAGTCAAGTTCTTCCACACCAAACTCGCTCATCCATGTCTTTATGGACCTTGCTTTGTGCACTGGTGCGCAGTCATGTTGGAACAGGAAGGGGCCATCTCCAAACTGTTCCCACAAAGTTGGGAGCATGGAATTGTCCAAAATCTCTTGGTATGCTGAAGCATTCAGAGTTCCTTTCACTGGAACTAAGGGGCCAAGCCCAGCTCCTGAAAAACAACCCCACACCATAATCCCCCTCCACCAAACTTCACAGTTGGCACAATGCAGTCAGGCAAGTACCGTTCTCCTGGCAACTGCCAAACCCAGACTTGTCCATCAGATTGCCAGATGGAGAAGCGTGATTCGTCACTCCAGAGAACGCGTCTCCACTGCTCTAGAGTCCAGTGGCGGCGTGCTTTACACCACTGCATCCGACGCTTTGCATTGCACTTGGTGATGTATGGCTTGGATGCAGCTGCTCGGCCATTGAAACCCATTCCATGAAGCTCTCTACGCACTGTTCTTGAACTAATCTGAAGGCCACATGAACTTTGGAGGTCTGTAGCGATTGACTCTGCAGAAAGTTGGCGACCTCTGCGCACTATGCGCCTCAGCATCCGCTGACCCCGCTCTGTCATTTTACGTGGCCTACCACTTCGTGGCTGAGTTGCTGTCATTCCCAATCGCTTCCACTTTGTTATAATACCACTGACAGTTGACTGTGGAATATTTAGTAGCGAGGAAATTTCACGACTGGACTTGTTGCACAGGTGGCATCCTATCACAGTACCACGCTGGAATTCACTGAGCTCCTGAGAGCGGCCTGTTCTTTCACAAATGTTTGTAGAAGCAGTCTGCATGCCTAGGTGCTTCAGTTTATACACCTGTGGCCATGGAAGTGATTGGAACACCTGAATTCAATTATTTGGATGGGTGAGCGAATACTTTTGGCAATATAGTGTATGAAGAATTGTGTGCCATGGTCGGGCCTTTCATTGAGCCAGTTACGTCAAGCTCTCGCACACCTATACCATTCGACGAGCACATTGCCATTGCGCTTTACAAATGGTCATGACATGTCATTGTTCATGCGAATAAATCGTTTCCATCACTTTAATGTGCATTTTAACTAATGCGAAACTAGAAAATCCACCTCCTCCAAGTGCATTCAATTGTATGTGAATTTTGAGAGTTTATTCACATATCAAGCGTTTCCATTCAGGATTTCTTATGCGCATTTTCAAAATGTGCATAAAAATAGTTGGATGGAAATGCAGCTAGTGTCTATCCAAACATACAAATACTGTATGTGCGTGTACACTTAAAGAGGCACTCTTTAAAAAAAACAAAAAACAAACAAAAAAAACACTTTTACTCCAAAAGAAATGGCAATTAATTTTTATATGTATGTATAAAAGAGATGAAGACTCAAGTCATATCAGTATACTTATAAAGCTGTTTTATTCAACATGGAGAAGGTCCCCTCATGTGGGGCTGCCTTGTTGAGATCACATAACCAGATGAATACAACTCACTTAATGATAGTAACAACATATATGAGACATTATTCATTCTTTGATGGTGTTATTTTATGTACTGCATTTTGTTCAGGGCATTCACTGAGTGGGCAATGCAGCCTTAGTATTGATAATTTGTTCTAGATTTGTTGCGTTGTGCCTGACAGAGTTTAATGTCTGTTTGATTGCTTTATCCTGTGTTGTTGTTAAGTAAAGTGACAGACAATAACTCCTATCCCTTTTTCCAGTATCTTCTTTACAAATAACACATGTGACTTTTGGAGTTGCACTGTTTAAGACAACAATGACTGTCTGGCGTGAGTCTGATGAAAGCATTTTTTTGCTCTCCTTCAAACACAAGCGTGCAGAGAGAGAGAAGCCGTATCATGTGAAGATGGACTTGAATGCCATTTTTTGTCTGTCAAGCTGAAAGAAAACATTTAGAATTATCTGTTAAAAAAAAAAAAAAAAAACATACATGACTGACAAGCTCTTGTGAAAGCGAGATATGAATGAGGTGAGTATGCATGCACCTGAGTGAAGCCGCGTAAATATCAGGTAAAGGTGGATAAAATAAAAACTGATATTCTAGATTTAAAATGGTTCAAACACCTACATGATTATAATGTTTTCAGACTGGACTTAGAAGCACCATAAACAGCATGAGAGACCAACCATGTCATTATGTTAATGTACTTGTACTCGGAAATATGAAATGATGACACCAAAACCAAGTACAAGTATTTATGCTGCCTTCAAGTGCACCTGGGAAGCACTTCAATCCGAGATGGGCATTTGTTAATACGGCATGACATGCTTCAAGTGTAAAACAAAATACGGAAGACACCAGACTTAAACAAATACACAATGAATGGCTACAAAAGCTCTTTTTTCTGTTGTACCAGTGGATAAGAATAACTGAACACACCTGCATCACTTTTACATGACTTAATACCGTATGATGTATTAATGCATGTTATCTAATAAATATTAATTTCCTTAAAACAAACCATGAAGGGTTAGTCATTAGTTGACTGTCACATATACAGTATCATATTAATATTATTGAAATAAAGCACTGAAATCTAAATAACTTTGCTAAATCATTGCTTCCCATCATCTTTCACGTCGACACACCTTTTCCAACGCCACAACTCTACAACTCAAGTATGATCTAGAATTCTGAGTTTCCCACATGTAAATTGCATACATATGTTTGATTGTTCTGTATATGATGCATGGTGGAATATAGCATGCAAAGAAGTATCATGCAACTTGTGCTGTTGCATTATACGGCACAATGTGATGAAAGTCATACAATTTAAGTGGACAATAATGTGCAATAAGTTTACCCATTATCACAGATAATTCATGGTTGTGCAAGGCTCCTGTGCACTTGTATTTGTTAGGCTATAATTAGACAATTAAAAATAGTGAATAATCAACTTGCACTTTATGCACCATTGGGCCCGAGAGCCTTAGTGGTCTGCTCGCTTTAGTTGTCTAGGGGTGCACAGCCTGAGGCTTTAGAGGCACCTGACAGTCTGAGTCCCTGAGGCACTGGCCCATTAATCCAGCTCTCCTTAATACTTAGAATATGTCATGAGAAATGCAACCGCATCACACAGAAAAAAAACATCATCTGGCAAAGACATCAGAAGATAACAGAGGCTTGTAAGATTCCTCTAAAACAACATGATAACATGTCCAGAATGTGGTTTTCGTAGTGTGCGGATAAATGTCAGTAGAGTGCATTTTCTAACATAAGACTAATGGTGTCTGATTGGTGTGCACAGGATATGTGTTGGTGTGTTCTCACCTGTGTGGCGAGTCTGCCACCTGTTCTTCTATTCTCTGGATGACTGAAAGCTGTCTGATCATAAGTAAAGCTGGTGTTAACTTGCTGTCAGTGAGGGATGAAGTGAACATCAAAGCTTAAGCCAGACTGTGTCCAAGCAGGGCTTATGTGTCTCTCTTACCAATCCTCAGACTTCGTTGACTAATATGAGAACGGTTAGAAATACAGAGGTCATATAATGCTCAGAGGTAGTGCTAACAACTCCAACATATAAATGTGTTATATGTGTATTTCTTTAAATGAAATGAGCAGAATATGTTTGTCATTAAACTCAGGAGCTCAAATTAAATATGAGCGATTTTATTTTCCATTATTTTACTATGAGGTTTTGCATTCTTGCCCCTATACGGTGACATCTGTCTAAATGTACTTTAAAACCCAGATTTCTATGAATTTGTAATGTACTATTCAGTAAACAAATTTTTTATTTTTTTTAAATGTACACATTTTATTAAATAATAATGAACTGGTCATGGAGACGGTGTTAGGATCCATGTGCAGGAAGTTTATTAAAGTGCACAAGCAAACACTCCAAATCAGCAGGCAAATAGAGGTAGTTGTTAAGCAGGCAGTATAATCCAATAAACCAAAAAGACAGTCCAACAAGGCAAACAAAACAGGCAGTAAATCCAGGAAAACAGGCAGTGGTCATAACAAGAGAACAATCAGCAACGGCAATGGAAAAACGCTTGGTAAGGCAGGGTAAACTGGCAATTCTTTGCAGAGTCAAAATGGAACAACATGGTATTTATATAGTTCAAACAGAAAATCACCAAAGAAGAAATGGTACAGAGTTAGTATTCGGGAGAGGGCTCCCTCTGGTGGTTGGTAGGAGGGGTAACAACCTCGGATGTTACAGAACCCCCCCCCTCCCTATGAACAACTCCTGGTGTTCTTCTACTGGGATGTCCCCTTGGTCGTGGTGCTGGACGTCATGATGAAATTCTTGGTTCTGGGACGGGTCCAATATGTCCTTGGTGGCTATCCATGATCTCTCCTCTGGTCCGTAGCCCTCCCAGTCCACCAAGTATTGCATCTGGCTCCCTCGTTGTCTTGAGTCCATGATCTCTCTGACCATATACGCTGGGGCTCCATCTACCTCCAGTGGAGGTGGAAGCTCAGAATCCGTGGTTCCAGAACAAGATGCTGGGTGGATGGGTTTCAGCAAGGACACATTAAAAGGAAGGAGAAATGCGGTAATTAGCAGGAAGCTCTAAACGGTAAGTAACTAGGTTTATTTGACGGATAATATTGAAAGGACCCACATACCTTGGACTAAGCTTCCTGCAGGGTAGCCGCAACTTGAAATCCCTTGTGGACAACCAGACCCTCTGTCCTGATTAATAGTTGGGATGGGGGCGCCTCCGTCGGTCAGCATGGAAGCATTGTGCTCAGACCGCTCGCTGTATCCGGACATGTGCACTGTCCCACACCCTCTCGCTTTGCCTAATCCAGTCATCCACCACTGGCACCATAGAAGGTTCTCCTGACCAAGGGAACATCGGGGGTTGGTAGCCCAGCTCGCACTGGAAGGGGGTTAAACCCGTAGAGGTATGAGTGAGGGAATTCTGTGCATATTCGGCCCAGGGCAGGAAGTCGCTCTAATTCTCCTGTTCATGGCTACAATAGCTCCGAAGATATCTGCCAATCTCTTGGTTTAGATGTTCCACCTATCCATTGGCCTGAGGGTGATAACCAGAGGTGAGACTCACATTAATGTCCAGTTGTTTGCAGAACACCTGCCAAACTCGGGACGTGAACTGTGGACCTCGATTGGACACGATGTCTTCTGGTAATCCATAGATCCTAAACACTTGGTGGAACAAAGCATTAGCGGTTTCCATGGCAGTGGGTAAACCCTTGAGAGGGACAAGTCTACATGATTTAGAAAATCGATCAATTATTACCAGAATGGTAGTATATCCATGGGAGTTTGGCAGGTCTGTGACGAAGTCGATGGACAGGTGCGACCATGGTTTTTGTGGTATGGGCAGTGGTTGAAGCAACCCCATGGGCAGTTCTCTGGGGGTCTTGGATTGGGCACACAACTGACAAGACTTCACATAGTTAGTCACATCATGAATTAACGATGGCCACCAGAAAGAATTACGTACCAGTGTAACAGTTCTTTGGATACCAGGGTGTCCTGTGCTCAGGGAATTGTGGACCCATTGGATAGTCCTCTGATGTAGAGCTTAGGGTACGTATTGCTTGGTAGGGGGGCAGTTAGGTGGTGACGGTTCATGCTGTTGTGCTCGTTGTGTCTCCATGATGTCCCAGCTAATCGGTGCTATGATGACAGATGGTGGAAGGATGGACCCTGGGTGAGTTTGGTGGTGAGGTGGATCATGTCTGCGTAATAGTGCCTTGCTGTTCTTGCTGCCAGGACGGTAAGTGACTGTTTTACACCAGGTTCAATTTTACAATGACCATCGTGCTTTACATGGGTTCAATCTCTTGGCTGCCTTGATATATTCAAGATTCTTGTGATTGGTGATAACTTGGAATGGGTGGACTGCCCCCTCTAACCAGTGATCCCATTCCTCGAGTGCTGCTTTCATGGAAAGTAATTCTTTATTCCCCACATCATAGTTATGTTCAGCTGTGTTCAACTTCCTGGAGAAAAAGGCACAAGGGTAAAGATTGCCTGGTGTTCAGTGACGTTGTGACAGGACCGCTCCAATCCAACAATCTGAAGCGTCTACCTCAACGACGAAGGGAATATTGGGGTCAGGATGTTTCAGTATCGGAATGGTCATGAAGCTTGACTTGAGGGAGATGAAGGCTTGGTATGCGGCATCATTCCATGGCAACTTGCTTGGCTTTCCCTTGAGCAACGACATGAGTGGTGCTGCAATGTTACTGTATTCCTAATGAAACGGCGATAGAAGTTGGCAAAGCCCAGGAACCGCTGTAGTTCCTTGATTTTAGAAGGTCGAGGCCATTCAGTGACTGCTGTTACTTTTGAGACATCCATCTCCACACCTTGATGGCTAATATTGTAACCCAGGAAAGTGGTATGAGAGGTATGGAACTCACACTTTTCTGCCTTGACAAATAGTTGGTGTTCCTGGAGACAGATAAGACTGTCCTGGCCTGCTGGATATGTTGTTCCATGTTTTGTGAGTAGATGAGGATGTCGTCAATGTAGGCCACCACACAATGATTCAGTAAGTCTCTGAATATTTCGTTGATAAAGGACTGGAAAACTGAAGGGGCATTAGCAAGTCCATATGGCATGACCAAATATTCATAGTGCCCCCTGGTGGTGATGAAAGCAGTCTTCC
This sequence comes from Myxocyprinus asiaticus, assembly GCF_019703515.2. Classification (NCBI taxonomy): domain Eukaryota; kingdom Metazoa; phylum Chordata; class Actinopteri; order Cypriniformes; family Catostomidae; genus Myxocyprinus; species Myxocyprinus asiaticus. The sequence goes on along the minus strand of NC_059363.1, from coordinate 38,020,057 downwards.
ACTCATCCCCTTCTCGAATCCTGACGAGGTTATAAGCACTCCTTAGATCAAGTTTGGTATAGATCTTGGCTTCACAGATTTGTTCAAGGGCTGAGGGGATAAGTGGTAATGGGTAACGATATTTTATGGTGACAGTTCAGGCCTCGATAGTCCATACAGGGACGTAGACCTCCATCCCTCTTCTCTACAAAAAAGGGATGAGGGATGGATGTATCCGGAGGCAAGGGCATCCTCAATGTAATTCTCCATGGTGAGGGTTTCTGGGCATGACAATGCATAGGCCTTGCTTCTCGGTGGAGCTGTATTGGACAGAAGTTCAATAGCACAGTCCCATGGACAATGAGGAGGAAGTTGTGTAGCTTTAATCTTACTAAACACTTCACTGAACTCTGCATACTCCTTGGGAATTGTGGTCTCCTTCTGTAATTCAGGACTCTCAATACTGGTGATAAATCAAGGCCTGGAAACAGCAACATGGAGACAATGTTTATGACAGAAACTTGACCAATGTGTGAGCTCACCTTGGTTCCAGGATATCGATGGGTCGTGGATGGCCAGCCAGGAATGACCCAGGATAAGAGCGTGCTTGGGTGAGTTGATGACATTTAGTGAGATATTCTATACATGCAAAAGTCCAATCTTTATGGTTAAAGGAACAGTCTGTTGTGTTATGCCAGTACCAATAGGTGCGTTGTCAACAGTGGTGATGTTAATCTTAGGAAAGCATTCAATGGTGGGTATGTTGAGTTCTTGAACAATCTCCTGATTAATGAGATTAACAGCAGCCCCAGAATCCACTAATGTTGTAACACATCTTACATGATCACCAATGGAGATCTCTACAGGCAACAGTGAGATGGGTGATATAATGTTCATGGTACTCGCATGCTGCCTTGACTCAGAGGAACTTGATTTCTTGTGTAGACACGCAGCATTGAAATGACTTGGTGAACCACAGTAAAAGCAAAGGTTTTTGTTGCGTCGACATTGGCGTTCCTCCATGGAAACACGATTGTATGCAACTTGCATGGGTTTGGGTGATACAGCGGATGCCTGGGCCGGTACTGAGACTGTAGAATTCGAGGTGCAGCGAAACTGAGGCCGTGAAGCATTCTGAAGCAGGTTATCAATCTTGATGGCCATAGTTATGTATTCAGAAAGATTCGTACCTTCACCCTTGCAGTTCAGTTCTGTCCTGAGTTTCAGGTTAAGCCCTTCGTGGAAAACAGTCTTCAGAGCGACATCATTCCACCCACTCTGAGCTGCTAGTGTCCTGAACAGAACTGCATAATCCGCTGCTGATCGATGACCCTGGCATAGATGAAGTAGCTGAACAGAGATATCTTGGCCGCCCGCTGGATACTCGAAGACTTTGTGGATTTGTTGAATGAAGTAATCAAATGAAACCTGGATTTGAGTATCTTTATCCCAAACAGCGGCGGCCCAATCGAGAGCTTTGCCAGTAAGCAATGACATCAAAAAAGAAAATTTCCTGGCGTCTTGATCAAATTATTCAGGCCGCTTTGAGAAAAATACCTTGCATTGTTGTAAAAAACCCCGGCATTTTTCAGCAGAACCATCAAACTTATCAGGTAGAGCAAAGCTTACCGGTTTAGCACGGGGAGCTGGCAGTGAGTGAATGTATTCTGTCAAACATTCGTTGGCAGCTCGTAGGTTGTTCAGCTGGTCTTGGTAACCCCTTAATACCTTTCACTGGTGTGCGAATGCGGCCTGGAGCTGTGAAACTTCTGCTGGATCCATGTTTAGCGAAGTATTCTGTAACGAACTGGCCATGGAGACGGTGTTAGGATCCATGTGCAGGAAGTTTATTGAAGTACACAAGCAAACAATCCAAATCGGCAGGCAAATAGAGGTAGTTGTTGTTAAGCAGGCGGTATAATCTAATAAACTAAAAAGGCAGTCCAACAAGGAAAACAAAACAAAGGGGTATCCAAAGGCGGTAAATCCAGGAAAACAGGCAATGGTCATAACAAGAGAACAATCAGCAATGGAAATGGAAATGGAAAAACACTTGGCAAAGCAGGGTAAACTGGCAATACTTCACAGAGTCAGAATGGAACAGCATGGTATTTATATAGTTCAAACAGGAAATCACCAAAGAAGAAATGGTACAGAGTTAGTATTCGGGAGAGGGCTCCCTCTGGTGGTTGGTAGGAGTTGTAACAACCTCGGATGTTACAATAATAATAATAATAATAATAATAACAATAAAATGTGCAGCATGTATCAATATGGGTTTGGGAAAGAAAATTATATCTAGTTATTGATAAAATAGAAAAAAATATTTGATTGATCCTTTTTTCTTTTTTTTTTTTCTTACAATGAGGTTAACCTTTAAAAATGCAGCCAACAAAACAATATTTGTAAAAACTGAGAAAATGTCATGAGAATATTTGCCTCAGTGAATTTTGGAAGATAAAATACTATTATCTGATGTGTCAAGTTGCATGTTGTAAAATAAAACTGTACTCAGTATAAAAAAAAAAAAAAGCATGTTACCAATTAAAAAAAAAAAAAAAAAAATCCTGTAATGCTAATTTCACTAGTATGCAGGTACATATAGTCCTGCTGTGTATTAAGGTTTGTATATTTATTTGGCATATATATTTGGTATGCAAAGTGGAGGGGCTCAAGCATGGGACTAAGAGATCCCCCCCAAAGCACGGTGGGGCTCAAGCGCGGGACAGAGATCCCCTCAAAAAGGTGTAAAATAACTTATGGACATCACACTGGACATGGCTTTGATTAAGTAGAGGCTGTGATGGTGGAAAACATTTGTAAATGGTTTTATCATTAAATCCTCCCGCCAAACAGCACATCTAGGTGATGTCCAGCCATGCGAGCCCTGAGAAACCTCAGACATAAGGCCGGCCCCGGGGGCACCATTAAAATGGCAAGGAGCTGAAGACAGACTGTGCTGGGACAGGGAAAAAGGGAGATTGAAATGGATAGAAGGAGATGGGGACTGCAGCTGTAAAGGAATATGTAATGGAATAATATGAGATGGTTGTGGTGTCATAAGACAGTTGCAGAACCTGAATGCTGCTTATGAGATGTATAGAGCCGGTAGCAGGCGTACCGCCTGAGGATTTGCAGTGAGGCGCCAGGGTAGTATGTATGAGTTGGAGGAGAAGGGGGCTTGCAGTTGCAAAGTTGGGGCTCGTTACAGCTGTGGTGAAGCATAGATAATAGCATTCAGCAAAAACATGGTAAAATACAGCTGCGGCAGTATTAGCTGACAGAGGGGTCTTCCGTGTCCACTGCGGTAGCCGAGTACGGCATCACTGTGGTGAGGCCAGCAGAGAGCAAAACCGCGGGAATGATAGATGCAACACTGCAGTGGCAGCGTTAGATAACTATTTATCATAGACTCCCCGCGGCTGGCCAAAAAGTAATTGTGTGGCTATTGCCTTGGCTACAATGCAACAGTAGCTGGGGTAAAGGTAACTTGCTTAAGATAAAATAATTTATGGTGTTTGCCATGAGACATCTGTGGATGAGGTAGTGATAAAATCTGCAGAGACACTTGTGAAAGTAATATTAAGACATCAAGCAGTGGTGAAGCATTCGTTGATACCTATAAAAGAAACATGCCAACATACACTATATTGCCAAAAGTATTCGCTCATCTGCCTTTAGACACATATGAACTTAAGTGACATCCCATTCTTAATCCATAGGGTTTAATATGACGTCGGCCCACCCTTTGCAGCTATAACAGCTTCAACTCTCCTGGGAAGGCTTTCCACAAGGTTTAGGAGTGTGTTTATGGGAATTTTTGACCATTCTTCCAGAAGCGCATTTGTGAGGTTAGACACTGATGTTGGAGGAGAAGGCCTGGCTCGCAGTCTTCGCTCTAATTCATCCCAAAGGTGCTCTATCGGGTTGAGGTCAGGACTCTGTGCAGGCCAGTCAAGTTCTTCCACACCAAACTCGATCATCCATGTCTTTATGGACCTTGCTTTGTGCACTGGTGCGCAGTCATGTTGGAACAGGAAGGGGCCATCCCCAAACTGTTCCCACAAAGTTGGGAGCATGGAATTGTCCAAAATCTCTTGGTATGCTGAAGCATTCAGAGTTCCTTTCACTGGAACTAAGGGGCCAAGCCCAGCTCCTGAAAAACAACCCCACACCATAATCCCCCCTCCACCAAACTTCACAGTTGGCACAATGCAGTCAGACAAGTACCGTTCTCCTGGCAACCACCAAACCCAGACTCGTCCATCAGATTGCCAGATGGAGAAGCGTGATTCGTCACTCCAGAGAACGCGTCTCCACTGCTCTAGAGTCCAGTGGCGGCGTGCTTTACACCACTGCATCCAACGCTTTGCATTGCACTTGGTGATGTATGGCTTGAATGCAGCTGCTCGGCCATGGAAACCCATTCCATGAAGCTCTCTACGCACTATTCTTGAGCTAATCTGAAGGCCACATGAACTTTGGAGGTCTGTAGCGATTGACTCTGCAGAAAGTTGGCGACCTCTGCGCACTATGCGCCTCAGCATCCGCTGACCCCGCTCTGTCATTTTACTTGGCCTACCACTTCGTGGCTGAGTTGCTGTCATTCCCAATCGCTTCCACTTTGTTATAATACCACTGACAGTTGACTGTGGAATATTTAGTAGCGAGGAAATTTCACGACTGGACTTGTTGCACAGGTGGCATCCTATCACAGTACCACGCTGGAATTCACTGAGCTCCAGAGAGCGGCCCATTCTTTCACAAATGTTTGTAGAAGCAGTCTGCATGCCTAGGTGCTTCATTTTATACACCTGTGGCCATGGAAGTGATTGGAACACCTGAATTCAATTATTTGGATGGGTGAGCGAATACTTTTGGCAATATAGTGTATCTGCTAAGAAGATGCGATTGGGGGGCAAAAGATACCTGCAAAAGTCTGATGAGAAAACAACACTGTGGAAGGAATGGTAGACATATGCAAACATGTCTGTAGGGGGAACAAGTCAGATGCTTGGCATCTGTGGGCTCCTTTGGGAGGAAACAATATGTTTAGTAAGACACCTAGAAGGAAAACAGTAAAAAAAAAAATGGATACCATCCTATGTGAAGAATGGAAAGAACTCTTATTGACACCTGCTGAAGGTGATGTTGTTGGAGCAAAAGATAACTTCACGTGTTTCTTTAGAAAATGTTTCAGTTACGTGGAACGTAACCTGGTTCCCTGAGTGGGAACGAGACACTGCGTATTCACTATGGGACATTGTCTAAGTGTCACATGGTCTGAAACCCTTATACAATCACACCAATCTATTGGCTGATGGTGCTTAAGCGACGCTCCTAGGGAGCTACATCACAGGCTCCATAAAGGCGCTCACTTTCGCGCCATTGCATCAGATTTTCTGCAGGAAGCCTATGCAGCTGATAGAGAGTATGGCCAGCTATGTAGCATCTCGTTCCCACTCAGAGAACCAGGGTTACTTTCCACGTGACCAAGACGTTCCCTTTCGTAGGAACTCGAGCTGTGTATTCACTATGGGAACAGTAGCTGCCAACTGTCTAAGCCTGTGTGGCAAGCTAAAGCACCTGCATAAAAAGAATGAATCATGAGTTTACTCCTGTTCCAACAGAGAAAACCTGGGAAACAGGAGTCAAACCTTTGTCCATATTATAAAATCTAACAAATGTATGCAGAGCTGACCACCCTGTCACCATACAAATGTCCTCAAAGGACGGACCTCTAGCCAAAGCCCATGAGGATGCCATGCCTCTCGTAGAATGGGCTCGAAAACCTGAAGGCGAAAGTAAACCGTGTGCTTCGTAAGCACTTGAAGTTGCATCAATAAGCCAATGAGACAGTCTTTGCTTGGACACCAAAACACCCCTGTTGCGGCCACCAAAGCACACAAAAAACTGTTCTCACTTACGCCACTGGCTAGTATGGTCAACATAAGCTCACAGCTCACAGCGCAAACTGGGCAAAGCATATGCAACCTTTCATGCTCCTCTGACTCAAATGGGGGAGGATAGAAAGCCTGAAAATTAATAGTCTGCAAGTGAAATAATGTTGAACTAACCTTGGGCAAATAGCCCAAATGAAGTCTTAATACCTTGAATACCCTGGCGCATAATCCATACATATCGGATTGATCGACAGGGCATGCAAATCACCAACTCTTCTAAATGATGCCAATGCCACTAGCAGGGCTGTTTTTAGAGTCAAAAACTTAACATTGACTGTTACCAAGGGCTCGAACGGAGCACCCAAGAGCACCTATAAAACAACAGATAAATCCCATAAAGGAACTCGGATGAGATGAAAAGATCTAAGCCTGCGTACCCCGCACATAAAATGAAAGACAAGAGAATGTCTACCAACAGAGACTCCATTAATACTTCATAAGGGCATGCTCAGCCGCTATAGTGGCAACATAGACTTTAAGCATTGCCAGGGCAACCCTGGCCCCGAGATGCTCCTGCAAAAATTCCAGCACTGTACCAACATGGCAGTGAACTGAATTTTCACCTTACGCTGTACACCAAGAAGCAAAAATACGCCAGCTGAATGTATAAAGCCTCCTAGTTGATGGAGCTCTGGCATTTAGAATGGCATCAACCACAGCGGGGGATAACCCATCATTCAGAAGAGTGCCCCGTTGAGGGGCCATACCCATAACTTCCACAAATCCAGCCGGGGGTGCCAAATGCTGCCCAGTGCAGCAGACTGATCAGTAGAAACACATAAAGACATGCTGTCAGCCACTGATGCACCAGTGCATCAATGGCCAGCAGTGTTGGAGGCAAGAGGGAAGACCAGAGGGGACAGTGCGACATCTCGCTTGAAACAAACAGGTCCTCTTCTGCTCTGCCGAACCTTCTCCAGATTTGTTCCATAATCTGAGGATGTCCACTCTCTGGGCACCAAGTCCTGTCTGGACAGGAGATCTGCCCCCAAATTCAACCAGACCGGAACATGTACAGCTCATAGAGACAGCACATTGTCCCCTGCCCACAGAAGAATGTGTCATTCCAGCCTCAGCGTGGCATGAGAGCACACTCTTCCCTGGCGATTGACGTAGGACACCATCATCCTGTTGTCCGACCAGGTGAGGACATGGCTGTTCTGAATCTCCAGGAAGAAAAACTTTAATGCCAGCAGCACCGTGAACATCTCCATGCAGTTTATGTACAGCGCCCCAACCCGTGGAGGAGGCGCCTGTTGTTATCATCTTGCGGCGACACACCTGTCCCAACGGAATGGCTGACATCAGAAGGTGGGTCCGTTTCCATAGTAACAGAGTTTGGGAGCACCCACATGTCACTTTGAAGAGACGGAATGCATGCGTCAGTGGTTGAAGTCCCTTTGTGGAGTTCATCCAGCATTGAAAAGGTCTCACATGCAACATGCCCAGGGGAATGACAGCAGAAGCCATGATCATGAGCCCCAAAATCCTGTGAAATGTTTTCGCAGGGAGAACACGTCCCACTCTGAACATCGCTAGACACTGGCATAATGACAGAAACGCAAGCTGGAGACAGGTGCGCCTGCGTCATCCGCGAGTCCAGCTCCACTCCTATAAACTAGTCTGTTGCCCTGGCAACAGAACACTCTTGTCTAGGTTTACACACAGCCCTAGATTGCTCAAATGGCTGAGAATGACATCTCGATGCTAGTTGGCCAAAGCCTCCACGTGGGCTAACACCATCCAATAGTCGATATAATTCAAAACGCAGATGCCTTGAAGCCTCAAGGGCGTCAACGCTGTATCCAACCATTTTGTGAAAATGCATGGTGCCAGTGCAAGTCTGAACGGAAGGACGTAATATTGGTATGCTTTGCCTCCGAAAGCAAATCTAAGAAAATGCCTGTGCTTTGGCGCAATCTGATTATGGATTTTTTTTTATAAGTGTCCTTCAAATCTGTTTTCACAAACCAGGCCCTGGCTGCTCTTTGGACATTATTTGTTTCTGCGTCAGCATTCTGAATTGGCATTTCATTTGAGTGAAATTCAAACATCTCAAATCCAGAATGGGACGCAAGCCAAACGAGATAAAGTCCAAATGGAGCCGATATTAACTCAAAGGCATTTCTTAACGTGATGCGCTTAGTTGGACTGCAAAACCATTGTGTGTAGATCCAACAGCTGACTGAAATGAGTAACATTCATGCCGCCACTGAAAAATTGAGCAGAGATAGCAGTGCTCGTCTCTTGTCTCGCCAGAATGCCCGAGTGGTCCATGAACAAGCGAAAGAAAAAACAAGTTAAAATACCTTGCATCTCCTGATAGAATGCTAAAAGAATAATAGCACCGATGAAGCACTCTGTGTGTTGGTTCGCCATCTCTCCATTTGGGAATATTCTCTATTCCAGCCCCCTCGTTCTACGGCCGGCTCACCGGTCCATGCATGATCCCCTCCGCCGCGAGTAGTTTGCTTTGAATGGAGAGGGGAGAGAGAGAAAGGCAGAGGCCGCTCCTCCATTGCCTTATTCATGTGCATTCTCCCAGAATGACACAGAAAAAGACAACAAGGACAAAGGGGCCAATTTGTTCCCTTCCAATGACTAATTCTCTCATACAGCATTTTTTAATGGCAACGGCTCAAGACGTGCATGGTATCTTTTTTGCAAGCTTTATTCATCAGAAAATGGCTGCCGAGCTAGGCCTCAGAGTATGTCCGAAGAGACTCGCACTTCTGCTCAGGGGGATGGCGACAAACACGAGGAAGAATCCTATTTCTGTTCGCACTCCAATCCTCTCAGACACATCCAAAATCCCAAATGGCTCCCCCACATGGAGATCCAATCTGGAAGCTGTGGACTGGAACAAGTAGGGATAACGCCTCGTGGTGAGAAATTGTGAGCCTCAAAAAGCACCGCTGTCCCCTTCGGACCCTTGTAATGTTCGGAAAAACCCAATTAAAATTGCTCTGAAATTTACACTGTATAAACAACATCCTTATGTGTTCACCACTCAAAAGGAAGAATTAATAATACTCACTACAAGTTGAGTCACTAGAAACAAACATGGGCTTAGACAAAATTGTGCACCGAAGAACACCGATGGTGCGAAAGTGAGCGCCTTTATGAAGCCCATGACAAAGCTCCTTAGGGGTGTCTCTTAAGCGTCATCAGCCAATAAATTGGCGTGATTTGTATAAGGCTTCATACCATGTGACACTCAGATGGTTTCCCATAGCAAATATGCAGCTTGAGTTACTATGAAAGGGAAGCAGATTAGTCAAGTTAAGATACACCTTAAGCCAGTGAATCATTAGTGAAATCGAATGTCTGAGAAAAAACAAAAAAACAAATATGGCATCTATGATCCATGGCATCCTGTGGGTCACTGTAACTGAAGAGGGGGCTGCTCTTGTGCTGGTAGAGAGAAAAACCTCATACTGCTTATGCTTACTTGTGGGGTAAAGCATACAGTCAAAGCTTTAGGGGTCTGTGGCTGCATGTGCTTGAAGGGTTTGTCAAGAGATGCGATGGTAGAGGTAAGTACAGTATACTTTGCTAGAGGATATTGAGTAGTTGGGAGAAAGTATACATGGTGTATAGGGCTTCTATATAACTGAGCTGCATAGCGAGATCTTGGTGGCATGTGAGCGGAACCAGATCAGACTGGAATATTATGTTTCAGAATTATTCAAAATTTTAATTAAAATTCCATGATAATTGATATCCGATAAGGATATCATGATAAGGATTGAGTGTAGTCAAGCCGAAGTAAATAATGTTGTGAAGGCAGCCTCACACTCAAATGTGCTCTGGGAAAGATTATGAGGAGAGGAGCTAAACAGAGAAAGGTAAATGTAGCACAGGTAGAAAGCCCAGAACAGCTGGCACGATCGGAGGCTGCCTAACGCTACGGGCTGCTCTGGGATGGGGAAGATAGGAATGTAAAGGCAGTGGTGGCTAAAATGGAAAGAATTAGGATTGTGAGCTGCTTTTGCAGCTCCTGATCAACAGCAGCTCTACTTGAGATGAGGAACAACTTGTCGGATGAGGAACAGCTTGAGCTTTGAGTCAAGAGCCATGAAAGCATGGGTGGGGACAAATGCCTGAAGAATCGTTGCTGGAGCGAGGGAAGCAGGCACTTACTGTATAAATCCTTGGGGTATGATTGGCAGGCCTAGATGAACAAGCTCCTCCCAAACTTACATTTGTAACTTCATTAAGTCATTCAAGGCTGAGCATTACTGTGGTTTTACAAAGGTTTGTGACCTGTAGTAAAATAAATCTTAAGGGGGAATCTTACAGCAACTAAACTGCAGGAGGTAACAGAGTTGCTGCACCTGTTAGTTTCTAGAAGGCGTTCCAACACAACTGCTGTATCCAACTGTATCAGGCGGTGGATCACTTTCTGCATGTATTTTAATAAACATCAAGCATTGTTTTAAGTGGCACCAAAATTGATGTTTTTGAGATGCCCATGACTTATGTAACTGCACATAAAAAGGGTTCTGGATAATTACCAAAAGTCATCATCATGTAACTCCCACACCGCAGTGCACTGAGAGTCACATTAGTTGAGAGATCACTTCAAGTATTTGAATAAACTGTACATACTGCATTAGACGCAAATGCAAACATCCTGTTCCATCTTGTTAAATTTACATCACTTTTGCAGATTTCATTATTCGAAATGAAAAAGATCTTGCAACATGTTCTCATAAACTCTGTTGTCTTTATGTGTGTATAACCACAATCAACACAAGAAGACACCATATTTTCATATAAATATATAAATCTGAACAACATGGCGTAACACATATACCTATATTTAGTATAGTATAGTGCTGATATTTCTTCACTATTGGCATCATTTACTGCATTTTTTATAACCAAAGTTGTTGCTTACTGATATGCAACCTGTTCTCACTCCCGAGGCTTGTGCAAGAGCCCAGCACGTCAACAGGTGGACGCCAAAAGCAGCCTTTGGCGTCAGTTTCCGATGCATCCAGCAAGCGCGTTGCTTTCAATTAGAAATGTTCAGCGTCAAAGAACGACGCAAAGGGCATCAGATTTTTATCATTGTGAAATCCCTTACAAAAAATCTAAACTGGTTGCAAACTTACTGCAAATTTGCCGCTCATTATTTTCACATGCAAATGAGCTTGTGATTCATCTCAAATGTTTGCCAGAAGTTTGCAGCTATTCATTGGCAGTGGTGAGCCTCCGGCAAACCTTTGGCAACAATGGACAATTTGCCGCAAGTTTGTCGCAAAGCTCATTTGTATGTGAAAATGATCTGTGGCATATTTGTGGCAAATTTGCAGTGAACTCTCAATTTTTGTAAGGGATTATATGCTGGGGCACAATTTTGTCATTCTGACATGATATGTTGGGGTATACTTTTCATTATGTTTGAAATCAGCCACGTTTATTCACAGTGATAATGTTTAATCAGCAACATTTATTAGTTTGCAGTGGTTAATGTTTAATCCATTGTTTTCTGTATACATTTTTCTCTGCTGAAGTGACCTGTTTGGTTCCGGGTGTATTCCATGTCTTCTAGTGAAAAATTTGTCACCTTGAGAAGGCGTCAGCAACGTCAAACACCATTGGCTCTCACATGTCTTGTGACCAATTATGATGAGCTCAAGTTCAGATGTATCTTTTGAATGAGACGTGTGACCGGTATTGGATGACACTGCCTTCACGGAAGGGGAATATTTTCAGCAATTAAAATCTTCCTCACACAATGCTTTTGTATATTTTGGAATATTTTTGATAGTAGTTTTGTATAATTTTTTATTTTAAATAAATTATTGTGACTGTACTTTATCTGCTTGTTATGTTTTTAATATTTTGACAATTGGTTAGGTTTAGGCATAATGGTGGGGTTGGCTGCTTAACAATATCTATAAAAGAGTTTAATGTAAATTTAAATTATTGTTACTAAATTTGCCAAACCCCATTCCTAAACCTAACCAATTATTTTAATGTTTTATATTGTTGAAAGTTGGTTATGTTTAGGGTTGGGTTAGAGAATATAAAATAATCAATATATTGTGTAATGTGACCACACTAATATAAGTATAATAAAAAATATTTTGGTTAAACACACGCAATACTATCCGAAGATTGACAGTGACACCTCCTTTTTAGACTGCCCTATTGCATGCATCGGAAACAAATTCTAGAGGTTGTCTAAAAAGTGTCAAAAGTATCTGAATGAGCAATTTCTAAGAAATGAGAACAGACTCAAAAAGAGCCTATAAACTGCAAACTCAACAGGAGTGTGATTTTTATTTCCAGTGCTGTCTGTGCTTGCTCTTCAATTCCTACAGTTCTACAGCAAAATAAATGTGCTAACACCAAATCTAAAAGTAGGTGTCAGTAATAGATCAACAGGATGCCATATGTTTGTCTTGGAGTTAGGTTTATGCATATTGTATAACCCTCAAATGCCAATTTTTAGACATTTTCAGTTTCAATGAAGCTATCGGATGAACATAGTTTAAATAAATGTTTTCACACATGGCTTACATGATTCAGCTGTGCTTGCATGCTGAATCATTTAAATGTTTTAAATAGTTTGACTATTGCCTCATGTTCTTTCTTAGCTAATTCTCTGCTTTCACTCGCTGTGTTGTCTCTCCTCCGTATTAGGTTAATTAAATGTACGACTTCTCCAACCTTGTCACTTCATCTGCACTCAGCAACTCTATAGTCACATTAATGTGGGAAAGATGACGTATCATGGTTAGGGATAAAAGAGTTTGGCACTGCAGAAAAATCCTGGTAGCCCCGAAAGCGCAGGAAAATCAACTCCGGCTCAGTAAGCTTTCTTGAAATTCCTTACAGTGAATAACCAAAAAATCATAGAATAATTCAAAATATTGATTAAAATAAGTCATTTTGATATTTTAAGATGGGAAGACGAGAGTAAGATGTCAGGCTTAATAACAGAGAAAATATTTTTGAATTTATAATTGTGGCTAACAGAGATGCAAAGTTTATGGTAAAGCAATCAATAAGATGTAGCTTAATCATTTAAATATTATATGGTTGAATGTCTTGTTTTCTCTGTTATCCCTACCATTTATCAGCATGGCATGCAGTATTAAGGGAGGGTCTGCTCATCACCAAATAGGATCACTGTAATAACTTTACAATGTTTGATAGTGAGCTAAGATGTAGTGTTTGATAAATACCGGCAATTCTATGTGCATATCAACTGTGAGCATCTTACTGCAATGTTGGATATAAGCAGAGCTGAAGTTTTAGCAATTTTTTAAGCATAATATAATGCAATAATGGTAATAAAAGGTATTATAAAGGGTTATCTATGGCGTAAAATTGAATACTGTAACTATACACTAATCAGCCACAATATTAAAACCACCTGCCTAATATTGTATAGGTTCCCCTCGTGCCACCAAACAGCGCTAACCTACATCTCAGAATATCATTCTGAGATGCTATTCTTCTCACCACGATTGTACAGAGTGGTTAATGTGAAATGTTAGCAGAATTTCTATCAGTGCATTTCACAGCTCCTGCAGCACATTTTGTGAGCATTGACAGATTTTTATTATTATTATTATTATTATTAAAGTGATTAGGTTTCTGAATAAATTATTGTGATTAGTAATTTTCCTTGCAAAACAATATGCAAGACTTATTTTTTAGTATCTTAGACTTTTGTGGTTTCATCTGGCTCTAAGATAAAATATGTCACAGCTGAGGTGCAATTTCAATAAGATTACAGATCATCCAGACAGGATTCAAGAAATAGAATCTAACAATTTAACTGATCATCTTATTCTGTGCCTCGCTGCACATGTATGGCTTGAGGTTAAGATGTCTTAAAGGAATAGTTCACATGAAAAAAATCTGTCATCATTTACTCACTCTCTTGTCAATCTTAAATTGTATGATTTTATTTCTTCTGTGGAGCACAGAAGTTTAGCTGAATGTTCACGCTACTCTTTTCCAAATGAAAGTGAGTGGTGACAAAAATGACAAAAAATAAATAAAATAAATAAATAAATAAAAAATGTCAAGATACTCCATAAATGTAGTCAATACATTTGTGTGCTATATTCCAAGTCCTCTGAAGCAATATTATATGCAACTGATGTTTTCCATTGAAAATATTCCCCTCTGCCGCAGCTCTAAAATATCATTCACGTTGTTAGCATCTACTGTATATATTTAAATATCGTGCAAAATTTGTCACACCAGGTCTGATGTCAATGATGTCAAATGTCAGTGGTTTTCAAATGTCTTGTAACTGAACTTCAATATGCCTAGATTGAGATTTGAAAAGAGATGAGATTTGAAAGCTAAGATGGATTTTCAATAAATTTTCAATTGAACTGTTTCTTCGCACAGAGCTATTGTATGTCTTCAAAGGACCTGGAATATAGCATGTGCGTCATATTAACTTTTATGATGTTTTTTTGCTGTTTTTGGAGCTTGAAATTTGCTGGTCAGCATTTACTTCCAAAGTATGCAACAGGAAAGAATGAACATCCGATCTAACTATCTCATTTTCTGTTCAACAAGATACAGAGGCACATGGTTTTGGAATGACATGAGGGTGAGTAAAAGATGACAAAATTTTCATTTATGAGAGAATGATCCCTTTAATTAAAAAAGAAACACAGTATGGAATGTAATCATTACAACAACATAACTTATTATCAAACAATATGACCATAGCTGTGGGTTTTAAACATGAAAATAATAATAATAATAATAATTAAACTGTATCAAGCTCAATTTTGTCTCTGAGTATTGAATTTTGCTGAAGTGAATCGGCCTGTAGGTCAGTATGATAAAATATCTAAAGCATCTGGCCTTTCATGAAAGTCACTGGAACATCTTCACTGTGTGAAGCATCATATCATAAATTGAGATCTCTGACCAAAAACTACTTCATCATCACTCATAAATATTCCTGACTTCCAACATTAGTTGAAAGCTGTGTGGGATTTCTATCACTGTGTGAAGATACACCTCAGAAATATAAAATATTTATGACCTCAGTTATCTAAAACCATTCCTGAATGTTGTTACAGTGTAGCATTACATACTGTATCTGGCGAAAGCTTTACCAGCAGCTTTACTAATTACTGTAATTAATTCTCTATGTTTGGCCTCTGCATGTCACCTAATTAGCAGATGCATCTCTATACATTCATATTTCAATGGCTTGCAATAAAAAAAAAAAATGAAAAAAAAAAAAAATGAGGAGATTACCTTTGCAATAAGGCTCTGTTGACGTCATCCTCCTTATCCTTCTTGAAGGACAAAAATTCATGTTTTTTGAAGAGCACTAGTCTTAAATGAAATTGGTGGAACATTTGCTACAATACCACCACAGGTGGCTGAGTTCAAAACTTAAAACTCAATCCCATAGTGGGATTCTCATTTATCAGTAAAGGACAAAGAAGCTTTGTCCAAGAAAATACTTTTTTAGTGCCAATATTTTTTATAATTAAAATCCAAACATGACTAATAAAAGAAGTCATTTGCATGCTTTGTATGTCTGAAATTAATTATAATCAAAGGTTTAATTATCATTTCATAGTATTAAATATACTGTAAGTGAAAGACTGTCTATGTTATAGAGTAACATAAATGTGTGTTTGACTCATTTACTGACTAAGTACACTTACTAACTATGATACATACAGATACTAATTAGTTCACCTTGATACTTCAGGGTTTTGCTAAAAGATAAAAAGCTGCTGCTGCTGCTGCAATAATAATAATAATTATAATAATTTCTTTATTAGTATTTTTGTCTCGTTTTCCACTAAAAATATCTAAACATTCTTTAAACAAGTTAACTTTACTTGACAAGCAAAATGGCATTAGATATTTTGTCTTGTTTTTTAAAATAAAATCTAATAAAATTTAGTGAGGTTTATGCGTAAAACAAGAAATCAAAAATGCCAATGGGGTAAGAAAAATAAACATATTTCAAAGTGAAAACAAGTTTATTTTTCTTACTCCATTGGCAGATTTTCTTTTGTTTATTTATTTATTTATTTATTATTATTATTATTATTATTATTTATTTATTTATTTTTACGTCTACTACATTTGGTCAGATTTCTCTGAAAACAAGACAATGTATATCTCATGCCATTTTGCTTCTCAAGTAAATACTGTATATCTTTCTTTAAAGATATGTTGATATTTTTACTGGAAAACAAGGCAAAAATACTAATTAAGAAAATAATTTTTTGAAGTTATACTTGAAAGAAAACAAGAATATGTTTTCAAAATGTTTTTTAATCACGGTAGCCAGCTTTCATTTCAAAGTCATGAAGGTTAAGTAATTGAACAAATGTTTTTAATCTTTTATTGATAACTTATTGGCCCGTCAATGCAGTGATACGTTTTTCATCCCTCCAATTATTCCTCGTTATTTACTTCAGAGAGACTTGTGAAGCAGAAACAATGAAGGGAAGAGACCATTATCATTAATAGTGCTTACTAATACAAGCATCACTGTTACTATTGTTCATACTTCAAAGGATAGCTCACCCAAAAATAAAAATTCTGTTATCATTAGTGTCACTCATGTCATTCCAATCCACTATGACTTTCTAAGTGAATGTTAGGGACTGACGACACATTTTCATTTCTGTGTTAACAAACCTTGTAGTGTTAACCCTGTTCAGATTTGACATAACTCTGCACCATTCATGCTACAGACTTGAATGATATACGCTCTACTCAGAATATATAAGAGTCGTGGGGGTGATCTCTTTTGACTTAGGCCAGTAAGCAACCATCACCTGACCAGAACATCTTAGCATTCACCAAGCAAGACCCCAGCACCTAGCAAACCATTCAGAACACCTTAGTAACTGCATAAATATGCCCTGGCAACCACCCACAGCACCCTAGCATCATGCCAGCGACTTTTGCAAGTGCAAGCACTTTGCATATTTTCTTTAATATGTAAAATATCATTTTAATTAGCAAGCTATATGCAGATAAGCATTGATTAGAATATCTGAGGCAAACATTCAGCTCACAGCAGTTTACTGCAAATGTGGTTGACTTTCATCACAATGATACATTGTACAAACTCACATAGCTTAAATCATACTGGCTTGCCTGTTGTGTCCTTGATGCTGTATCTTAACATTTTGATGCCAAGCAGCTTTTCAGGGTTGCCTTCATGTAATACATACAACAACGTACATAATGTCACATACAACTGTCATTATGAAGTGTTCTCTTTGTTTATAAGTTATATGCCACGTAAGGAATAATTGACTCCGGCCTGTTAAAAATAATGCACACCCGAGGTGGTAATGCAGTCACGACCTAATGGGCTGGAGTCAGTTATTCTCCTTATACCATGGTTACCACACATTAAGACATCGTTCAGGGTTTTATCTAAAGACATTTTCTGGTTTTCGTCCCTAAAATGCTCTTATGAGAGGAACTACTTTCTTTCGCCACAGATTCAGCATCTTACTTTAATACAGTCCAAGCCTTCATTGCTAATTCGAAAATGTCATGTTAGAACTAGCAACAGAGGACTGTGGGGCTTGCGCTGCTTTACTGGAGGACTTACTTGAGTAACAAGTGAGTGCGTTTGTGTGTGTGTGTGTGTGTGTGTGTGTGTGAGTTAGTGTGTGAGTTTGTATTTGAGGGATCGAAAGAGAGAAACGGAGAAAATGAGATCTCGCTTCTGGGATTAACTTTTTTTTTTTTTTTTTTGCAGCTCTCGTCAGAAGTAACATCGCTTCAAAATCACCAAGATGCATGTCACCATGTTCCCGTTGTAAACCTTAATAACTTTTTTTTTCATCCCCACTGAGATGCAGGATTGTGCTGACATGATGACTCTGTTTTACTCTCACGAGATCATCATGATGGCGCCACAGATGGCCGCCTTGGTGTGGAGCGCTCCTATTCTTTTGTTGTTTTTGTTTGTTTGTCCTGTGTTTAGTAATCTTTTTCCAGTCAGTTTTACCAGGGACAAACTGCTGAACATTCGGCAGCATATACCAGACAATCTTTTCCCGGTTTTTGAATATTCGGACACTTTGCTGGACATTTTAGTCGGAGGTGCAGCTTTCCTGTTCAAGAGATGCAGGCAAGGGAGACGAGCAGGCATGCTAATCAAGCTCCATCGGCACGGCTTCCAACAGCGCTGCCAAGCATTCATCTAGTGAATCTCCACTCTCTTCCTAACAAAACAAAACGGACGAACTACATATCCTCACCCGCACAAACAAGGACTTTTCAACCTCTGCTGCATTGTTCTTCACAGAAACCTGGCTGAGTGAAGCCATTCCGGACAGTGCGTTACATCTGCCAGGCATTCAGCTGTTCAGAGCGGATCACATTGCGGATTTAACGGGGAAAACAAGAGGTGGTGGAACATGCTTTTACATCAATGAAAGTTGTTAAAGAAGATGTGCTGTCCTAATGTGGAAGCGCTCTTTATTAACTGTAAGCCTTTCTACTCACCACGGGAGTTTTCTTCGTTTATTCTGGTGAGTGTTTATATCGTGCCAAACGTGTGTGTGAATGAAGCGCTGCAACAGCTGGCTGATCAAATCACAGACATGGAACAACAGTACAGGACTCTGTTAAAATCCCCAAGAATAATAATAACTAAGCAAACCTCTCACATGAACTGCCCAAATACAAACAGCACATTACATGCCCCACCAGAGACAGAAATATACTGGATCATTGTTACACAACAATAAAGGATGCATATTGCTCTGTTCCTAGAGCAGCTTTGGGACTCTCTGATCACTGTCTGTTTCATCTTCTTCCAACCTACAGACAGAAACTAAAATCTGCTGAGCCTGTAGTAAAGACTGTAAAGAGATGGACCAATGAAGCAGAGCTGGAACTAAAAGCCTGCTTTGACTGCACTAATTGGAGTGTTTTTGAGGCTGCAGCCACTAACCTTGATGAGCTCACAGATACTGTGACATCATATATCAGTTTCTGTGAGGATATATGCATTCCTACTAGGACTTATTTAACGTTCAACAATGACAAACCATGGTTTGCAGCAGAAGTCAGGCAGCTTCGTCAGGCCAAAGAGGATGCTTACAGAGGTGGGGATAAAGTCTTGTACAGTCAGGCCAGGAACACACTGAATAAGGAAATCAGAGTAGCTAATAGAAGATACTTTGAGAAGCTGAAAACGACCCTGCATCAGTGTGGAGTGGCATGAAACAACTTATGAATTACAGGACTCCTGCCCCCAACCCTGTGGTGGACAAACAACTGGCTGACGACCAGAATGTGTTCTACTGTAGATTTGAAAACCCCAATCTCACACCCCATACCCACCCTAACTTTTACTTCACACAAACACCAACACTTCCTGCAACCCTCCTCCTGCTACTCAGCCTGCACTTAAGATCTGTGAAGAGGATGTGTGCCATGGCTTCTGAAAACAAAAGACAAGGAAAGCACAAGGCCCAGATTTCATTTCACCCGCATGTCTTAGATCCTGTGCTAACCAGCTGGCCCCCATCTTCACACTGATTTTCAATAGATCACTGGAGCAGTGTGAAGTCCCATGCTGCTTCAAACGCTCAATCATCATTCCTGTCCCAAAGAAACCAAAAATCACAGGACGTAATGACTACAGACCCGTCACTCTGACGTCTGTGATCATGAAATAATTTGAGAGACTGGTGTTGGCCCACCTGAAGGACATCACTAGACCCTTTCTAGATCCCCTTCTATTTGCTTATGTGAGCAAACAGGTCTGTGGAGGATGCAGTAAACATGGGATTGCATCATATCCTGCAACATCTGTACAGACCAGGGACATATGCAAAGATCCTTTTTGTGGACTTCAGTTTGGCTTTCAACACCATCATCCCAGCTATACTCCAGACTAAACTACACCAGCTTTCTGTTCCCATGTCTGTCTGTCAGTGGATTACCAGCTTTCTGACAGACAGGCAGCAGCTTGTGAGACAGGTGAAATTCACTTCCAGCACCTGTACAATCAGCACTGGTGCCCCCCAGGAATGTGTGCTCTCCCCACTACTCTTCTCCCTCTACACCAATGACTGCATCGCCAAGGATCCCTCTGTCAAGCTCCTGAAGTTTGCAGATGACACCACTGTCGTCGGCCTCATCCGAGATGACGATGAGTCTGCATACAGAAGGGAGGTTAAACAGCTGGCTGTCTAGTACAGTCAAAACAACTGTTTTGAACTGAACATGAACTGAGCTGAACATGCTCAAAATGGTGGAGGTGACTGTGGGCTTTATGAGGAACACCCCAACACTGACCCTCCTCACCATTCTAATTAGCACTGTGGCAGCAGTGGAGTCATTCAGGTTCCTGGGCACTACCATCTCACAGGACCTGAAGTGGGAGACCCACATTGACTCCATTGTGAAAAAGACCCAGCAGAGGTTGTACTTCCTTTGCCAGTTGAGGAAGTTCAACCTGTCACAGATGTTGCTGATAGAGTTCTACTCAGCAGTCATTGAGTCTGTCCTCTGCACTTCAATAACTGTCTGGTTTGGTTAATCTATGAAATCGGATATCAGAAGACTACAAAGGACAGTTCGGACTGCTGAGAGGATTAATGGTTGCCCCCTGCCCTCCCTTCAAGAACTATACACTTCCAGAGTGAGGAAAAAGGCTGGAAAAATCACTCTGGACTCCACTCACCCTGCCCACTATCTTTTTGAGCTATTGCCTTCTGGCCGACGCTTCAGAGCTCTGAGCACCAGAATCGTCAGGCACAGGAACAGTTTTTTCCTTCAGGCTATGCATCTCATGAACAGTTAAAACTGACCCATTGAACAATAATTATGTGCAATTCACAGTCTAGTCTTTTTTATATTTATCCAGCACATCCAGCCTCTTCTGCCATTACATTCCTTTGCACTGTATATAACAGATTTGTATTTAGTTTTGCACTACGTGTGTCTGTGTGTGTATATGTGTATATATATGTATGTATGTGTGTATGTATGTATGTATATGTACAGTTGTGCGCAAAAGTTTGCATACTGTTGGAGAATTGGTAATATATGTCCCATTTTTAAAGAAAACATGAGTGAGCAGGCAAAATACATTTATTTCTTATGGGATTCATATTAAACTGTAGGTTATAATAGAATGGCACAATCATAAAACAAAACATGGCAACAAAGATAAAAATGAAATGACCCCTGTTCAAAAGTCTGCATACCCTTAGTTCTTAATACTGTGTATTGCCCTCATTAGCATCAATGACAGCGTGGAGTCTTTTGTAATAGTTGTCTATGAGTCCCCAAGTTCTTGCAGGTGGTATAGCTGCCCATTCGTCTTGGCAAAATGCCTCCAGGTCATGCAAAGTCTGGTCATCTTGCATGAACCACACATTTGAGATCTCCCCAGAGTGGCTCGATGATATTAAGGTCAGGAGACTGTGATGGCCACTCCAGAACCTTCACCTTTTTCTGCTGTAACCACTGGAGGGTCAACTTGGCCTTGTGCTTAGGGTCATTGTTGTGCTGGAAAGTCCAAGAGCGTCCCATGCGCAGCTTTCGAGCAGAAGAATGCAAATTGTCTGCCAGTATTTTCTGATAACATTTGCATTCATCTTGCCATCATTTTTCAAAAGATTTCCCATGCCTTTAGAGCTCACACACCCTAAAAACATCAGTGAGCCACCACCATGCTTCACAGTGGGGATGGTATTCTTTTCACTATAGGCCTTGTTGACCCCTCTCCAAACATAGCGCTTACGGTTGTGACCATAAAGCTCTATTTTGGTCTCGTCACTCCAAATTACAGTGTGCCAGAAGCTGTGAGGCGTGTCAAGGTGTTGTCGGGCATATTGTAACTGGGCTTTTTTTGTGGCATTGGTGCAGTAAAGGCTTCTTTCTGGCAACTCGACCATGCAGCTCATTTTTGTTCAAGTATCATCGTATTGTGCTCCTTGAAACAACAACACCATCTTTTTCCAGAGCAGCCTGTATTTCTCCTGAGGTTACCTGTGGGTTTTTCTTTGTATCCTGAACAATTCTTCTGGCAGTTGTGGCTGAAATCTTTCTTGGTCTACCTGACCTTGGCTTGGTATCAAGAGATCCCCGAATTTTCCACTTCTTAATAAGTGATTGAACAGAACTGGCTGGCATTTTTAAGGCTTTGGATATCTTTTTATATCCTTTTCCATCTTTCTAAAGTTCCATTACCTTGTTATGCAGGTCTTTTCACAGTTCTTTTCTGCTCCCCATGGCTCAGTATCTAGCCTGCTCAGTGCATCCACATAATAGCAAACAAAGTCATTGACTATTTATACACAGACACTAATTGCAATTTTAAAAGCCACAGGTGTGGGAAATTAACCTTTAATTGCCATTTAAACCTGTGTGTGTCACCCGGTGTGTCTGTAACAAGGCCAAACATTCAAGGGTATGTAAACTTTTCATCAGGGCCATTTGGGAGTTTTCTGTTATTATGATTTAAAAAGGAGCCAAACAACTATGTGATAATAAATGGCTTCATATGATCACTATCCTTTGTTATTAAAACTTTTTATTGATTCCAAGACAGACAAAAATAAATTTAACCACAAAATTATGCATCTGGAATCAATTTATAACCTTTTATAGTATCCAGTACGTCACACACAAAACGCTGGATCCTCAAACAAAATTCCTGAATCTTAATGCAACCCCAAATAACATGGGTTGTGTCCCTGTCTTCTGACTGGCATCGCCAGCAGGTGGGTGAGTCTTTAAGACCAAGCCTATACAATCTAGAGGGGGTCCAGTAGAACTGATGCAAAATCTTAAATTGCATCAGATGGATCCTTGCATCTCTAGATGCAGACCTGATGCTTTTTTTTGGATCCTAGCCCACTCTCCCTTCTCCAATACCAAGTTTATATGATCACTATCCTTAAAAAAAAGACAGTTTTTTTGCATGATCAGTCATATTTTCAAAATCAATGGCAAAATTTCACAATTTCTGCCAGGGTATGCAAACCTTTGAGCACAACTGTATGTGTATGTATGTGTATGTATATGTGTGTATATATATATATATATATATATATATATATATATATATATATATATATATATGTCTCATTGTGTATTCCATATATACTTATTTTCTATTCAATTTTTTTTTATTTTTATTATTATTATTATTTTTTATGATTATCTATGTCTTGTTGCTGTTTTGTATTGTTGTGCATTGGAAGCTCCTGTCACCAAGACAAATTCCTTGTATGTGAAAGCATACTTGACAATAAAGCTGATTCTGATTCTAATTCTGAGTATGTTTGGGCCTTAAGTGTGTGCGCTACACGTATAATGTGTGTCCACGAGTGTGGGATGTGTGAGAGGGGGAGCGCGAGGATGTTTCCCACATATATTTCAGATAATATAGAAATTGTTGTACTGATGAAGTGTATCTAGCTTTGATTCAGCTCAAGCCTTCATTGCTAATTCGAAAACATCACATTAGAACTAGCAACGGAGGATGCGCTGCTTTTCGCCATAGGAGTAAAAAGGTTGTGTGTGTGTGTGTGTGTGTGTGTGTACAGGTTTGCGTGGTTTACGAGGACATTTTTTTAGGTTACAAACTGGTAATTACAAGGGTATTATGCTATAAATGTGGTTTATGAGGACATTTCTAGGGTCCCCATAATTCAAATTACTTAACATATTAAACTAAGTTTTTTGAAAATGTACAAATTCAGAAAGTTTTTTGTGACGGTTAGGTTTAGGGGTAAGGTTAGGGGATAGAATCTATTTGTAGGACTTTACTGGTTGTTTAGATCAGCGTTACAATCAGAAATAATTATTATTTCTGTAGTTATTAATTAATAATTAAATTAATCAATTGAATCTAACTCATTAAAACCTCATATGCTGCTCCAGTAAATGTAGTGTGCTACGTTTAGGAGTAAGTTTGGTTATTAGCAATAATTAATAATTATCAAAGATAATTATTAATTATTAAAATCAATAAAACATTGATGAGAATCAATGTTAGCTTTTTTAATCCTTTAAAATCAACAATTATCAAAGATAATCGTTAATTGTTAACATCGATGAAACATTAATTAAAATTAACACTAGCTTATTGATCATTCAAATTCAACAACCATCAAAGATAATTATCAATTATCAAAAATCAATAGAATATTAATAAGGATTAACATTGACGGGGCAACACCCTGGAATCAGGGACTAATAACCAAATAGTAAAACAGTCTCAATATTAGATTGTTTTCTTAGGAAAATCGACATCCGAAGAATATCGATTTTCGAAAAGAAAAAAACAATGAATGAAGGTTTGAATCCGAGCACTGACATCTCGTCAGCATGACACAGGCGTATGCAAAACAAACCAAAACACTTCTCTTTGTAATATAAACAAAGTATATTTATGCAGTAATATCAATTAATAATTAATACAATGCAGTCAATAAACTTCCTACTTACAACTACAAACTAAACAGTGATATGATTAGATATGGAAATAAAATAATCCTATAACACATAAGGTGTGTGTGTGAGACAGTGTGTGTGTGTCAGTGTGTGTGTGTGTGTGTGTGTGTAAGGAGGGACGTGCACAAAATGGCAGATGTGACTCTCGTGGAGAGTATGTCACGCGAGACTTCCGGCCAGGGAATATGACCACGAATGGGGGCGGAGATGGCATCTACCAGTTACCGCGTGTATCCGCTTGTATGATAGATTAGAGACAAAGCTGGGCTTTAGCATTTAAGCTATCTACGAGCCAAAAATGTGTGCCAGAATGTTTGTGAGGAGTCGCGTGCCTGCGTGTGTGTGTGTGTGGGTGTGGTTAGTACGAGAGAGAGAGAGAAGTGACAGCCCTAAAGCCGATTTCGCGATCGTGGGAGAGAAAGCAGCTGTTTAGTTCATCGCTCAGAGACGCGGTGGACGGCTCGTAAACAGTCCCGCGTACTTTGACTATTTAATGGATGAACTCAGTTTACCTGTCTCACCTGCGATGGCGAAATTGCACAACAGTCCAATTTGGTTGGACCACAATACAGCAAAACAAAATCGTGATAATTAATACCCCGAGTGTTAATAATGAGCGGACATGGCGGTCTGTAAACTGTACAAGCAAAAACCTTGAAACAAGAATAGCACACTATAATATTCTATCTCTGCCCAGACGTAAACCTCTTACTTGAATCGCATGAGTACACAGGTAGAATGTGTTTTCCTCCGTCCTTTAACTCTGACCTGGTTCCTTGAGGCTCGGGTGATGACGGGAGGCCGTTTGCTCGCTCTGTCGGCGGGCGGTATGGCTGTTGATTCTTGGCGGGCTGGCGGAGAACTCAGAAATGTCGACTTGATTGAAGATGGAAGAGAAATCTTTAATCTCTTCACTTCTGTAGGCAAACGGATGAAGATGCAAATTGCTCGGCGGTCTCCTTCGGATCCGTTAGAGTGTTCGGTTGAACACAGAGTAATCTCAACTCATCCAGCGAGATGGAGATTGTATGGCCACAGTTTCAAGTCGGACGTTACTTCCTTGTGCCACGAGGTTGCACCTGGGAGCAGCGAATAAACTACGTCTATACTCGGTGAACAAAGTCGCTGGAAGCAAATCCCGAAAGCATTTCAGAGGCATTTCAACTCCTGATGATGTCATGTTTGAGGGACGTTCTGTTGTGTGCCTCATCCAATAGGAGTTGAGAGTTCGATCCTTTAGTGAGCAAGGCTTCATTGGATTTGTAGTCTGTTTTGGACTCCCTTTGTTTGATTTTGGCATGATTTTTATCAGTAAAATTTATGACTTGGAATGTGGGGGCTTGAGTTATGTTTTTACGACTGTGTTAGGTCTGCCTTTGTCTTCTATCTGAATACACGAGGCCCAACATATTGTTTGTACTGTATAAAAATCATTGTCTATGGAGAGTCCTCATAAGGATAGTTGCACCACACGTGTGTGTGTGTGTGTGCGAGTGTGTGTGTGCGTGTGTGTGTGTGTGTGTGTGTGAGCGTGTGTAAGTGCGGGGGAGATGAGGGAGCACGAGGGCTCTTTTTAACCGTAATTTACCGTAAAGTGTAGGATATTTTAGTCATTGTTTTGACATTCTTAACCGATTTATTTTAACCAATGACTGTTTTAATTTGTTATTTTGTTGTAGTAGCCTGTAGTCTCTTTGAAATAACTGAAATAATTTGGCGAAGTGATATGGAACCGTTATGCGGTCAAGACCTGGAACTACTTTATAGCCATGCGTTTCCTTGAAAAATAATTGCACACCTTAGAATGTCTGTAAACCAGTCAGAATCAAGCATTCAACAGACCTGTGGTATAAATTATATAATAGGTTAGCTACAATATTTCCTAAGGTAATTTTTATGTACCCAAGTTCTAGTATGTGCAGTGTTTAATGGAGACAGGAATATATCTTCTATTGCTGTCTTTTCAGCTTATCAGAGTAGTGGCACGTGATTAGAGCATCTTTATATCATGGTTAATACCAAAACAGAATGTGTCGTTTAAGACATTGTCATGAGTTATGGTGAGCAAGGACAACTACGTCAGTGAAATACAATAACACAGCCCAGCAACGTGACTTCAGATAGGCCTGGGTGACAGTCTAAGTGACATTGATAACAGTTAAATTATCACAAATGTGTGAATCTCTAGCTGGATAATAGTGTTGAGTCCCTAATAGTGACAGTGGTAATGACTTTTCTCAAGCTAAAATGAAACACAATGTTGTGTGATAAATGTTCTGTGCCAAAGTAAGAGCCCTATTTGAATGCAAAGTCAGTTTACATGGACATGCAGTTTTGATATTTTCCAGACTAAGTCATTAGTGTGTTAGTGGGCATTTGAGTATTAGTGGGTTGGCAATATAATGCACATAATGTTTGAATGGGTTTGGACAAGTGCAATTTAAATTATATATATATATATATATATATATATATATATATATATATATATATATATATATATTCCATTCCCTGACAAGCATTGTCAAAAATTACACTTTTATTTTAGCGCTCTCACAAAAATTGGATAAGATGTAGTCAGGGTTGGGGAGTAACAAAATACATGTAACGGGATTACATATTTAAAATACAAAATATAAGTATCTGTATTCCATTACAGTTACAGTTTAAATCATTGGTAATTAGAATACAGTTACATTCAAAAAGTATTTTGATTACTGAAGAGATTACTTTGCATTTAATTGTCATTTGTTTCATTTAATATTTAGTCCTTTCAGATGGAAAACATTTATACTTATAAATGATGCAATCCAAAGTGCATTTGAACAGTGGTGAAACACTTTCTTATGTTGTGTTATATTCATACTAGCAGACAGAGAAGTAACATTGAAGTAAGTTTGGAGCAGAAGAAATAGAAATAAACCTTGTGCAAATTGTCAGCTTTACGCTAAGCTAAAATGCTATTTCTAGCCATTTTACATGCAGGTTACCAGGCACAATCATATTTTTTTTTATCAAGAAAATTCACATTGGATCATCATTTCTTTTTTCTAGTAAGACCTTTGATATTAGGGCAAAAATCATATTTTTGATAATAATTTTTGTATTGTTTTCCTGTAAAAATATCTGAAAATCCTTAAAACAAGATCAATTTGATTCATCTTGTTTTAGACACAACTGTAACGTTGTTGGCTGCTGACAATGATGGCAATGACGAAGACGTGAAGATGAAGAACCCAAGTGCAGTTTATTTACAAAGTACGTGAACAAAAAAACCCTAACTAGAAACGTGAAACATAAATCATAAACATGAACTTGACTATAACCTGACTAGACTTGACTTGACTTGACTATGGCTTGACAAACACATACAATCACATTCAATACTCGACAACTACACAATGGAAAACATGAGGCTTAAATACATGGACATGGGGGAACATAAACCAATGAACAAACAGAACTGATAACAAGATAATTAAACAATAAACCAATGAAAACATGACACATGAACATGGAGGGAAAACAGGAATCACATGACAAGGGAAACAGGAACACATGACATGAACCAGGAACTAGAATTTCAAAATAAAAGACATGAATCAACACAATACACATGACATATCCCCCCACTAAGGGGTGGCTCCTGACACCCCAACACATAAACAAAACACGTAAAACATGACATAAATTCAAAGTTCTGTAGGGAGCGGGGGGGGGGTGTTGATGCGTGGGGCGTGGCGTGGCGAGAAAAGGCGAGGGGCATGAAACCAGGGCAAAGTCCGTGGGGGGTGAAGCCATGAGAGGCTCGAGGGGCAGAGCCATGGAAGGTGGAGCCGTGAGAGGCTCAAGGGGCGGAGCCATGGAACGTGGTGCCCAGAGAGTAGCCGAAGACTCAAAGGGCCAGGGTGGAGCCGATGGCAGGGAGGACCAAGGCGGAGCTGAGGGATCGGAAGACTGAGGTGGAGCCGGTGGGACTGAGGACCAAGGTGGAGCCGTAGGGAAGGAGGTCCCCGGTGAAGCTGACAGATCAGAGGGACGAGGCACAGCCAGAGGATCAGAGAGCCAAAGCAGAGCCAGGTGACCGACAGACCAAGGAGGAGCCGGAGGGACGAGGGACCCCGGCAAAGCCGACAGGCTGAAGGACCGTAGTGGAGCCGAGGGAATGCCGAGCTGAAGCAATGTCGAGGGACCGACAGGCCAAGGCGAAGTCCAGGGCTCGGAGGGTCCAGGCGGGATCGGAGGGCCGAAAGTTCCCCTTGCCTGCTCAGGAGAACTAAGGGTGGGTATAAGTGTGGGAACCATTTCCAGGTCCCACTGCTCAGCTGTGGCTGTGACATGGCATGGAGCAGGCTGAGGCGTTGCTGTGACGTGGCATGGAGCAGGCTGAGCCGTTGCTGTGACGTGGCATGGAGCAAGCTGAGGCGTTGCTGTGACTTGGCATGGAGCAAGCTGAGGCGTTGCTGTGACGTGGACCTCTGGCTCGGCGGCGGCCGTGTCGTGGACCTCTGGCTCGGCGGCGGCCGTGTCGTGGACCTCTGGCTTTGCGGCGGCCGTGACGTGGAACTCTGGCTCGGCGGCGGCCGTGACGTGGAACTCTGGCTCGGCATCCGCCTCCCCCACAATGAACGGGGAACCAGTGATCCGTAGGGCGAGGTCGATATATTGAGCCAGGCTGAGGGAACTGCGACCGCCAGGCATCAAAAAAGAAATGGACTCATTCAGTCCAAATCTAAAACAGTCTTTGAGGGCAACCTCATTAAAGTCTACCTGGCTGGCTAGACCGCAGAAGTCCTCAACATAGTCCTCCAGGGGACGATTCCCCTGACGTAGGCGCAGAAGTAAAACTGCTGGGTTCATGGTTGGTGAAGTATTCTGTAACGTTGTTGGCTGCTGACAATGATGGCAATGACGAAGATGTGAAGATGAAGAACCCAAGTGCAGTTTATTTACAAAGTACGTGAACAAAAAAACCTAGAAACGTGAAACATAAATCATAAACATGAACTTCACTATAACCTGACTAGACTGAACAAACAGAACTGATAACAAGATAATTAAACAATAAACCAATGAAAACATGACACATGAACATGGAGGGAAAACAGGAATCACATGACAAGGGAAACAGGAACACATGACATGAACCAGGAACTAGAATTTCAAAATAAAAGACATGAATCAATACAATACACATGACAACAACACTGCATATGATATTTAGGTTTTTCAGAGAATGTATTTTTAACATGTGTATTTTGTCTTATTGTACTGGTAGAGTTTTTATAGTCAAAACAAATGAAAAAATCTACCAGTGCTGAAGAAGTAATCCAAAGTATTTAGAATACGTTACTGACCTTGAGTAATCTAACGGAATACGTTACAAATTACATTTTACAGCATGTATTCTGTAATCTGTAGTGGAATACATTTCAAAACCCTCCCAATCCTGGACGTAGTGCAGGTATGCCTAAAGCAAGTACGAAAATAGAGCCTCATGTGTTTTTACACATTAACCACCATTCTATGTGTCTGTATCTCTCTAAACTTTACTAAATCGTGACCGTAGTCATCTAGCATCAACAGGTAAACTATATAGGTGGCATAGTTCCCCCATATCAAGCAAATTGATTCTTTGACTAGGCTAAACTATTTTCATAAGATTGAACAGAATTTTTGAGTATCCATGGAATCCTTTGGAATGTCTGATTTTCGTCTGTGCAGAATAGAAAACATTTACAATGACGAAAAAGACCTCAATTGCATTTTCATGTGTTTTATGTGGAGATGGATATGATTCTGTCAGGTCTTCATTGAAAGCACATTTTCATTCAGGCATTACTACAGCAAAATGTTTTTAAATGTTTCAAAATGTTAGTTAACCTAAAATGTGCTTCATGAGGTAACATCTAAAGCAACTGTTTTTTTTTTTTTTTTTTTTTTTTTTTTTTAAATGTTATTTAATCTTGTATGACCTGAAAAATTAGGTTAGACTAACAAAAGTCATTTTATTGGGTTACATCAAGTAGCAATATATCCATGGGTGGGTTTACGATTCATTTTGTTTAAAATGGGGCCCCAAGCAAATCATAATTTTAAATTCATCCTATCAGCCATTGTAGCCAAGTAGAGATCTGCACGGGCTTTAAAATGAAACCCGACCCATACCCGACCCTACCCGGCCCGAACAATACCATCAGATTCTAAGCCCGAACCCGACCTGAACCTGAAATTGCTTCCTAGCAAGTACTGTTGCAATAGGCTGTATTTTATTAAGCATATAGGCAAAATTTGTAACAGTTCTGAAACAGTAAACACAGTTTTAACAAGGCACAGCCACCCCTTAGTACACTAGAGCAGAAGGGGGAAAGCACTGACTTACCATTTATTTGCTGAAACTTCACTTGGTGCAGAACAATCTGAAATAAAATGAAACACTGCAACAGTCCCCTTCATGCAGCCTGAACTTGTTTAAAATGTTGAATCTTTGTGACACCTGCACTAAAAACAAAATGAAACAGAGCGCATGTGTCTCAACATGCGTTTTTGAAACTTTTAAGTTCTTTTTAACTTGACATGGTGTTTAAAATGTGCCGGTCCCTGTGCGAGATGCTGAAGAAAAAGTGAGACATGGTGTAAATGTCAAAGACATTCGTCCAGCATGTGTTTATCTAAGAAAACAATAGGAAAACAGAACAGATGCGTGCAAAAACACGTTCTGTGTGAATGGCCCCTAACTCGTCCGTCCGTGCGTGTTTGTGAGTGAGAGCACGTGCGCAAAACAAGTTCGATAAGCCTGTTTATTTTTTCATTGATACAAACCCAAACCTGACCCGAACCTGAAGTCCTTCCTGAAAAACTGACCCGAACCCGGCCCGAAACCCGGCGAGTTCTCAGATCCCGTTGGGCCCGGGTCGGGTTGCAGACCACATTCAAAATGTTTAATGAAAGAAAATTCTAGTTCAGTATAACTAATTCATGTTTTCCCGTTTTTTCGATAATACAGTGATAAAAATGCACAGAGTGTATACAGAGTGTATAAAAACTACTAGTTCACTCACTAACATTTTGGAATTCAGTTGTTATTTATGATTATCATAACCCAACAATTATTCATTGTTGTCCAGTTTTTCATTATAATACAGTATGATATAGTATTGTTATTATTACTTTGAGGATTTGTTGTATACAGTAGTAATATATTCATGTCTTATTTACTTTCACCTGGAGCTTATATTCTAGTGCTTCAGTGTATTGTTCATCATGTTGCAAAAGACTATTTTATGTAAATATCGTAGGCGACATTCCTAACAGTATTGTAACAGTAAACATACAAGGCATGGAAGCCCCTCAGCACAATAGAGCAGAAGTAAAAAAAAAAACATTTCCGTTTATCAAGCGCTGAAACTTTGCTTGGTGCTGAACAATCGGGAATAATGTTAAACATTGTAAGTTAACAGTCACCTCTTTGCAACCTGAACTTGTTCAGAATGTTAAATCTTTATGACACCTGCACTAAAAACAATCTAGACACAGAGCAAGGAATGAAACAGAACGCAGGTGTCTCGACATGCGTTTTTGAGAATGCACGTGTTTTTGAGACAGTGTCAAGTTATTTTTAACTTGATACAGTGTCTAAAAATGTGCCGGTCCTGAGTGAGACACTGAAGAAACAGCAAGTCACGGTGCAGCAGTTAAGGACGTTCGTCCAGCGTGTTTACATAGGAAAACAGTGGAAAAACAGAGCAGGCGCATGCAAAAACGTGTTTGGTGTGTTCGAGAGTTTTGTATATTTTTTCATAAATTACAAACCCAAACCCAAAGTCCTAGTTTGACCAAAACCCACCGAACCTCTTACGTGAACCACTCTGAGAGCACTGACAACAGCGTATTCGCGCGTGTACCCAGAACAACCAAGTGGTTTTTGCAAAGCTTTCCTACTGGGAGAGTGGGCCCTCCGACGTCTGGGGCCCCACGCAATTGCGTGGTTTGCGTGATGGTTAAAACCGCTATTGAATATATCTTTATGTAACAATTCCAGGTTGGCACTTTTTCAGTGCATGTTAGTTATTATCATGACAACCAGATACATTGCAAAAATATTTATGTAAGACTGCTAAATTGTTCAAGAACAAATGTATCGGCAATCAGCTTGCAATAGCAAACAGCAACAAGAGCAACAGCTTGTCTTCTCATCAATGCCTTCCTGCTGAGAACCACAGATGTGCTTCATATTGTAACATCTACATTAACTGGTTTTATGCAAGTCAAAAATATTATTTAACATGAGCGAATCAACCTGGCTACATTAGGTCGCACCAACAAAAGTGAAAAATGCCCTAGTTAACATTTGCAGGTTCACTGCAAAGTTATTTTTGTTTGTGTTTCTAAATTGTGGCATACATTTTCTACATCTACATCTTCAGGTTATCAAATTGAGCATTCAAACCTTTGTAAACAAATGTCCAGAGGTAGATGAATGTATTTTCTCTGTTGCAGGTGAAAAAGTGACCCAATGAGGCGGAAGAGTGCGAGTGCTTTAGCGGAGTTCTGGAACAGAAGTCACCTTGCCCCAGCTCTCCGAGAGCAGAAATAGAGAGAGACAGACATCTCTGATTGTTTGTTGCCAGCAGGGAGACAGGAAGGTCAGTAAACAAACTCGACTGCATTTCTCCCGCTGCAGCGTGTCATTCTGCCTGTTGTTCAATGTGTGTCAACACAGATGTTTGGACTCCTGCTTGATTTTTCAGCAAGTTACTGCTGTCAGTGTGAACACTGCCAACCTACATTCCAGACATGAAATGTCAGTGAATACACATTATGATTTGGAATTTAGCTTCTTTAAGTGCATCATAGAGCAGAACTGATGTTAGTCTAAAACTTCTAATGATATGAATATAAAATCAGAATGAAAACTGTTAAACAATGGCATGTTTAATTCTATCACCAATTTGACTTCATTAAATTAATCAGATTCCATAAATGTAATGATATTGTAATAATGTAATAATAAAGGAAAAAGTTTCACTGTACAATTTTGGCCATGATTCAAATTCCGGCGATCTTAAAAGATGTCTTTCATTGTAGGGAAAAGTTCTGCAGTCTTTGATCATGGTGACATGCTAACTGATGGCCGATAATTTGCCTTTGAGAATATCTGAGCCTCTGGCAAAGTGTGTGACAGAGTAAGTGAAAGAGATGTTCAGTTAAAAGATTTTGATAAATGGCATGCAACATAAATCTCATTATTTAGCATTCCCTTCATGTTATGATTGTACTATCAAAACTATCTTGAGTTTGCTCTGAAGAATGAGCAGTCCACAAATTCCTCTTTCACCCAGCCATGATGACAGACTTCATATTTTTTGTTTTGGCAAAACAATGACAACATTATCGCAAGGACATGCTTTGGTTTTCGTGGTAGGTATTCAAAGATTTGTTTGTTGCACTTCTTTATTACTGAAAGGGTGTCTTTTGTGAAATGCACATTGTAATATGGGTGGCTTTACCTAAACTTTAAACTTTGTACATATTCAGTAGCCCCAAAAGGTATTTGGAGACTGGAGTCACACATAAAATAAAGGTGTATAAATAAATATATTAAAAAAAGCAAGTGGCATCTGCAAGTTAATGATGATAGACCTTTCTCAGAATTAACTTAGTCATTTTTCAAATGCTTTTAACCAACTATTTTCAATGTGATTTTTAGTGGATGTATGAAGTCAGTTCCACTCAAGTTCATACAGGTGTCCAGTCACAGAAACTACAGGTTTTGGAATAGTTTAAAGGTGCACTCAGTAAATGTTTTCCTCATTTAAAAAGTTTTGCTTCTAAAGAAATTGATAGTAATTTTGAAACATACATGTATGCATAAAATCTTAACCATTCTTATGAGATGAATAGTTCAGTCAAATCAGTAACCTTATAAAAAGTGTTTTATTCTACATGGAGCAGGGGCACCTCATGGGGGCAGCCATATTAGCATCACATGACAAGCTGAATACTACTCGCTTAATCTTAGTAACTACCCTGATTTTGGACACATTGACCCCGTTTCCACCTGGTATTAAGTCTGGGGTGATCCGATCACATGTGGTCAGGTGGTCATTTAAATGCATCTTCTGTGACCACTTGTGATCGGATTTGGAGGGGAGGGACTCTATTTCATGACGACATACATCCATCACTATGTCAGTGTGTTCCTGCATGATAATAAACCACAACAAAGTCAGAAAAAAACTGTGCACTATTTCTCCCAGAAGCATTTGTAAATTAATCTAAGCACAAAATCAACATTTCGAGCAGAATTGTCTATTATTATAGTGGAGTAGTTGTATTAACCTGAGCTGCAGATGTTCGTGCTTCTCATAAGTGTCCCTGCATGTTAATCTCAGACACACTGAAGAAGATCCGTGAAGTTCTCATGCTTGTGTATATATCCGCTGTTTTAATTTTTCTGATCTTTCTGTCATCATTTAATCACCCTCATATTGTTTCATGCCCATAATGCTTTTTTTTTTCTCTGCAGAATGCAATTTTAGCAATGTCCCGTTTGATAAATCCATACAAAGGAAATACTGCCTGTCACGAATATTAAATAATCATCTGATTGCAGTTATTTGATCTATTACTGTGCACTTCAAATTCCAGTCACATATTAATGTCCAAATAAATTTTGTGAATAATTAAATGCTATTAATGGTGCATTTGTGTGTCATTCTGTTGAACTCTGAGCGTCACTCAGCTGCCCCGCGGACATCAACCAGAGCAGCTCCTGTCTGGAAGAATGCATGAACTGCTTTTCAAGCGCTCTGATGCGAGCGCCATCAGTAGAGGCTTGTGCCAAACTCCCGCGAAATGGGCTTGTGGGTTTAATCAATGAGCATTAAAATATTGTGTGAAAGTGAAGAAATTAAGACATAAATATTTTACTATTGCATAATATAATATAATATAAAATTATATTATATAAAATAAATATAATGAAATGTATACAAAATATATATTTTATTTTTTTATAAGAAATGTAATTAAAATGTGTAAATGTAAAATTGACCAAAACTAAAGTTGACCAAAAAGAGTGACATAATTTATTTAGAAATTTAGAAATATTTTGATATCTAAAACATTAATTTTCATGTCATTCATGAGTAATTATTTGTTTGACAATTCATTATCAACCAAATTTCATGACCGTGACAGCCCTATTAATAAAGGACACAAAAGTGTCATGAAAGTTGTCCATCCATGTGACCTGTAGGTCATAAACCAAGTCTTCTGAAGGCACAGGATCATATTGTATGATCTGAACTGTTCCATTAAGTTTGATTGTTTTATAAATTGAAACCTAACAAAGTTCTATTAAAAAATAATAATAATAGTAACAAAAACAGTTAATTTAGATGTTACCAAATGAGGAGTGTTTTTTAAAGTTACCTGACCTGACAAAACTGTCACTGTTTTTACAGTGAGAGAAATACTCCCACTTTAGTAAATTTAAATGTCTCACATATACAGCCTTGACTCACACCTGTGGGGATTTGTGTGTGAGCAAATTGAAAATTATTTTAGTTTTTAACAGTCTTTTTTTTTTTTTTTGGCTTCAACAGAACCAGATGAACCAAAGAGATTTATTCTGTTAAAGAAAGTTAAAATAATCATATCAGGAAAAGAGATAAAAATCTGCAGGCTAGCAAATCTATGCATGTCGTGCAGGTGAGTTGGTAACAGTCATTTCCTGAAAGCTTTCAAAGCACAGCAGTACTCATAATGGTCTCAAGGAATCCATTATCTAATAAGATGCGTTTTATTTGATGCATAAATAACACATTATGTGCGGTATTGGCCATGAAATTGCACTGAACATGCTGCTGCCTGATGTTCTGTAGAGTATGGAGCTAACAGCACCAGAGTCATGGGTTCAATTCCCAGGAAACACAGATATGGCTTGTAAGCCTTGAATGCAATGTAAGTACCTTTGAATGATAGTGTATCAAATAAATACGTCTATATTTATGCACTGCCCTGCAGGGCGGTCACATAAAAGTGATTTTACATTCAGCATGCCACATTCTTTGGCTATGTTCAAAATGCAATTCTAGGGTGCTGCTTACTGCACATTATACATCATACACAGTTGACTATTGTTTAAAAAAAATAATACATTAATTAGCAACTATGATGAAATGATAAACATTACAGTAGTTTGCTACATTGTTGTCACATTAACTCATCATGTTGCAAATTTAATTTAGTGACTGGTGCTGAGTTTATAACGTCATAAATAAAAAATAACAGTATTGCATTTTGCAACTAAATTTTGACATACATTTTTTTTACAATTTTGTTAGAACAAATTATCATTCATGAAAGAGATAATGGAAATCGGATATTATGTACACTCTTCACAATATAAATGGAAGTTAGATGCATTACATAATGTATTCTGCACAGTGTGCTCTGTTGTATACTGCACATAATTGCCACCCAAACAGGGGGAAGAGACATGTTATCATTAGCAACTATTGAGAAATCTTCACAATGTTTCTCAGATTGTTAGTATAATTTAATAGGGCACTTGGAAAACTACATTGAGTTTACTGTATTTCTAACCATAATGTGCAAGCTATGCAATGAAACCAAATATAGAAAAAAACAAGAAAATATACATATAAAGGCTACAATAAATTGCATGAGGTGGTAAAATCCAAATCTTGTGTTTAAGCAGCTGCTTGTTTTTAATTTTATTCACATCAAGAATGCAAGTACATCTGTACATCTGTTCTCCAAGAAGGATTTATCCTGTAGCTGTAAATATGTGTGCTTAGGAGTCCCCTAAGCTTGGCACCATTATACCATTACAACATCCTCCCTACTTCAAAGGATCTGCTTTTGTCACAGCAGATTATAATGGAAAAAAATATATATATATAATAATAATAATATTACCTATAATTCATGTTATGACCATTGCCTGTTTCTGATCCTAACACCGTCTCCATGGCCAGTTCGTTACAATATATATATATATATACATACACACACATTGATCAGTCACAACATTAATTAGATGTTGTTCTTCTCACCACAATTGTATAGAGTGGTTATCTGAGTTACTGTAGACTTTGTCAGTGCGAACCAGTCTGGCCATTCTCTGTTGACCTCTCTCATCAACAAGACATTTCCATCTGTAGAACTGCCGCTCACTGGATGTTTTTTTTTGTTTTTGGCACCATGCAGAGTAAATTCTAGAGACTGTTGTGTGTGAAAATCCCAGGAGATCAACAGTTACAGAAATACTCAAACCAGCCCATCTGGCAACAACAATCATCTATGCGATTATGTAATCAGCCAATCATGTGGCAGCAGTGCAATGCATAAAATCATACATTATCAAAGAAAATTATGAATTATTAAAATCAATATGACATTGATTAGAATAAACATTAGCTTATTAATCCTTCAAATTAACAATCATCAAATATAACTATCAATTATCAAAATCAATAGAATATTAATAAGGTTTAATATTGCCGGGGCACCACCCTGGAATCAGGGACTAATAACCAGACAGTATAGCTGTCTCACTATAGGATTGTTCTCTTAGGAAAGTCGACATCCAGAGAACATCAACATTCAAAATGAAAACAATGAAGGCTTGAATCCAAGCACTGACATCCCCTGCCAGCTCTTGACACAGGTGCATGCAGAACAGTACCAAAACACTTCTCTTTAAAAGTATAACAAAGTTTTTTGATGCAGTAATATTGTCATAGTCTGTCTCCCTTATGTTCTTCAAGGACTCTTATTTTGAATTTTTTCCCTGGACTACATCTCCCATAGTTCACTGCCCTTATCACTTCCATCTACTCCTCATCATCCTCACCTGTATTCCATTCCCACATTTAGTTCCTTGTGTATAAATACCCTCCAGTTTTGTTCATCCATTGTCAGTCCTTGAAGTGTTACGTTGTGTTTTGTTAACATGTTTAGCTTTATTGTTTGTTCCACTCCAGCGATTATTATTAAAAGATTGAAAGTATCCACTCCTGCGTCTCCTCTCTTCCTCTTCCACTCCTTGAACCCAGCGTTACAAATATCAATTAATAATCAGTACAATGCAGTTGATAAACTTCCTACTTCCAACTACAAACTAAACAGCAACATGATTAGATATGGTAACAAATATGCCTATAATACATGAGAGGAGGGTATGTGTGTGTGAATGGGTGTATATGTGTGTGTGTGTTTGTGTGTAAGGAGAGAAGGAGGGCATAAAATGGCGGTCGTGGTTCTCGTGGAGAGTACGTCATGTGAGGTTTCCGGCCAGAGAATGTGGCTGTGAATGTGGGCGGAGAGACTGGGCGTCTGCCCATTTAACACGTGTCTCTGCTGGTACGATAACTTAGGGACAAAGCTGGGCTCTATCGCCAAGTTATCTGTTCACCAAATGTGTGTGCGGGTATGTTTGTGAGGGGCCGTGTGTGTGTGCGGTTAGTATGAGAGAGAGAGAACAGAGTGACGGCACCGAAGCCGGTTTTAGCGATCGTAGGAGAGAAGGCAACTGTTAGTTTTATCACTCAGAGACACGGTGAACGGCTCTTAATCCATCCGCCGCGGTTGTTGGTTCTTTAATGGATAAACTCAGTGTGCCGGTCTCACCCACGATGGTGGAAATGCACAAACAGCCCAACATGGTTGGACGACAACACAGCAAATCTAATTTGTGGTAACAGTAAGTTACAATAATACCTTGAGTATTATTAGCAGCAATGAGCGGACTCGGTGGTCTATAAACTGTACAAGCAATTACCTTGATACACAAGAATAATACACTGTAATAATCTATCTCTGCCTAGACATAAACCTCATACTTGAGTCGCATGAGGACGTGGGTAGATTGTGTGTTCGTCCGACGTTTGACTCCCGACTCAGTTCCACGAAGCTCGTGTGATGATGGGAGGCCGTTTCCTCGCACTTTCGGTAGGCAGTACGGTGGCTGATTCTCGGCACGTAGGCGGAGAAAACAGCGAAGTCGACTCAGTTGAAGGAGAAAGAGACATCTTCTTTCTTCACTTCTGCAGGCAAAAGGGTGAGACGTGGATTGCTCAGCGGTCTCCTTCGGATCCATTAGCGTGTTCAGTGGAACACGGAGAAATCTTGGCTCGTACAGCGAGATGGAGATTGTATGGCCAAAGTTCAGGTATGTATGTTACTTCCTTGGGCAACAAGGCTACACCTGGGAGCAGCAGGGCTGCAACTAGATGTGGCTCATACTGTCTCTGGAAGCAAAGCTTTGAAGGATCTCCGAGGTTTTATACTCTCGATGACGTCATGGTTGAGGGACACGTTCTCCAGCGCTATTCCAAAGTCTGTTCCAAGTCTCCTCTCCTGAATCTCCTTCCTTTGGTGTTATCCTCCAAACCAAGTAATACTTCTACCTGCAAATACAATAACCTCCATCAAGTACTGTAGTCTGTTCCTGAACCAATCTGCTCATTCACTGCCATTTGCTGTCTGTGTTTGTGGTTGTTCAAATAAATACTTGCTTTTGGGTTCACCACCATCTACGAGTCTGGGTTACTGTTACAGGATACCAGAGCCTCAAGAATCATGAACCCAGCAGGTCTGGAACCCATCCAGGACCTGCTGGGTCCGTCGAGCACTAACCACCTCATCTAACCCCAATGCCCCGCCAATTTCGAACAACACTTCCGCAATTTCTTCACCAGTCTATTCTGCAAGTCCCTTGGTCAATTCAGCACCATACTCTGGATCGGCGGAGAACTGAGGCGGCTTTTTGCTTCAATGTTCGCTTGCCATAGAGATACAGCCGCATCTATTCCCCACAGAGCGGTCTAAGGTGGCGTATCATCAACTTGCTCTCAGGATGAGCACTGCAGTGGGCCCAACCACTCTGGGAGCAAAACAGTCCCATTACTCAAACTTTTGAGAGCTTCACTCGATACTTCCGCTGGTGAACAACTCTGTAATCTTCATCAAGGTAAAGTCTCCATCCAAGATTACGCTCTCAAGTTCCACACCCTAGCAGCCTCCAGTGGATGGAATGAGACTGCTCTACTCACCACTTACCGTCAGGGCTCGACCCAACTCTACGGCTGTATCTCTCTTCATTTGATGACACCATGGGGCTCGAGCGCTTCATCCAACTTTCCATCCGAGTCGCCAACCGAATTAAGCCCTGCCTCAATGAAGTGCCTGCCTTGCAATCTCCGCCTGTTCCAGCACGATCACCCTCAATCCAATCTTCAGAACCAGGCAGGGAGCCCATGCAGAAAAGTTTGTTCCTCTCCCTTGTCTACCAGTGTGATGCTTACTGCTCCCAACTTTTCCCTTACAGTACTCACACTCCTCGACAGCAGGCAACTTCATCTCAGATGCGCTCTGTCACCAACTCCAGCTCCATCTGCGGCCATGTCAGCCCAACCTAAAGATCCACTCCATTATTGGCAAACCCATCGGTAGAGGTGTGATTCGTCATTGTGTGGGTCCCGTGATGCTACAAGTCGGATGTCTGCACCACGAAACCCTCACCCTCCTGGTTTTGGAGAACTCCACCGCTGACATAGTATTGGGATGCCCATGGCTCGAACTGTATTCCCCCGTCATTTCCTGGTCTTGAAGTGGGGCTCCCAGTGCTTTCCTACTTGTTTCCCCAATCTTCCCATTCCAAGACCCTCGACTATCGCCAAGAAATCTCCTCCTCTCCATCTCAACTCCACCTCCATCGAGAGTCCACTCCACCTCTGTGGAAATCCCATCCTGTTACTCCCAATTCCAGGACGTCTTCTGCCCACTCCACGCCTCACAACTTCCTCCTCACCGACCTTAGGACTGTGCGATAGACCTTCTCCCTGGTGAGCCAGTGCCCCATGGCAAAATATATCCTCTCTCCATCCCTGAACAGAAGGTCATGGATGAGTACATCGAGGAGGCTCTCAACCAAGGCTACATCTGACCTTCCACATCCCCTGCTGCTTCGAGCTTTTTCTTCGTGCCGAAGAAGGACGGAGGTCTCTGGCCCTGTATTGATTACCGCTCCCTCAACAAGATAACGGTAAATTTCCGATATCCACTTCCCCTTGTCCCAGCTGCCTTGGAACTGTTGAGAGGAGCTACCATCTTCACCAAGCTGGACCTGCGCAGCACGTATAACCTCATTCGAATCCAGAGGGTAGATGAATGGAAGACCGCCTTTGTAACTCCAATCGGCCACTACGAGTACCAGGTGATGCCGTATGGCCTGATCAACGCCCCCTACGTGTTCCAGGGCTTCATGAATGAGGTGTTCTGCAAGTACCTCCATCGATTCGTTTACATCGATGACATTCTGGTGTACTCCCGGAACGAGACCGACCATTGTCAACACGTCGCGCTAGTGTTGGAAAAGCTGAGGGAATACCATCTGTACCTCAAGGCTGAGAAATGTTCCTTTCATCAGTCGTCCCTCCAGTTCCTAGGTTACAACATCAGCCCTGAGGGTATCCAGATGGACGAGGGGAAGGTAGAGGCTGTACGATCCTGGCCCACTCCTACTACCATCAAGGAACTCCAGCACTTCTTGGGTTTCGCCAACTTCTATTGTCAGCAACAGTACACAATTTTAAATAAGACAAAGTTCAATATTTGAAAAAAAAAAAAAACTAATCACAAAAAGTATATTTATTTGCAACAACAAATTAACAAGTTAATGGTAATGTTTCAGGTGAAGATAAAGTGGAAGTGACGTATGTCTTTCATTACTCCCTTCATCAAAGATGTTCCAAACGGCCATACAAGAGATGCGTGTGCCCTGCTCCCTCCAGAGTTCTCACTTCAAGGGCTCAGCCCTTCGGAGGGAGTAGGGCATAGGGATGCTCACTTCCGTTTGGAATTCGCCCTTTCTCAGCGCAACAGCACGTAGATGGTGCTGTCACATGGTACATTTTACTTTTCTCAGCGCTGAATACGATGGACCAATCACAGTCATTTATTCTTAATGAAGGAGGATTTTGCAAATGCTTCTATAGATAATGCTGAAGCGGATTTACATTCACATGTATTAATCCTTGCAATTATCAGTTTTTATTAAAAAATAACTATCGTACATAAAAATGTCTCCCATGAGAAATAAAATGTTTTTAGATTTAAATGTAGATGAATGTAGAATTCGGTTATATGAGTCATCTAGTGCCCCCTGCAGGGCACTACATAAATTCATGCCCAGGGGCACTCTGGAATCTTATTCCGGCCCTGGCCTATATGCTCAAGTGCATCAGGAGAATACCGAAGTCTAATGTAGAGGGAAACCTCACTATTTCAGAACAATGCATCTGTTGCATTACAAAGTGCATGCCACTTTCATGTCTTCAGCAGCTTCCTCGCAATTAACGTCTTTCTGGTGTATGTGTAAATGAGCTATTATAATTAAAAATTGTGGACCCCCTGAGTAACATTAATGACAGCTCAACCAACGTGGTTCGAACGATGGATGTGTGGCATAGTTACTACTCTTGACTAGCTAGTTAATTTCTCCAACAATGCATTGTGCTATGGTGGTTAATAGTGAGTTTGATATTCTGATTCCTATTTGTCTATGGTCTGTCCTGCAGTATAAGTCTTTGTGATCATTTTCATCATCTGCCAGGGAAAAAATGTAAGTCTAAATGCTTAGTTAAGTAATATAGCACATCTCCGTGATTTGAGTTATCATTCATTTTCATTGAAAAATAAAACTTGTAATTCTTAAGGAGCTAAAATCTTAAGGAGCTATTTCAACCTGATCTAACACTTTAAAATAGTTTTGTTTGTGTAACCTTATGTATTCAGGTTGATTCAGTAATTTAAACACTATTTTGACTTGAATCAAACCAATGAATTAAGATGTTACCACTTGAGGCACATTTTCTAACTTTACATTTTATTCAGTATAGAGATTTAGAGGTAGGCTCTTTCGACCTTGGCTTGATGGAACCACCCATAACCCAAAAGCAATGAAACAGAACACCTTAGTCACTAGCGGAACCTGGCATAGGCGATATAGGTAGGCACCTATGGCTGCAACACACTCTAGGGCAGCACGAAAGGGTAGGCCTACCTGATCAGCTGCCCCCGCACAGAGCTCACAAGATCTCGATGGGAGAAAGGTGTCCCGAATTGTGCCGCCACGCCCCTGGCTCGCGATGGGAGAAAGATGCCCCAAATCGTGTCACCCTGACCCCGCACATAGCTTGCAAGATCGCGATCGTGAAAGATGCCCCAAGTTGCTCCTGATAGGCCAATCAACCTTGAAGGCTCTATATGGTTAGGATTATGGATGTTCACAATGCATTCTTACATTCTGAACAAACATAAGATAACCATGATCAACAGTATAGGTACACCATGAAATAGGATCGCCGCAGTGGTCTTGAGAAAATAAGTATCAACCATGTGATTGCTGGGCAGATTTGACAAATTCATTGATGATTTTGCATCAATGTAAACTAGGAGGGGAGGGTTAAATTTTAAATTATGAATTAGGTGTAATAGCACAAGCAGCAATCTGTAAGTATTCTGCTGTTTTCTTTATTTATTGAATCTAAGATTTAATTGAGCAATATAAGTTATGTATACAATGTACAATATGTACAATATGATTTGCCAATTATATATATATATATATATATATATATATATATATATATATATATATATATATATATATATATATATAGTTTATTTCTATATTCATTGTCTAGTTATTTTTATTTAATGGGACAGTTCACCCAAAAATGAAAATTCTCTCATCATTAACTCATAGTCATGCCATTCCAGAAACTTTTGCAGAAGACAAATGAAGATATTCAGATATAAATATTGATCTCACACATGAATGTAAACATTTACATTCATGTGTGAGATCAATATTTAAGTCCCTTTTTACTCTAAGTCTTCAGATGTGAAAGTGAAACTAAAAAGTCATCACATGTGACTTTCAGATGTGAAAGTAAAGATTTAGAGTAAAAAAAAAAGGACTTAAATATTTATATGTGTCTCACCCACACCTATCATGTCGCTTCTGAAGACATGGATTTAACCACTGGAGTCTTATGGATTACTTTTATGTTGCCTTTATGTGATTTTTGGAGCATCAAAGTTCTGGCCAACATTCACTTGCATTAAATGGACCTACAAAGCTGAGATATTCTTCAAATTTTTTTCACTTGTATTCAGCAAAAATAACAAATTCATACACCTCTGTGGTGTCATGAGGGTGAGTAAATGATGAGAGAATTTTCATTTTTGGGTGAACTAACCCTTTTATTAATTTTGTGTGTTAAAGCATAGTTCCATAATAGACAGTTCATGAAAAAAGTAAAGGCCAGGGTTCCAAGTAAGCCAGAACCGCCACTGACCCTAGTAACTGCAATGAAATGTGCTAAAACATGGAACACCATATCAACCACATTCCAACACCACTGCAACCAGCCATAATTATCTTGGGCTGG
This sequence comes from Myxocyprinus asiaticus, assembly GCF_019703515.2. Taxonomy (NCBI): domain Eukaryota; kingdom Metazoa; phylum Chordata; class Actinopteri; order Cypriniformes; family Catostomidae; genus Myxocyprinus; species Myxocyprinus asiaticus. The sequence continues at coordinate 37,975,152 of NC_059363.1, read as the reverse complement.
TACATTTTGTACTGCCAAGCACCACTCAGATTTCCATCATAAAAAATAATAATAATAATAATAATAAAATAAAATAAAAATGTTCAAGTATTATTACATTAAAGGGATAGTTCACCCCAAAATAGAAAATTATCTCATCATTTACTCACCCTCATGTCATCCCAGATGTGTATGACTTTCTTTCTTCTACATTTCACAAATTATGATTTTTAGAAAATCTCAGCTCTGTAGGTCCAAAGGGTGTCTAAATGTTCATGCTCCAAAAAGAACATAAAGGCAGCATAAAAGTAATCCATACGACTGCAATGTTTTAATCCATATGTCCAGAAGTGATATGATAAGTGTGGCTGAGAAACAGATCAATATTTACTTTTTTTTTTTTTTTTTTTGCTAGAAATTCTTCTAACTGCCCAGTAGGGGGTGATATGCATGAATAAGAATGTGAATGTTAAGGAGATTGACTGAGCAGAGAGGAGAATTTATAGTAAAAAAAGGACTTAAATATTGATCTGTTTGTACTTTGACTTCATATAGCTTCTGAAGACATTGATTTAACCACTGGAGTCTTGTGGATTACTTTTATGCTGACTAATGTGATTTTTGGAGCTTCAGAAGTTTGGCACCCATTCACTTGCATTGTATGGACCAAAAGAGCTGTTCAGCAGAAGAAAGAAAGTCATACACATCTGGGATGCCATAAGGGTGAGTATATTATGAAAATTTTTAAATTTTTGGGTGAACAATTCCTTTAATAAAAGTAAAATTAACAACATTATATATATATATATATATATATATATATTCTTCAGTTGCAACAGACAAGTTAAAATATGAGCACTCTAAAGCTCTCTGTCAGCTTAGCCAATGCCCCTCAGGACACTAACTGTGTCCAGACTGTATAAATGTTTAGCGCTTCAGGTAAACCATTAAGTAGTGACCTGCCAGCAAACTGCCTACAAGCCACATGCTGTCTGCTGACAGTCAGCCAGTATGCCAGTGTATTCTGAGAGTGGATGTCTGTCCACCACCTGACCACAGTCTCTGCCGCTCTCCTCAGCCATCTGGCACCACTTTCTCTTCTAAGACAGAATGAAGTGCCCTCGCCTGTCACACAAATGCCAAAAGTTCCACTGCAAACCTCAATAAATGAGAGTCAAAAACAGCTAATTTAGTGTGCGAAGTCTGATGTGCTTTTTTCACATTTTGAGTCCTTGGGCTTTTTTCAAGTAGCAAACTCCCCTGAGTGTCATTGTTTTTACCACTTGTATCTCTTCTCTAAGTTTTGCATTGCATTCGCAAAACATTTAAATGTGTTTATATTCATACTGTGTAACACTACACAGATGATACCTCTTTGTAGCTATGCAGATACGGTATAGTTATACATGATGGCGATGACAACAGACTGTGACTGGCCCCCTTATTTTAAGCCCACTCAACCAAACTTAAAATATGTTCCTCTGCTAGGCTGCATTAAAAGCGCATTCCTAAAACAGGGGTAGTTGACAAATGAACATGGACCTTTGCCCCTATAGATACTAGGTTAAAATGTATATATTTGCATAAGGAAATGTGCATGTTTTAGATGCTATAAGTTATTCTGCCACTTTTATTCATCTTTTTGACTTCACAAGTTATGTGGTGTGACAAATTTATTTTTAAAAGTATACATTTTCAGTGTAGCATCTCAATATGAAGTCATGAAAACTGCATGCACTTCTGGGCCTGGGACAACATTCCCAGTTGTCCTCCCCTGATGACAGCCCTAACTGTACAACAACATCTCTACACTAACTTCTTAAAAAAAAAAAAAAGTTGAGGATGATTAAATTAACTTCCTTATTTTAGTGTTTTTAGTAAATCTTATGTCATAACAAGAAGTACTGCTTGAACATCATTAGATCACATTAAATTTGACAGAATAGTGTTGTGTCACCGTTTAAACTTTTGAGATTAATTGTAGCATATTTAGTGTGGTTGTGCAGGGCAAATAAATCAAACACAAGCTTTCTCTCAGATCATTAATTCCCAGTAACTTGTATTTTACAAACATAGTGTATTCCTAAATTTTTGTATTTTTATATATTCTGCAGTATGCGTGAATGTTACAGAAAATGTCCTCAGTGTGGCGTGGAAAATTATGGTACGTTAACTACAGGGGATAAAATCCTCTTGATCTCATCCATCTTGTCTATCTTTGCTGTGCCATATTTGACTCTAAAAACGTTAAATTAGCAAGACAAGATGAAAACACTCTTATCTAGGAATTCATGGAGTTGTACAATGTACTTAGAGTCAGTAATGCAGTTATCAGTCAGAGTTTTCTTAAAATGTCTTTGTTTCTTTTAGACTGAAACGATTACCTTGAAAGTCTGCAACACATCAAAAAATAAATAAATAAAATAAAATAAAATGTAGCAATCTTCTCTTGGAAGCTTGGAAAGAATGCAAACTGTAAAGATTAGATATACTATAAAGGGGTTGGAATCTTTTTTGTATTTGTATTTATTTATTTATTTATTTATTTTTTAATTGCTTAATAATACCATAAATCGCAGCTTATAATTATTGCTAGTGCCAGTAATAGAGAAAATCATCAGATGAATCAAACATGTATCTTTAAATTCAGAAAATTAGCAACTGATCAGATTATGATGGCCTGTAATTGTCTGTGAAAAAAAAAAAAAAAAACAATAAAAAAAGAAAACATAAAAGCTGAACACAACTTACATGGAACCAGTTTGATGCTGGAAGTGTTGTTTAACATCTGCATTTCAGTTTTCACAGGATGGTGCCAAAAGTGAGTTGTTTTTATTTGTAAATAATGAAATACAAAAGCAAGGCCTCTTTTATTAACCATAACCCAAACCCCAACCCTAAACCTGATCATTAGTGGAGTAAAAATCAAATTTTAGAGCAAAAATGCAACCTTCGAATTTTTAAACGAGATAAATTCCTAGTTTCTATTCAGGACCAGAACCCGTGTCTCTGACCTTGTCTGCACCGGACGTGAGCTGTGCCTTGCATCCCATCAAAATAAAATAGATCCCATTATAATCAATGATGCAAAAATATCTGATGGGAGATGGCTCTTGTCAGTAACTCAGCAGAATGGGGTTGATGTCAGGGTACTGGAACATTCGTTACCAACATGTCGAGTTCCCTTGTGATCATGCTGCAAATACACAGTCAAGTCACAGAACTAAAGCTGCATCAAAGCTGCCTTTGATACTGTGGTCTGAGGATGAGAAGAGTTGTGTATTCTATCATGGCTTTTTAGTGGCATTCAATCTTTACACAGAACTTGAAGGAGGTACAGAGATTCCTTAACTTGTGTAAAGTGTCTTAAACATCTTCTCAGAAGTATAATGTTAAAAGTAAATCTTTTAAAAGTCTTGAAAATAAGGAAGTGGCATCATTTTCTGGTGTATTTGATCTCTGAATAATTAATTTCCCCTGTGATGATTCACATTAGAGATTTTCAAAGTGATGCTGATTTTGTTTTTCAATCAGATACGTAATTGCTCTTTGGCTATTTAATTAAGAAAAGAAAAGGTATGAAAAATTCATCCAAATTAAAATGTGTTTGTTGTCTTATAAAACTCATTCAGCCAGTAAATGTGATTGAACTGTTGTAAAAACAAAATGCAGGTCTGTAAATTGAAAGAGGCAGATTTTCCATTTGCATGTTAGTAAACTTGTTGTTTAACGACCTTTAAGAGACCGTTTGTAAAGTTGCAACTGAAAGTATTATGCTAATTGTTAAAAGTGTTAACATTTAATAAGATGGCAAGTTTTTAGTGTTTTAGTTTGTTTTAAAGAGAGAGACAAAATGTTGCATAGTTGCACCATACATTCATAATGCAATATACTGTAATACTATACAATAAAATCACTGTGGGCATAATCTGTGGCAGAAACTGAAGACATTAATTATCTTTATGGCTACATTTCAGTTTTATTCAGTAATTTTTTTTTTGTTTTTTTTTTACTTGTCTGAGAAGAAGGATTATAATCTATTTTCTTAAGTGTGACATATTACGGTGTTACTGCCAAGTGAGAATGACTAATTGGACCAAATTAGCAACATATTGAGTTCTTGAATGTGTGTGAAAAGTAATACTGCACATATTCCTTTCACTCCAAAATGTTTTTGCGGTGTGTACAATTGTGTTTTAGTGAGATTGATCGAAGGCCCCTTCCATGGGCATTAGAGTATCTGAAGATGCAGGGTGATGTAATTAGTATTTGGATTGACAATAAAAAAATAAATAAAAAAACATTCTTTGGTTAGCCATTCAGAAGACTTTGATGTGTTCTCTGCCTGTCAATCATTTTGCATGTTGTCATATAGTGTAGTAATAGCGGATCATTCAGGGGTGCATTTCCTAAAAGCATCGTTAGCCAACAATAGTCGCAAGTTCCATCGCTACCAACATAGTTCAACGATTTGGTGTTTTCCGAAACTGTAGTTCCAACGAGGACTTGCAAACAGCATCGCAAACTATTGTTGTTGTAACTAGAGCTCTTTACCTGTGGCTAGATGTTTCCTTATTAGTTTGCTGTGTGGACATCATTTCACATTGATGAGGCTTCTATATCTTTCATTCCATATACAGTATATATTTCTTTCTGTCAGCACTTTGACCACATATACACGCATTTAAGAAAACAATTTATTCCAGGGTTTTGCAGAAAGTGGCATTATAAAACACCACGTAAACATGATGTTGCAGCCGTTTAAGTGATTAAAGGCTGTTAAATAGAAAGTGCTTTATCATACACAGTTTCTGTCAGAGAAAAGGGGTTTTATGTGTTTTTGAAGAGTGTGCATGTGCCTATTTGCTCAAGTGTGTCAGGGGAAGACCGAAGTCTAATGCAGAAAGAAACTCCACTATTGCAGCATATCAGTCTGTCGCATTAAAATGTGCACGCTGCTTTCATGTCTTCAGCAGCTTTCTCACATAAAATGTCTTTCTGGTGTCTGTGTAAATTAGTTATTCTAATTTGATATTTGCAGAAGTTATTACTCCACCCCCTGAGTAACGTCACTACAGCTACTATGTTGTTGAACCAACGTGGTTCGAACGATGGATGTATAACATAGTTACAACTTTTTCGGGAAACCGTCATAACTATCTAGTTAATTTCTCCAATGATGCATTGCACTATGGTGGCTATGTACTGAGTTGCATCACTGTCCGGGAAACACACCCCAGGTTGACAACTGATAGAAAATTACGTCTTAACCTCAAGAGGGGGCATGTCTAATTCAACAGCTCAGTCTCATGGAAATTTGTGAACGACTAAAATCACTGTACAACACCTTTAACTTCTAAACTTTAAACCATTTCAAACCATATAGTGTTCTGTTGTCCATATTTAGATACAGTGATATCTTTCAGAATCATCCAAAGACTGGTCAAAACTGAAATTGCTCAAACTTTTGCGAGGACTGTGCGTGTCTGTGTATGTAGTAACAATGTTTCTGACCAGACAAATGTATGTATGCCAGACATACACTTTACGCACACATACCTACAAATATAATTAGATCACGTTAGAATATGGACTGTCTGAATTTTTCAGTTTATTTCTTGGAATTCAGAGAGCTGAAAATACATAATATGTAAACATCACTTTTGATTTCATTATTTTTCTCCAAATTGGCTCTTTGTGAGGTGATAGGGTTTTCAAGATGAATGCAAGAACATACATTATGCTCAACTTGAATGAGAAAGAAAAAATTTCTTTCCCCAGCTCACCATGACAAATTAATAGTGTACTGGGGTCTTTCACTACTGCTGCCCACGTCAAAGTACAAGGCCATGTGCAAGCATATTCTTTCTAATATACAGTAACCATCCAAGATCTTTTAAGTATATTTGGGAAACCCCAGGGTTTTTAATTGTACTGTTTGATGCTAAATTTAAACAGTAATTGCATGATTGTTGTATAATAAAGACAGGTGGACAGCTCCCTTTGACTCAGCATTGTTGCTGACAAAGGTTGTGCTGGTCCTGTTTCCTGTGGGGATTACTTTTTGTGCTTTCCTGGCAGATAAGTTGCAATGACAATCAAAGCAGTACTCTGGTGAACAGAGGAAAATTGCTAATGAAAAAAAAAAAAAAAAAAAAATAGCAGAACTGTGCATTAGTATGAATATTTGGTGTCAGTTGAAGATGGTGGATCAGTTTTAACTGAAGCCAACTCATCAAAAGGAACTCAAGTAAAGGCAGATATCCTAGGTTCCCTTTCAAGGAAACATCAATGTTCCATAATGATGCAATTGGGACTATTCCAGTGGACAATCACGGCAATTTATTGGCTGATGGCACTTAAGCAACACTCATAGGGAGCCATGTCATGGGCTCTATATAGGTTAGGGCTTGGTGCCATCTCGCCAGATTTTCTTACTTCAGCACACAAATTTAAAAGCCCGTGTTGGTTACTGGCAACTGACGCCAAAATGAGGACTATGTTCTCACTTTTGAGTGACAACACATGAGGACATCGTTAGAAATGAGCAGTTTGTGTGTTGTTAAACAGGCCCGATGGTGCTTCATTGAGGCTCTGTCAAACAATGCGGCCTTTGAAAGGAGCCATTTGAGCCTTGATGCTCCAGCTCTTGTCATAAGAAGAAGGATAACGGACTTTTACCAGACCAGATGGATGTACCATTCTCGTCGTCGAGATGTCCTCCTTTATCTGGTGCGTGGCCTAGTTCAGCGTTGTTACACATCAAGCAGGCCACTTTCCATCAAGAAATGCTGGTTTGGAGGTGTTTCATCGTGGAAATGATGGACAAGGTAGGCACTTGTTTAAAAATACCTAATTTCTTCTATTTTGTTGCCCTAGAAAGTTCACAGAAATGTAATTAGGCACGGGCGCAGCCCCGGCCTCTCTTTCTTTCTCTCCCGTTTTTGGAGCACTGTTCCGCGGAGGACGAGCACCCACGTGATCAGTGTTCAGGCCCGGGGACTTAAGAGGCTCAAAAAAAGAGCATTTTTCTCCAATACAATATTGTGAACTGACTCGCGGGATGATTCGTCAGCATTACTGTTCTCCCTGGGTCCCATCAGGAGATGGCAAGTGTGTGAAACTCAGATGTTTGCATGGCCATCTTTTCTTTGAAGGGTGAAGAGACGCAAATGCTATCTCTGTCCCTGTTCAATGGCGGCACGTACTTTGCACTCCTCGCTCCTTTTAAGATGTGTTAGTTCTGTACTCACTGATTTTGCAGTCTTTCCATTGTTAAGAAGTTGTGTTTTGAGTTCTCTCTTGGTCACGCTCTTGCTTCTTGTATGAGTCTGCCATTTGATACGCATCAGACACTCGAGATTTAGCATGTATGGATGATCGAGTAGATCATGATTTGTGTATGGAGGACCAAGCAGGTCATAATTTATGTATGATTGGATTATATGATTAATGTTAATTTATTTCCCATGTTTACACATTCTTCCCCATTCTAATGCTAGGGAAGATGGGCTATCTGGCATTCTCTGCTGTAAATACATTCTGAGTGACCCATTTTTTATATTTGCCTGATCAAATTCGGCCTCTGACCCCATGGCCAAGGGTCTCGGGACAGGCATAATGGAATTCTATGTATAATTATTGCAAGTATTCATGCTGGTGTCCTCTGTTGTAAATACATTCAGAGTGACCCCTTTTTTATTTGTCCGATTGAATTCTGCCTGTCCCCATAGCCAAGGATCTTGGGACAGGCATAACTGAATTCGATGTATAATAAGCAAAAGTGTTCACGAATCACACTCTCATAAATGTCACACACTGTTTCCCCCACAATAAATTCTGGGGCCATTGTGGCAAACCTGCTTGCTCTCAATTCCTTCCATGTTCACACATTCTTCTCCATTCTATACTAGAGAAGATGCTTTATCTGGCATCATCTGCTGTAAATACATTCAGAGTGACCTCTTTTTAAAATTGCCTGATCGAATTCGGCCTCTGTTCCCATGGACAAGGGTTTTGGGACAAGCATAACAGAATTCGATGTACAATAAGCACAAGTGCTCTTCCCCAATTTTCATACACTTTCCCTTTCAAAACAACAGGAAATATATATATATATATATCATTATGCCTAAATATAATAAGACATACATTGTTAAACCCCATTCAATCAGTCACAATGATGGAGGCACAACAGCTTTCCTCCACTGTGCCGCTGATTGCAAGGCGGCCACCAAAGGTAAGCCAAGAGCACCATCTAGTGGTTACCATTGCGTGCAATAGAGAATCATGCATTAATTCTTCTGTCTGCCATGTGATGGCTTGACAGCAGTTACAAGGCATTCTGAATTGGGTAAACTAAACAAAAGAGAATACATTTTTGTTTTAAAGCATTATGCCACAAGTGCAGCCAGGGGACTGGTTTGTGACAATAGATTTAATGCTCTGGGGTCTGAGGGTGTTTTGGGCCCTGGAGAAGTTTTGACATGCCTTGACATTTGTGCTTTTTTCAGTTGCTTAAACATATTAATGGCTAAAGTCTGATAACACTGTATTCAGCACAAACTGGGCTACAAATAATATGTGAGCAACATGTATGTACATGTTTGTATTTTTTGAGAAAATAACGTTTTTGCGTGTTTTTTGAGTCACTGAAATAAGGCCATATAACACATACTAAACATTTGTTAACAATACTTTTGAGGATCTTGTAGCCTAGAGTTTTTGCTATAAAATGATGTGAAAACCATCCTGATCACTCATTCATACAAAACAATATAGTCATTTAACTTTTGTAAGACACTTTTAGTGTTAGAAAGGCCATATGCGAGGAGGCGTGGATGATCATGAATATTGTTGTGATTCACACCTGAGGAGACAAAGACCCCTCCCCTGAGAGAGAATGAATGTTTGTAGCTTATTCACAAAATCAAGTTTAAGTTAAAATAATTAATCTGACTATACATTTTCTTTACATAAAGACTTTACTTTAGACCTATACTACCATTTAAAAGCTTTAGATCAGTAAGATTTTTTAATGTTTTTAAAAGAAGTCTCTTCTGCTCACCAAAGCTGCATTTATTTGATCCAAAATAAAGCAAAAACAGTGATATTGTGAAATATTTGTACAATTTAAAATAACTTTTCTATTTGAATATATTGTAAAATGCAATTTATTCCTGTGATCAAAGCTGAATTTTCAGCATCATTACTGCAGTCTTCACTGTCACATAATCCTTTAGAAATCATTCTAATATGCTGATTTTCTAATATGGGCATATTTACAGCACATTTTACACATTTACACCCAAACAGATATTTGCAAGCACAAGCTTCGTTGATGATAATGAGGCAGCATAAACACTAGTTAAAATATAATCTAAACATTCATATTATTTTTATATCATATTACATATCATATTTATATCATACAGCATACAATTTAAATACCTGCCTTAGCTGAAACAACATTTAAATGTAACTAAAACTTGCCTATTAGGACATATTTCAAATTTCAATACTCTGAAAATTGTCTGGCAAGTCTGAAAATAGTCCAGCTAGTAAAATATGTACATGTTTATATAAAATAGCATGTCAACTAATGTAAGTAAAATTAAATGACTTACTCATCCGGAATTGTATCCTCGCCTGGATCAAGTCCCTCTACAAAATGTATGACGTTCATCGTCGGAGTCCCGCTCTTCTTCTGAGGAAAATGTGAACTCTTCGTCACTATCCAGTACCATCTGTAGAGCTTCCTCACCTGTGTAGCGTGCCATCTTCCAAACGTGCAGGAAAGTGAATGAATCTGATGATGAACTTGATGTTTTTTAAGGCACTGTTGGAGGCGTTTACCATTTGCATTGATTGCCTCAGCACATTACCGTATGAATAGCGCGCTCTGCTGGTGGGTGGGATCTCATTAGGGATAATGAGCTGAGCCAGGAGAAACTGTACATCGCTTTGTTTCATACAGATTACATTGCAGGAGAATATTTGTTTTAAATTTGAATTGTTTTATTTAAAAGTAGACATTTTAAGCTTTCTTTAGACATATGTTTCATATTTGTCTGATAAGTATTCGTGGAGTTTCAGTTCATTTTTGTGACGTGTTTCAGAAAGATGCTCACGGAGACAGAGACGCCTGTAAGTGCACCCTGTTTATTTTCTTTATTTTACAAAAGCACAAGGTTTTGTTGTTATTGTGAGTGCTCACAAATAAAAGTAGACCCTTTATAGTTTCTAATGATGTCTTACACTTATCTGTATGCCCAATTTTTAGAGTATTTTAAGTTGATTCTGCTGTTATGCGGAAAAAATCCAGAGGCTTAAATGATGCTTATTTCTACATTCAAATTACGCCAAGGCACAGACATTTTCTCATGTTTGCTTATGGGTGCAAAGCGAACCAATTTTGCATCCTTCTTTATGGACTTGCGTTAGCACCTCGTATGTTCACAAGATGCATGGTTGCAGCACTGATGCCCTTTTGGCTTCAGAGCATCCACATTTTGAATTATCTCGACAATTGGTTGGTGTTAGCTCACAAAGAGAGTTTGGCTGCTCTACACAGAGATGTTATTCTCAGTCACTTGAACAATCTAAGGCTGCGAGTCAACCTAGACAAAAGCATATTGTTTCAGAGGCAACAGATGCTGTTTCTAGGGGTGAAGCTAGACTCATGCAGACGTGCCTGTCTCTAACTCACGTTTTGTCATTCTGTCAGTGTCTAGCGATGTTCAAAGTTGGACATGCAAGAACGTTTCACAGGTTTTTGGGGCTTTTGATTGCGGCATCCGCTGTCATTCCCCTGGGCATGTTGCATGTGAGACCTTTTCAGTGTTGGATGAACTCCGTAAAAGGACTTCAACCACTGACACATGCGTTTCATCCCATCAGAGTGATGCATGGATGTTACCAAGTTCTGTTACCTTAGAAACGGAACTGCTTTCTGCAAATGGAAGTTCTGTTGGGACAGGTGTGTCACTGCAATGTGATAATGACAGATGCCTCCTCTATGGTTGGGGCACTGTGTACGAGAACCATCCTGCTCAAGGGATATGGATGGGACAGCGGCTGAACTGGCACATAAACTGTCTTGAGATACTAGCAGTGCTGTTGGCTTTGAGGTTTTTCCTTCTGGAAATTCAGGGCAGTCATGTCCTTATACGATCGGACAACAGGTCATTGGTGGCTACATCAACTGTCAGGGAGGGGTGCGCTCTCTTGCCATGCTAAGGCTGGCACGTCGCATTCTTCTGTGGGCACAGGACAATGTGCTATCTCTACGAGCATTACATGTTCTGGGCCAGTTGAATTTAGGGGGATCTCCTGTCTGATGCCTGAAGAATGGACATTAAACCCACAGATTTTAGAACAAATCTGGATGAGGTTCAGCAGAGCGGAAGTGGACCTTTTTGCGTCAAGAGAGATGTCACACTGTCCCCTCTGGTTTTCTCTCTCACCCCTGGCACCGCTGGGCATCGATGCACGTCTTTACGCATTTCCACCAATCAACCTGCTGCACTCGGTCGGGAGGATCATGTTCGATATCTGTTGGTGGCGCCGTATTGGCCATCTCAAGTATGGTTTTCGAATCTGGTCTCTCTCCAGGAGAGAATGCCTTGGGAGACTCCAGTCAGAATGGACATGTTGTCTCAGGTGCGGGGCAGCATTTGGCACCCACGGAAACTTATGGAAATTGTAGGTTTGGCCCCTCAACAGTGTTCTCTTTTGAATGATGATTTATCCCCTGCTGTGATTGATACTATCTTAAATAGTAGAACTCCGTCAACGAGAAGGTTATATACGTTTAAATGGCGTATTTTCGCCTCTTGGTGCACAGCACAGAGTGAGGATCCAGTCCACTGCCCGGTTGGTTCAGTGCTGGATTTTTTTGCAAGAGTGTTACCCCAGCAAAGCTTAAAATGTACGTGGCCACTATAGTGGCTGAGCATGCACTGGTGAGTGGAGTTTCTATTGAAAGACATTCTCTTGTCTCTCATTTTATGCGTGGAGCATGCAGGCTTAGACTTTTTCGTCCCATCCACTTCCCTTTTTGGGATTTATCTATAGTGTTAGAGTCACTCTTGGCTGCTTCGTTCAAGCCTTTAACATCATTATCTGATACATTTCTAACTCTTAGAATGGCCCTGTTATTAGCATTGGCATAGTTTAAGAGGGTTGATGATTTGTATGCCCTGTCGATCAATCCCTTGTGCATGGATTTTGTGTCAGAGTTATCTAAGGTTGTGCTGAGACCTCGATTGGGCTATTTGCCTAAAGTCACCTCTGCATCCTTTCACTCTCAGATTATTAATTTGTAGTCCTTTTCTCCTCTACCATTTGAGTAAGAGGAGCATAAGAGGCCGTACTAGCCAATGGTGTATGTCAGAGCAGTTGTTTGTGTGCTTTGGTGGCCACAACAGGGGTGTTTCTGTGTCCAAGCAGAGACTGTCTCATTGGATTGTGGATGCAATCTCGAGTGTTTACGAGGCACGTGGTTTGCCTTTGCCTCTCGGTATTTGAGCCTATTCTATGAGGAGAATGGCATCCTCATGGGCATCAGCTTGAGGTGCGTCCTTTGAAGACATTTGTATGGTGGCAGGATGGTCCTCTCTGCATACTTCTGTTAGATTTTATAATTTGGACGTGTGTTTGTCTCCTGCTTCCCAAGTTCTCTCTGTTGGATTAGGAGTAATTTTTGAGACTTCTATTTCTTTAGCTCGCTTGTATGCAGCTGTACGCTTGCCACAGGGGCTTAGAGAGTTGGCAGCTACTGTTCGCATGGCATGATGGTATCTCGTACCAATTGTGTCAGTACACAACGTTGATGTTTCCTTGAAAGGGAACGAATGTAACCTTGGTTCCCTGAAAGGGAATGATACTCTCTAGTTGCTGCATAGGCTCATGTCTTTTATAGAAAATCTGGCGAGATGGTGCCAAGCACTTGCCAATATAGAGCCTGTGACATGGCTCCCTATGGCTTAAGCGCCATCAGCCAACAAATTTGTGTGATTGTATACAGGCTTCAGACCACGTGAGACCACTGACATAATCCCAATTGCGTCATTGTGCAATGTCTCGTTTCCTTTCAAACAAGTATACTTTTTCTTTCAAAGCAGGCTGGTCAGACATAAAAAGAAAAGCTTTCTGCATGATTCATCTTCACAGATCATAGGATGTTTGAGGTAGTTTCGGAGCACACTGATCTTACTATTAATTCGGCAACAGTAGGTTGACAGTTCTTAAATTAATCTTAGTGTATGCTGACCGAAATTTGAAGCACTGCCTCCAGTGGCTGAAGTGGGAAGTGTTTATGAAGTATTTACAGGTTCTGGGTAAAATGTCCACAGAGATGTGCCAAAAGTGAGATATATAGTGAGTTGTTTATAGTTGTAAAGAATGTAATTGGGTAAAGAGGAGTGCATATTTTATGAACTCTACTCCCTTACCCCAACCTTGCACCTAACTGTCTGTAGAGTACAAACCTTTGAGGGAAATTGAAACCTCCGAATCACACCCATCACTGATTTTGTGAATGAGATTACTTCCTGGTTTCAACATGGGACAAGAAACTGTGTGTCTGATGCTGCTGACGCAACACACTATTGGTCAAGCCACAGGAGAAGGTAAACACTCTTGATCTGATGGAAAAATGTCTGATGGGGGATGCAGCTTGTAAGTAACTTGGCCGAATTGGGCTGATGTCAGGGTACTGGAACATTCTGCAGCAACATGTTGACTTCTCGTGTGATTATGATGTTTTAGAGGTAGAGGAATGTTCCAGATTCAATACAAGTTAAGCTCTATCACAGCATTTCTGGCAATTATTTATTACCACAGGAAAAAATATCAACTCGTCCCTTAGCTTTTTCTTCCTAAGCAAAATAAAGATGAAATATAGCTGCAAGCAGCGATGATGGGCCCAAGCACCATGGGTCCATTTCCACTCGGTGGCTTTCGGAAAACAAAGCATGATGGACACAGCAGCAACTCAAAATTAATGTAAACTTGGACCCTAAATATACAATGTGTATTAGATATATGCCACCATTCCAGTTTGACTACAACTTCATGTAATTTAAGCCATTACCATGACAACACTATTAAAGCTATCAAGCATCCCTTCAAAATATTCCATCAGCAGTGTCTAAACAATTTAAGCAATTTGGGTAAATGTAAGATAACTTTTTCAAAATCTGTTGTAAGTGCCACACTTTCTGCTGCCAGTGGGTGGAGCTACGACCGTGACCCACAATAGCCACGTACATGTGATTAACCCCCAAGAAAAAACATACAACTCAATTTTGATCTAAATCACACAATGAACGCAGAAGATGTGTGACACTTCCTGTTTGCCTATTTTTGCCATTAATTTAGTGAATCGCCATGGCAACACCGTACAATATTTAAAAATCTGTTCGCAACTTAGCATCTTCTATGTCTTGGCATACTGTTGTCTAAATGTGGTGAAGAACAGTCTCATGAATCACCATTCAGAGAATCTATCTATCATCTATCTATATCAATTTTTAATTGTAATTTTAAATTTTTTGCTAACTGATTATTTTAACGTTTTTGCTATAATTTAATTATTTATTGAAAGAAATATGTAGATCTAAAGATTATATTGCAATTAAATTATTTACCATTTTTATTTATCCATAAACCAGCTTTAAATTAAATGAGCAAATGTAATTCATGGCATTAGGTGTTAAGTTGGCCTAAGTAGATTTTAATATGAGCACAGAAGTCATTTAGGCTTGTAATTTCGTTGCAATTCTGTTGTTGCATTTTTTTTTTCCTCTGTGCACTGTCAAAATAAATGAAGTACATTAAATTTGAGTCTGCATTCGTTATTCATACGCACAACTGTTTAAATAGCCTCTAAATTAATGTTGCAATTGAGGACATAAATTAGTTTAGAATACTGCATGTTCACACTGACCACACCCACAAGCACAAATAAATAAATCTGATTGGCTGATGAATCTGACAAACTGACTTTAGATGCCTATTCATGTGCACTGTTGAGGGATTCTGAATGCATGATGCTGGGGTGGAGGTCAAACTCATGCGCTGCTTCGGCTAACGAGCATGGCTTCAAGCATGCGATTTGTGAAACAGTTGTCACACTTTGCTTGTAAGCATCAAGGAATTGGATAATTTTTTTTTTTTTTTTTTTTTTGCTATTCGTTTGCAGATGAATTATGAGTGGAAAGCGATTGGAAATACATAGGCAAAAAGATGATTGAGAATTAGAGCCGATATGGGATTTTTGAGACCGATACCGATTTTAGAGAGGGAAAATTCACCGATTACCGATATGGTGACCGATATAGCTACCGATATAGCTAATTTTTGAGCTGGAATGAAAACAGACCTTATCTATGTGGATTGTGCACCGATATGACTATGCAAAGGTACTCAGAAAGCTGCTTTCTTAAACAAATATTTTTAACAAAGAACATTTGACATTAATATTATACATTGTCAACAAATTCTAGAAATGAACACTGAGAAAATAAAGAATAAATAAAAATACAATAAATAGCTTAATAATCAGCAGAACTGTTTGTGACGAGGCAGACGAGGAATGAGGATCTAAATGCGGCTTTAATGAAAAACAAAAGATGAACAAAGTAACTCAGAATTAAACAAAACAAAAACATGGGAAACCAGGCACAGAACATGACAACACATGTAAAGACTGACAAAGAAACCAGGGGAAACAAGGGCTTAAATACACATGGACAAACAAGGAAACGAGGAACACCTGGAGAAAACAATCAGGGGAAAACTAATCATAAAATGAAACTACAAAAGGATTCCAAACTAACAGGAATCAGGAACTAAACAAGAATTTCAACATAAAAGTCAATACAAAAACAGGGCATATGTGACACTGTTAGTATAAGTCAATTGCTGACCATTTAAATAAAGAATAAAATAAATAAAATAAAATAAAAATCAGTACTGTATGTTTAGTATCAGTCAATTGCTGACCATTTAATTAAAGAATAAATAAAAATACAATAAATAGCTAAATAAAAATCAGTACTGTATGTTTAGTATGTCAATTGCCACCATTAAAATAAAGAATAAATAAAAATAAAATAAATAGCTTAATTAACATCAGTACTGTATGTTTAGTATAAGTCAATTGCTGACCATTAAAATAAAGAATATAAATACAATAAATAGCTAAATAAACATCAGTATTACTGTTTAGTATCAGTCAAATGCTGACCATTAAAATAATGAATAAATAAAAATAAAATAAATAGCTAAATAAACATCAGTACTGTTTAGTATCAGTCAAATGCTGACCATTTAAATAAATAATAAATAAAAATAAAAATAAAATAAATAGCTAAATAAACATCAGGGGCCAGTTGCACCAGCTATATGTATGTTACAACTTAGCCTAGTTGTGGCATAAATGGGCACTAAGTCACAATTTACACTCTACTAAATATTTGAGCGTTGCGCCATTACATTTATGTAGGACGTAACCCTACGAATAAACTAAATATTTACTGAAGCCTCTGCCCAGGAGTAACAGATGGAATAAAAAAGCAGACTCATTTAATGACATCAATGAGCTCATGTTTTAGTTGACAGGCATCAGTCTTTTCGATATATATGATGATGTTGGCATTTACACTCATTTACATTTACGAGAGAGAAAAAAAAAACGTACTTTTAAGTGGCTCTTCTGCATGAAACCATTCTTCTCTTCTGCACGACACCAAACGGTGCCGCTTTTTAGGGTGCGTTGCCTGGTGTCAAGTTTCAAGACATTCTATATATATATATATATATATATATATATATATAGGATATTAAAATTAATAAATGTCTATTTATTAATAAATGTATAAAGTTTGGTGACTGTAGCTCAAAAGGGATGTGCTACATAGCCCCCCAAACATGCTCATGTTCTAGGTGGTGCCGCAGAGCCCCCCCCGCACCCCCCCACCTGTAACTTTGCCACGCCCTAATGGCCAGCGACTCTGATGTGTGTGCAAACTTTCAAGAGTTTTCACGCATGTTATGTACCCCAAAAGTACCGAAAAACTTGAAAAGAAGAATACAATAATAATAATAATAATAATAATAATAATAATCCTTAGAAGAACAATAGGGCCTTACACTTTCAGTGCTTGGGCCCTAATAAATGAACAAACAAACAAAGAAACAAAATAAATAAGTAAATAAACACTTCACAGAACAGCAAGACATTGGAAGTACAAAAGAAGATTAACCTGGTAACCTTCACTTGTTATGCACATGAATACCAGGAAGAGACTATTCATAACGACCTCTCAGATGTCATGTCATAAATTGTGACTCAGTGTCTTGTAGCACTTAAATCACTTGCAAATCGATGAAACAATCTATTACATTCACATTATTCACATTCAATGTCGGTCATGATAGTGTAAACAAATTGCTAGCTCTGATGACCCTCATTCATTATGTATTAACAATCCATCTTATCGAAATGATCCGTCTTGTCGAAATTAATTTCTTTCAGTGTTAGATGGCCATTGAGCAATGTTTTTATGCATCCTGCCATGGATTGACATTTTCCCACTGGAGGGTCTATAAAATGCAAGGTTTTGCAGAGGCCACACATGTTGTTTGTTTCTGTCCATCAGAAGAAATCCAGGGTTATCTTATCACTGGCTGTTAGTTTTGCCACTTCAAATGTGCTTATCTTGGATGGTAGCGCTCTTCCTTGTGTGCTCGTCTGAATAAGTAGAGGAAGTGGAGGAGAGAAAGAGAGGTAGATAGAGAACCACTCTCACCTCGGCAACAAATTAGGTCTCGGAATCCAAGCAGAACAGCTGCTCAAAAAAGATGATAGGAGCAAACAAATGACTAAATCTAAAAAAATAAATAAATAAAATTTCCTTGTCACACAAACAAAAGGCCAGAAGTGGGTTGATGAATCATTTGGTAGGAAAACAGGGTGAGCAAATGGTGGAGTAATGAGACTGTGGTTGCGCTAAACATTATGTGGCAGAATGTTTTCATATTTATGTCAAGGCTTTTGGATGATAGTTTAAAAAGGTGTTATAATTAGAAAAACGCAGGCAGTCTACTGCCTCAAAGCTCTAGTCATTTCATTTCAGTTAGGTTCCCTGGTATCAAACTGCTGGCTTTGACATCTACCAAAAAAAAAAAAATGTATGAGGAACATTGGCATGCCTGTCTATTGTCTAAATGTCTGAAAAGATATTTATACACTGGTGGTCTTTCTTTCAAGTCAAGTCAAGTCATTTTTATTTGTATAATGCTTTTCACAACACACATCGTTTCAAAGCAGCTTTACAGAAAATCATGCATTAAAAAAATAAATGAAACTGTAATATCTATAAAGTCTAGAGTGATCATTGTGTAGTTTGATTAAATATGATTGTAAATTGTGATCATAATGAATGTGATGGAATATATCGTGTCAGAAGGTCACTTAAGTACAGTGGAGCTAGACCATTCAAAGCTTTGTATGTAGTTAAAAGATTTCTAAAATTAATACGAAATTTAACAGGTAGCCAATGTAACGAGCCGATGTATGATCATATTTCTTGGTTCTAGTCAGCACACTGACAGCTGCATTTTGAACCAGTTGAAGTTTATTTATTGAACTTGCTGGGCATCCTCCCAGAAATGCATTACAATAATCTAGTCTTGAGGTCATGAATACATGAATTAGTTTTTCGGCATCAGCAACAGAGAGCATGTGTCGTACCTTAGTAATATTTCTGAGGTGGAAGAATGCTGTTCTACAAACATTGGAAATTTGATTTTCAAAGGACAGATTGGTATCAAATATAACACCCATGTTCTTCGCTGTAGAAGACAACGTAACAGTACATCCATTGAGAGTCAAATTATATTTTAGCGGCTTATTTTACAGGTTTTTGGTCCAATAATTAGTACCTCTGTTTTGTTGGAATTGAGTAGAAGGAAATTTCTGTCCATCCAATCTTTGATTTCATTGATACACTCTGCTAATTTGGAGAATTGTGAATTTTTGTTGGGTTTAGAAGAAATATAAAGTTGGGTATCGTCGTCATAACAGTAGAAACGTATTCCATGATACCTGAAATATCTCACATGTATAAGGAGAAAGGCAGAGGCCCTAAAAATGACCCCTATGGCACTCCATACTTTTGTTTGATTTGACAATTCCTCATTTACACATACAAAGTGGTAGTGGTATGATAAATAGGACCTAAACCATGCTAATGCAAGTCCACTAATGACAACTTAATTATCCAGCCTATTCAAGAGAATGTCGTGATCTATCATGTTGAAGGCAGCACTAAGATCTAAAAGCACTAGAAGAGAAATGCAGCCGCGATCAGATGATAAGAGCAAGTCATTTGTAACTCTGATAAGTGCAGTCTCTGTACTGTGATGGGGCCTAAATCCTGACTGAAATTGTTCATATATACCATTTCTCTGTAGAAATGGACATAGTTGGGAGGACACTACCTTTTCTAGTATTTTCAACAGAAATGGTAGATTTGAAATCGGTCTGTAATTAGCCAATTCTCCAGGATCAAGCTGTGGCTTCTTAATAAGCGGTTTGATAACTGCCATTTTAAAGTTTCTTGGGACATGTCCTAAGGATTAAGAAGAGGTTCTGAGATTACAGGGAATACCTCTTTTAAGAGCATAGTTGGTATTGGATCTAACATACATTTTGTGGCTTTTGAATTTTCGCTAAGTTTTGTTAGCTCTTCATGACCTATGACAGTGAAGGATTGAAGTTGCTCATGAGAAAAATTATGAGACACTGTTTTCTGAGGTGCTGTGACAGTTGATTGCATAGTTTCAATTTTATTTCTGATTATTTCAATTTTATCAGTAATGAAATTCATGAAGTCATTACTTTGTTCTGCGACTGAATATCTGGTTCAGTCGATGCTTTATTCCTAACCAATTTAGCCACAGTACAGAATAAACAGCTAGGATTGTTATGGTTATTTTCTATGAGTTTTCTAAAATATGCTGACCTGGCAGCTTTTAGTGCCTGTCTGTAGCTACAGACACTATCATTCCATGCACCGCAAAATACCTCTATTTTTTTATTCTTCCACTTGTGCTCCATTTTCTAGCTGCTCTCTTGAGAGCATGAGTGTGATCATTGTACCATGGGGTGGGGCTTTTTTCTTTAATCGAAGGGGGGCGACACTATCAAGAGTGCTAGAGAAGACTGTATTTATATTTTCTGTTATTAGTTCTTCTAGACTTTTTGGCTTACTGAGTATGTGAGACAATTCTGGAAGATTATTAGTAAAGCTAATGTAGTGGTCGAAAGTATAATTCTACCTGAACGATAGCGTGGTGTAGATTGAGTAAAATTAGGTGACACTATCAAGAGTGCTAGAGAAGACTGTATTTATATTTTCTATTATTACATCAAGTTCTTCTAGACTTTTTGGCTTACTGAGTATGTGAGACAATTCTGGAAGATTATTAGTAAAGCTAATGTAGTGGTCGAAAGTATAATTCTACCTGAACGATAGCGTGGTGTAGATTGAGTAAAATTAGGTGACACTATCAAGAGTGCTAGAGAAGAATGTATTTATATTTTCTATTATTACATCAAGTTCTTCTAGACTTTTTGGCTTACTGAGTATGTGAGACAATTCTGGAAGATTATTAGTAAAGCTAATGTAGTGGTCGAAAGTATAATTCTACCTGAACGATAGCGTGGTGTAGATTGAGTAAAATTAGGTGACACTATCAAGAGTGCTAGAGAAGACTGTATTTATATTTTCTATTATTACATCAAGTTCTTCTAGACTTTTTGGCTTACTGAGTATGTGAGACAATTCTGGAAGATTATTAGTAAAGCTAATGTAGTGGTCGAAAGTATAATTCTACCTGAACGATAGCGTGGTGTACATTGAGTAACATTAGCTGATCGCAGCAAACAAAAAACGAGGTAATGATCTGAGATGTCATTGTTCTGTGGTAGAATTTCTATAGTATCAACATCAACTTCATATGACAGAATTAAATCTTGCGTATGATTATGGCAATGAGTTGGTCCTGTCACATTTTGTCTGATTCCAAGAGAGTTGAGAATATCGATAAATGCTAATCCCAAAGCGTTATCATTATCTATGTGAATGTTGAAGTCACCAACAATTAAAGCTCTATCTACATTAACTACTAGACCTGATAGAATATTGGCAAATTCACCAAGGAAATCAGAGTACGGCCCGGGTGATCTATATACTGTAGCAAAGGCAAAAGACGACAGAGATTTTTTATTTATATCTGTCAAAAAAATTCTCTATTTCCACATTCCTTACAATAGAATCAACAATTATTAAGGCTCTTTCAACATGATTCTCAGTATAAAAGTGGAAAAACCCAAAGCACACAGCATAATGGCAAAGGATAAAACGATGAACGCATAAGAATAAGCAATGCTATGCAGGTTAGCAAGCTACAAACACTCGTCTTTCAGCCCACTGAAGTCGCTGCACCTTAAAATGTAAATTAGTATTTTTTTTTTTTTTTTTTGGTATGTTTGTTTTTTTAGAGTAGCTCACCAGCTACGGTCTAGGACAGGTGTAGGACAAACTTCCATGGCATGAGATCTACTTTTTTTCATAATTATATTTTAGTAAGATCTATCATGCACAATTTAAATATACATTGTAGGCAATGTTGTAACGATATCAACATTTCAGCAGTCAGTACTAATACCACTGGAATTTGACGATTCTCAATACCAAAACTAATGCTAACTAATCTGTTATTTAGGTAAGAAAAATAAAACAGTGCTTAAAGTTTCTATCAGTAGTATCAAGTAATGCAATGTAACACACTACATAGATTACTGGTCTTCAATGTATGAATATAATACGTTAATAATGTTTAAAGCTACTAAAGTTATCCAACCAAAAGCAGTGGATTGTTTTCTCATTTTCTTGTTATTGATGTATGATTTAAGCTACACTATGTAACTTTTGGCCCTCTAGCGGCTGAAGCATAAAACTGCAAGTAACTTGCAGAGGAACACTTTATGCGAGTTCAGTTGTGCTTCGGCACTGCTCGTCTGAGCTGATGAATCTCATGGTTTGATGATTCTGAGATATTTACCTGTAGAGCAGCGATTAAAGATTCTACATTTTTATAGTACAATCTACAGCCTAAGTAGACTATGTAAGTGAACTGTAATAACACTGCACACAATAAGACTGTAATACAAAAACTCAAAACAAGGATTTATTAATAGTGAAATATATATATATATATATATATATATATATATATATATATATATATATATATATATATACACACATATGTGTTTTGAGTTTATGTATGTATGTATGTGTGTGTGTGTGTATATATATATATATATATATATATATATATATATATATATATATATATATATATATACACACACACACACACACACACACACACACACACACACACATACATACATACATACACACATACACATACGTAGTGCAAATCTAAATACAAATCATTATATACAGTGCAAGGGAATGTAATGGCACAAGAGGTTGGATGTGTTGGATAATATAAAAAGACTAAGCTGTGTATTGCACATTAATTATTGCTCAATGGGGCAGTTTTAACTGTTTATGAGATGGATAGCCTGAGGAAAAAAACTGTTCCTGTGCCTGATGGTTCTGGTGCTCAGAGCTCTGATGCGCCGGCCAGAAGGCAACAGTTCAAAAATGTAATGGGCAGGGTGAGTGGGGTCCAGAGTGATTTTTCCAGCCTTTTTCCTCACTCTGGAGGTGTATAGTTCTTGAAGGGAGGGTAGGGGGCAACCAATATTCCTCTCAGCAGTCCAAACTGTCCTTTGTAGTCTTCTGATATCCGATTTCGTAGCTGAACCAAATCAGACAGCTATTGAAGTGCAGAGGACAGACTCGGAGACTGCTGAGTAGAACTGTATCAGCAGCGCCTGTGGCAGGTTGAAATTCCTCAACTGGTGAAGGAAGTACAACCTCTGATGGGCCTTTTTAACAATGGAGTCAATGTGGGTCTCCCACTTCAGGTCCTGTGAGATGGTAGTGCCCAGGAACCTGAATGACTCCACTGCTGCCACAGTGCTGTTTAGAATGGTGAGGAGGGACAGTGTTGGGGTGTTCCTCCTAAAGTCCACAATCATCTCCACCGTTTTGAGCACGTTCAGCTCAAGGTTATTTTGACTGCACCAGACAGACAGCTGTTCTGTATGCAGACTCATCGTCATCTCGGATGAGGCCGATGACAGTGGTGTCATCTGCAATCTTCAGGAGCTTGACAGAGGGGTCCTTGGTGATGCAGTCGTTGGTGTAGAAGGAGAAGAGTAATGGGGAGAGCACAAATCCCTGGGGGCACCAGTGCTGATTTTACAGGTGCTGGAAGTGAATTTCCCCTGTCTCACAAGCTGCTGCCTGTCTGTCAGAAAGCTGGTAATCCACTGACAGATAGACGTGCGAACAGAGAGTGTAATTTAGTCCTGAGAATAGCTGGGATGATGGTGTTGAAAGCCGAACTGAAGTCCACAAAAAGGATCCTTGCATATGTCCCTGGTCTGTCTAGATGTTGCAGGATATGATGCAATCCCATGTTGACTGCATCATCCACAGACCTGTTTGCTCGATAAGCAAATTGAAGGGGATCTAGAAAGGGTCCAGTGATGTACTTCAGGTGGGCCAACACCAGTCTCTCAAATGACTTCATGACCACAGACGTCAGGGTGACAGGTCTGTAGTAATTAAGTCCTGTGATTTTTGGTTTCTTTGGGATGAGGATGATAGTGGAGTGTTTGAAGCAGCATGGGTCTTCACACTGCTCCAGTGATCTATTGAAGATCTGTGTGAAGATGTGGGCCAGCTGGTTAGCACAGGGTCTAAGACATGCAGGTGAAATGCCATCTGGGCCCTGCGCTTTCCTTATCCTTTGTTTTCGAAAGACACGGCACACATCATCTTCACAGATCTTAAGTGCAGGTTGAGTAGCAGGAGGGGGGAGGAGGGGGGTTGCAGGAGGCCCCTGCTCGTCTCCCTCGCCTGCGTCTCCCAAACAACACAGCCGCGCCTCCAAATAAAATGTCCAGCAAAACGTCTGAATATTCAAAAACTGGGAAAAGATTGTCTGGTATATGCTGTCGAATGTTCAGCAGTTCGTCTCTGGTAAAACTGACTGGAAAAAGTTTACTAAACACAGGACAAACAAACAAAACCAACAAAACAATAGGAGCGCTCCACACCGAGGCAGCCATCATGATGTCATGTCATCCATCCGATTTTGTGATTCCACTCATAATATTTCCGTTAATACTACTTAAAATAATAGATAAAAATGAATATAAATGTTGATTTCATGGCAGTAATTTGGTCACGGTAAATGTCAGGGAGTGTAGAGAAGGGTTTGATCCAGAGGCGGGTCTGTCGATCACACTCGTTCTCACGGCTCTGCATCACTTGTGTGTACATTGCATCACTTTATTACTAATATTGTAGTAATCATGTTTTTTTGCAGACACCTTGGTTTTAATGCAATTAACCATGGAGTTAGTACAGTATTATGATGGTAATATAGTATCCATGGTTAATTTTGTGGTTACTGAAAATTTACAAAAAAAATACCATGGTGAAACCATGGTTACTGTAGTAAAACCAAGGTTATTTTTTCTAAGGTTAAGGTTAGGTTTAAGGGTAGGGATTAATGTTGTGTTTGTGTGGGACTCTAAATAAACACAATCACTGCACACTGCAGTGATGCCCATACCATATGTTAGTATTTTAATATATGTGTGCAAAAAATATCTGTCACTATTTTAAGAATTCCAAGCATTTATATGGATGGATTTGTTCTTATGTGTGGATTTTCTTTGTTTCAACAACTATTGCAGTTAAATAATGTGCTGTATCTGGAGGACCTTTTTATTGCCACCTCAGTGTATTTGTATTGCCACCTCAGTTTACATCTTAGGATGGGAGTCAGGATGAGCCAAAAGGTTCTGCAGATAAGGACCCACCTGTAGACCAGTGAGAAGTCCTTTTCAAATGTGGAGGTTTATTTGGGCCTTCCTTACTGCCCCACAAGAATTGTCTGGCAATTGCCTGCTTGGCATTTGTTGGTATGGGTAAACCATGATCCATTCAAAATGAAGCCACTTTTTATTTCTATGACAGGTAAAGAGGAGCCCTGCAATAAATTAAGGCACATTTGGAATGCCTTCTTGTTCTGATGTTCACTACAATTAGACTTGTGTGCTACACTATATGTGTCAAGTCTTCTGAAGCCATACAATAGCAAAATTGTGCATGCAAAGTGCAAGCGATATAAATGAAGATATAGGTATAGATGTCATAAGCTGGTAGCAAGTATAAATCTGCTGTATGCAATACATAAGACAATAGAAGTGTGGACCATTTGTCCATACTGAGCATTGAGTGTTTTCACAAAAATTGGATAAAACATGGTTGTAGTGCTTAGCCCTATGCCCAAAACGGGTATGAAACATTATCATTTTCAGGAGATCTGTTATACACACTCTTAAAATAATCTTTGGATAATATTCTCAGCTCGTTTGTTAAATCAGCTGACGTAGCTTCTTTGTTTAAGCTGTCCCCATCCTGCTAGAAGAAGAACCTTTTGCTGTGGGAGATCTCTTCTCTGCTTTTGCAATAAAAAGGGGTTTGTGGTGGAAAGTGCTTCGCTGATGGCATTACAGGCTGCCTGTTGTCTTTAGGGTGATATGAAGATCCCTATGTTTTCCCGATTGGAGCTGGCCCACCTTGTTAGCAACCACTTGGGCTGCATCCAGCTACTTGGCACTTTATAGCCAGACCAGTGGTGACAGAATCAGGTTTTCCACTATGTGAGCACACTCACAAGAGCTGTGGTTACCTTTGTGCCAGTTTGGTCCTAAGCCAGGCATCTCTCTCGGCTGTATCGTCTGTTAGCTAAGCATCACGTCAACAAGGCAAATACCAGCATGTCTCCAATTTCTGATTCAAAAATATGCACCATGGATATTGCTCCATATTTGGAATGCTTGCAATGCATGATTTTGCCTTTTGGGACTGGTGGTTTTTGAATATGTATAAATGAAAACAAGGCTAATGTAGCGTTATCAGAATACTCAAGTGATATACAAAAAAATAAAAATTGGAATGCTTAATGTACCTTGAGTGATTTTGCTTTCATACAGTCACAGAAGCAGGAAGATAAATGATACTTCAGAAAAAATTTGAGATACCACTTAAAAAACAAAAACAAACTATGTTTATTTGGAAATGTACCATAGCAAGACAAGATTTGTTGGTACATGAATAGGGTACAGTAACATTCAGCATTATGGTATATATATAAATACCATATTATTACCATCTGGTAGCATCACTGTACCTCCACAGTGCTTTTATGTAAGGGTTGTGTTGTGTATTTACACTAAATATTATGTGTATGTCCTATTTGTAAAATAATCAGATTTTAAGATAAATTATGCTAATATGCTAAGTTTCTTGTATGGAAGTGTATTATGTCTGAGTGAAGCAGCATGTAGCCGCACTGCACAAACATTGGATTAATTTGCTCTGAATTTTGTCCTTCAGATGCTTTTGAGACTCTCATTGAATTAGTATAAAACTTTTTGCCATTTAAACTCTATATACAAACAAATTCACTAAACAGTTGCACCACTTTTGGCTATGCTGTATTTAAATGTGAAAACTTGCATTCATTAACCGCTTGCAATACAATTTAACCAGGTGCTAAATGCAACATGAGCAGTAAATTAAATTAAATAATTGTCATTCTTTTTTCACTGCAAATACACCTCCTTTGTATATTGGTTAGGCTTATTGTGCCTCATTCACAAGACACAGCATCATTGGTGCTATTACTGCTTGAAGAAAACAGGCTGTAAAAAATCATTAAAAAGAGATGATAATGTACATTTTTATTGATGATGGCAGCAGTAATTAATCAAATTATAGAGAAGAGTGTTACAACGTGGCAGATATCCATGAAATCCTTCTCATTCATCACCAGTTGTTCACACCTCAGACTTTAAAAAAAGGCTCATGTAATGGGTGTGAAAAGATGTAAAAAGGTGGGAGGATAGTGGATAGGGTCAAGCACAACAATTCACTCAGTCATGATAGAGATGGCTAAACATCAAAATATGTGAAGAAACAAATGCAAAAGAGTTTTGGGGCACTTGCTTATCAATCATGGGACATCAGATATGTTGTTCAAACTTTTGAGAATGAAGTGAAAGCAGGCATTGCCACCAAAACCAGTGCTGCTTTTAGGCCTAATTTACTGTTAATGTATAGATATTAATGTATAAGGAATGTTTCGGGTTTAATACTAGTTAAACTCTATTGACTGCATTCGTGGCATAATATTAATTACCACAGACAATAATTCCAACTCATTCCTCTTTTTCTAAAGAAAAAAAAATTCAGTAAGGTGTCATGTTTATTCTGTTGGTTCATGTTTTTCATGTCACGTGGTCCCCTGGTCATGTGATTTCATGTTTCCCTCCATGTTCATGTGTCTTGTTTTCATTGGTTTATTGTCTAGTTATCTTGTTACCAGTTCTGTCTTTTCATTGTTTAACTTATTTGTCTTGTTATCTTTGTCCATGTATTTAAGCCTCATGTTTGCCATTGTCAAGTCAAGTTTATGTCAAGTTCATGTTTATGTTTTATTCACGTTTGTAGTTAGGGTTTCTGGATATCACTTTTGTTAATAAAATTGCTCGAGTTCTTCATTCCATCGTTATCGTCTTTGTCATTGCCAATGCCAGCCGACGTTATATAAGGCACATAATTAATGTAAACAAGTCCAATACACAAAACAATAAGGACACACTGTTTCAAATGTATAGCCACAATACTTTATCATAATACTTGTTATCATGACTCTAGTGTGATGAAATCTCTTACTAACCTTGTCTGTGTAAAGTTATCCAGTATTTTTAACTTCATTGTCTTGACGGAGCACCATGTAAACCATGTAGGCCTAAATCATGGTACCTTTCACATGATGTGGAAAAAAGGAAACCAAAAAAGAGATTTCACAGGACTTTGAGATTTTGGTTTTCACCATTGTCTTCTGTTTTTAAACAAGCTGTAGTATTATCTTGTCCATGATCAGATGTACTGAGAAGACGTAATGGAATATGAGCATCTCTAAACAAACAGCTGCTTCATGTTTCGAGCGCAAGTAGCAGAACTGCAGCCAACAAACATGCTCGTTCTGTTCTGGTTATGGACTGCTTTCCATTCTGACAAGTGATTCTGATCTCACCATGGTGTTTAGTGTAAACGTCCGCTTTCTTATCTGTTCCGTGAATGCTGTTAAACTTGTGATGGCTAGGCGCAGAGGTGGAAAGTAATGAATTACAACTACTCTCGTTACAGTACTTCAGTAAATTTTTCACATTTTCAACTTTTTTTAAGTATAAATAAATAATAGTACTTTTACTTGAGTTGATTAAAATTTTGTATGTTGTATATTTGTATATAACTACAAAGTACAAAAAAATACATAACATTTCGGAATTTTTGGGAAGAAGAAAGTTATAAGTATTAAATCTGTTTATAAACTAAAACGTGCTGTGTGCGGCACGACGGAAGCCCGCAGGGCACAGCATCATGAGCACAGCAGCTCTGATAAACTGCTGCCGGTGTCCTCTCTTCTCTAGCTTCTTCAAGACTTTCTGCCCTGTCACTGTACAAGAACTGTAATACTGTGATTTTCTGCATATTTCATTTTAATCAGGAAAGGAGCCATTCATTCAGGTATGAGGGAACATGTTCAGGAACACGTTTAACCACTGATCAAACTTAACTTGTTTTTAAGGTAGGCAATGTTTTAACTGTGTCAAACATTAAAACAACATAGTTTGACATATAGTAGCAAGTAAACAAGATATCCCCACATATATGTCTAAAACAAACCTTTACTTTAGAAAGATATAAAGCAAATAGTGTCGGAAATTAATGGGGACTCGGAGCAAAAATGCCACCAAAATTGACAAAAAAAAAATCCCCAAAATTGAAAATATGGGGGCAAAAAATGCCCACGCAATGATTACCTGTGTTTTATTAATTATTATCTGATATAGTTACAGTTACATACATTGCAATCTTCTTTTAACTTTTTACTGAACAATATTTTTCACCTGCTAGAGGCCAAAAGTGCACAAGGGATGGATGTTATATAAAAAGAAGGTATGAGAAATCACAAAACATAATGTCACCAAATGCTACAATTTACTTAATACTAATATCTCAATATGTTAAATAACCATAATGTTAATTAAGACTTTATTATTACAACTGTAATTCAATAATACATTTACAGAACAAGCACTTTTAGTGTTTGAATCAATCATATCTCTCACTAAACACTGTGTGAAATGTTTATTTTTGCTTAGTTGGCATGTAGGAGTTGATAACAGTTTCCTTAATAATTTAATTCCATATCTGGATAATTGCTGCAATATCATAAAGGATAAATTTCCTCCTCTATGATATTGCATTATATTAGTTTTGTACAGTATGTAAATTTAATAGCCAAAATACTTGTACATACGTGAATGCGATTAAACCTGAAATATGAATGTGTTTCTGTCACAATGCACATTATGTAGTTTAGAGATGATTTAGAGACATTTAGAATGTTACAAATGGCTATTTCTATTTAATGTTGTTTTCTTAAAATTTTGTCAAAGAATCCTCTTGCAGCAATGCAGATGCTGCTAGTTTAGGGCCTG
This sequence comes from Myxocyprinus asiaticus, assembly GCF_019703515.2. Taxonomy (NCBI): domain Eukaryota; kingdom Metazoa; phylum Chordata; class Actinopteri; order Cypriniformes; family Catostomidae; genus Myxocyprinus; species Myxocyprinus asiaticus. Next base: position 37,945,367 of record NC_059363.1, on the reverse strand, counting down.
TGAGGAGTCTGTTTCTCAAACTAGAGACTGTGATTTACTTGTATTCTGTTGTGCATCTGCCCATCCACTTCCCTTTCTATCCTGGTTAGAGATCATTTTTCAGAACAATAATGCATGGGATAGCCTTCATCTCTCTAAAACATCCTGGTTACTTTCATAACCTCCGTTCCCTGATGGAGGGAACGAGAAGTTGTGTCGATGTAGTGACACTAGGGGTCACTCTTGGGAGCTCTAAATACCTCTGCTTTTTGAAAAAAGGCCAATGGGAATTGGCGAGTGGAATTTCCATGCCACTCCCCCGGACATACGGGTATAAAAGGAGCTGGCATGCAACCACTCATTCAGGTTTTGTGCTGAAGAGCCGAGACAAGTTCCCGAATATTTCAGCGGGTAGTTCAGTGTTGTGGCAAGAGGGATACAACGTCTCGTTCCTTCCATCAGGGAATGGAGGTTACAAAAGTAACCAGCACGTTCCCTATCTGTCACTCACTCGACGTTGTGTTGATGTAGTGACACTAGGGGTCCCTATACAAAACGCCACAACTAGCTGAACTGTGTTACGTGGACTGGCGGTGCGAGATGGGCAGACCGATGTGTGCCTCATAGCCAGCGCACCAGGCCGTCACGTAACCTCCCCCAATGCTCTTATGAACGTCGAACGGTCCTTTGGTAACAAGTCAACTCAAATAGGGACAGGCTAACCCAGCAATGGCCTCTTTTCCTCTTTTTTCTCCCCAAAAAGAGTGTAATATTGTTTACCGGCTGGGAGCCATAAGTGTCCACATCAGGGGGGTGTCACTTCCAAGGGGAAGACACCGCGGAGACCAGACCGGGGGGGGGGAGGGATATTTTGAGTGGAAATACATCACATGGTCTTACCGAGTCTTGTCGGAAGTATGTCATGTGGAGAAGTCCCATGGTAGGTCCTACCCAACGGGGGAGGATTTCTACAAACACGGTGACTGGGGGCAGAGGAACCTCTGCCCAAGGAAGATGCAGTTTATCGAAAGGGAAACGATTTACCGGAAGATACATCACATGGGGTCACCTATGGGGAACCAGCACACGTGGAGCACCTACCACAGTACAGGGCTTAGTTAGCATGTGTACTGGGCCAGCAGCGAATTTCTCCGCAAACTCGTCTGCCACAGGGCTAAGGAGGAAAGTCATCCAGGGATCACAACTTGTGAATACAACTGGGAGTCAAAAGCACACGTCTTCACCTCATGGGAGGGGAAAGGCACTATGCGCAAGCGGCACACCCAGCCAGCTGTCCCGGAATTTACCTGCTCGTACCTGACAACACACGGGACAAAACCGGCTCAAACCGGAAATTATAGAACCTCGCAAAGTTGTTGGGTGTTGCCCAGCCCATTACTCTGCAGATGTCTGCCAAAGAGGCGCCACTGGTCAGGGCCCAGGAGGCCGCTACACTCCTAGTAGAGTGGGCTCGTAACCCCACGGGAGGCAGCACATCCTGAGCATGATATGCCATCACGTGTGATCCAAATAGATAAAGCACACACTGGACACTGCAACACCAAAGCTGGGTCTCCCTCCTCCTGGGGCAACACTTGCAGGTTCACCACCTGATCCCTAAAAGGGGTCGTGGGAACCTTGGGCACATAGCCCGGTCGGGGTCTCATGATCACGTGAGAGTAACCCGGACCAAACTCCAGGCATGATTTGCTGACAGAGAACGCCTGCAGTTCCCCTACCCTCTTGATGGAAGTGAGCGCAGTCAGGAGGGCAGTCTTCAAAGAGAGTGCCTTAAGCTCAACTGACTCCAGGGGCTCAAAGGGAGCTCCCCGTAGACCCCAAAGGACTACAGAGAGGTCCCACGAGGGGATGAGGTGCAGTCTGGAGGGATTCAACCTCCTAGCGCCTCTCAGGAACCTGATGATCAAGTTGTGCTTCCCCAAATACTGACCATCCACTGCATCGTGATGTGCCGAAATGGCGGCTACATACACCTTCAAGGTGGAGCCTCGTAGAGGGAGCCATAGCCTCAGTGATCATGTCTACCACCATGGGTGGTAGGCCACTTAAGTCTTCTGCGTCCCATCCAAGGCCCAGATGTGGAGATTCCAGAGGTCTGGTCGCTGATGCCAGATGGTGCCCCGTCCCTGAGAAAGAATTCCTAAGGGGAATTTGCCTTTGGGTTCTGTCGTGAGGACCTTTGAGGTCCGAGAACCACGTCTGGGTGGGCCAGTAGGGTGATACAAGGACGACCTGCTCCTCATCCTCCCTGAGGCTTACTGGGGGAAACGCGTATATGCATAGTCCCGGGGGATTTGCCCGGAGAGCGAGGTCGGTCGCCGAGCACAGTTCTTGCATCAATCCCGGGTCAGAACTACCCTCGTGTCGCGCCTTGGCTTGGTGTACCTGCAGGAGAGCCATGGCGTGCAGGGCAGAGGTGGCTTGTCCAGCGGCACCGTAGGCCTTAGCCGTCAGAGACGACGTAAACCTACAGGCCCTGGACAGGTGCTTCGGGCGCCCACGCCAGGTGGTGGCTCTTTGCGGGCATAAGTGCACCGTGAGCACCTTACCCACCTGGGGAATCACCGAATACCCCTTGGCCACCCCACCATCGAGGGTAGTGAGAGCAGGGGAGCTGAAAGATCGGGATCGGGTAGTAAAAGGTGCCCCCAACAATCTTGTCATCTCCTCATGCACTTCCGGGAAGAAAGGAACCGGGGTGGGGCGTGGCCGTGAGCGGCGCTCTGGGCCCAGGAACCAATCATCGAGCCGTGAGGGTTCAGGGGAGAGTGGAGGGTTCCACTCTAGCCCGACACTTGTGGCTGCCCGGGAAAGCATGTCTGTCATCTCAGCATCGGCCTAAGAATGGGCAACCATACCCAAAGGAGGAAAGCCCAGCCGAAGCCTCTGCGTCAGAATGGACGAGCCCGCTCTCCGATGCTGCGCTCGATAACTCAACGTCTTCCCGGGCCCCGAATAAGAGGTCGAACTTGCCCTGAGATGAGCCGGCGGTCTCATCCGAGAGCCCGACCGGGGCAAGCGAGTGTGCTTGGGAGGTCCGTTGGGGGGTTACCCGGCAGAGGTGCTCCCACTGAAGTCCCCAAATCGCCCCCAGTGCTAGCCGATGCGGCCTCATACATAGGCAGAAGGACCAAGGCGGGGAGCCGCTGGGGTGGCTTGCTTTCTTACGAAGGCAAGCCACGACTGCAACGTTGCCATGGTCATGTTCTCGCAGTGAGGACAAGACGGATCCACAAACGATGTCTCCGCGTGGGCAGCAACACACAAACGGAAAGGCATCTTTAAAAAGACGTTCCATGTGTGCCACTCTTTTAGAATAGAAAATATACTCTTTTTAGAATATACTCTTTTGTTTTGCCCTGCCGAAGCGCCCAGGGGCATTCTCTGCACTCCACGGGTGCAGAGGGGGAGAAGCTGCTGAAATGCGCCGTAAAATTCAGCAGTTTTAGGTGAATTGAATTCAGTGCACTGAATGCAATCGCTCGGCTCCGAAGAGAAAATCTGAATGAGTGGTTGCATGCCAGCTCCTTTTATACCCATATGTCCAATTCCCATTGGCCTTTTTTCAAAAAGCAGAGGCTCCCAAGAGTGACCCCTAGTGTCACAATGTCGAGTGAGTGACAGATAGGGAACAATGGACTTTAGGAGAAAATAGAATTTCAGGAGAAATATGTTTCTTTTTGCCTTTTTTAAAATAAAAATTTGACTTGCAAATGTAAAGCAACTTGTAAGAACTCGATACATCAGCAAATGTGGAAAAACCAGACTGTACTGTGATTTCTGCATGGTAGTGCAACCATTTCCCTTTGTTCTAATAATAAGAAAATTTTCTAAAAAAAGAACAATATTGGCATTTTAGAATGCTTTTGTAAGGAATAGGTGACACAGTATATGTTTGCCATCACGGGTAAAGAAAAAAATGGAATAAATATCACTTACAACAATCATTTCAAACCGTAATAATATTGGCAATTTATGATATTGACAGTATTTTTGATCAATTTAATGCATACTTGGTGAAAGGAAGCATGTTTCTTTCAAGAACAAAAATGTCTGTGTTCTAAAAATGGAAGCGTATATACTATATATAATATAATTTTCATAAAGTAACTTGAAACGTAATTACTTGAGTAGTTTTTTGGCAAACTACTTATTTACTCTTACTTGAGTCATAATATTTCTTAGTACTTCTACTTGTACTCAAGTGAATTATTTAAGTAAAAACAGTACTCTTTCCACCATTTATCGATGGCTGGCAAGGCAATGACAGGCAGATGAAGATGAGATGATGTGATGTGATGAACCCAAGTGCAGTTTATTACAAACGTGGAATCCAAAAACCGTAAATCAAACGTGAAACAAAACAGAAATAAACAACTAGAACTGACTTGACTTGACTTGACTTGACCATAGAACCAACATTACACAAAAACAATACCTCACAAAGGACCATGGCAAACATGAGGGTATAAATACATGAACATGAGTAACAAGATAACCAATGAACAGACAGAACTATAAACAAGATAACAAGACTAATAAACTTAAACAAATGACAAACTAGAACTGATAACAGTTAACAAGACAATAAACCAATGAAAACAAGACCCAAGAACATGGAAGGAAACAGGATGATCTCATGATTTGACATGGAAACAGGGAATCACATGACATGGCAGGGAAACAGGAAATAACATGACATGGAACCACATGACCTGATCAGGAACTAAACTTCATGAAAACAAGAACAAAACAAATAAACGTGAAATATCCCCCCCAATAGGGGCGGCTCCCGACACCCCAAAACATAAACACAAAGTTCACTGTGAGGGAGCTGTAGGGGGCAGGGGGGAGGGTGGCGGCCGTGGTGACTTGACGTGGCTACATGGCATGACGTGGTAACATGTACGGCAGTGTAGGGCTTTACTGGTTGTTTAGATCAGTGTTACTATCAGAAATAATTAATAATTATTTCTTTAGTTATTAATTAATATTTAAATTAATTAATTTAATCTAACTCATTAAAACCTCATATGGGGCTCCAGTAAATGTAGTGCGCTACGTTTAGGAGTGGGTTTGGTTATTAGCAATAATCAATAATTAACAAAGATAATTATTAATTATTAAAATCAATAGAACATTAATGAGAATCAGTGTTAGCTTTTTTTAATCCTTTAAATCAACAATTATCAAAAATAATCACTAATCATTAACATCAATGAAACATTAATTAAAATTAACACTAGATTATTGATCATTCAAATTCAACAATCATCAGAGATAATTATCAATTATCAAAAATCAATAGAATATTAATAAGGATTAATGTTGACGGGGCACCACCCTGGAATCAGGGACTAATAACCAGATAGTATAACAGTCTCAATATCAGATTGTTTTCTTAGGAAAATTGACATCCGAAGAATATCAATTTTTGGAAAAAAAAAAAACAATGAATGAAGGCTTGAATCCGAGCACTGACATCCCGTCAGCATGACACAGGTGTATGCAAAACAAACCAAAACACTTCTCTTTGAAGTATAACAAAGTTTATTTATGCAGTAATATCAATTAATAATTAATACAATGCAGTCAATAAACTTCCGACTTACAACTACAAACTAAACAGTGATATGATTAGATATGGAAATCAAAATAATCCTATAACACATGAGGGTGTGTGTGTGAGTGTGTGTGTGTGTGTGTAAGGAGGGACGCGCACAAAATGGCGGTTGTGACTCTCGTGGAGAGTATGTCACGCGAGACTTCCGGCCAGAGAATATGGCCGCGAATGTGGGCAGAGAGAAACCAGTCAATGGTAGCTTAGGGACAAAGCTGAGCTTTATCACGAAGCTATCTACTAGCCAAAAATGTGTGCGAGAATGTTTGTGAAGGGTCGCGCGCGTGTGTGTGTGTGTGTGTGGTTAGTACGAGAGAGAGAGAGAATAAAGTGACGGTCCCAAAGCTGGTTTCGCGATTGTGGGAGAGAAAGCAGCTGTTAGTTTCTCACACAGAGACGCGGTGGACGGCTCGTAAACCGTCCCGCGGTCTTTGATTCTTTAATGGATAAACTCAGTTTGCCGGTCTCACTTAATAATGAGCGGACCTTGATACACAAGAATAACACACTGTAATATTCTATCTCTGCCCAGACGTAAACCTCTTACTTGAATCGCATGAGGACGCAGAATGTGTGTTCATCCGTCCTTTAACTCCGACTCGGTTCCTCGAGGCTCGGGTGATGATGGGAGGCCGTTTCCTCACTCTGTCGGCGGGCAGTACAGCTGCTGATTCTCGGCGGGCTGGCAGAGAAATCAGCGATGTCGACTTGATTGAAGATGGAAGAGAAATCTTTTATCTCTTCACTTCTGCAGGCAAACGGATGAAGACGCGGATTGCTCAGTGGTCTCCTTCGGATCCGTTAGAGTGTTCGGTGGAACACAGAGTAATCTCAACTTGTCCAGTGAGATGGAGATTGTATGGCCACAGTTTCAAGTCGGACGTAACTTCCTTGTGCCACGAGGCTGCACCTGAGAGCAGTGATGAGCTGCATCTACACACGGAGAGCAAAGTTGCTGGAAGCCCCATATGAGGTTTTAATGAGTTAAGATTCAATTAATTAATTTAAATATTAATTAATAACTAAAGAAATAATTATCAATTATTTCTGATAGTAACACTGATCTAAACAACTAGTAAAGCCCTACATAATAATTGGTGCCCCGTGTGAGGCATCCTACTTTGTCACAGTGTGTATGCATAAGAATCCAAAGTAATAACTGTGGTGTGAGATAAGTGTGGTGTGAAGGTGCTCTTAAGAGTAAATTAGGGGTTGGTAAATTTACTATAGTCTGCTTAAGATTTGCTGATGTTGTTATATAACTCCTAACGCTTTCATCTAGATGTTACAGAGAGGTGCCAAGTCACTTCATTGACGTCCACCAAAGAGAGAATGCAGTGAAATTTGCACATTACATAACAGTAGCCTTTAAGCCACAGGTCGAAGACTCTCACCTGTGCGTTCGTGTTAGCATTATAGAAACTGTAAAACAACAAGCTATCAGAGCCACTGTGTCGCAAGAATTTTTACTGCCCCAGTAAAATGAGTCACCAATCGCCCCGCGTGACTGGAGCTGAAGCTCCACAGAGGTTAGTCGACCCAGCACTGCAAGATGTGGTCGCTGCTGTCCTCTGTCTCTCCGTAGAGGAGAGAGATAACCTTAACGGCTACAATATTATTCGTTGTGATGAAGCATTGCAGGAACTAGTTGATTATGTCAACAACCCGGTCGGGAAGCCAAAGCGCACAATCCCAGACCTAGTGGGCCAAATGTTCCTTCTTCATCACCGCAGAACCCAACTGCAAACCGTAGAGCACCAGGCCCAGCTCGCCCAGCTGCAGAGCAGCTACCAAGTGGTGCAGAAGGAAAATCTCAGCCTGCACCAAGAAATTAGGTGCACCCAAGCTGAGAAAGTCCAGGCACAGAAAGATAATGCCCGGATGCAGGAGGAAAACAAAACCATGCGCAAGAGTAGAGTCAGGTCAGGTAAGTGCAGCTAAAATGCACAGCACAACATTTGACATAGAAGATGGCCCCCTCTTTAGTGCTACGCGTAGAAATGTGCCCCTGAGAAACCCAGGGACACACGCTAGGAGCCGAGCCGCCCCTAGTGGTACAGTCTCTGACTTCATCCTCCAAGACACCTTTCAAGCTCCTCCAGTGGCCCGCTGGTTGGATGCAGGTGCCCCTCCTTACAGTTGCCCTCCTCAGTCAGTTTTCAGTCACGCCACCATGCATTTCAAACTGACTGATTCCACACCATGGAGGGGGGACAATTATTTTCAAGCCCAGAGTTGTGTAAGCGGCTCGAAGATCCCATTAGCCAGGGAGCTGTATGCAACCCGGGGTCCACCCCCACATGTTGACTGGACTCCTTCCCAACCACGAAGGGGAGGAAGTCGTCCTCATCGCTATAGCGATCTGAGTGACTATGGTGTTTCGGATGACTCGGACGACCCGTGGTCATACCGCCACCAACGCTTGCGTATCCAACAACTCGAGTCCCTCGCAGGGGACATAGAGCGCTTTGACCCAAGTAATCGAGATTCAAACATCGACAATTATCTCAGAGAAATTGAGCACTGCCTGGTTGACTTGCCTTACGCTTCGTCGTGTGAAAAACTCAAGCTTATATGGAAGACCATGGTAAGGAGTGTCCATGCATTCATGGAAACGCTACCAACTGGTACACGAAACCGCTACTCAGCTCTGTGTAAAGCCCTACGCGAGGAGTATTCGCTGTATATCGACGAACCCTCTGCTACCATAGCTGCTTTCGCCTTCACCCAGAAGAGGCAAGAGCCTCCGCGTGAGTATTACAGATGCCTGAGAATCGCGTACTTCCAAGGAAGTAATGAACCAGGTCTGGAGGAGGAACGAGCTTTCAAGTCTCTTTTCCTTCACAACCTCCACGAGTGCGTGCGATATGACGTCATGATGCACTGCAGAACGGGCAACCCCACCATGCTAGAAATCACAAGGTACGCGCAACTGGCATGGGAGACATGTGTGCGCCCTGCCCGAGGGCATGAAGGCGACGCCAGAGCCCTGGGGATCCAAGCCTCAGAATATGCAGACCTAGCGCTTGAAGGCAATGAAATGCCTCGCGTTAAGGTGAATGCTAGAACTGGACCCCAGAGGTGCCGATCGCCTCGCCAGCAGGGTAGGCAACAAAACCAGGGGGGTGGTGACCAGACACACCCCCAGGGTCATGGCAGGCCTAAACAACAAAACGTTAGCTGGCCAAAAGGAAAGGCACGGTTCGAACGAAAACCCAAATAAGAAGGTGGGTGGGTAGAAAAGGTTTCAAATTCCCTCAGAGAACAAGATTTGAGAAAAGAGATTGAGGATATAAGGAGATGCTTGACTGAGTTAGTAACGAAGCTTGACGTGCTCCATTGTTCACCAGGTCGGCCGAACTCCTCAAAGGAATACTGCGCTGAAACCTCGTCAGTATGACTAGACGATGTACCCTCTCCCGTTAACACCAAAGTTTACTTTGTAGGTTGGGGAAAGGGGAACAGGGTCCAAGTTGCTCCCCAAAACAGTCACTCCTAACACTCCACACCCTCTTTTTCTGACATTCTTGGGCGATCTGTATCGTAAGGGCAACGCCTGACATATGGGTCATTCCGCTCCCACGCACTACTGACACCAGTTCCGAAATAAGTGTAATGGGTTCCAACACCTTCGCAGAGGTGGCTAGAGCAAAGCTCTCCCTTGGCAAACTATTACAGACAGAACTGCAGCGTAAGCGTCACAAGCTACACGCAAGATAAGTCGTCTATCACAAACGGGTGTGGATCGACATTACCTTTCAAGGGATGATGCTAATAGACCCTGTTTACATATGTCCCATTAATACAGAGCCACTGTTAATTGGCCAGGACTTACTGAACCGACTGGCTCTGCTCATTGACTGCTGTCGTGGACACGTGGGCTCAGGTTGACATACCGAGACCACTTGGATGGACAAGTTGCCATCGTCCAAAAATCCAGCAGAGACGACGACTCCAATAAGAACAATTACAGGGCCTGAATAAAACCCTTCAGGGTACTATAGTCACTGTAAATTTGCACTCCATTCTTATCAATAACACTTTGCACACTTTAGGGACTTTCTCAGAGAAGACAACTTATGTGTGTATCGTTAGAGATCTAATGCAGAACCTCAGGGAAATTAGCTCCTCAGTCAACAGTCTGAGTGGTGGAAGGATTCCAGCTTACCTGGTCTCCCTAGACCTTGTCGAACAAATCCTTAGATCTGCTACTACCTCCATTGTGCAACCTTCACAGATACACCTGGCATATAGTTTTGGCATTGAAATTCTAATCCATGTAAATCCTCAGAACCTCAAAATAGGATTTATCCTCAATCTACCATCATAGGCAGAATATATATAGACTAAAGTCTGTATTTAATGTTGGTTTTCAGAGAGGTAATGCACACATTCACCTCAAAACACCACCAACACTCGCCTACCATGATGAGGACCCCTCGCTCTACCTTATCCCTAACTTTAACATGTGTACCAAGACAAAGGACATTCATTGGGTTTGTCCAAATGCAACCCCTTTGTTAGAGAGGTGACTAACTACCTCTGCGGCCTAAGAGCCAGATTCCCTGAACAAGTGTCAAGGTAGCATGTCCATCAAAGATGAAGGAACAGAGACAAGGGTAGAGCGAGCAGGCAATCGCTGGCTCGTTAACACACCAGCCACTGAAGTCCCAATGTCATACAACCGCCATGATACAGCCATTAAACTAACACTACCAAACCAAACGGTGTTCTTAACGGTTCCCCAAGGAGCAACCATGCACATTGACAATATTGTCCTCCATCATCTCAACGTCAACAAACATGATGCAGAAATTGAGATCATGGATGCATTTAGAGGTCACAACCTCACCATTGATGACACCCTTCAACAGCAGCTTCATGTTGAAGGGACAAAATTAGTGAAGTTCAGTCTCAAACCGACTGGCTTGACCACTATAATTCCTAGTCACATAAGCAGATTGTCATCTTACCAAGAACACCCTATCAGTTTGATTGCCCTCTGGCTCCTCCTTAGTGGTTGGATCATAGCAATTATTGCACATGCCATGTACAGGTACATTCAACACCTACAGGCCAGACTGGACTCACTCCTTGTACAGCCGCATTTTACACACCAGTCTGAGCCCATCCCACAGGTTAACCCCAATCATTTCCAAGGATAAGCCTTTTAACCTTTAACCCTCCTTTCCTCTAACATTTTGTTCCTAGTAACCAATGTCAGGATCTACTTTGATTTTGTGTTATGACCAAAGAACAACAAAGGATTGTGTTATGGTTAATGCTGTGCCTTCCAATAACTTGAAATGTTTTTATGTGATGAATGTAGTTTTAGATTTAGCTAGAAGTTCTATGCCCAGATGTGCCTCAATCTCTGTCCAGACAATAAAGCCTCTGTGAACTCTAATGAACTGTATGGACTGTGCAACCGTTTTCTTTCCTATCAGGAATACATGGATGGCGTTACCCACAGGTTACTGTGAGCCGACAAGGACTGTTCGGCCCTTCAGTTGCTCTAAAGATGCTGGACAACAACCAACTCTTCAGACCAAAGGGGGGAATGTTGGGCCTCATGTATTCAGATAGAAGACAAAGGCAGGCCGAACCCAGTCGTAAAACCTAACTCAGGCCCACATACCAAGTAATACATTTTACTGATAAAAATCGCGCCAAAATCAAACAAAGGGAGTCCAAAACAGACTACAAATCCCATTAAGCCTTGCTCACTAAAGGATCGAACTCTCAACTCCTATTGGATGAGGCACACAACAGAATGTCCCTCAACCATGACATCATCAGGAGTAGAAATACCTCCGAAATGCTTCCGGGATTTGCTTCCAGCAACTTTGCTCACCGTGTGTAGACGTAGCTCATCGCTGCTTTCAGGTGCAGCCTCGTGGCACAAGGAAGTAACGTCCGACTTGAAACTGTGGCCATACAATCTCCATCTCACTGGACGAGTTGAGATTACTCTGTGTTCCACCGAACACTCTAACGGATCCGAAGGAGACTGCCGAGCAATCTGCATCTTCATCTGTTTGCCTGCAGAAGTGAAGAGATAAAAGATTTCTCTTCCATCTTCAATCAAGTCAACGTCACTGATTTCTCCGCCAGCCCGCCGAGAATCAGCAGCCGTACCACCCGCCGAGAGAGTGAGGATTGGCGGCCTCCCGTCATCACCCGAGCCTCGAGGAACCAAGTCGGAGTTAAAGGATGGATGAACACACATTCTACCTGTGTCCTCAAGTGATTCAAGTAAGAGGTTTACGTCTGGGCAAAGATAGAATATTATAGTGTGTTATTCTTGTTTATCACGGTTATTGCTTGTACAGTTTACGGACCACCGAGTCCACTCATTGCGATTAACACTCAGGGTATTAATTATCACGAATATGATTTGCTGTATTGTAGTCCAACCACATTGGACTGTTGTGCATTTCCGCCATCACGGGTGAGACTGGCACACTGAGTTTATCCATTAAAGGATCAAAGACTGCGGGACAGTTTACGAGCCATCCACCGTGTCTCTGAGTGATAAACTAACAGCTGCTTTCTCTCCCACGATCGCGAAATCGGCTTTGGGGCCATCACTTAATTCTCTCTCTCTCTCGTACTAACACACACACACACACGCGACCCCTCACAAACATTCTCGCACACATTTTTGGCTAGTAGATAGCTTCATGATAAAGCTCAGCTTTGTCCCTAAGCTACCATTGAGTGGTTTCTCTCCGCCCACATTCGAGGCCATATTCTCTGGCCGGAAATCTCGCGTGACATACTCTCCACGAGAGTCACGTCCGCCATTTTGTGCGCATCCCTCCTTACACACACTCTCACACACACACACCCTCATGTGTTATAGGATTATTTTGATTTCCATATCTAATCATATCTCTGTTTAGTTTGTAGTTGTAAGTCGGAAGTTTATTGACTGCATTGTATTAATTATTAATTGATATTACTGCATAAATAAACTTTGTTATATTTCAAAGAGAAGTGTTTTGGTTTGTTTTGCATACACCTGAGTCATGCTGATGGGATGTCAGTGCTCGGATTCAAGCCTTCATTCATTGTTTTTTTCCCAAAAATCGATATTCTTCGGATGTCGATTTTCCTAAGAAAACAATCTAATATTGAGACTGTTATACTATCTGGTTATTAGTCCCTGATTCCAGGGTGGTGCCCCATCAATATTAATCCTTATTAATATTCTATTGATTTTTGTTAATTGATAATTATCTTTGATGATTGTTGAATTTGAATGATCAATAAGCTAGTGTTAATTTTAATTAATGTTTCATCGATGTTAACAATTAACGATTATCTTTGATAATTGTTGATTTAAAGGATTAGAAAAAGCTAACATTGATTCTCATCAATGTTGTATTCATTTTAATAATTAATAATTATCTTTGATAATTATTAATTATTGCTTATAACCAAACCCGCTCCTAAACATAGTGCACTACATTTACTGGAGCCCCATATGATGTTTTAATGAGTTAAGATTCAATTAATTAATTTAAATATTAATTAATAACTAAAGAAATAATTATCAATTATTTCTGATAGTAACACTGATATAAACAAGCAGTAAAGCCCTACAGCAAGATCCTGACTTGGCCATGATAGGTGTGGATGCTGACTCGTTGGCCATGGCAGGTGGAGCGCTGGCTCGTAGAGCGGAGGCGGGCCTGGACCGTGGAGCAGAGGCGGGCCTGGACATTGGACCAGAGACTTGCTTGTGACATGGCATGGAACAGTTTGGGGCTTGGTTGAGACATGGCATGGAGCAAACTGAAGCTTGGCTGTGACGTGGCATGGAGCAGACTGAAGCTTGGCTGTGACATGGCATGGAGCAGGCTGAGGTGTTGCTTTGACATGGCATGGAGCAGACTCTGGCGTGGCTGTTAATAATGTGGAGAAACGTTCATGAGCGACTTACGTAATAGTGTACTTTAATACTAATCAGAACTTTTTTCAGAAAGAAATACGTTTTTTGTTTGTTTTTTTTTTATCTGGAAGAACGAAAAAAAAATCCACTTTACCCTTAACAATAAACATAATGATTGCTATAATTGTTTTCAATGATGTGCAACCTGTACATATCTATTAACATATTTAAAGAAAACTGTTTTTGGGTTTCATGACCCTTTATAGAACCAGTTCAGGTGTCTGGATTGCAGTGGATGAGCAATACTGAACAGTCCAATTAAAGTGTGCCAGATCACTGACAGTATACATATCTGTTAACATCTTAAAAAATTTATTCTGGGGTTTCATGACTCTTTAGAGAGCCAGCTCAGGTGTCTGGATTACAGTGATGGAGCAATACTGTGGTGTCCCAGTAAAGTTTTTTTTAAACATCGAACCCTATTTTAAGAGCATTTTGCCTTAAGCACTATGCAATACGTCATACACGCAAAGTCAGTGGGCATGGCAGTTAAGTTTTATATGTATGTAAGCATGCAAGTCTAGGCACAAGTTGGTTGGCGGAATTATGCACACAAAGCGCTAATGGGCTGGGTCAAGTTCAGTTTAATTCAGAGGTTCTTCTCCACTTATTGCACCAACTGCATCCTATTATATATTCCATTTCCTTTCAAGCAACGTTGATGTATATGAAGATTCATAAGAATTTGATAGTATAAATGGGCTGTATGCAATGCATTCCCTGCTCTGTGACTGTATTGTCGACGGCACTGCTTCTGTCTCTATCGGCCTCTATATGCCCTCTAAAAGGCTCTCTGGGACTGCTGGCTTGCGTTGTGCTCACCCATGTCTCAACTGCTTGAAATATGCTTTGCTTCTCTCCCATTGTTCATTGTTTTGAAATGTATATTTGTTAAATTTTCTTCTGTTTAATGTTTATGTTTAATTTATGTACAGTGTCCTTGAGCTTTAGAAAGGCTCTACACAAAATAAATGTATTATTATTATTAATCATATTGATCTACTGACAGTCAAATCCTGGCTAGTATTAAAAGTGATCAATAATTATTTGATATCATCTGCTGGAGGAATTCCCAAACTGCAAATCTAGGAACTGAGTTTAGATTTTGCGCCCAGAAGAGACATTACTCTCAGACGTCTTAGTGCAATGACCTATTTCTCAAGAAGTATAGCAAATTGTGTTTTGTGCCACTTATTTTACAAACAATACACCCACATTTTGCGTGCATATTCCCACAGATGGCGCAAACATCCCACCCATGCTCAGTTGCGCTGACATGAAAATTACTCTTAGAATTAGTGCTCTCATGAAAATTGATAAGACGTTGTACGTAGCGCTGCACCTATTGCAGTCACAAAATTAGAGCCCCCGTGTCAAGTTAAAATAACTTTTAAAATGCATCTTAAGACACCTGCAAACTGTTCCATTCATTGTGCTATGTCTACCTTTTTGAATGCAAGAACACATTTGGTCTAAACAGCCCCTAACTGTTGCGTTCACCTTAGTTAAACATAAAGACATTTACTTTAGCTTGTTGACTAAAGTAAACCCTGACGCAAGTCAAGGTAAAACCGAATGGGCTACCCTTTAAAAATATAAACCTTTATACAGCTTACTCTCTAACCTTCCTGACAGACCAGATTCATCACATTATAAACAGTTTCATGTTTACAACAGCATGTAATACATTGAGCAAACTTCATCCAAATACAGTAATAATAAACAATAATAACAACAAAACAGAGATTTATATCCACACCCGTCTCTTTTTCATTTTGCCTCTTCTTTCCATGCCTTCCATTCCATGTTTTAATATACCAGTCAGTCAATGCTGTTTACAGTAATAGTCCCAATCTCGAAAACACCATAATCATTATTACATGAATAGTATAAAAGGGTTTGAGACTGTGTAATTCTGGGCTACATGTTTCCATCATTTGAATTTATTTATTTATTTTTTTACCATTTTTATTGATTCCATGCAGAGAATCACACAGACTTAACAGAAAATGCAACATCCAACCACATGAAATCATATTTTTTTTTTTCCCAACATTTTTCTCCCACACTCTCTTGAGAGAAGTTAAAGCTCCATCACCCAGACTCTGAATTAGCAGGGAGTAATACACTGATGCCTCATAACCTTTTCCAAAAGCAGTAATCACCACTTCCAGAGTAACTGCTGCTTTAGGGGGGTGTATGCTACTCCCAAAAATAGTACAAAGCAGATGGCGCAGCTGTAAATACCTAAAGAACTGAGATCTGGGAATCCTAAAATGTTGAACCATGTTTTCAAAAGATCTCAGCACTCTACTCTCATATAGGTCACCGAGTGTATTAACCTCCCTCACAACCCACTCTGATCAGCAGAAAGGGGACTTATTAATACGTAATTTTGGGTTCCACCATATGCTCGAGGCAACATTTAAATAAATGTCCGAATTGAACACTCTGGACACTTTTGTCCATACTGTGTGCAAATGCGAGATAACGGGGTGTGACTTAACTTCTCCAGTTAGTTTAATAGATAGGCTTTGCAGTGACAATATAGGGGCAAGAACTTTCTTTTCGATACAAAACCAGGGAGGGGCTCTCTCAGGTGGAAGCGACCAATGAACCAAATGTCTGAGGCCGAATTCAAAATAATAAAACAAAATCTTGGGTAGGCCTAACCCACCTTTATCAATTGGCCTATGCAATTTATTGAAATGTAATCTGGGACATTTACCATTGCAAATGAAGGACTTCGCTATGCTATCAAATTGCTTGAAATAAGAGAGGGGGACATCTACAGGGAGAGATTGTAGCAGGTAGTTGAATTTTGTAATACAGTTCATTTCAATAACATTAACCTTTCCAATCATAGATAAATGTAATGAAGCCCACCTGCCCACATCGCTCAAAAACCTTTTTTATTAAGGGGTCAAAATTAACTAAATCACACAGATTTGCTGGGAATAAAATGGCCAAATACTTAATGCCCTGTTTGGGCCACTGGAAGGTGCCCGGCTGGAAGGCTGTTACTGGACAGTATGCTGTCTGAGCCAAAGCTTCGGATTTAGACCAATTGACTTTGTATCCTGAGAACTTAGAAAAGGAATTAATAATTCTGTGGAGGCAAGGCACAGATCTAGTAGGGTTGGAGACGAATAATAAAATATCATCTGCGTAAAGCAAAAGCTTATGCGCCACACCTCCCACCATCACTCCTGGAAAATCATCCTCCTTTCTTATTGCGGCTGCTAACGGTTCCAGGGCAAGACAGAACAATAGGGAAAGAGGGCAACCCTGCCGGGTGCCCCTATCCAGAGTAAAATAATCTGAAATTAATCAATTTGTTTGTACCGCCGCTACCGGGTGTCTATAAAGTAACTTAATCCATCCAATAAAAGTATTCCCAAACTCATACATTTCCAAAATCTTAAAAAGATAATCCCATTCTTCCATATCAAATGCCTTTTTGGCATTTTCGGATCATTCGCCACTGAACACGAGATATTAATTAGACACCTGATGTTATCAGAAGATCTATTTCATGAGTACCCCAACCTGATCTATATGTACAAGAGATGTCATAACTTTACTTAATCGGTTAGCCAGAAATTTTGACAACATTTTTGCATCTAGCTGGATCAGGGAAATTGGACGGTAACTTTTACACTCGCTTGGATCTTTGTCCTTTTTAAGAATCAGACTGATCCAGGCTTGTGTCATGGTTGGAGGAAGCTTTCCATTCTTTAGTGATTCAGTATAAGCCTCTAACAAAAGTGGAGCCAATTCTGTAGCATAAGATCTAAAAAATTCAGCGGCAAAGCCATCTGGCCCCGGAGCCTTGCCAGTAGGAAGGGCCTTAATTACCTCATCAAGGTCCTCCAAGCTTATCTCAGAATCAAGAGAACTTTTTTGCTCAGTCGTCAATTTAGGGAGTTCTAATGGTCCCACAAAGTTTCTAATATCTTCATCAGTAGACAAAGACGTGGAGCTATAAAGATCAAGATAGAATTCTTTAAAAGCGTTATTAATATCAATGGCCGAGCACTTTTAATACTCCCTTCCAACTCCATGAGTTCTCGTGCTTTGGATTTTTTGATGAATGAGGCATACTGTATGATCTGACCCCAAGAACCGCCTTAAGTGCCTCCCAAGCCAGGCCCGTCAGAGTTTTCAGCTTGAGCACATAAGTGTCTTTTAAAATTTTTGACATATTGACTTCAAAGAGCAAATATGTAGCATGGTGTATCAAATCTCACCGGAATATAACACAAAAATAACTAAAAACTAGCAAAGTGCTCAGAGCTCATTGTTTACACGTCTGTTCCTTGCATGCTGTCATATGACTCTCCCCATCATTTGAAAATTAATAATACATCAGACTGCACTCAACTAATGCAACAGTGTTGAGTGTAATTCCAAACCACCCAAAACCACCTCACACTCATTAAATCAGTCTGCAACAGCAGAGAGGAACAGGCTGAGCTCTTCACTGTTCACAGAGTCGAGATAAATTCATCATTATGTGTACATAATAGCACATAGCAGCCATATCACCCTGCAGCTCTTGCCTGGTTGCCCACTAAAGCTAAGCAGTGTTGAGCCTGGCCAGTACCTGGATGGGAGACCACCTGGGAAAAACTAAAGTTGCTGCTGGAAGAGGTATTAGGGAGGCCAGCAGAGGGTGCTCACCCTGCGGTCTGTGTGGGTCCTAATGCCCCAGTATACTGATGGGGACAATATACTGTAAAAAAGCACCGTCTTTCAGATGAGATGTTAACCCTTTAAAGCCCAAAATTCTGAAAATTCCATTCTGTGCCAGAATATGATATTCGTATCCATATTCATATTCATATAACATCACACACCTGAACTGTATATAACATATTGAAGAGAAGAACTAGGGCTTTCAAATGATATAAATATATGTCTGATTATTTATGTCTGATTATTTAAAATCATGTCTGTGTGATGGATGGGTAAGGCTATCTGCTAAATTATAGAAAGATATCTACCATTTTATTACATGGGAAAATCAACAAGCTAGATAACTTATCTAACTAGCAGGCCAGTTTCCAGGCAGGTCTGAACAGCGTCTGCTCTCTGCCTCACATTACTTCAGGTAGATTTTTCACAAGCGACAAAATTGGCAAAAAAAAGTTATTGATATTTAGTTAAAAATGTACATAGTATTGCTAGCTAATGTTTATTTAGCAAGTTTCACAGAAACTGCCAAAAAAAGGCTGATATAAAAAGAGGCTTGCTGATGACAGTCACGTCAACTTTTCCAGAAAAAAACTAGCTAGCACTACTCCTACAAATAAATGCTTCGTAACTAAAAAGGTTTGACTATCATCCACAAGCGACAAAATTGGCCAAAAAAGTTATTGATATTTAGCTAAAAATGTACATAGTATTGCTAGTTAATGTTTATTTAGCAAGTTTCACAGAAATGTGCTTAAAAATAGAGGCTATCTGCCTGTCCGATGAACGCTGACGGTCATGTCATTTTTTCCAGAAATAACTAGCATAACTCCTACAAATAAATGCTTCGTAACTAAAACGTTTTGACTTTCAACGGACAATATTGACAACACATGTTAAATAACTTGTCTTACATCGAAAGTTCGCCTCACTGCTTCATATTGAAAAAAGTCCAGCACTGGAGGTAATCTCCTGGAATATCCTCTCTGGCTCTGCTCAGGCAAATGGAGGATGACACTGATGACGATACATTTATTATTCACGCCCAGTAACCCCTTAACCAATCATTTGTGCTATTAGCTTATATTGTCATGAGTATCTGGCAGTTTTCAGAAATAAAATCAGTGATTGGACGGCGAAGATACTGAGACAGGAACCATGGGAATAATTGTTCCCAAATTTGAAAGCTTTGGCTGGTAAAGGTTAAATCGATATCCTGACTCTCTGTGGTCATTAAAAATCCCAGGGCACTTCTCGTAAAGAGAAGGGGTGTAACCCAGGTGTCCTGGCCAAATTCCCCCCACTGGCCCTTATCTATCATGGCCTTCTAATAATCTCCATCCCTGAATTGGCTACATCACTCTACTCTCCTCTCCACCAATAGCTGGTGTGTGGTGGGCATTCTGGCGCACTATGGCTGCCGTTGCATCATCCAGGTGGATGCTGCACACTGGTGGTGGTTGAGGAGTTTCCCCCTATACTATATAAAGCACTTTGAGTGCCTAGAAAAGTGCTATATAAATCTAAGGAATTATTATTATTATTATTATTATTATTATTATTATTATTACTACATATATACAAAGCAGAGTCTGTTCTGTTTATATTGTAAAGATTCCTATAGTGAATGTTGATTGAGAAGCTCCACATCCAGCTATAAATATGACTTGCTGGCCAATACATTGATTTCCTGTTTTCCATTGTATTTTTAACCCATTCAGACCCAAATCATGTTCCAGGAACACAATATGATCATATATGCCTCTCGTCCTTCATTGTTACTTTCTAAGTACCACTCTGTTATTTCTGAAATTTTGCATGAGCATGTTCCTATTAAGACCAGCTCTGTTCCCTCCTCCCACATGCCCCACTGGTATACACCTGAGATCCGGGCCTTAAAAGTTACTGGTAGACAGCTTGAGAGGCTTTATAGGAAAACAGGTCTTACTGTTCACCATCTAGCTCTCATTGAACACCTCAATGGATACAAAATTGCTCTGAACTCTGCACAGTCTAACTATGTCTCTACAATTATCAATAAAGCAAGCAATAGGCCCAAGGTTTTGTTTGACACGATAAATAAGCTCACCCAACCTCCAGCTCATGATGTCCATGCATCTGATGAGCTTTGTTGTTCTTTCCTGAATTATTTCCAGGAAAAGTTGAATGCTGTCCACCAGTGCTTTATAGATGAGGCTTCAGATTTTAGTTTTATGCCAGAACACTCTTGTCAATATTTGTCTAGTTTTACTCCTACAAACCCCTCCCCTATCAGTGACTTAATACTGAAGTCCAATTCTTAATCTTGCCAAATTGATCCTGCTCCCACATCCCTCCTCAAACTCTGTCATTCTGTCATCTCTGCACCTATCTCACATTTCATAAACAGATCTCTAGCTTCTGCTTCTCTCCCTTTACCACTTAAAACTGCAGCAGTAACTCCAGTACTTAAAAAACCTAACTTGGACCCTACTGTTCTATTTCTAACTTACCATTCATTTAAAAAATACTGGAAAGAGTTGTTGCCTCCCAGTTACAATCTTTCCTTGTTCAAAATGATCTTTTTGACCCCTTTCAGTCTGGCTTTCGCCCACTTCACAGTACTGAAACCGCCCTTGTAAGTCGCTGGTGACTCTGGTTTTCTCTCCATTCTTCTATTACTTGATCTTAGTTCTACTTTTGATACTGTTTGCCATGAATTACTTCTCTCCCGCCTCTCGGATGTTGGTGTCACTGGTGCTTTTCTCTCCTGGATTTCTTCATACCTCACAGATAGACAGTTTTACATTTCAATGCAAAATTATCAGTCACCTACTGTTTCCCTGAAATTAGGTGTCCCTCAGGGATCGGTTCTTGGACCTCTACTATTCATTATATACAGTATATGCTGCCTTTGGGCCAACTCATTCGCCACCACAGTTTCAGTTACCACTGTTATGCTGATGACATTCAAATATGTACAGCTTGTAGATCTGCTCCCACTCTCCAGACCAGTCCACTATCAACATGTGTAAATGAAATAAAAAAAAAAAAATAAAAAACATGGCAAAACTCCAACTTCCTAAAATTGAACATGGATAAAACTGAAATCATTATTATTGGAACACCAACACTTACAAAAATAAATTCCTTATGACTTTGGTTGTGATATTGATGGCACTTTCATTAAACCATCCAATACTGTAATTTGTTTTTAGTTATCATCTTTGATCCCTCCCTCACTTTTGAAGCTCATATTAAATCTGTATCTAACATTGCCTTCTTTCACCTTCGCCGCATTGCTCGCCTTCGTCCCTTTATCAGTCTCAAAGATGCCGAAACACTGGTTCATGCATTTATATCCTCACGTCTTGACTATTGCAAAGCCCTCTTCATTGGTTTACCTGCTAACTCTATTGCTAGGTTGCAATATATTAAAAATTCTGCTGCTAGAATTCTTACACATACCAAGCGCTCAGCTCATATTACTCCATTCCTGTTTGAACTTCACTGGTTACCAGTTTTGTTTTGCATCAAATATAAACTAATCCTGCTTACATTTAAATCACTTCATGGTCTGGCACCTCACTATCTTAGTGAATTGCTTCTCCCCTACAACCCGATCTGCTCGCTTAGGTCTTCTGGGTCCGGACTCCTTTCTGTCCCTAGATCTCGCCTCTCTACTATGGGTGGCAGGTCATTCAGGGTAGTAGCACCCAGTATATGGAATTCACTCCCCGACTCTTCGCAGCATCTCTTCTATCTCGAGATTTAAAGTTGAGATTAAATCTCAACTTAAAACTTTTTTGTTTTCTCATTGTTATTTATCTTAATGTGTTATGTATTCACTCTCAATGACTGTGCTATCTGAACTGTGTTTTTGTGACTGTTCTTTGTTTATGTATTATTGTGTTACTATTGTAAAGTATCCTTGAGCTCTGGAAAGGCGCTATGTAAATTAAACGTATTATTATTTTTATTACTATATTTTATTAACTCAAAATGTTACTCCAAATGACAAGCAATCAAAAAAAAATTAATATGATAATGTTGTAGTTTGGCTTTTCTGATGCATTGATTTCTGATGATTCTGATGACAATGGACATTGGTTCTGAATGGTAACAACATCCATATGATTAAGATTAAAAAATAGGAATACCATACCTCTCCTCAATTATGCAAGTCAATAGCACAAAAAGTATGGGGCAAATCAAATGCTGAATTTTAATACTTGGAGTTGGGGATTGTTCAAATCCCAAACCACAAGTTAAAGCAATAGTAAAGGTTGTCCTTGCCTAATGAATGAATGACAGCACTCAGATCTATTGAGGTGGACTGCAGCTTCTTTGAAGACATCAGTAATTTCAATTCAAAGGGCTGTACTGTGTCTCACTCTTTTGAAAGCTCTATCAAATCTCTCATGACCACATGCAGCCCAGACATCCTTTGTGAATGTGTAGAGTCTGTTTAAATTAATAGATTTGAATCTGTTATTATTTACTCTGGTCTTTCTCGATACTGAAGGGGTGCTCAGAGTCTTAGTAAAGGTGCAACAATGGAGTTGGAGGACAATAAAGGATGTGCTTTCCAAGTTTATTTTATTATAACATTATTATTTTGTATATATATATATATATATATATATATATATATATATATATATATATATATATAAACTGTTTTATAATAGCTTCTTTTGTTGATCATTTGACAGAAAATTAAAGAAAGGGACATATATTTAGATCCATTAAAAATGTATTTTCACTTTCATTTCATTATCACCTATCCTGTTCTTTTTAGCAGCATATGTGCTGATGATTTTATCATTTAATACTCCTTTCCTCTTCAAGTTACCAATTAAGGCTGACTCCAGTGAGATTGGTGCCAGGTGTGACAGTTTTTCTTGTCTACATCACTGTGATGATAGAATTTCACTACAGTATATTCAGGCCAGAGAAAGACCTTTCAGCAGACATGCATGTTACAGGAATTATTAGCATGACCAATTCTGGCAGGGTGGTGTGAAAATCGACCTGATTGATCATCTTCACAAGCAGCTAATTTTTTTAACTGGCCTCTGTCAAAGAAGAAGCCTTTAAATGTGCTGTAACAGTTTTATTATAAATATGCTGGAATGCAGGGCATTGAGGGTAGCATCCATGTGATAAAATGACTGCATAAAATCTAAGAACTTAGCTTGGAGAATCTAAAACAAAACATCTGTGTCCAAAAATCATCCAGCAACTTGAAAATGCAATTTCAGTTTGAATGCCATGTCTTGAGCTACAGTGTCATTGTCCCACCCGGTTCTATTATGATTTGGGGAAAGACGATATTTCTTGGCCTTCACATACTGCATTCACAGCTCTGCTTTTGAAGTCCCACCCGGTAGCAAAGCCTCCGGGAATCCAACTAAATTGTCAGTCTGTCAGTGAAGAGGTCTGTGGAGGCGAGGGCGTGGTCGAGCGTTCGTCTGGGGAGAGAGGAAGCGGTAAGGGTTTTCACCTGAGATGAATTGCTGGTAATTGCTGTTTCTATGTTCACAGTGAGAGAAGGGGAAATAAAAGGTGCCCAGTCCATAGAGTGAGAGAGAGAGAAACAGACGCCGCAAAGCTGTGTGTGCGTGCATGAGACTGGGAGAGAAACCAAAGATATTTTGTGTGTTGGCCATTGCCGTAGTGACTTTTCTTTGAAGCTTCACCGTTACGCCTTGTGCTAACGTGTTTTCTGTTCATAAGAATAAAGAGTGAAGTACCTGAGTTGGAATCGCCGTCTCCAGCCTTATCATTCATTGAACCTTGTGACAAGGTCCTTTTTGGTGATCAAGCGAAAAAAAATGTGGAAATCCAGTGAGGGATAAAACGTCTTGGCATCTTGAATGCTCTTTGTCCCCTGCACTAACACAAAATTTAAACTATGGGGCTTGACAATGTACAAAAAGTGCATGTGGGCATTGTGCTTTCATGCGGGCCCTCATGCCCCCATGCTGCACAACTTGTGCCTTAATTGTTTTTAGCAAATAAAATTTTGTACTGACTCTGGGTTGTACTTCTGAATGACGTTAATTGACACAACAAACAGTGCTTTGGTACCTCTGTCTGCACTAACGTTATGAAATCCTAAAAATCTCTTGCAAAGCCCCATTGCCATTCACATAATGGAGAATCTGACAACTGACATTTACAAGAAATATTGTTAGTGTCATCTGCTTGTACGGCAATGAAGGGAGTAGACTGAATGTCTTCATCCATTTCATTTTGTACAACAGTGGCTGTGCTCTCTTATTTATTTTGCTTTGCAAAGTACCTTTGAAAATAGTGGATGTTTTTAGATGCTCTGCAAGTGATGAGTTGAACTTCGAAATGCATCTAGAAGTACTAGAAAAAAAATTCCCTTTGATTTTACTGGCAGCAGACTCATGGCCACAAAATGCTTGTTCTTGTTTCCTCAAATATTGAACCACAATGATCAGTTTGCACAAAAGATCTTGATTTTTCCCACCTGCTCATTATTATGTGCCTCATCAGTCCTAATCTGCCTGAACAGCTTCATTTTAAGTCTGGCAGATGCAGTATATGGCTCTTGGACTAGTTGTGAAAACCATGTGTTATCCATGGATTACATCCTCCAGGTGATTCATCGAATAGTAGACCAGGCCAGCAAAAGATCTTGAGCCTCTTAGCAACTCGGTTTTCCTGAAAGTGTCAGTGTTAAATAAGCGTTCAGTCATTAATGAAGACAATTGCTGTATGTCCAGTTTAGGTGTGGGTTTTTATTTTTAGCTGCTGTTTGAATGGTAGCTTTGTAAATTTGTTGTCAATTTGATATCTCTACTCTCCATAATTAAGAAGTTGACTAGATCATTAGCAGGAGCAGATCAAGCTAATAACACATATATTACGTCTCTACGATGATTGTTTCATTTAAAGAGGAAAGCTTTCCTCCTTTGCATTTTTTCCCCTCAACACTCTAATCTCTGAAAAAGTGAAATACTTAAGTGTTTGGCTTATTTTTTCAACCAATTTTTTTCTTCCCCTTCTCTATGCCCTACTCACCATAGTACAATTTTCCGAATGGTCATAAATGCTAGCACAAATGGCTTTAAGATGTTGAAATTGGTGCAAACAAGAATAAATATTCTGAACGAATGAAATGAATAACCGGTAATTTTATTTACAATAAATTGTCTTCTCCCACTTTCCACCTCAAAATGTGTGGACATGTATTGTGCCTTTCTTGCATGTATTGTGCCTCTCCTGATGAGCCGCTACTGTGTTTTTCATGTGCTGTGATGATTATGGCTGAATTAAATTAAGTTTTATTAATTCCAACTAGATTTTATTTATAAAAACATTTGCAGTTCACATTTTTCCATCAGTTACTGATATAACAGAGTTATAAAGACTGTCACCAGTGTTGGTAAAGCTTCCTGAAATCTGTTCTGACCAGTTTTCATAGGATTTGTAAGTCTCTAAAGTTCTACATATGTAAACAGGATTATGTTTTAAAGAGTGTAAATACACTGATATTGTACGTGTACAATAGTACAAAAGTGTCAGCTCCACAACGGGGACCCGGACCAATGTCTCCATCTCTATTGTGGGGCATCGGTCCTGGAAATGCCCAGGTTCACCGCAGCTCCAGCTGATCGGCCCAGACTTCACGCCTACACCTGCAGCAGCGTCAGTAGGTGAACCGCCCACTGAGTGTTTGGCCACTTCCATGCCTCGGCCATCTGCTCGAACAGCTCGTGTAGGCCTCAGGGTCATCTTGCGGTCCTACCTTAGCGAGCGTTGCTTTGCATCAGAACATGGACAATAGTGTTAAGCTTTCAATACCGTACTAGTGGTGGGAACCTTACTAAAAGTAGAAAATACTTTAAACTTATCCAACTTACTGTAAAACTTAAATTCAGGTTTGTTATTGTCCTTGTGTGCTATTTATTTGCACACAAATCCATGTTACTCCCTTTCTTATCCTTGAACTGGTAAAACTTTACAGTAAGGTCCCCAATTTGGCATGCCCAGTTCCCACTACTTACTAGGTCCTCGTGGTTACTCACCTCAATCTGGTTGAGGTGAGTAGCCTCAGTTGCCTCCGCTTCTGAGACAGTCAATCCACACATCTTATCACGTGTTGCTTATCACGTCTTGCTGTGCATGACACCATGGAGACTCACAGTATGTGGAAGCTCATGCCATTATCTGTGATCCATTCACATTGAGAGCCAGAACAACTAATTGTGACCACGAGAAGGTTACCCCATGTGACTCTACCCTCCCTAGCAACCGGGTCAATTTGGTTGCTTAGGAGACCTGGCAGGAGTCACTCAGCACACCCTGGATTCGAACTCGTGACTCCAGGGGTGGTAGTCAGCGTCAATACCCGCTGAGCTACCCATGCTCCCAATAAGTTTCCATTTGTAAACATTAGTTAACATGAACCAACAATGAATAGTTATTTTAATCTTGGTTAATGTTAAACATACTAATTCCTTTAAATCAAAAGTTGCATTATTTAATGTTAACAAATACAATGAACAATTGTATTTTTTATAAACAAGAAATATTAAATATATTTTACAGCATTTGTTCATGATACCTAATGCATTAAATAATGTTAATGAATGGAACCTATTGGAAAGCATTATCCTTGTACTTTGTGAGCTGATTGTTATACCAGTCAATTACAATTTACAATTAAACAGAAGAATGTCTACATAGCTGCACCCTTTGTGTAAATTTATCTTGGTAAGGCTCTAGAGTTAAGGAAATCAACAGTAAATGTAACGATGCTGGTACTGATAACATGGCTTGACTAGAACAAAAACACATCCACATACATTCAATACTTGACAAAGGTAAACATGGGGGTGTAGCAAATTAGCTTAAAAAGGGAATTATTTATAATTATAACTGGTTATAATTAATAAATATTTAGATTAGCTCTTAGAATTAACTGTAGCAGAATCGATATTACAATTACCTGATCTGTCCATCCACTGAGCAGACAATATAATTATCTATCAATTCTAGGAAGATTACTTTCCTGGCCAAGGAACAATAGCCTTCCTACTTATACAGTGCTAACAGTAGTTTAGCATGTAGCAAGGAGCAACATTCAGTGACTTTGAATTGTGAGCGGAACAGAGACAATCAGTTATGAATATAAGGGATTTAATAAATGAGACTATAACATAAAGCAAAACATACATATATAGAATGAAGGAAAGGAGAGAGAGAGAGAAGCAAAAAAAAAAAAAAAAGGCAGTATTTCACCACAATTAACCACAACCTAAATGAGAATCAGAGGCACAATTCACCTTAAAATGGGTTCAAACTTAAACGCGCATCTAATCAGTTGTAAATGGTTACTTGCACTGGTTTGTTGCTGAATAAGAGAGTCTTGATGTGGTAGACGAGGTTCGACGATTTCTTTGAGCGAGTTGAAGTCCACAGCAAATCCACAAAGTTACTTGAAGGTAAACACTGCCAGAAGGTTAAACACAAGGAGAGTTTGAGGGTGTTGGTCTCAAGAAGAAGAGTTTCTCTTCAAACAAAGTGAAATTAGCCATCACTGATCTTACACAGATGTTACAGAATCCCCCTTTTTG
Organism: Myxocyprinus asiaticus; assembly: GCF_019703515.2. Taxonomy (NCBI): domain Eukaryota; kingdom Metazoa; phylum Chordata; class Actinopteri; order Cypriniformes; family Catostomidae; genus Myxocyprinus; species Myxocyprinus asiaticus. The sequence goes on along the minus strand of NC_059363.1, from coordinate 37,917,502 downwards.
GCTGAAGATGCTCTGAATTGAGACAGACAACAGTGGATCATGATGGTTAAATGGCAGGTGGATCCTGAGCAGGTAGAGTCTGTCTCTTGTGGTAACATTGGCAACTGTTTGCAAGTGAAAATCAGTGTCTTTTAAATAGTCGTGCACATCGTGGCCTCCTACAGGGCTTGGAGTGAAAGTGGGAATGTTTCTAGCCAGCTTATCCAATTCTTTAGGTGACACACCGTGACTGGAAGACAGCCTTTGGAAAGGCTCCCACCCCCTTTCTGCTGCTGGGGGTTCTGGGATGCTGGCAGGTGATGTCTTGAGCAGTGGGCTCTCTTGTCTAGGAGGTATCAGTCTACTGGTTAGGGGAAATTCTGTGGTGTGCATTTCCCTTTCAGACTCACTTTGCAGTCTATATGAATGTTTAAGCTCTCGGTGAACTGTGTCAAGTTCTTCTTTCAAATAGTCTTTGTTGGGCCAGGGCACTGACTTCAGCCCGGGCACTTTGCAGGTGGTCTTTACAGGCCTTGGCTTCTTTTTCTTTAAGTTCTGTCTCTGCTCTCATCAGGAGAGCCTCAGCTTGCTGGAGTTTTTTTACTCAGCTCCTCTCTGGTGTCCTTTTCCTGCTGCTCTCGTCATGCTGTATCTACACGGAGATCAGTCAGGGCGTTCTGGAATCTCTCTACTTCCTCCTGCAGCTCTGGGTCCTTTTCGTCCGCTGTCCTGTGCTGGTGCCGAGTCTCCGAGGTTAGCTGGTCCAGTTGACTCCGAGCGCGCATCCAGTTTCTCTGAGCTTCCTCAGCCTGGAGCTTCAGCGCTGCTGCTTCCTGTTCCGGTGGGAGATGCTTGCTTCACTCAGCTTTGCCTGGCTGAGGAGGTTATGGGCCAGTGACCCGACGATCTTGGCCAGCTCTTTGTGGCTGTAGTCCTGTGTTGGATCGTGGGCCATCAAGGCGCTCAGGTTGTCGTCGAGCTGTTCCCGGCTCATGTTCTGCAGGTCCCCGGCAGGTTCAGGAATAAGGGTGCTAGTCAGGGCACTCAGCCAGGTCTCTAGTCGGTCCCAGTGGGCATCAGGGCTGGATGATTGAGACATGTTGGCTCACTGGTGAAGAGAGAGGGACAGCACACAGGCCAATGCAAGTTCTTATAGCGTTAGCAGGCTACAACTATAGTAATTTTTATGTTCTATGCTCGGTCTGTTTGATGGATACAAACAGTTAACGGAGGGTAGACTTGGCACCTGTTATCTCAGCCGTGAATGGCAAGGTGAGTCTAATTGTTGTGGGGCACCAGAAAGGATCTAACAAAAGATTGTTGACGGCGTGATCATCTAAAGACTTTGGCAGCTTGGGTCGTCAATCTATTACTCTGCTTTCTCTGATGATTCTCAAAGATTCGCTCTTAAAAGTTGAGAAACCTGATTTTGGGGTTTCGCTAGTTGGAAGGGTCAGTATTCTATGGGTTAGGCTTAGTGATGGATCGAGGTGATCCAGTCTGGATCCCGTGGCAGCTCACTGTGATCCGCCGTGGAGGCAACTGTCGGTTCACCAACTAAGCACTAGAGGGAGTGTTACCTATAGGTGCACACAAATGGCTAGAATACAGAGATTAATTTTACATTTAAATTCAAACACTGTTTGAAATAAAATTTAAAAAGTGGGTGGCTAAGGCAAGAGAGAACGAGGCCTGAATACAGAACAACAATTAAAAAAAAAAAAGATGAAAATAAGTTAATAAAATAAATTAACAAACCAAGGAAGAATTGGAATAAGTTTTTCAAATGCAATGACAGGGCTTAACCAAGGAAAACCAATCTACTGAGAATGGCCACAAGGTGGCATGGGTGAGCCACCCAAGGTTCAGAGGAAAAGAGGGTAGAGGTGAAATTTGAGGAGTGCTAGACACTTAACTAAACTGCCCTCTAGTGTTAATCAAAGGTACTGTGATTAAATCTGAGCACGTCTAGTGTGATTGCTCTCGCTCTAGCAGCTGATTTACTACAATGATCACAAGTACAATGCAATTTGATCCAAACCGAATTTTAGTTTGTGCAAATTAACTGCAAAGGTGTGTGGCAGGGTTTCTTCGCTGTTATTACACAAATCATCACTTGATCAAGGTTTTTAAAACTCATTTACATACCAATTAGATATTAGATTTGAATTAGGCACCCATTCGTACGTTAATGGTTAACCCAAGAGTGTAACGATCATCTAGTTGAATGAAATTTGCTCAAATCCATCTTTATCGCAATGAAGGAAGTTCTGTTCCAACAGGCGATTTTGATAATATTAAATGTACTGCAAAGAGGTTTCTTCGTCTTTACAGAAGAATTTTAATATTATGAACTGCAGTTTACTTTTACAAAAACGATTAACAGTGACTAAATGTTAGACAAATAGAGGCTGTTAAAAATACAGTACTGGAGGTGGCTTTAACCATCCAATCAAGAGTGAGTCCGCGTTGCGGCTTGTCTCACTCTGAGCGCGCATAATACAAAAACAAATAAATTGATACCGAGTTCTCACACACAAAGTTTGAATGTGCCCGTGGTCCTCCACCATTAATATATGCAGCAAATTAGCTTAAAAAGGGAATTTATAATTCATTATAACTGGTTATTAATAAATATTTAGATTAGATCTTAGAATTAACTGTAGCAGAATCGATATTACAATTACTTGATCTGTCCGTCCACCGAGCAGACAATATAATTATCTATCAACTCTAGGAAGATTACTTTCCTGGCCAAGGAACAATAGCCTTCCTACTTATACATTGCTAGCAGTAGTTTAGCATGTAGCAAGGAGCAACATTCAGTGAATTTGAATTGTGAGCAGAACACAGAGACAATCAGTTGTGAATATAAGGGATGTAATAAATGAAACTATAACTAACATACAAACAAACTAAGCAAACATACATATATAGAATGAAGGAAAGGAAAGGAGAGGAGAGAGAAGAGCAAAAAAAAAAAAAAAAGGCAGTATTTCACCTCAATTAACCACAACCTAAATGAGAATCAGAGGCACAATTCACCTTAAAAGGGGTTCAAACTTAAACACGCATCTAATCAGTTGTAAATGGTTACTTGCATTGGTTTGTTGCTGAATAAGAGTCTTGATGCGGTAGACGAGGTTCTTGACAATTTCTTTAGGAGTGAGTTGAAGAAGTCCACAGCAAATCCACAAAGTTACTTGAAGGTAAACACTGCCAGAAGGTTAAACTCAAGAGGAGAGTTTTGGAGAGTGTTGGTCTCAAGAAGAAGAGTTTTTCTCAAACAAAGTGTAACTAGTCATCACTGATCTTACACAGATCGTTACAGGGGCTTAAATACAAGACATGGGAGAACATAAACCAATGAACAAACAGAACTCTAACAAGATAATTAAACAATAAACCAATGAAAACATGACACATGAACATGGAGGGAAAACATGAAATCACATGACAAGGGAACAGGAACTAAACTTTTCAAAATAAAAGACATGAATCAACAAAATACACATGACAGTAAATATCTGCTTTATGTAAATATCATTATTATATAAAAATAATCATTTCCATGCTTGCAAAGCACTCATACAATATAATGTAATATTTGGAAGATGCTGAATGTTGGTTTGTTAAGTCGATAGGCTTGAAGGTGTGTTAGGCTAAATTAGAATAAAGAAAACTTTAATTAATCTAATGCTGCGTACCAGACAAAGTCGGAGGTGGGAAATTCTGAGTTAAAATTTCCTACTTTTGACCTAAGTGCGTTCCAGTCAATCACATGTCACGGTTACATGAACACATGCCAAATGCATAAACACATGCACAGCCTTCCAGATGCTAGCTAGCAGGATATCTAGTAGCTATTTCACAAGCAAAATAGGTGAAAACAATGGCTTTGATTGATACACAAACAATTCTTCTTAACATCCTCTTGTATATTTATTGTACATTGCATATTCATATATTTTGAGCAGGTGTAAACGGGGTCTAAAATGTTTTGTGATCCAGGTGTAAACAGCGATGTGACTCACCTGACCACATGTGAACGGACCACCCAAGACACATATTAATACCAGGTTAATTCCACTTCCATACTATTCAGTTTTCATTTGAAACCATTTTAAGTTGAAACCGTTTTCAGTTTACTAACATTATAGCTTTCCAAAATGCGGGTATGTAGAGTGTTTTCGAAAGTCTATTCCGTGTTTTATGTTGTCTGTGTTTCATGTCAAGTTCTGTTCCTGTGTGGATGAGAGGCGTAAAGATAGCAAATCAATAATGTTCTAACCGGAAATGCATTAGTCTGTAAATGCACTGTTACGCTATGTCCACACAGCAGCAGAATTCGGTTGTTAGTCCTGCTTTTGAATGCTAAACAGAGTTATGGTTACACATACATTGGCATTCTGTAACAAAATTAACTCCATTAAATTTTCAGGACTCACAATTATATTTTCAGTAAACCCTGACTGTGTGAACTTGACTGCATTTTTTTCACATTCCAAGGTATTTTTGCTGACACTGATCTTGAAGTTTAAAGAAACAGTTTACCTAAAATAATTCTGTCATCATTTACTTACATTTATCCCATCTCAAACTCATATGAGATATTTTGATGGAGATATGATTTCAATATACCATACAATGCAAGTTTCTGTTTCAGTCAGGGTATTGAAACCTCCAAACCCACGCTCACAATGATCATGCCCCACACTATTTTATGAATGACGCTTGTTGCCTATTGGTTAAAGGGACTCGTGCTGTCCCACCTCTGAGGTGCATTCGGTAAGTTTGTATTTATCAACAGGAACGCCATTCATTCATTCACTAGAGCTGTCACACAAATGAGTCATCTGCTGAAAAAAGACGACATGTTACTTTAGTGCCTTTTATTTTAAAGGACAGAATAGCATAGACTGTATTTAGAGTAACAACTTTTTGTTTATGAATCCAGGCAGCAACCTGTTCCAGTTGTTTCCGGCACACTGCACAAATCTGTGTTTGTAGCTTGCTAGCCTGCTTAGCATTGCTTATTCTTGCTTATTCATGTTCATCATTGATGCCATTTTTCCGCGTGCTGTGGGTTTTTCTGCTTTTCTACAGTTTCAACTGCGTGTATTTTACCGTGCGCACCCGTTTCTCTTTTTTCTTTTTTTCCTCTTGTCTACATCTCACGTCTCGACTGCGTGCATTCAATTTCTCCACTGTGTTTTACATGGATTATTGCATCAATCTCAAACATCTGCTGATTAGGAATGACAATGAACCACATCGATCTCAAACCCTCACTGCTCAAGAACAACCATATCAACAACAACAACAACAACAACAACAAACAATTGCAGTAAGTCATGGCATCTGCTCATGTTATTTCTTCCTGCATTGCATGCCACAAGTTTACTATAGCTTCTTCTGTCAGCAGTGAGGGATTCACATGTGATAAATGTAAGGAATTAGTCAGGCTGACAAAGGTCTCTCAAAAGTGGAGGTCTGACTAGTGGAGGTCAGTGAGAAAGAGAAGCCGGTAAATACTGTTTCGGATGCTGGTAGTACAGCGAGCAACACACACACTTTGGTTTCCAGCTGAAGAGCCCCCACAGCAGGGCATTTGAGTGACGTCTCGGTGGCATACTTACTCAGCAAAGCGACACCACTCGCCCATTCCTGTTAGAGTTTCCAATCAATTCTCCCCACTCAGTGATGCACCCACTGAGAATCATGTTGAAAGAGCCTTAATAATTGGTGATTCCATTGTAATGAACATGGAAATGGAGACTCCATCCACCATTGTTAAATGCACTTCCGGGGCTCGAGTGTCTGACATCAGATCATATTTACAAGTGCTGGCTAATGCTAAAATTAGATTTTCTAAAATTGTTATTCATGTCGCCACTAATGGTGTTCGGCTTCACCAGTTGGAGATCACTAAAGATAATGTTAAAGAGGTGTGTGAACTTGAAAAACGATGTCAGACACTGTAATATGCTCTGGCCCCCTCCCTGCTCATCATAGTGATGAGGTTTACAGTAGATTAGTGTCACTGAATGGCTTGATGTCTGCGTGGTGTCCGGAGAATAGCATAGGATTTATAGACAATTGGAAGAGTTTTTGGGGTAGACCTGACCTGCTAAAGAGAGACAGACTCCATCCCTCCAGGGAAGGTGCCACTTCTAGTAATTTGGCACATAGACTTAATAGTGATTAGTATTTTACTAACTGGGGCCGAGGTCAGGAAGCAGACAAACTGGTTAATCTGAATGTCTGCTAGTTGCCTTGAGAGACTGGTCACACAGGTCACATAAACTACAACACATAGAGACTGTATCACCTAGATATCATATCGAGACTGTGTCTGTTCCCCGAATGACCAAACACAAAACTCTCACTAAATCATTTAGAATTTGTTTTATTAAAGTCAAACTTATAAAAATTGGGCTACTAAATATTAGATCTCTTTCTACCAAAGCACTAATTGTAAATGAATTTATTACAGATCATAGTTTGGATGTGCTCTGTTTGACTGAAACCTGGCTTAAACCGGATGAATATATTAGTTTAAATTAATCTACTCTCCAAGTTATTGTTATAAACATGAGCCTCATCTGAATGGTCGAGGAGGAGGTGTTGCTACAATTTAAAGTGAAGTTTTTGGTGTTACTCAGAGGACAGGATATAAGTTTAAGTCTTTTGGACTAATAATGCTTAATGTGACACCATCAGATATAAATAAAAAAATCTCTGTCGTCTTTTGCCCTTGCTACAGTATATAGATCACCTAGGCCATACTCTGATTTCCTTGGTGAATTTGCCAATTTTCTATCAGGTCTAGTAGTTAATGTAGATAGAGCTTTAATTGTTGGTGACTTCAACATTCACATAGATAATGAAAATGACACATTGGGATTAGCATTTATCGATATTCTCAACTCTCTTGGAGTCAGACAAAATGTGACAGGACCAACTCCTCACCATAATCATACACTAGATTTAATTCTGTCATATGGAGTTGATGTTGATACTATAGAAGTTCTACTGCAGAGTGATGACATCTCAGATCATTACCTCGTTTCTTGTTTGCTACGATCAGCTAATGTCTCTCAATCTACACCACGCTATTGTTCAGGTAGAACCATTCTTTCGACCACTAAAGATAGCTTCACCATGGTACAATGATCACACTCATGCTCTCAAGAGGGCAGCTCGGAAAATGGAGCACAAGTGGAAGAATACAAAATTAGAGGTATTTTGCGGTGCATGGAAGGATAATGTCGCTACAGAAAGGCATTAAAAGCTGCCAGGTCAGCATATTTTAGCATACTCGTAGAAATTAACCACAATAATCCTAGGTGTTTATTCAATACTGAGGCTAAATTGGTTAGAAATGGAGTATTGACTGAACCAGATATTCCGTCACAGCACAATAGTAATGACTTCATTAGTAATGAAATAAAATTGGAACTATATGATCAACTGTCACAGCACCTCAGAAAACAGTGTCTCATAATTTTCCTCACGAGCAACTTCAATCCTTCGCTGTCATAGGTCATGAAGAGCTAACAAAACGTATCAAAAAATCAAAAGCCACATCATAAATGTTAGATCCAATACCAGCTGACTCATAAAAGTGGTATTCCCTGTAATCTCAGAACCTCTTCTTAATATTATTAACTCCTCGCTATCCTTAGGACATGTCCCAAGAAACTTTAAAATGGTAGTTATCAAACCATTTATTAAGAAGCCACAGCTTGATCCTGGAGAATTGGCTAATTACAGACCGATTTCAAATCTACCATTTATGTCAAAAATACTAGAAAAGGTAGTGTCCTACCAACTATGTTCATTTCTACTGAGAAATGGTATATACGAACAATTTCAGTCAGGATTTAGGCCCCATCACAGTACAGAGACTGCACTTATCAGAGTTACAAATGACTTGCTCTTATCATCTGATCGAGGCTGCACTTCTCTTCTAGTGCTTTTAGATCTTAGTGCTGCCTTCGACATGATAGATCAAGGCATTCTCTCGAATAGGTTGGAGAATTATGTTGGCATTAGTGTACTTGCATTAACATGGTTTATGTCCAATTTATCAGACTGCTACCACTTTGTATGTGTAAACGAGGAATTGTCAAATCAGACAAAAGTTGGCTGCTTTAGTTAGGTCTGCCAGAACCAGAAACATATATTATGATTTATAACTCAGCATAAAATTTAATGGCATCTACGCTAATATTATTCTATTTGTTTCCATGTCTCATGGAATTCATATTCATATCCCGAGGTTACCAGAGCTGGCCAGATCGAACTCCGTTCCTGCTTGGTGTCGGACTCCACTGCTACGTGTTGCTGAGTGATGACGACAAACTACAGCCAGTGCTAGCCAGACATCACTTCAGTCTTTTGACTTCAGAGGATGAACTGATGCCAACTCCAACTGTAAGACATCGGATACTTTATATGCCACTGCCTGAACCTTGGACTTAGGATGTACCCCACCAAACTGAAATGACCTGCTGGTTGAACTGCGATGCACCTCATTGATCTCTGCCTGCATCACCTTTGTCTATTGATGGACTACACTCTTGAAATGGAATACATAGACTATAATTTAATTGCCAACAAAGCCTTCATCAGCCAACTAACAAAGGACAATGCATCTACAGGTGCATCTCAATAAATTAGAATGTTGTGGAAAAGTTCATTTATTTCAGTAATTCAACTCAAATTGTGAAACTCGTGTATTAAATAAATTCAATGCACACAGACTGAAGTAGTTTAAGTCTTTGGTTCTTTTAATTGTGATGATTTTGGCTCACATTTAACAAAAACCCACCAATTCACTATCTCAAAAAATTAGAATACATCATAAGACCAATAAAAAAAAAATTTTTAGTGAATTGTTGGCCTTCTGGAAAGTATGTTCATTTACTGTATATGTACTCAATACTTGGTAGGGGCTCCTTTTGCTTTAATTACTGCCTCAGTTCGGCATGGCATGGAGGTGATCAGTTTGTGGCACTGCTGAGGTGGTATGGAAGCCCAGGTTTCTTTGACAGTGGCCTTCAGCTCATCTGCATTTTTTGGTCTCTTGTTTCTCATTTTCCTCTTGACAATACCCCATAGATTCTCTATGGGGTTCAGGTCTGGTGAGTTTGCTGGCCAGTCAAGCACACCAACACCATGGTCATTTAACCAACTTTTGGTGCTTTTGGCAGTGTGGGCAAGTGCCAAATCCTGCTGGAAAATGAAATCAGCATCTTTAAAAAGCTGGTCAGCAGAAGGAAGCATGAAGTGCTTCAAAATTTCTTGGTAAATGAGTGCAGTGACTTTGGTATTCAAAAAACACAATGGACCAACACCAGCAGATGACATTGCACCCCAAATCATCACAGACTGTGGAAGCTTAACACTGGACTTCAAGCAACTTGGGCTATGAGCTTCTCCAACCTTCCTCCAGACTCTAGGACCTTGGTTTCCAAATGAAATACAAAACTTGCTCTCATCTGAAAAGAGGACTTTGGACCACTGGGCAACAGTCCAGTTCTTCTTCTCCTTAGCCCAGGTAAGACACCTCTGACATTGTCTGTGGTTCAGGAGTGGCTTAACAAGAGGAATACGACAACTGTAGCCAAATTCCTTGACACATCTATGTGTGGTGGCTCTTGATGCCTTGACCCCAGCCTCAGTCCATTCCTTGTGAAGTTCACCCAAATTCTTGAATCGATTTTGCTTGACAATCCTCATAAGGCTGCGGTTCTCTTGGTTGGTTGTGCATCTTTTTCTTCCACACTTTTTCCTTCCACTACAGAAGCCTACATGTGTAGATACATTATGGCTAAAAAGACTTAATATCCAATAGTAATACTATTTTTCTTTATTTTTATTTCGATATGCTGTTTTTAGTAAACTGTGAGAGACATGATGTGGGTGACTTGACTCAATGAAGTTTTTAACCACGACAAAACCGCAATGCGAGCACGGCCTTGGCTGCACAAACGCCACATGCAATTTTACCAGTTGTCAGGCCCTGTGTCATGTGAAACTGCCTTGTTTAGTTTCTATTACATTGGATACATACCCGTCTTTATGCTTTCGTCATGCCAGCCACCTTGGTAGTCGATGTTATACAGTAGTCTCTGTAGTAACATTCAAGCGTATGGGTTGACTGATGAGTGTGCCTGTGCATGTGCGTATGTGTATGTGCGTGTGTTTGCTTAAACACAGTGAAACAACTCTGGCTATGTCTACAGCTGCATGCAGACAGAGATGTGTTCATTAATTTCTGTTTTGTTATTTATTTATTTTTTTCATTGCATCAGTCCCAAAGGCTTGAGTCTGAGTCAAGTCCGAGTAAAAATGCATCCGAGTCCGTGACAAGTCCAAGTCCATTAAAATTGGACTCGTGACTCGGACTCGAGTCTGAGTCCAAACTCGAGTATCCCAACTCTATAGATATTACAGTTTCATTTTTTAATGCATTATTTCCTGTAAAGCTGCTTTGAAACAATGTGTGTTGTGAAAACGCTATACAAATAAAAATGACTTGACTCCAACATTTCCAAGCTCCAAAAAGGAAATAAAGGCAGCATAAAGGTTATCCATGCAACTCAAGTGCTTTAATCAATGTCTTGTGAAATGGTTTGATCGGTTTTGGTTAAGGAACAGGCAAAAATGTAGTCACGTTTTCACTGTAAATATTGCCAACTGCAGTTCAAATACACTTCCTCGCTCTTGTCACATGCACAGAATGCTGTACACACGCACCTAAAGAAATCTGATGCATGCATGAAGCATTTACATGTTTCAATTTATCATGGTATACATATTGGGGGGGGGGGGGGGGGGGGTTGTACTTGCTTGTTTTGATTATTGGGGGGTGACCCCCCCGGAATCTACGCCCCTGATCTGATGAGATCCTAAAGCTTTTAAAATAGGTTTCACTTTCTTTAAGCAAAATGTAGTTTCTTATTTCTTAAGTTTTTAAATGAGTCCTGGACATGTTCTTAATATGTTTCATGAGATTTTAGACACAGGGAAGTCAATTTTGTATTATTGTATTTTACAATACAAACTGACATTTGCATAAACTAATTTTGTCCAAAGCGACTTACAGTGCATTCATACATACGTTATTTATACAGTATTTGTTGCCTCAGAATCAAATCCATGACCATTGCTAGCACTACGCTCTAATAGTGTCGTCACGATACCAAAATTTTAGTAGTCGGTATCGCTACGAGTGAAGTTTCATGGTTCTCGATACCAATTTCGATACCACAGCAAAAATATGTTAATATGGTAATGTGCTATGGAACACACTCTTTTAGCTTATTTAAAGTTAAATTTCAATGTAAATAATAAATACAAATATGCATGTTTCCTTCAAGTGTTTCTCAATTACTTTAAGTATGCATTGCTTAAGTGTATTTAAGCAGGGCCCTACTGAATTCTTTTTTTTTTTTCTTTTTTCAGAATTCCATGTTTTAAAGTTTAATTAAATTTCATCATCAAAATGGTATCTGATAAATGTAATTATTTTTTATATTGCTTTATTATTATTATGATTATTATGATTATATTATTATTATTATTACTACTACTACTACAGTGAATATTACATTTTACTTTACAGTTGGAATATATTTCTGAACGTTTTTACTCTGTGACCATGCACTACGCGGACAGCAATCACTGTTGCACACTGTCTCCGTGTTCACATTTGCATCTCCCACTGCACGCATTTACATGCGCATGCTCCTGCAAACATTGACAAGGGGGAATAGCATGGTGGATGCGGAGACTGGGCCCCACCTGGGAGTTCCAGTCAGCCCAGTCAAGCCCATGCTTTAATGTGGCCCTGACTCCCCTAATACATCAATGGAGGCAATATCACCCTCAAGCAGCACCAAGAAAACCTTGTCCATGTGTTCAACAGTAATCGTCTATTTTGTCTCTCCTCCTAATGACGGCTGGGTTAAATAGAGAAATGTCCCGCCTTTTCTAATTGGAGCATGAGTTAATAATGACAGTTTTCATTTTGTGGTGAACTATTCCTTTAAACCATATTGAATACATTTCTTAAAATCTAAATTATGTTTTCAATGATATCTGGATGATGGGGTTACTTTAGGCCAGCACCTCAGGATCAACTTCTGGATAATACACTGCCTGGCCAGAAAAAAAGGTTGCATACTCATACTCATACTCAATGATATGATATTTCATTGGACCGCCTTTAGCTTTGATTACCGGTCACATTTGTTGTGGCATTGTTTCAACAACCTTATGCAATGTCACAACATTTATTTCCATCCAGAGTTGCAAAAATGTTTGGCCGAGATCTTGTAGTGACGACGAGAGAGTCGGGCCACTCTGTAAAGTCTTTTACAGCACATCCCAAAGACTTTCCATGGGGATAAGGTCAGGACTCTGTGGTGGCCAATTCATGTGTGAAAATGATTCCTTATGCTCCCTGAACCACTCTTTCACAATTTGAGCCTGATGAATCTTGGCATTGTCATCCTGGAATATGCCCATGCCGTCAGGGAAGAAAAAAATCCATTGATGGGATAACCTGGCCATTCAGTACATTCAGGTAGTCAGCTGACTTCATATTATTGCCGCATAACGTTGCTGCCTAGACCTGACCAACTGAAGCAATTATAAGGTAGATGATAAAGAATTATGTTAGATCTGTTCTATTAAAAGGGCTGCCTGATAAACTCTAGCCCCTGGACTCTGAAATGGCTCTGCAAAGCAAAAATTCTGCACCTATTTAATGGGGCAGGATACATTTTCTCCCAAAGTAATTTTTCAGTTAAACATAAGAACATGCCAGCTAAGCCAGTCTCGACATTCCTCATCCCCTTTAAAAGAGCCCTTTACATATAGGGATTGTTGCTAGCAGTCACACCACAGGCTTCACCGTCACTGGCAAAATTAATTATATCAAATCAGCATAAGTGCTTGTGTCAGCGGAACTGACCAGGTTCATATTTACTAAATTTGGTTGCTGGCCCAGGTCTTTTCCCTTCAGATTCACTTTTGGGGCTTGTTGTTCCCCAAGGCAGAGGAAACAAACCCAACGTGACACTGAGCAAATGTATGTTAGCTTTTATTAATTTATTTATTTTATTTTATTTTTCATGGATTACAGATAAGGTATTTCAGCTAGTGGAAAGAGAGGATCCAAAGCACCCAGAGGAAATTGATTGTGGGATGTTGTGATTACGGGATATTCCAAGCCAAGATAACTGCAGAATGTGAAGCATTTGGACTATTTTGAGATGTCAAACTAAATAGTGCTGGCAGGGGAACTGATAGGCTTATTTTACTCAGGGTTTGTTTACATGGGGGAGGGGGCATATTCTTTAAGGCTGAGTAGTGATGCATTTGTATCAGTCAAAGTCATGTAGACCAGTGTTTCCCAAGCTTTTTAGTAATCTATGTACCCTTACAGCCAAATCAAGAATGCCCAAGTACCCTTTTATTGACACCAAACCAGAAATATGTTCCTTGAAACTTATATTACACTGAATATTATTTAAAATGTGTTATGTTATATTATAACAGCCTCTACAGCACTAAATCAACACTCTTACCCCATGGAAACTGCCAAGCCAAATATCCATGTCTGTCTAACTGTCTGTCAAGCTCTAAAAGGCCAAACAACACCATATAAGTAGTCCATGTGAATTGTGTGCTATTTACAGTTAAAAACTATACTTTGCACAAGACATTTTCTCTGATAATCTTCATCCTCCAGTAAGCTGTTAACTCAAGAACCATTGGGACCAGATTATTGTATCAGTGAGTTGAACCCGAGAAACACGATCAATACAATTTGTGAACCGGATCTACTGATTCATTTTTAAGAACAGGCTCAGTTTGTTAATTTGTTCACAATATGGTTCTCAAGATTAACTTACTGACTCCATCCATTTCTCAAGTTAACAGAACAGTTAATTGAACTGTCATTGTATGGGAAAGTGGAGCGTCACATTTCTTCCTATGTGTTCCATAATATATATATATATATATATATATATTCCTTTAAAAGGCATCGGCGTAATTGAAGTGGTAGTTGTGTTTGGTTAAATCAGTATTTCAGCTGTATAGTTGTTTAGAATTCTCAAGCTCCTTCTAAATTGCAGAGGCACCCTCTATTTACCAAAGCAATGGCTGGTGTAAAATAACTGTTTTTATAACTTGTCAAGCCAGAGTTTTGTGTAGATCAGACAAGCCCCTATTCTGCCCTGCAAACATGACTCCTTTGCCTTTTTTTCAGCATAAAAAATAGCCTACCTTATAATTCACATTGATAATTAAATATCCTCCATGGCACTGGGTAATAGTGTTAATACGGTCACATAGACTGAGGCATGAATGGGTAACTCAATGGCAGGCAGCAGCTCTGTGGCAGAATTTGATTTGGTGCATTGAATTTATTAATTAAATGGATTAATCTGGTATTATGGTCACAGGTCCCTTAAGGGAAAGCTGCTCTCTGCTATGGGTTTGACTGAATTAGTTTGCTGTATTGTTGAAAGAGAAAAGGGAGACCATGGAATTGAGTTTTGTTGATGGAATAAAAGAGTGAATCTCATGAAAAATGTCAAGAAATATCTACAGTATATATGGAAATATATTTGTGCAAGTACATGGAATGCATGGATTTAATAAAATGTGTAACTTGAATGCATTGTGTTAGCTGCTGTTGATAATTTAAACAGTTGTGTTTGGATCATATATCAAGAAACAGTAGATGGCAGATGGCCTGGTTGATAAGTGACCTGAGACAACCAGTATTAAATTGGCCAAGACAAAAATGATGAGTGCCATGTGGACGAACAGGGAGAGCATCATCGAACTAAAGTCATCCATCTCTCTCAACACAGAGGACATTGCTATGCATAAAAATAAAATAAAAAATAATAAAAAAATGAGAGAGAGACCATCTATAGAATATTGGGAAAACAAGCCTTTCTGAGCAGTTAATTTCTTTATCTAGCTGGAGGGTTGTGTTGATATTCCGATACGCTGCAGCTGAGATCTGAATCTTGTCCCCGGGTGTCTGACATTTCATTCGCCGGTGTCCAAAGCACTGCAGCTATGAGCGCACTGATGTCTCAAGGCAACACATACTTAAATAAGAACAAACACGGCACTTCTGCCTCGCTCTTTCACTCATTCTTTCTTTCTTTCGTACACACACACACACACACAAATTGGCAAGTGCACTTGTACACACACTCCCACGCAAACATAGTCAATCTGTAACATTTCAAATCTTCTGGACTCCCACATTTTCAAGTGCCACTTGAAGAGTAGAATCCATTTTTGCAGAGTTTGCAGGGCATAGATGACAACATCAAGTGTCTGTATAAAAGAGGATAGTTTTATAGAGACATACTACCAACATTTGTTTAGGCCTCTGGAAATGCAGTAATTGGTTGCAGCTGCAACAACTCTTGAACACTTTTTGATGGGGAAAGCTATGGTTGAGAAGTCACCAGTTCTTTGTCACAATGATTTTAGTGTGAAGCAAGTCATTTTGACAGAGTCTTACACATGAAATTCTCACCAAATAGGCTTAAAACTTACATTTTGCCAAGAAAAGCTTTGTTGTGAAAATTCTTCAAGACGGTGTCAGCAATCAGTTTCTTAGAATTGCAACTTTGTATCTTGCAGTATAAAGAAATACAGTTGAAATTGTGAGAGAAAGTTGAAATTAAGACAAAGTTGCAATTTTGTTTTTCATGCAATTGTGATTTTAAGATGCTAACCATTCATGGAGACTGCCGCATCATATTTTGAATGGGTTCTTTTCCATGCCAGTCTGTTATTGTGATATACAGTATCTATTTCATATTTACCCACAAATAAATGGCATACAAAAAACAGACTTTTTGCTGCAAAGAGCAAAAAGTCAAACACACAAGGAAGACACAAGTACTTTTCAGTATTTTTGACATTAGATTTGGAACATGGAGTCTTACTGTATAACTTTGTGCAACCCCGCGCACACATGCGTGGACATTATGTGTTGCGTATGATCTGGGCTGTCAGGAAAGGGTTAAACTTTCGATGTACAGAGTCATGTGACAAAACAATATGGCACCAATCACAGCAGAGTTTGTCTTTGGGAGAAATGCAAAACTACATCTGGTAAGAAACCTAATTAAGTTTTGACATTGGAACCTGTTTGAGTCAAAAGATTAGAGTCTCTAGTTTCATCCGATATGCCATTGTTAAAATAAAGAATTATATAAAGAACGCCACACTGCTAAACACAATGTACACTAATGTGTACTTTAGCAATTTTTTTTTCCCTTAGAAATCCTATATTTACTGTGCATTATCACATTGATAATCAATGGGTTCACCCAAAAGCAGAAAAACAATTGCTTTCAAAAGGCTTTATATGGAGAAAGGATGAAAATAAGGTGAATTTCAAACTGTTCTGAGACCAGTGCAGACAGGCAGCACACTGGGGTTTAAGGCATTCACTCAATAGGGAGCAAGGGAGCATCCTATAGCTTCCCTATGCAAGTGCATTCACTCCTAAAATCCAACCAAAAGTTCAGTTTCAGGCTGCAGATGTTGTTTGGATCACTCAACGTGTTTGGCAGACATGGGACAATGGTATCAGTATATAGATTCACAATGTAAAATGTATAATTTTATTTTATCATGATTGGCAATGATTGGATGATGCTGGCCATTACTTTGAATCAGAATTATTTATGTTAATTTCTTATTGGTAAAATGCTTCAGCACTGGCTATAACTTGTTTGTTTGCCAGATAGAACAAAGAGAGAACATTGAGATTTTGTTGCCAAAGTAATACATTGTAACCTTAAAGTCATATCATGTCAATTCATTTTTAATTGTATAGGTTTTTTTTTTTTTTTTTTTTTTTTTTTTTGTGCTTTTCCCAATACACATTGTTGCAAAGCAGCTTTACAGAAAATCAGCTGTAGGCCTAATAACTGTAACATCTCTAAAACATGAATAATCAACACTCCTGGAAACAAACAATTTGATTTTAAAAATCATACTTTCTATAGCTTGGTATTATTTAATATCATTTTAGTCCCGCTGTCCAAATATGTGGACATTAATTTTTAGGAAAACTATTTGTTTATAATTTTTATTTATTAATTTTTTTCTCTTTTTTTTTTTTTTTTTTGCATGTTTGTTAGGTGCTACTAGTTACAAATCAAAAAGAGAAATTGGAAATACACACAGCAGTCACGCTCAGGTCTCAGGAGGATAAATAAATGAAGAAATTATATTCCATCAATGTCACATATTGCTGTAGTGTGGAGACGTACAGAATCAGGCAAGAAGAACCGACAGTTCCACCATAGCGTAATCCACCGAGACGAGCTATCAGAAAGTTAAGCGAGATTATACTATGTATTACAAATATGCTTAGAGTGATGAGATGATTACTTATAAGTCACGGAGAGGAGCTTTTCCCAAACCTCCACAGGAAAAATGAATGAAGTGTGGTGCTGTAATTTCCATGTGTAATGCATCACAGTTTTAAGGGTGGGTGAGTTGGGAGAGAGAGAAAAGGCATTAAAGCTCTGAATATCAGGAGCTTAAAAAAAAAAAAAAAAAAAAAAAAAACTATACATCTCTCCTTCAACAGATTCCTCATGCTGGATTGAGCTTATTTACTCTGCATGTCATTTTTAGGCTTTAAATAGTTTACACAGTGCTGGAGGAGGGAAGGGGGATGGATTGCGGGTGGAAATAAATTGAAAGGTATTGTGCAAATTTGTTGGAAAAAAGCTCACTTCTTAAATGTCAACTTAATGTTGCATGCTGTGAAAGCAAAACACCAAAAAAGCCAACCTTACTGGCTTTTCTTTCACGCTTGTTTTTGTGTTGGATGCCAGCGGGAACACACTGAATTTACAGTCCAACACTGGCTGATTTCTTTCATCAAACAAACAAGAAATGTTATTACATGAGGTTTAACACAAAATGACCCATTGTTGAGACCCAGTTGTAACGAATGCTGGCAATGACAGGCAGACGAAGACGATGGTGATGTGAAGAACCCAAGTGCAGTTTATTCATAAATGTGAAATCCAAAAACCGTGAACATGGACTGGACTGGACTGGACTTGACTGGACTTGACATACAAATGTTACATAAACAATACCTAACAAGACACAATAGCAAACATGAGGGCTTAAATACACAGACATGGGCAACAAGTAAACAAGACAACCAATCACAAGACTGAACTAATAAACAAGATAACAAGACAATGACCATGAACCAATGACATAACAGAACTAATAACAAGACTATAACCAATGGGAACAGGACACATGAACATGAGGGAAACAGGATAATCACATGACTTGACATGGAAACAGGAAATAACATGACATGGAAACACTTTTCAAAATAAATGATAT
The DNA here is from genome assembly GCF_019703515.2 of Myxocyprinus asiaticus. NCBI lineage: Eukaryota > Metazoa > Chordata > Actinopteri > Cypriniformes > Catostomidae > Myxocyprinus > Myxocyprinus asiaticus. The sequence goes on along the minus strand of NC_059363.1, from coordinate 37,899,079 downwards.
TAACACAAAACATGAACAAAAACACATCTAGACGTGACACCAGTGCATGCTGTTAAACAAAGAAATAAGATTTGGATAGACAAATTCAGGGTCCACCATCCATTTAGCAACACTCTGTCTTAAGGAAATGTCACTGTAGTTCTGTTTATTCTCCACCATCAAAATGTCACATTTATAAAAAATTTCAAATGTGATATTTCAACTTTAAAATGTTAGAATTGAAATGAATGTAAATTCTATCATTAGTTACTCATTATATTTTATTTTTTATTTTTTAATTTTTTTATATTTGGTTTGCTGTGTGAGACAAAGTAAGTTCCCTGTCTGTCACTCACTCGACGTTGTGTCGATGTAGTGACACTAGGGGTTCAATCTTGAAAGCCCCCATCACCTTTGCTTAAAATAGAAAAGGCCAATGAGAACTGGCGAGTGGAATTTGTATGCCACATTCCGCCCCGGACATACGGGTATAAAAGGAGATAGCGTGCACCACTCATTCAGATTTTTTCTTCGGAGCGGAATGCATGCTTGTGTTCGTCCTCTCACCTTTCGCTTACACTGCTGGATTTTACTGCGCATATCAGCGGTCACCCTCGCACGGTCGAGTGTTGTGCTTCCACTGGGCACTTCGGCAGCTGAGTCTACGGGTGCTAAAAGAGTATATTCAAAAGAGTATATTTCCTTCTAAAAGAGCTCACGCAAACGCTTGCCATCTTTTTAAAGATGTCCTTCCGTGTTTGCGCTACTGGATGTGGCCATTATCTTTCCCATGAAATCTGTCTCGAGTGCTTGGGGCGCCAGCACGCCGAGGCAGCTTTCGTGGAAGGGTCATGTTCTCATTGCGAGAACATGCCCATGAGAACGTTGCGGTCGCAGCTCACTTCCTTCTACATGAAGCAAGGAGCCACCGCGCTGCTCCCCAACCTGGTCCGTTCCAGGTTGATGCTCAGCAGGCCGGGTCGGCAAGCACCGCGGGCAATCTAGATGTGGACACGGGAGCGTTGCCATCGGCTCAGCCCCCGCGGACCTCCCATCCCCCAGCATGCTCATTCTATCCGGAAGAGCTGTCAAGCGATACAAGTGGCCCGCCTCAGGGCAGGTTCAATGTGTCGTTCGTGGCTTGCTACGAGGATAAGCTTTCGGTCACAGCATCGGAGGGTGGGCTTCTGCTATCGGAAGCGGATGAATCTTCTGAGCTCCCGCCCACGGGTGGTAGAGCACAGGATGAGGAGGACACTGAGATGGCATCCGTGCTTGCACGGGCGGCTGCAAACATCGGGCTAAAGTGAAACCCTCCACCCTGACCTGAATGTTCTTGGCTGGATGATTGGTTTCTGGGCTCAGAGCGTGACTCACGGCCACGCCCTGCCCCGGAGACTTTCTTCCCAGAAGTGCATGAGGACCTAACAAAGTCGTGGAAGGCACCATTTTCTGCTCGTACACGCTTCGCGGGCTCGTCCACTCTGACTGCCCTATATGTCAACCTTCCCCAGGTGGAGCACACCATAGCGGTGCATTTATGCCTGCAGGGCGCAGCCATCTGGCGCGACCGACCAAGGCTCTCTTCCAAGGCTTGTAAGTTATCTTCCTCTTTAATGACGAAGGCTTACAAGGGCATGGGTCAGGCCACTTCCACCCTGCATGCCATGGCCATCCTGCAAGTCCACCAGGCCAAGGCGTTGAAAGATCTGCACGAGGGTAGGATGCAGTGGAATTTGATGCAGGAACTGCGTACTGCTGACCAGTCTGTCCCGATCTCTTCAGCCCCACCATCACCCCTGGGCCAGCGCGTGGTGAGTATTCCATCGCCGAGTGCCCTATGGGACTTGTGACGGCCAGGCACTGGAAGTCTTTCTGGTCAATCAGGCGAACGTGAGTACCTCTCAATCCCTCGTTCTCCGTCGAGAGACAGCCAGCGAACAGGTAAGTGTGCTGGTCTCTGGGGTCGCTCGCCCGCCCCAGTCACCAGCCACCGTTGTGGGCTTGCGGAGCAGTTCGTCCCCCCTGGGCTGTTTTCCAGGTGGGGTGCCTGCTCTGCCTTGCTGCGAACCACCCTGCCCGGGCACGGTAAGTAGTCCAGTCGTCCCCTTGGTGCCGCTGTCGCAGAGGCTGGAGGCCTGGTTAGCGCTCTCCAGCCCCTCACGGTGGCTCATCGGGATGATTTGCCTTGGCTATGCGATCCAGTTCGCCAGACGCCCGCCCAGGTTCAGTGGCATCCTCTCCACTACGGTGCGGGGCGAGGGTGCCTCTGTCCTTCGGGAGCAATAGAACCCGTCCCCGTAGCTGAGTTGCGCAAGGGCTTTTACAGCCCTTATTTTATCGTGCCCAAGAGAGGGGGAGGGTCGCGCCCAATCTTGGATCTGTGTGCCTTGAACAAAGCCTTACACAGGCTTCCATTCAGGATGGTAACGCAGAAGCACATCCTGGCATCAGCACAACATCAGGATTGGTTCACGGCCATCGACCTGAAGGATGCGTACTTTCATGTATCGATCCTTCCTCGACACATACCCTTTCTTCAGTTTGCCTTTGAGGGATGAGCATACCAGTACAAGGTCCTCCCCTTCGGTCTGTTTCTGTCCCCTTACGTCTTTACCAAGGTTGCAGAGGCTGTCCTGGCCCTGCTGAGGGAAAAGGGCATACGCATTCTCAATTATCTCGACAACTGGCTAATCCTAGCTCACTCACAAGATCTATTGTGTGCACACAGGGACCTTGTGCTTCAGCACCTCGACCAACTCGGGCTTCAGGTCAACTGGGAGAGGAGCAAACTCTCCCCTGTGCAGAGCATCTCTTTTCTCGATATGGAGATGGACTGGGTCACTCTCAAGGCACGTCTTACCACCGAACGTGCTCAGTCAGTGCTGACCTGCCTGAAAACCTTCAGGCAGAAGGTAGCGGTGCCAATGAAACAATTTCAGAGGCTCCTGGGGCATATGGCATCCTCGGTGGCGGTTCTCCCCCTCGGGTTGATGCATATGAGACCGCTTCAGCACTGGCTACAGACTCGAGTCTCGAGGTGGGCATGGCACCATGGCACCCAGCGTTTGACCATCATGCCACAGTGCCATCAGACTTTCAGCCCTTGGTCGGACCTGGCATTTCTACGGGCAGGTGTTCCCCTAGAGCAGGTCTCAAGGCACGTCGTGGTCACGACAGATGCCTCGAACTCAGGCTGGGGCACCGTTTGCAATGGGCAGGCAGTGTCAGGTCTCTGGACAGGGCCCCGACTCCAATGGCACATCAACTGCTTAGAGTTGCTGGCGGTATTGCTGGCCCTGAGGAGGCTTCGGCCATTGATTCAGGGCAAGCATGTATTGGTCCGGACTGACAACACAGCGACCATAGCATACATAAACCGCTAAGGCAGCCAAGTATACGTTTCCTCCTGTGAGCCTCATTGCACAGACTCTGTGCAAAGCAAGTCCTGTTCGTTGCACCGTACTGGCCCAACCAGACTTGGTTCTCGGATCTGATGCTCCTGGCAGTAGCACCCCCCTGGCGCATTCCCCTGAGGTGGGACCTTCTCACTCAGCGGCAGGGCACACTCTAGCACCCACGGCCAGACTTCTGGAATCTTCACGTCTGGCTCCTGAATGGGACGCGGAAGACCTAGCGGGTCTTCCATCAGCGGTAGTAAATACGATCACTCAGGCCAGAGCCCCCTCTACAAGGCGGCTGTATGCCCTGAAGTGGCATCTCTTCACAAACTGGTGTTCTTCCCTTGGGGAAGACCCACAGAGATGCGCCGTCGGGTCTGTGCTGTCTTTCCTTCAGGAAGGGCTGGAGAGATGGCTGTCTCCCTCTACCCTGAAAGTTTAAGCGGCTGCCATATCAGCATACCACGATACACTGGACGGGAGACTCTCACGACAGCGCGACCTGATCAACAGGTTCTTCAAAGGCGCAAGGAGGTTGAATCCTCCTAGTCCGTGCCTGATTCCCTCTTGGGATCTCTCTGTGGTCCTACCTGCCCTACAGAGAGCCCCCTTTTAGCCCCTGGAGCAGGCCGAGCTCAGCACTTGTCTCTGAAGATGGCCCTTCTGGTGACGCTCACTTCCATCAGAGGGTGGGGGACCTGCAGGCACTCTCTGTCACCAACGAAAGGCTGCAACATAAAAAAATTGGAAAAAAAAGTAGTCTGAATACTTTCTGAGTGCACTGTATATTATCTGCCTTCTATGTGGGGGAAAACAGGTAGTTCAGGGGGGCACAAGGGGAGTAGAGGAACAAGGCAAAGTCAGGGAGTCTTGGAACCAAGGCGGAGCCAGAGGGATGGCGGGCCAGGGCGACATTGCAGTCTCGGAGGACCAAGTAGACTAGAGCAGATCAGGCAGGCAGCCAGGAGACCAGGGAGACCAGAGCAGATCAGGCGGACAGCCAAGAGACCAAGGAAACCAGAGCAGATCAGGCGGATGGCCAGGAGACCAGGGAGACCAGAGAGCAGATCAGGTGGACGGCCAGGAGACCAAGGGGACCAGAGCAGATCAGGCAGATGGCCAGGAGATGACCTCAAGGTGAGGACTCCTGGGAGGTGGCCACAGGGCCGAGACAGGGTCAGGAGGCCTGGGAGGCAGCTGCAGGGCCGAGACAGGGTCAGGAGGCTCGTTGGCCATGGCAGGCATGGGCGCAGACAATTTTTGAGGTAGGGTCTTCATGGACCTATGCACCGACATCAGTGGCAGATCATACAACTTGGAGACAGGGGCCATGGAAGGCTTCGAGACAGGGGCCGTGGAAGGCTTCGAGACAGGGGCCGAAGACGGAGGTTTTGGCCCGGGGTTCCCATCATAATCCACTGTATAATGGGAACCGCAAAGTTCCAGAGCCATCTCCACATATTCGCCGAGCATCCAGTGAGGATCAGCCAGAGGCATCAGTTCCCTCAGTGCACTTTTCAGACTGGCCCAGAAGAAAAACACCAGAGAGCGGTCTGGATAGTGCACTTCATTTGCCAGCTCTAAAAACTCTTGAGGATATGATCCTCAACTGGACGGTCCCCTTGTTGAAGGAGTAGAATTCTGGCAGCCGCTAGATCCATTCCTTGGTCAGTCTTTCTGTGAGGAGGCAGGTGAGGAATGAGGATCTAAATGCTGCTTTTAATGGAAATCAAAGATAAACAAAGTACTCGAAATGAAATGAAATGAAACGAAACAAAACAAAACGAAATGAAACGAAACGAAACGAAACGAAACGCAGGCAACCAGGCACAGAACGTGACAACACATGTGAAGACTGACAAAGAAACCAAGGGAAACAAGGGCTTAAATACAAATGGGCAAACAAAGAAATGAGGAACACCTGGGGAAAACAATCATGAAAAGAAACTACAAAGGACTACAAAATTAACAGGAAACAGGAACGGGGAACTAAAAAGAATTTCAAAATAAACATCTAAGCAAAAACACAGGGAATACGTGACAGGTACTGCACAGTAAATCCTTATTATGAATTACAATTGACTGAACAAATTATCTTAAGCTTACCAATATTTATTGTTTGGCATGCATATGCACATAATATTTTAAAGGCTTTGGCAATCCATCATGGCAGCCTGAGAGAATTGCAGCATTAAGAAAATAACATTGTGATTTTTATATGAAAAAACAAACAAAGAAAGAAACAAACACACACACACACACACACACACACACACACACACACATACATACTATGTGAGAATGCCCATTTTTTGTGCTTATTAGACTTCCGAGCTGGCCTTTTTGCAACAGGAAGTCCATTTTATTTCTAGGTTCTTTTTGTCCAGGGAACCTCAGAGGCAAAGTAATATCACTTTCTGAAATGCATCTCCCAGCAAGAAAAGAGACATAGTACTAAACCTCTCAAATTGCAGGGGCCAGATAAGTGGACATGCCCAGGGGCCTCAAGCAAGAGGTACATAATGACAACATGGAAGAATATGATAAGCTCTTATCTGAGGTGCACTTGTCCCAAACCTAGTGGAAAATGTGATTACATCTCTTCACAGGGGAACCATGAGTGTGAGGTAGCTGTGAAGACAGTATTCATGTCCCCTCAACATTTCTTAAAGATGCCTTAACTATATCTCGCATTTAATTTATCCATTAAGTGTGTTTTCAGTCATGTAGAACAATGAAAGAACATTGGCTGTGTGATCCATTTCTTATGGGGCAAATGACAAAAGTTACATTTATGCTATGTCCTAACTAAGTAAACTGATATTATTACAAAGTGTCTCACTATACAGAACACATAGAACACATGTTGTATTCATTATAATGAGTCCATTTAACTAAAATGGCAAATAATTTTAGTAGACGAAGATAACACATTTTAGTGAATAGTTTTTTTAAACATAAGATTTAATTTATGATCATAAAATATACATGTGAAAACTGTCCTTGTTAGCTCTTGAGCTCCTGTGTAGGGCTTTACTGGTTGTTTAGATCAGTGTTACTATCAGAAATAATTAATAATTATTTCTTTAGTTATTAATTAATATTTAAAGTAAATAATATAATCTAACTAATTAAAACCTCATACGGGCTCCAATAAATGTAGTGTACTACGCTCAGGAGCGGGTTTGGTTATTAACAATAATTAACAATTATCAAAGATAATTATTAATTATTAAAATCAATAGAACATTGATTAGAATCAATTTTAGCTTTTTTAATCCTTTAAATCAACAATTATCAAAGATAATCATTAATTATTAACATCGATGAAACATTGATTAAAATTAACACTAGCTTATTGATCCTTCAAATTCAACAATCATCATAGATAATTATCAATTATCAAAAATCAATAGAATATTAATAAGGATTAATATCGCCGGGGCACCACCCTGGAATCAGGAACTAATAACCAGATAGTATAACAGTCTCAATATTAGATTGTTCTCTTAGGAAAATTGACATCCGAAGAATATCGATTTTCGAAAAAACAATGAAGGCTTGAATCTGAGCACTGACATCCCGTCAGCATTTGACATAGGTGTATGCAAAACAAACCAAAACACTTCTCTTTGAAATATAACAAAGTTTCTTTATGCAGTAATATCAATTAATAATCAATACAATGCAGTCAATAAACTTCTGGCTTACAACTACAAACTAAACAGTGATATGATTAGGTATGGTAACCAAAATAATCCTATAACACATGAGAGGAAGGTGTGTGTGTGTGTGAGAGAGAATGTGTGTGTGTGAAAGGAGGGACGCTCACAAAATGGCAGACGTGACTCTCATGGAGAGTACATCAAGTGAGATTTCCGGCCAGAGACTATGGCCGCAAATGTTGGCAGAGAGAAATCGGTCAATGGCGTCTGCCCATTTACCGCGTGTCTCCACTTGTATGATAATTTAGGGACAAAGCTGAGCTTTATCACGAAGTTATCTACTAGCCAAAAGTGTGTTCGAGAATGTTTGTGAGGGGTCGCGTGTGTGTGGTTAGTATGAGAGAGAGAGCAGCTGTTAGTTTATCACTCAGAGACGTGGTGGACGGCTCGTAAACCGTCCCGCAGTCTTTGATTCTTTAATGGATAAACTCAGTGTGCCGGTCTCACCCGCGATGGCGGAAATACCATCACAGTATTAGATCACAGCAGATCTCATTCGTGATAACAGTACATTACAGTAATACCTTGAGTATTATTAGCAGCAATGAGTGGACTTGGCGGTCCGTAAACTGTACAAGCAATAACCTTGATACAAAAGAATAACAAACTATAATATTCTATCTCTGTCCAGACGAAACCTCTTATTTGAATCGCGTGAGGATGCAGCTAGAATGTGTGTTCATCCGTCCTTTAACTCTGACTCGGTTTCTTGAGGCTCGGGTGATGACGGGAGGCCGTTTCCTCGATCTGTCAGCGGGCGGTACAACTGCTGATTCTCGGCGGGCTGGCGGAGAAATCAGCGATGTCGACTTGATTGAAGATGGAAGAGAAATCTTTTATCTCTTCACTTCTGCAGGCAAATGAATGAAGATGCGGATTGCTCAGCAGTCTCCTTGGGATCCATTAGAGTGTTCGGTGGAACACAGAGAAATCTCAACTCATCCAGCGAGATGGAGATTGTTTGGCCACATGTTCAAGTCGGACATTACTTCCTTGTGCCACGAGGCTACACCTGAGAGCAGCGATGAGCTGCGTCTACGCACGGCGAGCAAAGTTGCTGGAAGTAAATCCCGGAAACGTCTCAGAGATATTTCTACTCCTGATGACATCATAGTTGAGGGGCATTCTATCGGGTGCCTCATCCAACAGGAGTTGATCCTTTAGTGAGCAAGGCTTCATGGTATTTGTAGTCTGTTTTGGACTCCCTTTGTTTGATTTTGGCGTGGTTTTTATCAGTAAGATTTATGACTTTGTATGTGGGCCTCAGTTAGGTTTACGACTGTGTTAGGCCTGCCTTTGTCTTCTATCTGAATACATGAGGCCCAGCACCTGTAATTATTGCATATAAAGAGTGTTCACTTCATTGTCTGTGCAGATGTAAATTGTAATATTACTTTTATGTTGTGAATATATCTGATTAATCTCACATGTAGGGTGCAGCACCCCTACTTCCCACGGTTATGAATGCATAATGAACTAATAATAGCAATAGTGTTATTGTGAAGTACTACCAAATAATATATTTTTTTTATTTATTTATTTTTTTTTTTGAGAGAGAGAGAGAGAGAGTGAGAGAGAGAGAGAGAGAGAGTGATTATATTTCTTTACTTGTCCTATATCAATTTCATGCTGTCCCAGAGGAAGTTCCTCTACATTAGCTGCCATGATGTGGAACAGGCTCTCCATCAAAATTCTTGATACCAACCACAAGGTCAAGGGCAGAACAAGACTTCATAAAGTATGATGGTCTCGACCAATACACTTGATGAGACTGATTCGTGGAATCTGGCACTGATGAGTGGAATCTCTTTTGAGGTTATGAAGTGCAGTTTCTATTTACTTTCTGCTTTTGTTTCAAAGATACAGTAATATCAAATTCACATGTTTCAGGTAATAAGTTTACGTGCACATGGTACATTGGATATCTGGATGGCTTGCTCATGTTACACTCATTCAGCTGCATATCCAAGAGATACAGTGAGACCCAAAAGTCTGAAACCACTTGTGAAAATACTTATAATTTGCTTTTTTTTAAAAATTCAATACAAAATATATGATCACCATAACAATTTGAGTAATCTCTTGAGTGATTTCAGAATTCCTTAGCATTTGGTTTGTCCACCTTTTGCTTTAATGGCATTTGTTTTATAGGTTTCAATTATGTCCAGGTTTTCAGTGTGGTCTCTGGCAACATAGTAGGTATTACAGTAAAACAAATATAAGCATACGAAACAGTGAAGGGAGCTTTAGTACTTATTATTGTCTTTTAAACATATCAAAACTGGTCAAGTGTAAAGAAAGGGTAATGTAAGGGTTAATCTGTTGTTGGTCTTACAAGAATAAATATTCTTACCACATACTGGCTAAAAGCATTGGTTATGTTGTTGTCTATGCCTATAGATTTTTAAAACCATTAATCTAATGGAGCAATGCATGGTGGCTTAGGTGATCCAATCAAAGAGGCTTTGTATAGTGTGCAAAATAGCAGCTTTGTCTATTGTGCATTCAATGCAGAATAGAAACATGTGGCTTTGCCTTTCATTTTTATGCCACTTGCCCAAGTTTTGCCATGCTCAATGTTGGCTGTTGGATTTTGCCATACTCAATGTTGCTTTTGGATTTGTATGATGACATTGCCAGAATTTCATTTAGTCTTTGATTTTGTTCATGTCATTTTTGTGTGAGCCGAAGTGTTGTTAAGTAGCACAACAGAGCCGCCCACACAGTGCAACATAATAACTTATTTAAGTTCAATAAGACTTCACACTGTGAAACTTTCATATGTCTCCAGATTTGAGGAAAGTAGCATGTGTTACTAAGCTCAGCCAGTGTAAGTTACTGAACACTGGTGTGAAGGTTAGCCCAGGTTACTACTATAATAAGAGTGGGCTTGTTTTCTGTCAATGGAGTAACTCCCATTTTGTATTTGGATGTGTGTGCCGCATGCTCTGAAAGCACTGACCCTCATAAAGCCTCCATATTGATGCAGGCAAATTGAAAATACAAGCCACAGGGAACAGACTGTTCTTTCAGCTGCACTGGTCTCAATGTTCACAACCAACCCATGGATTATTTTTTAGAGACTGCTAATTCTAAATCTCTTGCAGATAGGGGTTATGCAATATAGCTAAAAACGCATATCTCTATATATTTCAGTTTTGCGATTACATTCCTGAAATATCTCTCAATAGTTATGTATTTGTTCTGAAATGAATTTGCTATGAACCATAACAACAACCAAACAGCCAAATAGATTTCAAAGGTAAAATACCTGAAAAAATAAAATAAAATAAAAAATTAATATAAAATTATAATAATTTTAAAAAATTGCTTAAATATTCATGGAATGTTTTTCACTAAATAAACACAAGATTGAAATCTGTCTTTTGCAAATGAAATCAGAGACAATATGGCAACATTCACACCGCAGCAAAATGTGGCCCAGATCTGATGTTTTGTTTGCTCAAATCAGATTATTATTTTTATTATTTGTTTTTGTTTTTTTTGTTAAGTTGTTCACATGACATTTTAAATGTAGCCCATATCAGACACTGGTCTGAACAGCAGACACTCCTAAACTGACCCGCATGCATGTAGCACTCCTTGAGCATGCATATAACAAACTCTGACATGTTGATCATTACAGTATGAATAATGAATTAAATTATAATAAAACATTTAATTATCCGTTTTTAATGCAGATAGGACACATGCCTCTCTGATAATATGTCTGTGAGTGATGGAGATAGACCTTTGATAGATAAAGTATTTTCTAGTGCTGGGAAATTGAATGCGTTAATTTCTGCGATTAATAGTTTTAGTTTAATGTGTTAAAAAAATAAATAATTAACAGTTAATGGAGTATTCATTTTTTTTATTCACCATCCAAGTCCTTCGCAAGATGGGAGAAAGGTGTCTTGAGTTGTTCCTGGCAGGCTACTCATCCTTACTGGCTCCATAGACTTTATTCACGCTAGTGCCATCTTTGTTTTTTAATGGGAATGACAATGAGGCTGTGAGGGATAGACTTACAGTCTCTTCAATTGCATGGATGGTATAAAGCTGTATAAAGCTGCTAGATCACATCTGATTTTCCACAACTCATGTTGTCTGGAGTTCTATGTATACTGAATGTCCTTGGACAGATATTTTATCAATGTTTTGTCTGCGGAATGATCCAAAAACACTTGCAGTACAACCCATTAAAGAGACTGTAAATCTATCCCTCACAGCCTCGTTGTCATTCCCATTAAAAATCAAAGATGGCGCTAGCGTGAATTAGGTCTGTTTGGTTAGGTATAGGGTGGGGGTGGGGGGGTGGAACAAACCCAGGCACCTTTGTACAATGGGCAAAATTTCACTATTGTTTTCCCCACTTTCTGTGGCTAATTGGCATATATACATTTTCAGGAGGTACACACTCGACATGACTGCACATCTTAGCACAAAAACTAATTGTGTGGAGCAGTGCACATTTCATCACACGCAACGTATGTCCTGGGCATTATAAACACGGGAGCGGATTTACTGCATGGGGAATGGAGACTTTGCATGAACCAGATATAACAGGCAAGCTGCTGTATCTCTTCGCATCGCCTGTAAATGTGCAACTACTGTCGTCTGACCAGTTTCAAAAGCATAACCGTGAAAGTGACACCCCGGATGGGTGCATGATAGTGTGGCCTTTCAGTAAGCTGCAGACAAGTATACTAGACTGAACAGCATCCAGAGAGATTATAAACTTCAGCAAATTAAACTTCAGCCTTCAATATGTTTTATATCTGTATATATAGTGTCTAATAATGCATTGTCAGTGTACATTACACTTAAGTTTATCTTGCCAATAAAGCTTGATATGAATCGAATCTGCCCATTTGATCCTATTAATAAACAAATTCCACTGGAAAATGTCAGAGGATTTTGCTCTTTAATGCATTTAATAACAGCACCATGCTTTCCTAAAAGTGAGGAACAATCTCACTGTAACAATAACCCTAAGCTGTCAGCATGTCCACTGATTTTATGGTATGTATACATATACTTGTATCAAAGATTAATACTTGTAAAATTGTGTCTAATTAACTCTCGCAAAAAAAAACAAACAAAAAAAACAAACAAACAAAACAAAAAAAACGTTTGAACATACATTTTTGTTTATTTTATTTAAATTATGACTAACCAATTTCTTGCAAGTTCTTTAAGACAAAGTATAAATTAAATATATTTATGATTTTTTTATGTTTGTTGTAATGTATCATGTACCATAATTTAATTGCAATTAATCACAGAAAATTGGGCGATTAATTATTTTTTTTAAATGTAATTGATTCCCAGCCTTAGTATTTTCATGCAGTCATTTGCTTTTGTATGGTGGAATTTAAATAATCATCGAAGTGTAATATTACCTACAAGCGAAACACACCATAAAATGGAAAGACAGCAGGAAAAACTGCATTGCATACCCTATTTGTAAGGTAAGAAGTGTTATCTTAATTTATTTCAGATTTCCATTGACTGGCTTGCATTCATATTTTGATAAGTTTGAGAAATATACACTGTAAAAGAAAATATGTTGTTTAAAAAAAAAATAAAACTGGCAGCTGTGGTTGCCAGAATAATTATGTAAAAAATGCAGTAAAACTTTAAATAAATTTACAGAACAACCTTTAAATTGTACAGTATAAAACTGTTGTTTTTTACAGTATATTTTACGGTGCAGTAACGTTGTTTATATTATTAAATGATAAACTTAATACATTGACATTCTCAAACTGTACAAATCTGCTTTTCACTTTATAATGTATTGTTAATCACCGTAGTAATTACAGAAGGGCACATGATGACATAAAGTTCATCAATAGTGGCCCATCCAGGAGCAATGACCAATAAACATGTACTGTAGAGACAGTGCTCAGTGTCACTCACACAAACACTTAACACCATCAGGGTAACACATGTGAAATTAAAATTATGCAATAAACAATAACTAAACTACATCAAATATAACACCCCAAACTGATATTAAATATAAGAAGAAACAACTATTCCCATAAAATATAATGAAATGTAATAGGTCACGCAGGGAATTCTGGGAACGCCCAATTACAGTTTTTTACTTTCATACTTTACCATAAAAAGTACATGTACACTCTTGTTAAACATAATAAAAATTGTAACCATTATTATATGGGAAAATCATACTTTTTACATCTAAAAAATTTTTACGTATATTTTACCGTAACTACTCGTTAACCAATTTAAGTTTTTTTTACTGTAGCAATTTTACAGTCTTTTACCGTTAAAATTACAGACATTTTTTACAGTGTAGAAACTGTGTTTTCTGAGTGAGCGACACAAGCAAAAAGCGCCGTTATATAAATCTACATCTGTATCTTTTCATACGCATATTTAACATGCAATCCAAATGAATCACTGAACCCAACTGTTGAAGCCTAAACTTTTATATTCTTTCCTTAAAAAGAAACTGAATGCATTAACTGGACAGATATGACTCGCACTTAAAAGTTTTAAGATATAACAGGCGTATATATTCTGGAAATCAAGCATGTAAAAATCACATTAAATCTGACCTGGCTGTTCACACCAAAGACACATTGGAAATACATATCTGATTTATTTCCACATATGAAAGTGGTCCAGATCGGATTTGAAAAAGTCAGATTCAGAGTGCTTTTGACTGTTCACACAATCATCCAATTAACAGATCTGTGTCACATGTGAGTGAAAAAATCAGATTTGGGACACTTTCAAATGCGGTGTGAACGTAGACTATTAAAGTCTTTGTCTTACTGCTCCCATACTCGCACATTGCGAAGCAAGGGATGATTGTGAAACTAGTTTAATGCCGTGCTCTTTGGAAAACTTAATGGCCAAATTAAAAGTACATTTAAAATCATTGTGATATTCATGATGTTGCTTAGTTTTATATCACGTCAAATCATAAGAACTATATTGTGAACATTCAGTATATTGCCCAGCCCTACTTTTCACAATGTTTTCAATACAGATCAGACATTTAAGATTTTTAAAAATTACCAACATCAATGTAACATCTTGTAAGGGGATTTGAGGTAAAGGAGGAGGCAAGAAGCGAGGTTTCCCAGTTCAGGTGGGTGCTTTAATTTATCCAGTTTTAAAATTTTACAGCTTTGCAGGATCACCATTGACTTCACATACACACAACTTCACAATAACTTTCGTGGTGGTATCGCTTTACTTATGCTGGTCTCTCTCGTTCTCTCTACTGGCGGTGTGGCTCCTTTTATGCCACTCTCCCCGTGCTCACTGAAATTAGAGACAGGTGTTAGACATAATTTAGCTCAGGTGTAAGTGCCCTTACTGCTTTCTCTCTCTCCGGAGAGATGCTTGATCATGCCCCCGCTGCCACATATCCCCACTGCCCGACTCAGGCCGGGGCGGCGTCCGGCCTGCCTACCACTCCCCCCCCCATTCCTGGAAAGGAAGTCGGCGACAGCCATCTGCACTCCCGGTCTGTGGACCACCTTGAACTTAAACGGCTGAAGAGCCAGATACCAACGGGTGATCCGGGCATTGGTATCTTTCATGCGGTGGAGCCACTGGAGTGGGGCATGATCGGAACAGAGGGTGAAGGCCCGCCCCAACAGGTAGTATCAGAGAGTGAGGACCGCCCACTTGATGGCGAGACACTCCTTTTCCACGGTGCTGTACTTAGTTTTCCTCAACGAGAGCTTACGGCTAATATACAGCACCGGGCACTCCTCCCCCCACCACCTGCGAGAGTACGGCCCCCAGCCCCCTGTCTGAAGCATCTGTCTGTAAAACAAAAGGAAGAGAGAAGTCAGGTGAATGTAAAAGCGGCCCCCTGCAAAGTGCAGCTTTAACTTGCGTGAACGCCCGCTGACACTGCTCCGTCCACTGGACCGGGTCTGGAGCTCCCTTTTTAGTGAGATCAGTCAGCAGGCTGGTGATGTCCGAATAATTAGGCATGAATCTCCTATAATAGCTGCCAGCCCCAGGAACTGTCTCACCCCCTTTTTGGTCTTGGGCCTTGGGCAGGCCGCAATCACCACAGTCTTGTCAATTTGGGGATGCACCTGCCTGTGGCCCAAGTGGAACCCCAGATACCGTACCTCCACCCGCCCAATTGCGCACTTCTTTGGGTTCGCTGCGAGTCCCGCTCGGCGCAGCGATCTCAGAACCGCCCTCAGATGTTGCATGTGCCGCTGCCAATCATTGCTATAAATGATGATGTCATCTAAATATGTAGCGGCGTAAGCTGAATGCGGTCTTAGGATTCGGTCCATGAGACGCTAAAACGTAGCCGGGGCTCCAAACAAACCGAACGGAAGTGTCACAAATTGGTGTAATCCAAATGGTGTGGAGAAGGCAGTTTTTTCACGGGAAATTGGTGTCAAGAGGATCTGCCAATAACCCTTCGTCAAATCCAATGTCGAATAAAATCGAGCAGTGCCCAACCGATCGAGCAACTCATCAACGCGAGGCATTGGATACGCATCAAATTTAGACACCGCGTTGACTTTCCTATAATCCACACAGAACCGTACAGACCTGTCGCTCTTAGGCACTAGAACAACTGGGCTGGACCAATCACTGTGGGATTCTTCTATTACCCCCATATCGAGCATTGCATCCAATTCTTCCCAAACGATTTTCTTCTTGTGTTCGGGTAATCGATAGGGGTGGCTACGTACCACGACCCCTGGCTCAGTCTCGATGTGGTGATGGATGAGGTTTGCATGTCCCGGTAGAGGGGAGAACACATCCGCAAACTCCTGTTACAACCTAGCAACCTCCGCGAGTTGACTCGGTGAGAGGTGGTCTCCGCAAGTGACCGGGGTGAACTGTTTATGTTTTGAACTCACCTCCGGTCCGAGCCCCACCTTCTCGGGAACTACCGTAGCCAACGTCATGGGGACCGCCTCCCTCCACAATTTCAGGAGATTGAGGTGGTATATTTGACGTGCGCCCCCTCTATCGGTTTGTTTAACCTCATAATCGAGATCTCCCACTCGTTGTGTGACCTCAAAGGGTCCTTGCCACTTGGCGAGTAATTTAGAGCTTGATGTGGGAAGCAATACAAGCACTTTATCTCCCGGTGCAAATTCCCTTAGCTGAGTTTCCCTGTCATACAGTCGGCACTGTCGTTCTTGAGCTTGGAGCAAATTCTCCTGTGTTAGCTGTCCCAAAGTGTGGAGTTTTGCTCTAAGATCATTAACATATTGAATTTCATTTTTGCTGTTTGAAGGTCCCTCCTCCCAGGCCTCTCGCAATACATCAAGCACACCGCGTGGGCGTTGCCCATACAGCAGCTCGAATGGGGAGAAGCCAGTGGAGGCTTGCGGGACCTCTCGTACTGCAAATAACAGGGGGTCGAGCCATTTATCCCAATTTCTAGCATCGTCGTGCACGAACTTATGAATCATGTTTTTGAGGGTTTTATTAAATCGTTCCAGCAGGCCATCCATTTGAGGATGGTACACGCTGGTGCGAATCGATTTAATACTCAACAACTCGTACAGCTCGCGTAGTGTCCGTGACATAAACGTTGTGCCCTGATCGGTGAGGATTTCTTTCGGAATCCCCACCCGGGAGATTATTTTGAAGAGTGCCTCCACAACACTGTGTGCTGAGATGTTGCTTAGAGGCACTGCTTCCGGATATCGCATTGCATAGTCCACTAGGACCAATACAAAGCGATGTCCGCGTGCTGGCCATTCTAATGGCCTGACCAGGTCCATTCCAATTCTCTCAAAGGGGACCTCGATCAAGGGAAGAGGGTGCAATGGCGCTTTTGGGGTGGCCAGTGGGTTAACCAGCTGGCATTCATGGCATGCCGCACACCACCTGCAGACATCGCCACCAATGCCTGGCCAACAGAAATGGGCTATTAGACGGTTCAGTGTTTTCCTTTCTCCTAAGTGACCCGCTATGGGATTATAATGAGCCGCCTGGAATACCATTTCCCGACGGCTCCGTGGAATCAAAAGTTGGGTTGTATCCTCTTTAGTCTGAGCGTCCTATGTCACTCTATACAACCGCTCATTTATAATCGCAATATAGGGGTATGAAAGGGCAATGTCGGGTTGGAGTTGTTGACCATCGATGATTTTCACTTGGTCGAAGGCGTGTTTGGGGGTTTTGTCTCGCAACTGCTCCAAAGGGAAATCTCCCTCAGGGAATTCCCTGAGAAGGGGAGGGGCTGCAGCCTCTCCCCCTCTCTCGTCATTATGACGCGGAGCTGTCGAGGATGGCCCCGGCTCCGCCTCCCCTGCCAGAGCATCGCACATTGCACATCTCCCTAACTTCATACAGGACCCATCCGCGCAAATTCCCTTTAATAGAACTCTAAAATCAGGCCAATCAGTCCCCAAAATCAGCAGATGGGTGAGGCGGGGACTAACCGCAGCCTCCACTCTATGCTTTTTCCCCCGGAATTTAATCGTCAGGGTCACCACCGGATACTTGTGAATATCCCCGTGCACACATTTCACCCTCACCGTTTTAGTTGTGCCCAATGCCTTGGGTTGAATCAAGCGTTGGTGGATAGTGGTTTGATTACACCCGGTGTCCACCAACGCTTGGTGAGTACCCCCCTTGACACTTACTGGTATCCGGTACACTCCGGCCCGGTCGGGGGCAGCCTGTGGGAGGTCAGAGACCCAGACCACCTTCCCCAGCTCCATCAGAGGGCACTGATCCCGGAAGTGGCCCGGGTCTCCGCACCTCCAACAGGCTGGCCCAGGCGCTATGCCCGCTCTTGCATCGGCGGGCGCCCCCCCCCGAGAGGGAGAGCGGTGGGGCATCGGGATAGGGGAAGGTATCGCCTCCCACACCCGGGGAACTGGTCTCAGAGGTTGAAGTCCTCCTCGTCTGTGTGGGGCAGGAACGGGACCTGGAGAGAGAGCAGAACGAGAGGATAGAGGGGAGGGGGATGAGACGGAGGGAGGAGAGAGAGTGTAGGAGGGCTCTTCCGCCCTCGGGATCGGCGCCATGTGGTCCTCCGCAAGCCGGACGGCTTCCTCCAGCGACGCCGGGTGGTGGCACTGGACCCACTCCGCCGTCCTTTTTGGCTAATGATGTATTAATTGTTCCAGTACCACCTGGTCGATGATCCCGTCGACGTCGCAGTCCCCCGCTAGCAACCATCTTCGGCAGGCGTCGCGGAGCCGTTGGGCGAAGGCAAATGGGCGGTCGGAGCTCTCCAACTTCCAGCTCCGGAAGAGTTGACGACTTTCTTCCGGACTCCGACCAACCCGTTGCAGGATGGCTTTCTTTAAGTCTCCGTAAGCCAGGAGACTCATCGCTGGCAGTTGTTGAGCCGTGAGCTGGGCTTCCCCGGACAACAGCGGGATAAGTCGGGCCGCCCATTGGCCGAGCGGCCAGCCCCAGATCTTGGCGGTCCGTTCAAACAAATCCAGGAAGGCCTCGTGGTCGTCTGCCCACCCCATTTTCTGTAACGCAGGCAGGGGTAACGGCGTGTGAGTGTCCGGGGTCGCGGCTGGGGATGCCTCCTGGCTGAGGAGGCTCCGGATCGCCTGCCGGTCCTCGGCTTGAGCGTGTAGGAGCTCGACAAACCGGCGATCTTGATCTTGTCGGAGCTCAAGCAGTGTTTGCTGGTGGCTCCGATGTAGGCCAGCGAGGGCTTGGAGGATCTCCGCCAACTGGGAGGACTCTACGGGGTGACTTCCATACATCTTCAACCAAACTTAATTCCCGGGTTTCGGCACCAGTGTAAGGGGATTCGAGGTAAATCTGACCTGGCTGTTCACACCGAAGACACATTGGAAATACGTATCTGATTTATTTCCACATATGAAAGTGGCCCAGATCGGATTTGAAAAAGTCAGATTCAGAGTGCTTTTGACTTTCACACAATCATCCAATTAACAGATCTGTGTCACATGTGAGTGAAAAAAATCAGATTTGGGACACTTTCAAATGCGGTGTGAACGTAGACTATTAAAGTCTTTGTCTTACTGCTCCCATACTCGCACATTGCGAAGCAAGGGATGATTGTGAAACTAGTTTAATGCCATGCTCTTTGGAAAACATAATGGCCAAATTAAAAGTATATTTAAAATCATTGTGATATTCATGATGTTGCTTAGTTTTATATCACGTTAAATCATAAGAAATATATTGTGAACATTCAGTATATTGCCCAGCCCTACTTTTCACAATGTTTTCAATACAGATCAGACATTTAAGATTTTTAAAAATTACCAACATCAATGTAACATCTTGTAAGGGGATTCGAGGTAAAGGAGGAGGCAAGAAGCGAGGTTTCCCAGTTCAGGTGGGTGCTTTAATTTATCCAGTTTAAAGTTTTACAGCTTTGCAGGAACACTATTGACTTCAAATACACACAACTTCACAATAACTTTCGTGGTGGTATCGCTTTACTTATGCCGGTCTCTCTCTCTCTCTCTACTGGCGGTGTGGCTCCTTTTATGCCACTCTCCCCGTGCTCACTGAAATTAGAGACAGGTGTTAGACATAATTTAGCTCAGGTGTAAGCACCCTTACCGCTTTCTCTCTCTCCGGAGAGATGCTTGACCACGCCCCCGCTGCCACACATCTGTTTAAGTCTCTATGTTGGCATGATGTTTATTTGTATGGGACTATTCATCCATCAAAGGAAGATGCATCTAAATTCTCACTGTGACTTTAACACACAAAACAGACAGTGTGTAATGATATGGAACACGTTGTCATAGAAAATCTTTCTTAAATTGTGAATGGCCTGGGAATGTTTTCATATCTCTAAGTTTAATCTAATGTTAATTGATGATATTTCAATAGTTGTTTTCTTGAGGCTTGGCAACACAGTACTCATCTCAAGAGCCTCTTTTAGCCAAACAGAGGTGTTTGTTTATTCTGAATGCAAATGTCAGAGACTGTCACTGAGCACATTACAGCATTTTGTAATTCCTCATTTATCTCCAAAGACTCTTTGAAAAGGTCAGTCCCCTCCATTAGATGTTGCTGCTTTTAGATCTCGCTAGCAATTTGTAATTTGTTTTATTCAACTGTGTGCATTCACCTAAAAAGCCTTAACAAATATATTTCATTTTGTTGTCAATAGTCATTTTACTTTTGATGTTTCATAAATGCATTCTAGAGCAGGTCAATGTTAACCTTGGAAATTATTGATCTTACTCTATATCATTAAAGGAATAGTTCACTGTGAATAGTTCACCTTGGATGCTTATTTCCATATATTCCAAGTTAAGAACAGACATAAATTTAAGTAGTTATTATCTAAAATCTGCCCCTCCTGTAGATCTCAAATCAAATATGGCATGTATTCATGAGGCATGAGAGAGCCAATGGTGTTTGGCATCAATGGTATTGATGTGCCATTTTTGTTGTCCATAAAACTTTTATAGTACGTTTAGGAGCTTCTGCAGAGGTGAAGGTGATCAGTGAATTTCAGCTTAATTTTCTGTCTGTTACTCACACAAATCTATCGTATAGCTTATGATTCATGTGCTATATTTAAAGTCTTATGGACTACATTTATTTCTTTTTCATTTTGGAGCTTGACAGACCCAGTCTTCATTCACCTTCCTTATATTGTAAAGGGCAGGCAGAATATAATGTAAAAAAAAAAAAAAAAAGAAGATTAAAATGTGCTCCACAGATCAGAGAAAGTAATAAGAGTTAGGAATAACATAAGCATAAATGATGAGCAAATGATTAAAGATTTAATTTTTTTGGCTAATCTATTCTTTTAAGCTTTTGTTTTGAATTGTAGTGATATATAAACATATATTTCTGTGCATGAACAATGGCTGCCACTATATTGTATTAATATCCTTTATTCAAAAAACACAATTGTATTGTATACAGTAAGTACACACACATCATCATCATTTCTATTTCGAGACTGTCAATACCCCACCCATGTCATGTCGCTTGCAAAAGTGTACTGACTGGAAACCGGAAAGGCATTTTGCTTCACGTGATACGGTAAACTGGTGTGACGGAAGTACTAAAAAAATAACTCAAGCTTGAGCATCACACTAATC
This sequence comes from Myxocyprinus asiaticus, assembly GCF_019703515.2. NCBI lineage: Eukaryota > Metazoa > Chordata > Actinopteri > Cypriniformes > Catostomidae > Myxocyprinus > Myxocyprinus asiaticus. The sequence continues at coordinate 37,877,920 of NC_059363.1, read as the reverse complement.
CGTCTCGGAGCATATGGAAATCGTGGACCCTCAGAGAAAAAGAAATGCAAATGGAGTATTGTGGAAACTGCTTTTCAAATTGTCATGTTTTTGCCCTTATCTGTGTCCTCTGGCATTTTGTCTGAATCCTCGCTGTAATTATTTGCTAAAATAGGATTGCAAACAAACATTCTAATGTTTGAAACTCTGTGTTAAGGATGCACTACACTACATTTTGGACAAAATATGAACAGAGAGCTAGTGAGTGTGTCAACTAAATTGCTAAACAATTAGATGAGTCTATTTTGGTTTCTGTGGTGATGCTATTGGACCAATGAATCATGAGAGAAAGAAAGAAAGAAAGAAAGAAAGAAAGAAAATGTATACACAGAAACAGGATATTACTGGGCTCTCTCATATTATTGGTCTTATGTGGAATTACATCCTCCCTGTTTCAAATAAACATTTCTTGGAAGTGAGGGTACTTTTTTCTTTTTGGCCAGTCATGACAAGTGATCAGACTCACTCCAGTGAGCAAGAAAGATTATTGCACTTCACACAGCATCCACACATCCATTTAAAAAAATAACAGAAATTTATAGTAATAAATAAAACGTCATGGTTACTTTCATAACCTCCGTTCCCTGATGGAGGAAACGAGACGTTGTGTCGATGTAGTGACACTAGGGGTCACTCTTGGGAGCCCCAAACACCTCTGCTTTTTTGAAAAAAGGCCAATGAGAATTGGCGAGTGGAATTTGCATGCCACTCCCCCGGACATACGGGTATAAAAGGAGCTGGTATGCAACCACTCATTCAGGTTTTGTGCTGAGGAGCCGAGACCAGGTCCCGGCCATTTCAGTGGGTAGTTCAGTGTTGTGGCAAGAGGGACACGATGTCTCGTTCCCTCCATCAGGGAGTGGAGGTTACGAAAGTAACCAGGACGTTCCCTATCTGTCACTCACTCGACATTGTGTCGATGTAGTGACACTAGGAGTCCCTATACAAAACGTCACAACTATCTGAACTGTGTTACATGAACTGGCGGTGTGTGACGGGTAGACCGCTGTGTGCCTCGTAGCCAGCACACCAGGCCATCACATAACCTCCCCCAACGCTCGGCTAGCCCAGCCGAGGCCTGTTTTCCTCTCTTTTCTCCCCAAAAAGAGTGGGGACCACACCCCACCCAAAAAGGGGGGGGGGGCATTTTGTGTGGAATACGTCACATGGTCTTACTGAGTCTTGTCGGAAGTATGTCATGTGGAGAGGTCCCATGGTAGGTCCTACCCAAAGGGGGAGGAGTTTCTACAGGAGCATGACGACCGGGGGCAGAGGGGCCTCTGCCCAAGGAAGATGCAGATTGCTGACAGGGAAACGATTTTGCAGAAGATATCACATGGGGTCGCCTTCGGGGAACCAGCACGTGGAGCACCTACCTCAGCACAGGGGCTCATTAGCGCACATACTGGGCCGGCAGCAAGTTTCTCCGCAAACTTAACTGCCAGAGGGCTAAGGAGGAAAGTCATCCAGGGAACACAGTCTGTGAACACGACTGGGAGTCAAGAGCGCACGTCTTCAAGGGAGGGGAAAGGCGCTATGCGCAAGTGGTACACCTGGCCAGCTGTCCTTGAATTTACCTGCTCATGCCTGCCAATACACGGGACGAGACTGGCTCAACCCAGAGATTGTAGAACCTCGCAAAGGTGTTGGGTGTTGCCCAGCCCGCTGCTCTGCAGATGTCTGCCAAAGAGGCACGACTGGCCAGGGCCCAGGAGGCTACCACACTCCTGGTGGAGTGGGCTCATAACCCCGCAGGGGGTTGCACGTCCTGAGCCTGATATGCCATCACGATGGTGTCAATGACCCAGTGGGCGATCCTCTGTTTGGAGACAGCGTTTCCTTTCCGCTGTCCACCAAAGCAGACAAAGAGCTGCTCAGAGCTTCTAAGGCTCTGCGTGCGATCCAAATAGATGCTTAAAGCTTGCACCGGACACAGCAACACCAAGGCTGGGTCTGCCTCCTCCTGGGGCAGCACTTGCAGGTTCACCACCTGATCCCTAAAAGGGGTCGTGGGAACCTTGGGCACATAGCCCAGTCAGGGGGTTCAGGATCATGTGAGAGTAACCCGTACCGAGGTCTCATGAGGGGACGAGGCGACGTCTGGAGGGATTCAACCTCCTAGCGCCTCTCAGGAACCTGATGATCAAGTCGTGCTTCCCCAAGTACTTAGTACTTTACCATCTACTACACAGTGATGAGCCGAAATAGCGGCTACATACACCTTCAGGGTGGAGGGGGACAGCCGCCCCTCCAGCCTCTCCTGAAGGAAAGACAGCACCGATCCGACTGCACATCTCTGGGGGTCTTCATGTCGGGAAGAACACCACTTAGCGAACAGCCACCACTTCAAGGCATAAAGGCACCTCATAGAGGGCGCCCTAGCCTGAGTGATCATGTCTACCACCGCAGGTGGTAAGCCACTTAGGTCTTCCGCGTTTCGTCCAGGGGCCAAACGTGGAGATTCCAGAGGTCTGGTCGTGGGTGCCAGATGGTGCCCCATCCCTGAGAAAGAAGGTCCTTCCTCAGGGGGATTTGCCAGGGGGGGCTGTCACGAGGAGCTTGAGATCCAAAAACCACGTCTGAGTGGGCCAGTAGGTTGCTACTAGGATGACCTGCTCCTCATCCTCCCTGACCTTGCACAGGATCTGTGCAAGTAGGCTCACTGGGGGAAATGCATATTTGCATAGTCCAGGGGGCCAGCTGTGTGCCAGCGCATCTATACTGAGGGTTGCCTCGGTCAGGGCATACCAAAGTGGGCAGTGGGAGGATTCCCCGGGAAGCAAACAGGTCTACCTGTGCTCGACCAAATCAACTCCAAATCAGCTTGACCACCTGAGGGTGGAGTCTTCACTCTCCCCTGAGGTTGCCCAGGATGTGAGTGGCTCGTAGCAACTTGAGGCACTGCTGACTCCAGAGGAGGAGACGGCAGGTGAGTTGTGACATGCAACGGAAGCGTAGACCACCTTGAAGGTTGATGTACGCTATCGTCACTGTGTTGTCCGTCCGGACCAACACGTGCTTGCCCTGGATCAACGGCCGTAACCTCCTCAGGGCGAGCAGTGCTGCCAACAGCTCTAGGCAGTTGATGTGCCAATGCACCCATGGGCCAGTCCAGGAGCCGGCGGCTGTGTGCCCGTTGCATACGGCGTACCAGCCCATCTTGGAGGCATCTGTTGTAACCACTACGCACCTGGAGACCTGCTCTAGGGGAACTCCTGCCCGTAGAGATGCAAGGTCGGTCCAAGGATTGAAGAGGCGGTGACAGATCAGCGTGATGGCCACACGTTGTGTCCCGCGGCATCATGCCCATCTCAGGACTCGAGTCTGAAGCCAGTGCTGAAGCGGTCTCATATGCATCAACCCGAGCATTGTGGCCACTGCTGAGGATGAGATATATGCCCCAGAAGCCTCTGAAAAGGTTTCAGTGGAACCGCTGTCCTCCATCTGAACGCCTTCAGACGGTTCAGCACTGACTGTACATGCCCGTTCGTGATGCGTGCTGTCATCGAGACTGAGTCCAGCTCCAAACTGAGAAAAGAGATGCTCTGAACCGGGGAGAGCTTGCTCTTTTCCCAGTTGACCCGAAGCCCCCCTCGGCTGAGGTGCTGGAGCACGAGGTCCCTGTGCACGCACAGCAACTCTCGAGAGTGAGCTAGGATTAGCCAGTCGTCGAGATAGTTGGGCTGCGGCGGAGCCGGTGTTGTTGCTGCAGGAGGACACCCTTGGCGACGAGCAGACAGGGTGCGGGGTCTTAAGCTACGCCGGGGCAGGATATAATGTAAGGCCTCCGTCTGCTTCTTCACCGCCGAGAACTGCTGGGAAAAGTCCTTGATTGCGTCGCCAAACAGGCCAACCTGGGAAATGGGGGCGTCAAGGAACCGTACCTTGTCCTCCTCCCCCATCTCGACCAAGTTGAGCCAAAGGTGGCACTTCTGGACCACCAGGGTGGACAGCGCCGTGAGGTCGGTCACCGAGCACAGTTCCTGCATCAATCCCGGGTTAGAACTAGCCTCGTGCAGTTCTTGTAGCGCCTTGGCTTTGTGTACTTGCATACCGCGAGCACCTTATCCACCTGGGGGATCACCGAATACCCCCTGGCCGCTCCACCATCGAGGGTAGTGAGAGCAGGGGAGCTGAAAGACCGGGACCGGGCAGTAAAAGGTGCCTCCCATGATCTTGTCAGCTCCTCATGCACTTCTGGGAAGAAAGGAATGGGGGCGGGGCATGGCCGGGGGCGGCGCCCCGTTCCTTCTTACGAAAGCCGCGACCCCTAAGTTGCTATGGTCATGTTCTCGCAATGAGGACATGACTCATCCACGAACGATGTCTCCACGTGGGCAGTGCCCAGACACGTAAGACAACGATCGTGGCCGTCAGAAGTGGAGAGATAATGACTGCAACCAGGATTAACACACAAATGGAAAGGCATTTTTAAAAAGACGTTCCATGTGTGCCGCTCTTTTTGTGAATGAAAATATACTCTTTTAGAATATACTCTCTTTTTTCACTCTGCCGAAGCACCCAGGGGCGTTCTCTGCACTCCATGGGTGCAGAGGTGGAGAAGCCGCTGAAATGTGCCATAAATCCAGCAGTTTTGAGGTGCGTCTTTGGAGAGAATTTAATTCAGTGCACTGAATACAACCGCTCAGCTCCGAAGAGAAAATCTGAATGAGTGGTTGCATACAAGCTCCTTTTATACACGTATGTCCGGGGGAGTGGCATGCAAATTCCACTCACCAATTCTCATTGGCCTTTTTTTCAAAAAAGCAGAGGTGTTTGGGGCTCCCAAGTGTGACCCCTAGTGTCACTACATCGACACAACGTCGAGTGAGTGACAGATAGGGAACAAGCAGTGTTTTTACACATGCCCTCCGCCTCAGCTGTACATCATATCATGTGCTGTTATTCAGAAATAATTGTGTGTGTATATATACAGGGGCGGATCTAGAAATTTTTTCATGGGGTGGCAAGGGGGTGACATGAAGACTATGAGGGGTAGCAACACCAAAGCAAGTGCCCATGCGTAGTTCTTTTGGATCAAGGTACCAAGCTTCATTTGTACAAGTACTAGTTCATTAATTGGAGTCACTATCAAATGATAAATATCTATGAATTTGCAATACAACTGCATTTCCACAGGAACCACACATAGTAACCATTTTGCTACTGATTTGCCAACATAAAAAAAAAAAAATCTCCAGAGTACCAAGACATTGTCTATTAAACACATCAACAAATTTTAAATGTTTCTTAGCTTGACATAAAACTGGCAATCTGGAATAAACTTCACATTATGCGTGCCAAATTTTTTATTTTGTTAAGTGTACCCATTTAGTATGCATGGAGTGCATGCATACTAAATGTTATTCTGCTAATAAAATCCTGTAGGCCTATCACCTTTGTAACAGCTGGAAAAAGCCATTTGAAAGGGAACATTAACACAAAGTTAGTTCTAAATAAAAATAAACTCTAGGAAAACTGTACTTTGGGTGGCAGTGCTGCGATACTAATTATTTTATGCACAATAAAAGATTATTTTAAATCACCTATTTTGATAAAGAGTCATTCTTAATGACCATTTCAAGCACTCAAATAGATATTTCACAGAATATGGTAATTTAATCTCCACATCTGCCACTATCAGTTTTATGATTTTGTTAGTCAGTAGTTGAACACATAGATCAGCAATTTAATCAAGAACATGACTGACTGATCTAGTGGTAACTTTTTGCGTCTAGTTTATAGAGGTTCTGTTTCTAATTCACCCAAATATAACTTTTTATTGTAATAAATCAAGATTGCATCTGTATGTCAGTGGATGGGTGTTACACTTAAAAAAAAAAAAAGTTTAATAAAAGATGTGGGGAGACGAGAGTAGCAGAAACAGTCACATTTATTGACCGTTCTGTATTTGAAAAAACAGTGAACTCTGAAATTCAGACAGCGACAACCACAACCTCTCTGCTCCAGCAGCGGGAATCTGTGAGAGAGCATCGGTGACCAAGATGGCACACCCGTGTCCCATCGCACAATCCAGCTATAGAACACTCAGTTTATATAGGAAGGAAACACACTGCGTGCCGGTGCTCCCAATTAACAATCAGCTCACCTGGTTACCCCACACCTGAGAGTAATTAAGAGAGATGGAGATAAAGACAAAACACATGCTCTACATACACACAAACAATACGGCCGAGAAGGCCACCACAATGGGGGACATATTTTGCTTTTCTGTTTCCAGTAAAAGAGTGTGAGCTGCAGAAAAAACTGCTGACACTAAACGACACTGATAACAGCCACAACGAACATTTACCATAAAATTCAAAATACCACATTCCAGCACTGGATCGCCAATCAAAACATACACAGACAGAACAGATGCAATAGAAACTCCTACTCAAGAACTGGAGATGTTTCATCTGGATTATACACATACCTGACGAAAGCTATTTCAGAAAGTGCTGAGGACATGTCTCACCTGATGACAATATATTGAATAATCATTCAGTGAAGACTTGAAAAAAAAAAAAAACAGAGAAATTACTGCTTTTTTCTCCATGTATTTGTCCATATTGTGGTTGAGGAAATAAGCTAAAAAAGACCTAAGCCCACGAGTACCCAAACACTGCACATGCACTGCAGCAGCAAGTAGGCAATTGTCTGCTGCTGTAACCCATCACGCCATTGGCCGCTTCTTATATCAGTTGTCAATTGCGTGACAGGTTAAAGTTCACGTTATTGGCTGATGCTGTAATCAATCACACAATCAGTCTTTGTAGTAATTTGTGCATCTGGTGAGAGTTGAGGCAGTTCAAAATGAATAAACCCCTATACAATATCAACATCTTACATTTATATTTTATACATTTGTATACTTATACTGGGGTGGCAGATGGAGTGGCAATGCATTTTCTTAGGGTGGCATTTGCCACCGTTTGCCACTCCGGTAGATCCGCCCCTGTATATATATATATATATATATATATATATATATATATATATATATATATATATATATATATATATATATATATATATATATATATAGGCACTGCATGTTGACACACAGTCCTGTAATGCAGTGCCTATAAATGTGCCTATATAATAGCACATCTGACTTCTGACAGTGTGTTCCAGTTTTATTTGTATAATACTCCTTACAATACATATTTTTTCTAAAGCAACTTTACAGAAAATAGAAAAAAATAAATAAGTGCATTACAAATCTCCTATTGAGCAATGTCAAGAAAAAATAAACTCTTTAAAAGTGTGTTGCTATGTTCCAGTTTTATTTGTGTAATGGTTTTTACTGTGTGTAGTTCCACAGCAACTTTACAGAAAAATAAATAAATAAATAAATAAATAGTGCATTACAATCCCATGTTGAGAAATGTCAAGGAAATAACTCTCTATAATGTTATGTAGATGAGTAGGAAACCTTGGAGAAAAAAAAAACTAAACTCAGCTCTGGAAGCCCACCTTCTCAAGCTAAAGCCATAGGTTGCATTACCTGAAAGATTTTTGTAATTTCCAGAACTTAAAGGTCACTGATGGATGATCTAAGCTTAAATTATTTATAATAACATTATTACATTATATACATAAGTACATGCACACACAAATTATAATATTAACATAATCCAGACATAAAGGTGCAGTATGTAAGATTCAGAAACCTTTGTTATTAATGACACCTGTGGCCATTAAGTGAACTGCAGCCAGCTACCTGTTGCTCGTACTCGCGCTCGTGCACACGATGCATGATACATTGTCTGCATTTATATGATAGCCTATGTCAGCGTTAGCTAGCTAGCTAGCTTTATCAATAGCTATGGATGATATAAAATAGACTAAAATATAAATATATTGACACAATTCAGTATTTATGCGATTCCATCACAACTGTCATTTTGATATATTGATGCGCTATTGTTTTATAATAATAGAATGTATATATTTTCTGTATAACCAAGTTATGTTACACTAATGAATGGGTCTTTTCGCATTATCTTGAACATTGTCTAGCATTCATTTCATGTGTTATTGTAGTTTATCATGCTGAATATTTACAGATTAACATTGTTTATGACAGTTACTGTAGAGGCAAGATCAAGTTAGCTAAAATTACACAGACTAAGCCACAGATGTAAGCTTACCTGTCCAATAAGAAGAACGGCAATTCAGGGTCGGTTTTGATCCCCAAAACCGAATGGTTCCCTCCAGGAATCAAATGCCCTGCCGTTGTTCACTCTAGTTTTCACTCGACCACGACCATGTTCCCGCTTAGCCAGACGGAATTCAGTAGATAATTTTTTTTTTTTTTTTTTGGCTTACTCCGAGTTTGTGTAGGAGTCGGTGTTGTGCTGGGAGCTGGACTTTTGCTGGATTCCATCTCTAAGGTAAAGTTACCTAGTGTTGCAGACTGTCTGTCTGAGGCAAGGCTCCCAGGAGCGCGCATAAACCTCACATCCTTTGGATTTTCCAAGCAAAAGCGACCTGCTCCCTTCGCATGAAAATCAGTCTACAGGCTTTAATAGGCAACCTAGGAAGTCCGGGAAGGGCTCATTTTTAAGTTGCGTTAAAAGCCGTTCAAACATTGGCAAAAAAAAAAAAAATAAAAAAAAAAAAAAAATTGTTAGATATTGCACCTTTAAGTATTAATAAATAAAAATAAAAATAATTGTTTAATGATTTATGAATATATTGACTTCTAACACTACTGAAATAAAACGATGGGAAAATATTAGGGATGCTGGCAATGCATAACAAAGGGACTGGAGTCGGGCGAGACATGTGTTGGGACAAAGGTGTGGATGTGGCTGCCAAGGTGGATCTGGGCATGACATGGAGCTAGTAAGTAAACCTCATGATGGGCAGGGTGGATAAAAAAAGAAATAATAATAATAATAATAATAATAATAATAAAGAAATAAATATCAGTGACTCTTATATAATAGTGAAAATAGAAAACAAAGTGGAAATGCAGAGTTACTTTGTTAAATGTTGAGCTAACTTAAAGGGGTCATGACATACACTTTTTTATTATAATTTTATTATCTTACCTGTTATCCACTTACATCGTGCAGCCCTTCCAATACAGCCATATTTGAAACACAATCCAAAGAAAATGAACCCAACTCCACAAGACCACAACATTTATAAAACTAAATTTCAGGATTAACATACAGTATAACCCACATTCAACACATTTCATCTAAATATATAAAACTGTTCGCTCAAGCAGCACCATAAACTATCAAACACTCATGACATATGAAATATTAATGAATTAATTTTTTTACTTACGGTTTTGCGGTCCAAGCGTCTTTACTGCCCCATCTTTCAATAACAGTTCCTTTGCTGGGTGCAGAATCTCCAAAATAGGGCATGGTTTCTCCAGAAGGGGGCGGGTTACTCCAAAAGGGGTGAAACTTCCACAGATGGGCTGTGTCTCGTTTGGAAGGCTGCGTCCTCCGGAGGTCACATTTGTCAGCTGCATATGTCATCGAGACAGTCTGAAATGAGACAGTCTCGACACTTCGAATGCAGCCTTCGAATACAACCTTCTTTCACCGGAATTTGGAGGATGCATGAGGTGTATCCTTCGTGGGCACTCACAACCCACAATTCTTTGCTTCAATGGAAATGTCTAAAAAAAACGATGCAAATTTGCCTGTAAATATGATGTTCAAATGCAAGAAATGTTAATTCCCAAGATAAAGTACCGCAGTAGATGGGTGCAGAGTATATAATATGTATAATTATATTAATATATAATTAAAATAAAGTATTAGACGAAAAGTACACGTGTAAAATCTATTTTCTTTTCTCTTTACATCATAACTCTCCTTAAATGTACCTCATGCATTCCCTTCCTGAGGGACTTTCTCACTCAAAGTGCTCGCACTTGTTAAAGAGTGGCGTGCTGTCATAGCTCACGCCTCATTCAAGCCCCGCTCACGAAGGATGTGAGAACCAGGCGTTACACACGGAACAGCATGGGTTTCTCCCAGTCAGTGGCAGCAGCTGAATGAGACACGTTTTAAAAGTTGCGCTGGTACTGCTCTTAAAACGTTACTCGCATCACTGGCAACACATCAAAACGATCAAAGACGTCCACCTGGTTCCTGTTTACAAAAGACCAACAATTAAAAATGGAGCAGATGGTTGCAAAAACTGTCCAGGATGCCTTCTAAACAGCAAGAAACAGCGCAGCTGAATGAAACAGAATAGAGTTCTCCTTTTTAGAGTTATAAATTGACAGTTTTAAAAGCAGTGCAAGATACATGATAGCGGTCAAAGACATTCGTCTAGTGCATGTTTATGTAGAAAAATATTTTAATCCAGGACATGAAGGTGTCCTGTGTAAGTCCCCTTTAAAGTGCACATTAATCTCCCATGACAGGCCCTCTCTCCTCTTCACCTGTGTGACTGACAGAGCACCAGTGGGTGGGGCCAAGCATGCAATGAAGAAAAATAGGCATTGATGTCTTGCTGAAGAGATATATGCAGATGTTTTTGGTCCTTGTGATGTCACAAGTTCCACCAATTCCAAACAAGCCATTTCTGGAGCTTGGTTCAAATAAATGCTATTTTTCTGTTAAGGAGGATGTTTTCAGTTCTGAAACTTAGTGTTTTTTGTTTTTGTTTTTTTTAATAGTACAATTATCTCTTAAATGCCAAAAGATCAAGGAAAATTTGATTCCTCATATCATGACCCCTTAAAATCATACTATGACCCTGGAACATTTACTGCAATAAACTCTGTTGTGAAAAAAAATCATGTCATTTCTTAAATTAAACAAATACGGATTGCATTTGTATCACACTGCTTTAGAAACAAAATTGATGTCAGCAAAAAAAAAAAAAAAAAATTTTGTAAAATCAGACTTCATTTAAGCCCCTAAAAGGTAGACCAACCTGTATTATCTACAGCAGGGGTCAGGAACCTTTTTCACTAAGGAGACCATTTTAAAATTTTTGGTTGATGCATTTTGTTCGAAAGAGCCATTTGCACAAACGAATAATTTACTATTTTCAAAAAAGTTTATATTGCCCATAGACTAAAAAACAAATATGCAAAAGTTAATAGGTAACATGTTGCAATATGGAATTGAGTACACGTGTTTGTGCGGGTCTCCATAAAATTACTTTATAAAAATTTAACTTCCCTTTTGGGCTGGGCAATATGTAAAAAATATTTTAACGATAATTGCCTTTAAAATATCACGATATCAGATTATACGGTAAACCCCCCTGCCAAGGGTCGGTGAATATTTTTGCTTTATTGATTTTGCCTTAAAATTTTTTATTGAAACACGAAAAATTTAAGACATTTCTAAATTCAAAGTGCACTTCAAATTGAACGAAATGAAAAAAGCAATAAAAATAACAAAGTGATTAAAAAATCTTATATATAACCACCTGCCAAATCCAAACATTTACCATCTCCAACGGCCCCATTTGCCATCATGCAAGCATCCACCAATGACACCAGGTGAAAAATTACTAATAGCATACAAATTAAGAACTAAAGTTAATTATAATAATCATTATAATAAATAAGCCTAATAAATTCCCTTGTGTTCCCAAACAATGCTGCCAAATGTGTGTTCTTATCGAATGTGTTTGTATTGCGTTTTGGTAATAAAGTTAATGCTGCCTAAAGAAAAGAAAATAGAACTCAATTTTATGTTCAAGGTGAACGTGTCTTGTATTACTTTATGATTTAATCACTTTCGTCTTTGTTTCTTTAATACAAAGATACCTGTATATATTAATGAACCTGCAGAGCTGCATTCACAATGTGTAAGAGCGAACTGCTCCATGGAAATAAAGCAAACTAAACTCACAGCACCTCACGAGATGATCGGAGATCATTTGCAGCATACTCATAGACTACATTATTCTTGCAAAGAGTTTTCAGTCGAATGAAACTGAGAAAAAGGAGTGATAACTCTTTACATGCGCTTGTTCCACGAGACAGGGTCCCGTTGCACGCCTCTGAACAAACAGCGAATCAGACACGATTGCCTTGAGTTTTGCTCCTGTCATCTGTTTCCCCTGGACTACACTTCCCATAATTCCCTGTCCTCATCACTGCCAGCTGTTCCCTATTGTTCTCACCTGTGTTTCATTTCCTCATTTCCTCCTGTGTATATAATGCCCTGATTTCTACCCAGTCTTTGTAAGTTGTTGTGTTTTTCCTCCTGTTCCCGTATCAGTTCCCAGCATAGATATAATGTTTGTTTTATTTCTTAGTTCCAGTGTTTTCCATGTTATTTTGTACCTTACTTTATTTCTTTATTAAACTTCTGAAAGCCGCATCTAGATCCAGTTCTCATGACTTCCTTCCAAACGTTAGAGAACAACTCACCACAAAATGGATCTAGCAGCATACTTTGTGCAACTGAGCCAGGCAGACTTATCGATAAGGGAATACTCCCATTTCTTCAGCACTGTAGCCTGCCACACAGGATTTGATGATTCCACCCTGAAATCCATATACCGGATCGGACTCACAGCTCGCCAGTGGAGGGAATTGCCAGAGACCGGAGATTACACGTGGGAGGAATATGGTGAAGATAATATTAGAAACTCTCGCTTCAGAGGATCCTCCTCTCTCTATCCCGAGCCTTCCACACCTGAGTCTGCTCCACGCCATGTCACAGCCACGCCTCAGTCTGCTCTGTGCCTTGTCACAGCCACGCCACAGTCGGCTCCACACCTTGTCACAGTCAAGTCTGATTCTGCTTCACACCATGTAACGGCCACGTCTGAGTCTTCTCCATGCCAAGACACATCCAAGTCCGAGTCTGCTCCACACCACGTCACAGCCAAATCTTCTGCGACTCCTTGCTCCAAGCCTCCCGTGGCCCCTGTCTCGAAGCCTTCCATGGCCCCTGTCTCCAAGCTGAATGATCTGCCACTGATGTCGGTGCATAGGGCCATGAAGACCCTTCCTCACAAATTGTCAGTGCCCACGCTTGCCACGGCCAATGAGCTGGAAGCCCCGTCCATCCCAGAGCCAGCGTTGCCAGCCTCGTCCGTCCGTTCACGACCACAGAGGTCGTTCCCACATCTCTGCCCATGCTCACGACCACAGAGGTTGTCCCCGAGTCTCTGCCAGCATTCACGACCACATAGGTCATTCCCGAGACTCTGCCCGTGCCCACGACCACGGAGGTCATTTCCCAGTCATCCAGGACTCTTTGTCTTGAGCCTGGCATGGCTCTGCCTTCCACGGCTTTGTCCCTCGAGACGGCTTTGCCCTTTGAGCCTCCCATGGCTCTGCCTTCCACGGCTTCGCCCCTCGAGCCTCCTATGGCTCTGCCTTCCACGGCTTTGTCCCTCGAGACGGCTTTGCCCTTTGAGCCTCCCATGGCTCTGCCTTCCACGGCTTCGCCCCTCGAGCCTCCTATGGCTCTGCCTTCCACAACTTCACCCCTCGAGCCAGTCACGGCTCCACCTTCCTCTGCGCTTCTATCTGATGGAGGGTCCAGAGTTTTACCCACAGATCATCTTGCCATGAGTGTTCTGGAAGGATGTCGTGCATCAGATGCACTATGAGCCAGTGGGTGGACACTTCGGGGTGGAGCGGACGATGTCCTGGCTGCAAACCAGGTATTACTGGTGCCAGTTACACTCTGGTGTCGCACATGCACCAGCTGTGCTGCAAAGGCCCAACCCACAAAGAAGCCTCAAGCACCTATGTGCACTGTATGAGTTGGGGTTCCTATGGAAATTATCACTGTTGACTTGATGGATCCCATGAATGAAACTGAACGTTTCAATCATTACATTCTTGTGGTGTAGGACTATTTCACTAAGTGGCTGGAAGCCTGCCCAATGGCCAAGCTGTCACTGTTGTAGAGATTATATTTGCTGAATGGGTGTGTCGCTACAGAGCACTGTCGACACTACATAGCGACCAAGGCTCTAACTTTGAATCTGGGGTCTTCAAAACAATGTGTGACCTACTGAGAATTGAAAAGACCCGAACAACACCTTTCTGACCTCAGTCTGATGGACAAGTCGAACATTTAATGCTACCCTCCAGAAAATCCTGGCCACCACTTTGGAACGTTGTCACTGGGAATGGGATCTCATGGTTCCCTTTGCTGTGATGGCTTACCGAGCTACCAAACATAGCTCCACCAGCTTCACTCCAAATATGATGCTCTTTGGGCAGGAGTTGACGGAGCCCATTGACCTAGTAGCAGGAATGCTCCCTAGCAATACCTCAGCTCAAACTCCCCCACAATACATTGCTGAGATGAGAGAAAGGCTGGAGTTGGCACATCAAATTGCCAGAGATGCACTGGGTCGATCTGTCGAGCGTGCCAAAAAGCAATACGACAAGAAGGTTGCGAGAACATACTATAAGGTCGGCAATGCTGTGTGGTACCTCATAAAAGGGACTAAACTGGTGAAAAATAAGATCAGGAAGTTCCTTCCTGCTTATGAGGGTCCTTCCTTCATCCTAGGACACCTGGATGATTTGGTGTATAGGATTCAGAAAAGTCCAAAGACAAAAGTGAAGGTCGTTCATCATAAGCTCAAGCTGTTCCATTCCCGGCAACCCCTGGAGAATAGCTGGGTGTTTAAAGGAAGTCTACTCCCAGTCTTGCAGCCAAGTTCAGTGATCTTGACCTGGACCTCTCTTGCCTGTTTGCGGAAGAACCTGTAAATGTTAGCGGCATGGACAAAGTGCCTGTACTTGTGTGTCAATTACAGAACAGGAGGATAAAGATGTTCAGTGCAGTGAAGGTAGCACGGTGCAACAGAGTAAAACAGGGACTGTTAACAGCCAAATGGGGGGTAGGCCGTAACGAGTTAGGGGACCACCAAAGTGGTTTGGTGACTGGAAAAATTGATGCTTAATTACTTGAGAAAAGACACTTTGTTGACAATACACTATTGTTCTACTGTTTGTTCTACTGACAAAAAGAAAAAAAAAACTCTGAAGCATGTTGCCTGTAAAATTTTCTGTGTAAACCCAGGTGGATTCTATCTGTTGTGTAATTGGTCTATCATGGGGGGGCACTCAGCAAACCATATTTGAACTGGATTACTGTTGCTTTCAAAATGGACTGTGTATAGTGAACTCTTAAGTCCCCCCAGCACAGTGCTGCCTTATGGACTGTTTACCCTGTCATGTGGGGTTGGATTATATGGGCCAGTGTCTATTGAGTGGAGTTTGCTAAAATGGACTGTATGCTCCATCAAATGGAGTTGCCTTCGGACTGGTAAAAAAAAAAAGAAAATGGGAGACAGTATGTTGAATGTATTTCTGTCTGTTATTTGCACTGTGAAATTATGTTGATGCATTTCATGTTAGTTATGTAAGGGGTGCTGGATTGGTATTAGAGTTAATCACCATCCAGAGTGGGGGTAGTGTTGTGGGGGAAGGGGGGGGGGACTATTACTTCAAGGTTGTAAGACTGTGGGGTTTGTAGTCCTAACGGAGGGAATTATAGTGTAGAGCCAAGGAGGGCGGGGCCGGGCTGGAATGATGCACGCCTGGTCCCCAATCAGCCTGACGGGCCGCGCGAGGGATAAGGGCGGCCGGGGACGACAGTTCGAGAGAGAGAATTACAGGCAGCTGTACTGTGTGTTTATGGTTGTGTATTTTTGGTTAAGTTGTTTATTAAATTATTAAGTTGTCAAGCCGGTTCTCGTCTCCTCCTTTTCATCGAACCCCCCTTACACTGGTGCCGAAACCCGGATAAAGGAGGCGGCGAGAACCGGCTTGACAACTTAAATAATAATTTAATAAACAACTTAACCAAAAACACACAACCATAAACACACAGTACAGCTGCCTGTAATTCTCTCTCTCTCGAACTGTCGTCCCCGGCCGCCCTTATCCCTCGCGCGCCCCATCAGGCTGATTGGGCACCGGGCGTGCGTCATTCCAGCCCGGCCCCGCCCTCCTTGGCTCTACATATGGGTAATGAAGTCTGGAGAAAGCATGGTTGTCTGTGTGGCTCGGTGAAAAGAAGGGAGAGCCATAAAGTTGTTTTTGTTACATTCTCTTAAGCCACCTGGGAATTTATGTTCACTGTAACACTGAAGATTTTATTATATGGATATGTGCTGAGGAAATAAAGCAGCATGTTTTGGATAATTTTGTCCAACTCATCATTTACACGAACATGAACTAAACGAACTGTTACACACTCACAGCTGCTGAGATCGCCGCTGGGGTAAAAGGTAACACCCATAATAATATAAATATCTATACTGTAACATTGCCAGAATGAGTCTAAAAGAATTAAATGTGTAACATAGCTATGATAAAAGAATTAGTACCCCCTTGATTTGATTTGATTATTTATTGTATAAGAGCAGCAATATGCATTGTGCTGTTAATGAAATACAGAAATTAAATGAGATATGCCTGCCACTAGGTGGCATAGGGCATGCAGCAACAGATGATCCTTCCCCTTTAAGGAGAACAGCGGATGCAGACATATGAAGTCAAGAAGAAACTTTGTGATTTAACATGCTATAGGAGCGACCAACAGAAAGCGGGTAGCATCATCTTAACTTAGACCCTGTACACTGAATTACTTAAGCTTAATGACATGCATGAATATTGAATTCTGATTCCACAATGAGGAGTACACTCAGGCATGCAAACGCTGTGGTAAACCATGAGCAAAGTGAACCTGACTGGCACACCTGTGTGACGCAACCGACATGCTGGCGGAACACGCAATTATTCTCACGCCAAACATGATAAAATACTTATTGTCACTTAAAAAGTGATTGCTGATGCAGTATAATGAATATGGTGAACAGTGAGTTGAAAACATTGATAGCATAAAAGCATAAAACCCCAACAGCCACCAGCTAGTTGTATGACAATTGCTCCCCCAAAAGAAGAATAAACAGCAAACTTACCTTGATGTCCACGCTCCTCAGTGCAGCTGGCCTCAATCAGCAAAACACACAAGATAGGTAAAACGCGATGTATATTCCAATATGAAGCGAATGTTTGCTTGAAAAGTGAAGGTATAGCATGAAGACGATTGTGAGTTTCACTAACATGCAAGTGAGTGAAAACAAACAGTGGCGTAACAAGCAATGAACAACAGGTGTGGATCCTATAAAGCAGAGGCTGGATTATAATTGGATGAGATACCTGAATTGAATGAAAGGCATAGTGCTGCTACATGTCTACCTGACAGAACTACAGCTAATGCTTCCATTTATTTTCCTTTTTTTTTTTTTTTGTAGACTGGGAGGCTATTTTTGGAAAACCAGGGTGTAAGCTGCTGTCTGAGAGTATTTAAAACTGAGGCTGCAAGAAGAAACCATATGGCAGAAAACACAATATAGGTAAGATGGAACTACTTGTTGATGTGGAAGAGTGCATGGATTTACACCCTTTGATTCAATCAATTTACAATTCTACCTGCTTTACTTGTCATTATCGTTCTTTGACAGTGACAAAATGGCTTTTCACACTGCACTTAATACTGGGTTATCGTCTTTTTAAACCCCCATTTTAACCCCTGGTAAAGCAACGTTTTACACTTGTAATTTAGAAAGGGGGTTAGTTCTCAGTAAGAAAACTCTCAAAGTCCAGGGGTTCCAGGTGTCAAAGGTTAGACTTTATTGAGCAAAACAACAAAGCTGAGATGCCAGCTGTATCGTCCATCGTCTCATACAAAGCTTACTTGTTTATACACTTCTGTTATCACACATTACCTCATAAGCACACTTCTCTTTGCCATTTTAACCAATAAGCATGATTTTCCATTATCTTTGTTTGCCACTGTTATCTCACAGACTCTCTGGCTTCTTTTTAATGGTGGAATCTTAACACTTAATTTATTTTTAACTTTTATAATGAAAGTATACATTCTAAGTAAATAGAATATAACAATCTAATAGATTACTTGGCTATTGGCTATGCCATTCAGTGCTTTGAAGAGTACTTTTCTGTCATGGTTGAGCGCCCAGGTTTCTTTCAACAAGGTCACGAAGACCTTACAGTCTCATCTTTGTTTTCCTGGATTAAAATAATGCTCAAACTATTCTATATAAGTACTTTTTCTATGTTTGATATAAAAAAATATAATATAATATATAAAAAATATACTATATATTCCCACCTTTGAGACTCCCCAAAGTCTCACCTCTCTTGCCCTTACCCAGAGTGCAACCTCACAAGTCAGTCTCCTTCATTTCTATCAAGTGACCAATGCAAGCCACACATTCCTCTAACAATGTTCTGCTCTTATGAAACTGTACTCCAGAGTAGAAATAAGACCAAACATCTCCCCCCACATTTGGCTAGGAGGGAGTAAAAGATCTCATCTCCCTAACAAGGTTCTTTCTTGGGGGTGACATCAATCAAAAACAAATCAACTTCTTGTATAAAAGCATGTGTGTGCAGATTTAGCCTTGCGTTATGTAGAGTACATCAGTGATTAGACATATTTCAGTAGATTAACATACTTCAGTGATTAAACAATCTCAGCAAATTACTCAGCATGTGATATGTCCCACAGTGCCAGAGGAACTCACAGACATTTCCGGTAGCCTGGAGTGCTATCTGGTGGTGTTGGAGCAGACAGTGTTTTTTTTTAAACCACAAGTAGAGTCTTGCTCTTGCTGCTAAGCACTGAGGTGCTCGTCGATCCTTTCATCATTTTGTGGTGTCTTATCCTCTGGCCCTCCAGTGGTACTTCCAGTGTTTTTAAAGTTTAAACATGCATACTATATTTCATTTAAAAGTAATTTACTTGGTTAATAGTACCTTCAGAAATGATTCAAACAATAAATTATATTCAAGGAATACATAACTTGATTAAACGACAACATCATAAATTGAATGTTTAAAAGAAAAGGATAAATGACTTCAGAAAAATTCGAAAAACTAAAAGAGTAATAACTTCAGGAAGGGGCGTATGCCAAAATCTTCCTGCCTACCCTATCCAATCTAAAGTACTACCTAATTTTGTTATAAAAGAAAATACAATGAGTATGCTGACCCCCTTGCTATCCAAAAACAACAGAAAATTATAAATAGAGAGTCAAAAATAAAAGGCTCCCCTTCCCTACCACTCTTGTGTAATTCCAGGGTTTTACTAGAATTCGTCCAGCTCATCCAGTCCAGGGCCTATGGTACATATGGTGGCCCCAATATAAATTCCAGATGGCTTTACAGACACATTGATCATCTGTTTGGCTGCAGCACTAGCCAGCATGGATCTGAGGAGAGGCACAACACAACAAAACAACAACAGCTATGGCTATTATTACTCCCACTTTAATAAGCCATTCTTTCCAGGATCCAAATAGTTTGTCAAACCAGTTTCCAAAATGCTGATCTCTTCCTGTGTTTTCAGTCATTTCCTGCCCAGACTTTTCAGCTTCTTCATTGCTTCAGTAAAGGATCCATCAGGAGCTGTATTATTTGGGATATAAGTACAACAGTCAGCTCCAAACATTACACAGACCCCTCCTTTTTCTGCTAGCAGCCAATTTAGTGTCTGTCTATTTTGCCATGCCATTTTACTTGTAGGTCCTAGTTGTTCTCCTAAGGCCTTCACTGCATCATCAGTGTAATTTATGAATCTTTGCTGATTGTAGTAAATGTAATTAATCCATTCTGTATTCTTATTGGGTGTTATCCATATCATTTCCATATCCGTTGAGTGTAGACTCAAAGCCTGATTTTATTTCATCACTAGCTTTAAATTCCTGTGGTATTCCTCTTGGTTGACCAATTGCATCTAAGTATACATTAGGGTCAGGCTGATAAGCTCTTTTTACTCTATAATTTGTCTGTACAGTCTCTCTAGACTCATTTGGGGTTTCAACTTCATTTGGGTTCCATGTTAACATTATTGTTTCTTGCACCAGTCTTACTCTGGTACATATTCTTTCCACCCTTTAGGTAATATAGCTCTCAATCGTTTTCCTCCACAAATCTAAAAAATAGTCTGCTATGGCTACTGTTTGTTCCTCATATATTTTTTTTTTTATCACAGGGGAAACTAAAGTTTGGTTTTCACAGTTAATAAGACATCTTTCCCCAGATTTACCCAAACAAAACTTATAAACTCCTTCCTGATCATACATTTTTTCGTCCAGATGCCAAATTATTGCACATTTGCCTCGAAGTTTTCCCATATCTACCTCTCCTTTGGATTTATTAAAACACTCATATTCAAAAGTACAGTTTATTACATATGCTAAGGGGTTTTCTCTTTTTCTCGCATCTATTGGAATGTCAAAATATTTACAGTCATCTCCCCGTCCTTCCCTATCGTAATATTTTTGAAATTTTGGATGTCCTAAAAATGCCAGACACTCGGCTGGACAAAAGGGTGCCTTTTCCCTTTTAACACAATTTTGTGAGTAATATTGGGCACAATGTATATAATCATGTTGGTTGGGCACTACTGTAAGCTTTTTCAGAGGTGATGGTGAACATAACATGCAACTAGACATTCCTGATTGTTTTACTGTGCACTCTGCCCATTTGAACCAGTCATTTTGATGTGCATTCTCTAGAAATCGTTCTTTTTCCAATAATGGGTCTGCTTTATCAATACCACCATACGGATCCTGATAATCTTCATAGTCATCATAAGAGGGGCTAAAAGACCTATTTTTAATGTATTTATTTACTTGAATACCTTGTGCCGGGTCAGTAGCATTATGGAGACCATTCGGGAGACCACTCAAGGGCTGAGAAGTCAATTGTGGGAAACTCTTCCCACCTTGGATGTGGAGATTGGTCTCTGGAAATCCTTGGGTCTGGGGCAACTGCTGCATCAGCTGTATCAGCATCAATATAATGTCAGAACCTCTCTCACCTTCCTGTTCTGTCTCTGCTGACTTCAGTACCTCCTCCTGCAGTTGTATTTCATTTCTTGCTTCAGCATGTTTAGTTGCCCTAGAATGAGGTGTAACAGTGTTACTAGTCTCTCCTTCCTGCTCTGCCCTTTCCTCTCCTTTTTCTGCTCTTTCTTGGTCATGAGCTTCAAGTTCTCTTTCAACTTCAGGAGAATCAACATCTAAATCTTACTGATCATCTTCTGCCCTATCTATTTGAACTTCTCGTCTTCTTGTTCTCAATATAGGCACTCTAGTGCAGTGATTCAAATGATACCATGTTGTACTACCCTCTACCTGTACTGCTGTTGGGGTTGCCCTTACTACTTTATAAGGTCCTTCCATTCTGGGTTCATTCCATCTCCTCCAAAAAACTCTCAGGTACACTTGGTCTTCATGAACTATGGGACAGGGTGCTTCTTCTTCTTCCCTGGGTCCCCTGCTCTGTTCCTGTGAATAAATGGCTTCATGTATAGCAGTTAGTTGTCTCATGTAAGCCCTTAATTCCATCTGCAACTGTTCTAGAAGTGGGCCTTCATAAGGACCTCTTAAGTATGGTAGTGGCATGGGTCTGCCTGTTAGCATTTCATGCGGTGTTAGATTGGTGATTCTATTGGTCTGCATGCGGTAACTCAGTGCAAGAGGTAGAGCATCAACCCAATTGAGTTTAGTGTCAGCACAAATTTTGTTGAGCTTAGCTTTGAGAGTTCCATTTACTCTATCTACCATTCCCTGTGACTGTGGGTGATAGACACACCCTAGTCTCTGTTTTATTCTCAGCTGTTGCAACACTGTTTTCACTGTTTTTTGAATGAATGCTGATCCATTGTCAGAACTAATTTGAGATGGTATACCAAATCTTGGAATGACTTCTCTAGTCAAAAATGTTATCACAGTTTGAGCTCCCTGATTTGCTGACAGTACTGCTTCTACCCATCTGCTGAATCTGTCTGTTATCACCAGCATGTATCTTTTTCCTCTCACAGATTTTATCATATCCACATAGTCTATTACCAGATGTTTAAATGGTCCTTCTGGGACTGGTATGTGACCTACTGTATTGGTGCAGATGTACACTTTCTGACATTATTTTGGGCTCAAACTTCACATTCAGCTAAAAATTCATCTACCATTGCCTGTAGGTATGGGGACCAATATCCCTGTCGTTTTATTTTTCTAATCACTTCCCCCCTTGCACAATGGTCAAAACCATGCGCATCTATGATTAGAATAGTAAGGAGTGCTGTTGGAGCAATCTTGTGTCCTTCATGTGATCGCCATATACCATTTACATCCCTGCTTGCACCTCTTTGTTGCCATACCCTGTGTTCATAAGTGCCAGCTTGTTGCTGCATACGTGTTGTATTATCTATTTGGGGTTGAGGCTGAATCAAAACTGAAGATGCCATTACTGCTACTTGGCATCATGAGGCCCTCTTGGCATATAAGTCTGCAGCATTTTTACCCTGAATGATAAAATCATTGCCTTTTTTGTGTGCTTGACATTTGATGATAGCCAATCTCTTTGGATGCATCATGGCTGAAATGAGCTTGATTATTTGGTCACCGGGCTGGATTGGTGTCCCATCACACTTTTTGAATCATCTTTGTTTCCAAACTGCTCCAAATAGATGGCACACTCCATGTGCATATGCAGAATCTGTATAAATATTAACAGTTTGATTTTTAGCCAATAGACAAGCTTCAGTCAGTGCTTTTAATTCAGCCAATTGTGCCGAGCATGGCTGCTCACAATGCTTGTTTTTGGCTTCTCTTTTGACAATAGCATACCCAGCATGATTTCCCAGATGATCTCTAAAGCATGACCCAGCGACAAAATAATCTGCCTCTGCTTCAATGATTGGTGTTGATTCTAGATCTGGTCTTAAACGAGTAATTGGCTGGGTTTACTGTTGTGCATCGCTTTATGGTGATGTCTGGGTAAGGTAGCAGTGTTGAATATGTCAAACACCTAGCTTGGTTTAAAACAAATCTACCTTGTTCTAATAGTTCTGTTAGTTTATGATAAGTGTAAATTATTACTGGGTAGCCCATTGTCACAGTGGAAGTGTTGTCATAAGCAAAATACACTGCTGCAAGTCCTTGATATCATGGCGGGTAGCCTTGTGCTACATTGTCCAATTTGGTGCTATAATAAGCAATTGGTTGTTTTTTTTTCTTCCACTACAAGTTTCCTGCATTAAGACTGCTGATGCATATCCATGTTTTCTATCTCCTACATACAAATGAAATGGTTTGGCATAGTCTGGGGTTGCTAGACTGGAGCTGTCTGAAGCTCTTTTTTTCAATGATTCAAAGGCAATGATCAGTGCATCAGTATCCTATGTTAGTCGAGTCCGGAGATTCTGATGCCCTGTCTGTTTCATCAGTGCCCTTAAGGGAGCTGTTTTGATAGCATAATCTTCTATCCAATCAGCACTAAAACCTGTCATGCCTAAAAAGGTCATCATTTGTCCCACTGTTTGTGGTTGAGGTGCTTTACTTATGCCTTCCAATTGGCTTGGTGATATAGCTTTAGTTTTATGTGCAATGATTTGTCCTAAGTATTCTACCTGTGGTAGGCAATATTGCAGTTTCTCTTTAGAGACCTTGTGGCCTCCTTCAGCTAATTTAGTGAGCACTATGATAGAATCTTGGTGACATTGCTCTAATGTTGTAGAACAAATCAACAGATCATCTACTTATTGTATCAACGTGCTATTCAGTCTAAAATCTTCCAAATCAGTTTTCAAAACTTGATTGAACACATGTGGTGAATGTTTGAATCCCTGGGGTATTCTGGTGTATGTATACTGTTTACCTTGATAGGTGAATGAAAAAAAGGTGTCTGCTTTCATCTGCTAAAGGGATGCTGAAAAAAGCAGAGCACAGGTCAATAACGGTAAAATAATTGGCAGCAGGTGGAACATTAGTCAACAGTGTATGTGGATTTGGAACTTCTGCAGGCCAGTCTTCCACTACCTTATTAACTGCTCTCAAATCATTTTGATTTGTCTGCCTTAGCAAATGGCAATATGGGTGTGTTGCAATGGCTTGCTGTTTCAATCAGTACTCCTGCCTTAATCAATCCTCAATAGTCTTTTTATTTCCTTCTTCAGCTTCCTGATTCAATGGATATTGTTGTTTTCTTGGTAACTGTGCTCCTGGCCTGAGTTTAATCTTAACTGGATTAGCAAATTTCACTAAACCTATATCTGTATCATGTTGAGACCACAATTCAGCAGGTACATGTGTTTTTTTTTTTTTTTTTTTTTTTTTTTCATTTCTAACATTAATTCAACTGTTTTTGAATCCAATTTTTCTTTTTGTTTAGTTGTCACCACAACCCTTGGGGTCATAATGGTTGTACACAGAATTTTTAAGTATGTTTTGTCCAGTGATTCAAAAATTAAAGGATTATCTGTTTCCTCCCACTTTTTCCTTTCTGCTCTCTTCATCATTGGTCCTAAATCTTTTGCCTGACTTCCCTTACTTGCATATAAGGTAACATGTGGAGCTGAATCAGGTACTTGAAACCATTTTTCAATGAAACTACATTTCTCAGTTTGTAGTGCTGTTCCTTCTGGCCCTACAATTATGTATTGTGAACTCAATGGAACTTATTGTCCTTTTGTGTCACTCGACCATTTCTTTTCAAGCTCTGGGTCCCTACCTGGATCATATATTATAGTACAATGAAATTCAGTTTTTGACAAGCTTGATTCACAAAGCTGCTCTTTGATGTATTTTCCCCATTTGTTGACTTTTTTTTTTTCTACATCTTTTCCTAAATCTCCTAACCAATATATATTTGCTTGTGGCTCTTGGGGTTCTTGGAATTTTGTGACAGTCATTTGTTTAATTCCCCTGCTGTCTATGAATATTCCCTCTGGAGAGCACCATATCTGCAAATTCATTTTACATATGGCATCCCTTCCTTACAAATTAACAGGTGTTTGTTCTGATACTAGAATGGGAATTTTTATCTCTGAATCTTTTACTTGTATGCTAACTGGAGCCATCATTGGAATTAGCTGCGTAAATCCAGAGAATCCTACTGTCTTTACATATTTTCCAGACTTGGGGAGGTGAGAGGCATAATTTCGATTTATACACGTGAACGTAGCTCCAGTGTCTAGCATAACTGGTGTTGTTTTGCCCTCTATTTTAACTTGCAGCATAGGTTTTTGATCAGCATCAGATGATATTGTTGGAAGCTGACCCCTCCCTGTAGGATCCTCTTGGCAGCCCTAGTAGCCCTGTTGTGGTCCATGCCACAGGTTGACTGGACCTAGTGCTTGAGCTTGATATTCTTGCTGCCATGGATTATTGCTTGGACTTGGTGGTTGGTCATTTTGCCATGGATTGGTGGGGCAGTCTCTTCTATTGTGTCCTGGCTGATTGCATCCCCAGCATATTCCTAGTGGGCCATTCATTCTTTGCTGGCCACTGTTTTGTCTCCCTCTTCCTCTTCCTCGTTGTTGTTGTTGTTGTTGTCTGTTCCAGTTTCTGTTGTTTGGTTGTTCTGGTTTTAGGTAGATTACAATTGGTGCTGGTGGCTGTGGCGCATTTCCAGCTGTTGTCATTGCATTCTGGATCATAGGTACCGGTGCTACTAGTGTGGTCTGGGCAGCGGGGGCAGACATGTTCACAGGAGCCATTACTGCTGTTTGTTCTTCTTTTTCTTTTACTGCAGCTTAAATCTTCTTTCTTTTGCCAGTCAGTTCTTCAAGTTGTAGTTGTGTCAGCTTTCTCTGCAGTTCTCTCTCTTGTTTTTTTTTTTTAGTTTCAACTCATTCTTCCTGTATTGTCCATAGCATGAGTCACATGTTCACAGAACTCCCTGTGTGTCTTGGAATTCAGTCCAAATAAATCTTCCAACTTGGCCTTCACTGGGGGTAGCATAGCATCTACTATGGCTGTTCTGAGTAATGTTCACTTGATCTCCTTCTGGGTTTCTCTCCAGCTCTTGTTTCCATCTTCTTAGTTGTCTCTGAATGTAGGTGGAAGGATTTTCTGTTTCACCTATTGGTTCTCCTCTCAGAGATTTTGGGTCCATTCGTGTTGGGTATTCTTTTCTCAATGCTGTCCATACATAAGCACGATGTCCGTCAATGCATCCCCATCCATTTTTGGATTATCAATTGCTCCTCTTAGATATACTTTTCCAAGGATCTCATTCATCTTGGATCCCCCCAGGCATTTAGCAAGCCTGTGGCAGCTATTCCTCCTGCCCAATGCATAAAAGTGAGAGATGGGGTTAATTCTATTTGACACCCTCCCCATAGAACCACAGAAACATTTAATTCACTTCTATAACAATATTCTAAATGAAAAGGTTCAAGGGAATCAATGAGAGCTTCTCTCTCTACTTTGTTTAAAATTATCCTTCCTCTCTTTGTCCTTTTCCCTCCTTCTTCTATACAAATCACTCATTATTTACAACAGTTGATTGTAATTGTATTACTTCTTTTTATTTTCTCTTGCCTCCGTGTATTTCCACCCACACCTGTTGTATCTGTTCTGGGTGTCTTCTTAAAACAATTGCTACTTCAACCTTCCTATAGTCCCATTCATTGTGCAGACTGGTGTTATTTCTTCACCTTGCCCTCGAGCTGACAGCAAGGTAAACATTATTTAAGATTGTTGCTCCTAGTCTCTCTGGCTGATGGCTCCCTTAATTCCTTAGGGAACGTCACATCTGAGATAGGGGATATACACCGAGTTAATTGGTATTTCTGAGACACTGCTAATTGCCCCAATTGAGTAGGACTCAGCATATATTTTATTTTTATTTTTTATCAATGGCTCAACATTCAAATGTTTATTTACTATTGCTCGCCAGTCCACACAGCCATTCTTGTTCTATTTCCCTCAAATTTGTGATTGTAGTCATTTTTTTTTTTCAGAAACTCTTTCTTCTTTTGTTCTGTCAATTCCTTTATTTGTCCTTTATAATCTATATATTCAGACTCTTTCCAAAAATGATTACTAATGCCTCTTGTCTCTATTAATGTCCTGTCTAATTCTCTCCTTTCTTCTGCTTCAGCTAATCTAGCTAAACGTACTCTTTCAAACTCTGCAATTGCCTGGCTCCACATTAGATTTTAGTTAAGAGTAAAACAGAGAAAAAAATTGCTCTCTGATTTCTAACTGTCTGCTGACAGCAACTTTAACTCTCACGGTGTGAGAGAGAAACAAGTGTCTTTCTTAACTTTAATTTAGTTTCTTCATTAATAATTGTGTTTCTTTATCTGGATAACAATGACTACAATTTGGATGATGTCCAAATAAT
Source organism: Myxocyprinus asiaticus (assembly GCF_019703515.2). Taxonomy (NCBI): domain Eukaryota; kingdom Metazoa; phylum Chordata; class Actinopteri; order Cypriniformes; family Catostomidae; genus Myxocyprinus; species Myxocyprinus asiaticus. Next base: position 37,850,727 of record NC_059363.1, on the reverse strand, counting down.
CGACAAAGCCAATATCTTGGAACTTTTTAGTGATTGGAATTACTTTTCTAACTTTTTTCACACTTTTTTCATCATTCATTTCACAGTTATCACATACAGAACTTAATACACCTGTTTCTCCACACCACAGAGCTCATAAACGAATGCAAGAAAAACACTTTCATCTGCACACCCAGTCACACAATCACAGTTTAGTCTCACACACATACAGCATATCACAGAGCAGTCAGCATGAGCACAGTACATTCAATATAAACACAGCACAGCCAACACAGTTAATATACAGTCAATTTTATAAACAACTCAACACAGCCAATATATATATATATATATATATGTGTGTGTGTGTGTGTGTGTATAAACAAACCATTCAACAGATATTTACATTATTCAGCCTGGGCTTATAAATAATATTAAATACTTTAACTATCTCAATACCCCTATTTGGCAAAAAAAAAAAAAAAAAAAAAAAAAAACCCTGCCAATTCAGCCCTTAATGCAGTGCTATTTTGAGAAACAATGCCAACCATCAAATTGTGGGCTCATTGCTCTCGGCCTGTTCAAAGGCCACCGTTCAAAATGGGCTCCTTATCCCTACTGGTGTCACTACAGAAAGCGGTATCCGCAGGGTTTCAACACCCCTCTTGGGTGACCTACCAATGCAGCCCACTTCTCCCTAGAAGTGCAGTATCCATAGGATTTTGCATGCTTCAACTTATTTACAACACTTATTTATATTTGCATGCACAATTTTTGAAACCTGGAACCCAGTTTTCTATTTTATCCAATTAATCATTCAATTAAGTTCGGGACTGGTGAGGCTCTTAGAGTTACCACTACCCAGGCCAAACTTACAGCAGACTACACAAAACTCCATACCTCAGATTTTGGCGCCAGTGATTTTGTGTAGTCTGTGTCAGCAAACGTGCAGGGGCTCTCCTGCTCTCTTGGCCCCTTTCCAGCCCCATGTTGGGCGCCAATGAATTATGTTGTGGAATATTGAAGTCTCTATCCCTCTCAGTAAGAAAACTCTCAAAGTCCAGGGATTCCAGGTGTCAAAGGTTAGACTTTATTGAGCAAAACAACAAAGCAGAGAAGCCAGCTGTATCATCCATCGTCTCATACAAAGCTTACTTGTTTATACACTTCTGTTATAACACATTACCTCATAAGCTCACCTCTCTTTGCCATTTTAACCAATAAGTGTAATTTTCCATTATCTTTGTTCGCCACCGTTATCTCACAGACTCTCTGGCTTCTTTTTAATGGTGGAATCTTAACACTTTACTATGAAAGTATACATTCTAAGTAAATAGAATATAACAATCTGATAGATAATTTGGCTATTGGCTATGCCATTCAGTGCTTTGAAGAGTGCTTTTTTCGTCATGGCTGAGTGCCCAGGTTTCTCTCAACAAGGTCACGAAGACCTTACAGTCTCATCTTTATTTTCCTGGATTAAAATAATGCTCAAACTATTCTATATAAGTACTTTTTCTATGTTTGATATATAAAAATGTACTATAATATATAAAAATATACTATATTAGCCCCGCTTTTAATCCAGGGTTGTAAAATCATGCTCCAGTGCAGGGTTAGCGCCACTTTGTGGTGCCAAATGTATACACTGTGAAAAGACGCAGTGTTAGAATTTTACAGAAAGTTAAACAGCACTCAATCAATCATATAATGCCTCAGTGCCTACCTTAATTATTATTATTATTTTCTTAATTCATTCTTTGTGCAGTCACAAAAACTTACATGCACAGTTAACATTCTCTGTCTGAGGAAAACCGGTAAAATGTTGAACAGTGATGGCAAATACGATAACTTTGGTGATGAAGAGAGAGTATTCCTTTTGCGCATTTTTTTGTTGTATGTTTCAGAAGATTAAAGACAAACAGAGGTGATTTGTTTGGCAACATTTCCACAGAAGAGCAGCTCCCTTGATTGGTTATGTGTCCATCGTGAGCTGTATTTGTCCAATCATTGTTAATAAAACTGCAAATATTCAAATAAGAATGTTAACCCGGTGGTTTACAAATGTACAGTGTTAAACTTCTGAACATGAATACCCAGGATTAATTGTTAACCCAGGATAAAGTATGAACAGTGTGAAACAAAATAACCCAGGATTTTGTTTGCCCAGGGTTAAGGATGACCCAAGTGTGCAAGTGTGAAAATCCCTAAATAGGTGGTGTGATGTTAGCCCATTGGCTACAGACAGTTCTGTAGGTTTTTATAGGCATGCATTGGTTTCGGTTTTCAAGCCAGGGAGGGAAGACATTTAAGATAAATTAGACAATTTTGATAATCATATTACAGCTCTACAACCATTATACCTTTGGGTAGGACTCTTAGGCTTTGTTCACACTGCAGGGAAATCAGATTTTTTCTCAAATCCAATTTTCTAGACAGATTGTTCAAACTGCAAGTTACTTTATGTGTGGCCAGATTTTATTTTTTATTATTTTTATTATTATTATTATTTTCATACTGCAGTTGCTTTTGCTAGCATAACCACATTGGTTGTCATAGTAAGGATGCAAACTTGTGTATGTTCACCTTGGTAATGGATGTGTTGCCATTGATTATGTTTTTCATGAGGACAGTATCCAAGTATGAACACATTTGTCACAGACAATAGCAGTTTATTACTCCTAGGGTTTACAACTGTCATGTTTTTACCCAGGACATGCTGAATTTTTATGGTATGAAATTAGACTCAAAATGATTAACAAATGCGTGCATACTTATCCGTCAATTTGATAAATGTTGCAAATGTATTTTACAATCCACACACAAATGCCTTTCAACTTGTGTCTGTGAAATTCAAAATTAAATGAATGTGCTGGGATTTGTACAAATAGAGACATATTTGTGAACACAAATGTTCCCTTTTGTATAAATGTATCACAATTTGTGTATGCAACCAAAGGAAGATGTTCCAAATCAAACACAAAATGGTCTTGTGAAGTACTGAATGTGCATTTGTGGATAAAGTTACATGCATGCATTCACTGATGTCTATTTGTGTTGATTCTGTTTGATTCATTTGAATTTTGAGACTTTTGTTTTGCTGTTTTTACCATGGCTGACTCATACACAAACAACTTCCAATGGATAAGTCCTAAATTTATTAAGAAATGTGTGCATATTTACCCATTAATTTGAAAAATACTTAACAAATTTGTATTTCAACCCTAAAAAAAATGCATTTCAACTTTTATCTGAGAAATGTATCATTAAATAAATGTGTTGGAATTTGTACAAATAAAGACAAATTTGTGAATACAAGTGTGTGTGTAACCAAAAGGAGATTTTCCAAACCAAACACAAATTGTTCTTGTGAAGCACTGAATGTGCATTTGTGGAACAAGAGACACACAAACATTCATTGACATGTATTTGTGTCGATTCCCTTTGATTCATTTGAAATTTGAGACTTCCTTTCCGCTGGTTTTGTGAGCAAAGCAGCTACCACTAGATGGCAGTCTCATTTTACAGATATACCATCAGGCAGGGCATGGTTTATTCACAAGGTCAATGAAAAAGTGGTCCACACTTCAAGCAAACAGAGGTTGATGTCAGCAGAAAGTATCAAAGGTTTGTCTCAATTTCTCTCATATATAACCAAGGATAATATCACATTTTAAAAGGCGAAAAAAAAAAAAAAACATTTTAGAGTGCAAGTCCTGGGGACATTGTGTTTGTGTTACATGTCAGTAGCTTCTAGTTAATAGGATTCCAACACCTGACTGACTGTGTCATTGTTTCTGGCACCAGTCAGCATTAAAGTCTGCTGTTTTAATCTTAACAAAGTTTATTGGCTGACAATGGGTTGCGCCATAGCATTTTTTATTGATTCCAAGACTGACATAAATGTAACCACAAAATTATGCATTTGTGCAACATAATTCTCAAGTTCCTTGTTGTTGCAACCCACTGTCAGTCTATAAACTTTGTTAAGAATAAAACAACAGACATTAATGCTGACTAGTGCCAGAAAAAAACGACACAGTCAGTCAGGTGTTGGAATCCTATTAACTAGAAGTTACTGACATGTAACACAAACACTCTGTCCTCCAGACTTGCTCTCTATAATGGGCTTTTTTCGCCTTACATGATATCATCCTTGGTTATATATGAGAGAAATTTATATAAACCTTTGATCCTTTCTGCTGATGTCAGCCTCTGTTTGTTTGAATTGTGGACCACTTGCTCATTGTTGATCTTGTGAGTAAACCATGCCCCGCCTGATGGTACATCTGTAAAATGAGACTGCCATCTACTGGTAGCTGCTATGCTCATACAAAGTTATGTGTGGATGGTGCAAGGCAAAACCAGCGGAAAGGAAGTCTCAAAATTCAAATGAATCAGAGGGAATCGACACAAATAGATGTCAATGAATGTGTGTGTATCTCTTGTTGCACAAGTGCACATTCAATGCTTCACAAGAACAATTTGTGTTCACCAAAATAATCAAGTTGAAATGCATTTTTTGAGGGTTGAAATGCACATTTGTTAACTTTTTTTCTAATTAATGGGTAGATATGCACAATAAATTTAGGACTTGTCCATTGGTAGTTGTTTGTGTGGGAGTCGGCCATGGTAAAAACAGCTAAACAAAAGTCTCAAAATTTAAATGAATCAAACAGAATCAACACAAATAGACATCAACGAATGCATGTGTGTCACTTGATCCACAAATGCACATTCAATACTTCACAAGACCATTTTGTGTTTGATTTGGAACCTCTTCCTTTGGTTGCATACACAAATTGTGATATATTTGTGAACACAAATGTTCCCTTTTGTATAAATGTGTCTCCATTTGTGCAAATCCCAGCACATTCATTTAATTTTGAATTTCACAGACAAGTTGAAAGGATTTTATCTGTGGATTATAAGATACATTTGCAACATTTATCAAATTGATGGATAAGTATGCAACCTTTTTTTTTTTTCTTTTTTTTTTTTTTTTTTATCATTTTGAGTCTAATTTCATCCCATATATTTTGCCAAAAATTACTGTGTCCCATATGGGACCGCTATTGTCCTGTATTTTAGTGGGCACTGAAACATCCTATATTGAAGGCTTTGTGTGCCATACTAAAGCATGCTTAAATGGTCAGATGGCGAGACGCTTAAAGGGGACCCCATTCCTGTATTGAAGCACTCAAAATGCTGAAGCATTCCATATTCAGTTGAGATCTCATCACATTGTGGTGGCTTGCAACAGGTGTAGGAGACAGCATCTAAGCCAATGTCTGCACTATAAAGAGGTTTGCACTGCTTTGTCTGCCCAACATTACCTTCCATTATGACAGTTCAGATGGTTGAAAGGTGAAATAAAACGGTCAATTTAAACTCACTTTTTAATTCACTTTTTAATAATTAGGGCTGCACAATTTTTATATTGCAATTATTTTGCAAATACTGTGATTGCGATCCTGTGATATAATAAAAAAAAAAAAAAAAGAAGAAAAAAAAAAGAAATTGTTAATGATTCCTTTTAACCAAAATTTCGTAATGTTTTGCCCATGTTCTACTGTCAATAAAAAGACTTAGGCTACTCTTTGAGGGTTCACACTTGAGTGTTAGAGAACAGCTTTAAAAGTTCTTTAACAGCATTATCAAGTATTCACATAAACATTCAGAATGAAATGAAATGTGACATAAAACTAATGCTGGTCTTCAATACTTGTTAAAGCTACTAAACAAGTTATTCAGTCAAGAGCAGTGAGGGGTTGTATCATTACCTCGTTTCCTATATTGTTTGATTAGTGTTAGAATGGCATACTAGACAGTGGCAAGTCTATTATTTTACATGCAGTGGCGATTTCTCAGGGCCAGCAAAGCCTTCTCTGCTGGCATAACATGCCTAATAAATAAATATTTTTTCATCCTTTCATTCTCATTGACCTTTTTGCCTATGTATTTTCATTCATTTTCAACTCCTAATTAATCTACAAACGAATAGCAAAAAAAATACAAATTTATCCAATCAGAACTTATTCCTCGATGCTTACAAGCAAAGTGTGACAACTGTTTCACAAATCGCATACCCGAAGCCATGCTCGTTAGCCGAAGCAGCGCGTGAGTCTGAGCTCCACCCCGTCAAGCCTTTAGATGCCTATTCACTGCAGTGTTGAGGGATTCTGTGGAAATTCTTAAGTCAGATAGTCAGATTGATTGATTTATTTGTTCTTGTGGGTGTGGTGTTTAGTTTATATCCCAGTCCAGGCCTTCTAGCTGGCCTTGAGTGATGCAATCACGCTTTAAGTGATGTACGTAATTTGAAAGCGAAGAGCGCGAGATCTTGCTGACGAGTCGGCTGTCATCACTGCTGGCATCCTGAGATCCTTATGGATTTAAAAACCTGAGATGTTCTGCATGATCGTGCGGTTGATTAATTAAACAGGAAAGGAGGACTGATTTTCACTTCAAGCAAATTGGTAAGTGCTTTTTGCATTGTTATAGCAATATATCAGGAGTTTTCTAAGTGTAAATTAGTCTGCTTGAGCATTCAGTATCGGATCAAGTTTTGAAAAGTAACCATGTACCCTGATGAAACAAAATTTATTGCAAGCAAAATTTAAATCGCAAATATTATTAGAGAGCTTATTCTTGGTATTAGACCTTGGTTCTGGCTTTTGTGCATGGACGTGTTTTTAAAATGTCAGTTGGTATTATTAGTTGACTGCCACGTAATGTATAATAGGCATACGGTGTCTTATTCATTGTTAAACTGTGTTTTCTTAATGGCATGAATCGCACTGAAGGCCTAGACTTAAAATGCATGGGCCGCGGCTGGTTACATGTATACCTCAAGTATGACATTTTGATACAAATCAGCTGTTTTGTCACAATGTTAACATTCAGTTGAAATAACTGACTGTCTTTACATTAATAACTTGCCAAGTCAGGCATAATTTTAAAGTATATTTGACCATAAGGCGCATCTCTGCATTTTCACGAGTGTTCTCAGAGTATATGCACATGTAAAGCGCGCACACATAAGCAGCCTGTCAGTCAAATAGCATGCCCCTTCAGGAGAGGAAATGAAAAGTCTATCATTAAGATTTTCTTTATTTTGTCATTTCTATCTCTATCCTCTTTCCATCGACCAATGATAGTCTTGCGATCGACATAATGAGCACACCTGGCTTTAAACATAATGAGCTCAGCACACATAAGCAGGGCCACATTAAGGTACTCCAGGGCTTACAGTTTTTCTGGGCCTTGCCAGTCCTCGTAACAACAGAACAACAACAACACAGCTACACACAAACCAGAGAACATAACTTACTAAACATGTCTGATGAGTTTTTATTTGGGAGACTAGATGCATTTCTATGCCCAGCCTCATTTGTTTTAAATGGAGTACTCAATCAAACTAAGAGGGATAGAGGAGGCGGGAATGCCTCCTCTCTATTCTGAACCAGTGAGTATCTGTGACAGACCTCCTCATAAAGAGAGAGACCTCAGTGAAAACATTCGGTAGCCAAAGATTTTAACTACTTAGCTGAGATGCTGACTTCAATATACTGTTATGAGAAAGATTTTGGACTGGTGCCAGTTCATAGCGGATGGGGTTACCCGGCGCAATGGCAAAATATAAACCAATAGTGGTGGTGATTTTGATACTGTTCACCAAAAAGATTTGTTCAGATTCGTTCATTGACCGTTTTATCGAGCTACACCTTTAAGCCTGTAGATGGTGCCAAATGGCTGTCTTTTAAGTAATTGTATTGAACCAAAAGCAGTCATTCATTACCAGAACAAGTCTAATATCCTATAATAAAATTTTTTGTTTACAATTCTACTAAGAGACTTCAGTACTGCAGGGTTTAAGCATCATTAGCGTTTCACGACAAATGACAATACAATATATCTATCATATTCTGATCTGCTGAGCACAACTTTTTATCAAGATATACAAAAAAATAGACAACAATACTGGCTTAAATATAATTGTGAGTTTCAATAACATCCATATGTCATTCTAATGTGTGGTCCTCACTCGTTTTTATTCATAATTAATCCAGCTTGTTGAACGAGATTGACAAACTGAACGAATGACATGTAGCTTCTACTCTCATTCAGCCAGTCAGCATATTGTTCACGAATGAGTTTACCAGTACATTCAGTTCATTCACAAACGACATGACTGACTAATTCAGTAAGGGGGCTCCTTCAAGGCCTCTCTATAATTCTATTATCTCGCATTATAGTCAGTCTTTAAAAGCAGTACAAAGCAACACAAATTGAATTTGCATGTCTACAAATGTATGAAGACACTTTAAAAATGGAGCATAAACACCATAACCATTTACACCACAAATGACAGGTCTTATTTTCACGATATCTTGTCAAATGCTGGCGTTAATTTTTTACCAAGACAGAGAAAAAGTTCAAGAAAAGCCTAATAATATCTTACACTGTGCATCAAAGCACAACATTTCCATTTGTAATTCATGCCATTTTAACTGTACATCTTTAGTCATTTTTAGACATTCATAAATTGGGGATTATGTTTTGTGCATGCCTACATATATAACCAAGTGCATTTCACCCCTTTCTTTCCCTGTTGAACGCGATTGACATTGTGAACTAAATTAATGACATGCCTCCTCTCATTCAGTCATTCAGCAGATCCTCATTCACAAATGAGATTACTTAGTGAGTCGTTCATTTCATTTGTAAACGTGTTTACCAGTATATTCAGTTTTTTTCATGAACAACACCTCATCTCATTCAGACTCTAGGAAAAGCTGTGCTCTGTTTGATTGACAGGCGGCTTATGTGTGTGTGCTGCACTTGCGTGTGTTATGAAAATGCTCACACTAATGCACACCTGAACGGTCAAACACATTTCAAAAGTCCACCAAAATGCCCGTCTTAGTGAGATACTCATGTAAACACAATGAATTATGCCTAAAGTGAATGTAAGTGTAAATGAAAGCTAATAGACCTGCTGCCGTCTAGTGTAGTGTGTCATTATAATAATCAAACAACCATAACAAGAAAATGAGAAAACACTCTGCTCTTGACTGGGTAACTTTAGTGGCTTTAAAAAGTATTAATGTATTATAATCATACAGTGAAGATCAGAAGTAGTTTTATGTTGCATTTCATTCAGAATGTTTACTTGAATACTTGATAGCCTACTGTTGGTAAAAACGTTTAAAGCTGTTAAAAAAAAGCTTTTTGTTTACTAGTCTTGAATAATTACTTAAGAACTTGAAACCATTCTTCCTTAATTAACATATTAATTAGTGTTATTATTTGTTGTGGTTTTGAAGCTGGTATTGAGAATCGTCAAATTTCACTACCGGCTAGTGAAATTTAGGTATTGTGATAATGTATAGCCTTTATTGTACATGGTAGATCTTGGAAAAAGTAGATCTCATTCCATAGACGTTTGAGCATCACTGCTGTAAATGATGGCGATGGAGGCTTTCCTTTATTTGACTACCATATGTAACATAAAATAATTATCATATGACAATAGCCAATAGCCTCCCCTACCCAGTGCAGTTTACATTTCAAGTTCGAGGAAATCCAATGTTAAAAAAAAAAAAAAAAAATTAAGTTCAATAAATGCATGATGTTTCCAAAGTCAATGAGTAATCGTGTTAAATAATCGTGATCTCAATGTTGACCAGAATAATTGTGATTATAATTTTTGCCATAATCGAGCAGCCCTAAAATGAATTGATTATGAACTGTATTTGTTAGTCTGACTTCTATTCATTGCATCAAAAGCAGCTCGTAACAGCATAAATAAGCTACTCTGAAATAAATGATTTTGTATGATAAAATATGCTCTCAAAAACATTTTAAACTCCAGTTTCTTCTTTCTCTTACAACTAAAATAAAATGACGTTATTTCCAAATATCATATGCATGAATTTATTGCTTTGAATTTTATGTCATAACTTCCTTTATGCTTTTTTTCTCTGACCGTGCTATAGCATCTATCCCACACTTTAATGTGTGTAGAGTTGCAACGCAGTGACATGATCAGAGAAAAAAAAAAAAAAAAAAAAAAAAAAATCAGTTTACTGACATAGCAGAGACATAGTGACTATATCCACTTCCGACATTCAGTCCAAAGACACACCAGCAAATTATGCTAGGGGGAAAAAAAGGTCCATTATATGGTTAAAATGTCCATTCTGTTTATTTTTTATTTTATTTTTTTTTTTTTTATTCTACAGTAAATCCCCCAAATCCCCATATAATAATAACAGCCACAAGGTCTCCTCATGTTACACTTGTAAAATCAAATAAATAATGTCTTAATGTACTCAAACATGAATATTGTTCAAATGATATTTCAATATTCTTAAAGTAGACTACCATTATTAGCTAAATGTCCTAAATACGCTACAATTAGCTGAACAACAAAAATGTAAAAAAATAAAACTAAATATATAAAAAGTTTACAGATATCATGCAATTGATACTTTCTTCTGGCCAACAACACAAAAGTTTCTGCCTACACTACTGTGATTAGCATTACAGAGTGAATTACAAATATATACATATATATATATATATATATATATAATTTAGTGTGCTGGGAATGAGAGCTGGGTTTTCTTTTTACACTTTCTAGAAATTGAATGTGAATGGAATATGTATATAAAATGGAATATGTAATGGAATTTTTAATGTGCTGTGTCTGGATGCTTCAGGATCAAGGTTGAAGGATTGCTTACACTTTGTAGTAGCAAATGGAAGAAAGGGATATCTACAATTTCAAACTACTCAGAAGTACTTTTGCTAGCAATAATAATGAAAATAACACTTAAGCATTAACATTTTATAACATTGTATAACAACTAAACACGTTGTTAAAATATGTAACTAAGACTTAACTACAAGCCTTGAACTAAAAGACTATTAGCCACAAAGCCCATTTATGAGGAATATGTTATTCAGAATATAATTATAACATTGTTTTCTCAAATTGGTCTAATTTCAGCATTAGAATAAACCTTTACTAAAAATGGGTAATGATGTAGTATCTCATGATGTAGTCATCTTTGATTATACAGGCCTCTCTACCTGACAATTACAATGAGTGATGACATTTTGATCAAAATAATTTTCCCCGGGTGCACTGTCTCAGGAATTGGCAACACATGGATATTTGTGATGAGAAATGATTCATGCAGATGGAATGATTTATAAAATGCCAAGCTGTATGGCAATTTAGCATTGGCCTCTTCAGCTTTCAAAAGATAAAGAGAAGTAATCAAGACAAATGGGCAATGTTTGAGTTCTTGAGTTTTAGTATCAAGAAAAATAGACATTTTTGAGTGTGTGTGTACATGTTTATTCTACATAAACATGGGGCCCACAAGGGAAATGGCTTATTAAACATACTAAACAATGTTTTTTTTGTTTTTTTTTTTTTAATGCAAAAATGTTTTCTGTGAGGGTTAGGGTTAGGGGCATCGGCATCACCAGGTCAAATTGCCCGAATGTAATTCTAAATTTAGGCTACGCAATAATATTGCTACATGATTTCCCCCCCCCCCCCCCCCCATTTATTACATAATCGGAGTGGGTACATGTTTATGATGATCTTATGTGGTCTAACTCTTTTTCAGTCTATTTTAATGGAAAAGTTTTAGTATTTCATGTTGGGATATTCAATGCCACATATATGTTTTCCCTGTGGTGTTGTGTCTAAGTTTAGAGTGTACCTATAAAATGAAATTGGGAATCAATTGACGTTCTCAGTTTGCATCAACACTCCAAACTACCAGAGGTAACGAAGCTTTGTGCTATGACAGATCTGTCCTCAGATAAGCAGATGCACCTTCAGGGAAAATAACAGAGACTTTTTCAAAAGTAAGAACATGCCCACAAAGACAGTTTTCACATTTAGAAAATAAATTGATGATAATAATAATAATAATAATAATAATAATAATAATATACCATTGAATAATATACATACAGTTGTGCTCAAAAGTTTGTGTACCCTTGGAGAATTGGTAATATATGTAGCATTTTTAAAGAAAACATGAGTGAGCAGGCAAAACACATTTCTTTTATTTCTTATGGGATTCAAATTCAACTGTAGGTTATAACAAAATGGCACAATCATAAAACAAAACATGGCAACAATGAAAAAAATTAAATGACCCCTGTTCAAAAGTCTGCATACCCTTAGTTCTTAATACAGTGTACTGCCCCCTTTAGCATCAATGACAGCGTGCAGTCTTTTGTAATAGTTGTCTATGGGGCCCCACATTCTTGCAGGTGGTATAGCTGCCCATTCGTCTTGGCAAAATGCCTCCAGGTCATGCAAAGTCTTTGGTCATCTTGCATGAACCGCACATTTGAGATCTCCTCAGAGTGGCTCAATGATATTAAGGTCAGGACACTGTGGTGGCCACTCCAGAACCTTCACCTTTTTCTGCTGTAACCACTGGAGGGTCAACTTGGCCTTGTGCTTAGGGTCATTGTCGTGCTGGAAAGTCCAAGAGCATCCCATGCGCAGCTTTCGTGCAGAAGAATGCAAATTGTCTGCCAGTATTTTCTGATAACATGCTGCATTCATCTTGCCATCAATTTTCACAAGATTCCCCGTGCCTTTAGAGCTCACACACCCCCAAAACATCAGTGAGCCACCACCATGCTTCACAGTGGGGATGGTATTCTTTTCACTATAGGCCTTGTTCACCCCTCTCCAAACACAGTGCTTATGGTTGTGACCATAAAGCTCTATTTTGGTCTCGTCACTCCAAATTACAGTGTGCCAGAAGCTGTGAGGCGTGTCAAGGTGTTGTCGGGCATATTGTAACCGGGCTTTTTTGTGGCATTGGCACAGTAAAGGCTTCTTTCTGGCAACTCGACCATGCAGCTCATTTTTGTTCAAGCATCATCGTATTGTGCTCCTTGAAACAACCACACCATCTTTACCAGAGCAGCCTGTATTTCTCCTGAGGTTACCTGTAGGATTTTCTTTGTATCCTGAACAATTCTTCTGGCAGTTGTGGCTGAAATCTTTCTTGTTCTACCGGACCTTTGCTTGGTATCAAGAGATCCCTGAATTTTACACTTCTTAAGTGATTGAACAGTACTGACTGGCATTTTCAAGGCTTTGGATATCTTTTTATATCTTTTTCCATCTTTATAAAGTTCCATTATCTTGTTAAGCAGGTCTTTTGACAGTTCTTTTCTGCTCCCCATGGCTCAGTATCTAGCCTGCTCAGTGCATCCACGTGAGAGCTAACAAACTCATTGCCTATTTATATACAGACACTAATTGCAATTTTAAAAGCCACAGGTGTGGGAAATTAACCTTTAATTGCCATTTAAATCTGTGTGTGTCACCTTGTGTGTCTGTAACAAGGCCAAACATTCAAGGATATGTAAACTTTTGATCAGGGCCATTTGGGTGATTTCTGTTATCATTATGATTTAAAAAGGAGCCAAACAACTATGTGATAACAAATGGCTTCATATGATCACTATCCTTAAATAAAAGACAGTTTTTTTTTTTCATGATCAGTCATATTTTCAAAATCAATGGCAAAATTTCACAATTTCTACGGTGTGGTATGCAAACTTTTGAGCACAACTGTGTATATATATATATATATATATATATATATATATATATATACACACACACAAGTTCTTGCTTGAAAATGCATGCAAAACAAAAACTCCACCAAAAAGTTAATCTTAGGTATTTTTATAGACACAAACTCTCATTTATTCTCTAAATATGAAGTTTTAGTCCCTCTGGCATCTAATCAACATCTTTGTTGCTTTGCTCTTCCTTCAGCAGTTTGATAAAGTCAGTAGATTGTATTACTGTATAAAGGTTAACCAATTACAAGTGTATAGCAGGCCACAACAATTTACTAAATGTCTATGCAGATGAAAACCTCCGTGACCACACAAACTCTCTCCAAAACTCTGCCCTCCCTAGACATGTCAGCAAACCCAAACCAAGGAGGTCTATAACCTAGAGAAAGCTATTCATTAGCATTCCAATTCATCTCAATGGCATTTTTTTTTTTTTTTTTTTTTTCAGGTTTTGCATGAATGTTTGTCAAAGGAGAAATATGCTCTTTTCATCCAGATGGTGTATTTACAGTAGTTGATAACAGGGCCATGCTAACCAGCTTAACCTTGACCCCTTGACCTGAACACACAAAATGATTCTCAGGCAGAAAGCATTTCTAATTGGCTGAAAAAGTGTGGGCCAGCTAGCGATATGTTGAGACGGATTAAGCAAACACAATTACTTCCTGGTTTTAACGTGGATACAAACCTGGGTCTCTCACGCTGCTGATGCAATGTGCTGCTGGTCGAACCATACTGAAACCGATGAAAAAATGTCTGGTGGGAAACGTTGCATGTCAGTGAGTCTGGATATTGTCGCTGATCCTAGGGTGTTTCGGAAACAGCATGCCGATTTCCTGTGTGATCATGTTGCACTAAAACATGTCCTTGTAATGGTCATTTATATTTTAATTGGGAAACAAAGTCTTTGAGAGGCTGCTGTTATCCGACAGCTCTCACTCAACAATATAAGATACCACTCATATCCCCAAAATGGTTTCACATGTCACTTGCACACGTTCTCTTATGCCTACACTCCTTATCTGGTTAAAGGTTCATGGACCAAAAGTGCATGCTGCAGAACTGAGAGAATGATTGGTTGTATTTAACAGGGATGTGATTTTTCCATATAAATACGGATTTCCATATTTTCTTACCTCGGTGGGATGAGCCGTGTAAATTGCGTAAATCCGATTTTTTGGGGTGGGGGATTGCGCGCATCGTCGTCATCCAAGCCCCCCAACTGGATCCTTGGCACTTTCAATGTTCTTCGTCATACTTGTTGAGAATGCGTAGAACGACTGCTTCATTCGGGATGTAATTCAGGTAAGTCATCTTTATCTTAATGAATCCAGAGAGTCCGTGAAAAATAGACACCAAACATAGATGGATTGGTACTCATAAAAACATGTAGAGTAATTTTTATTAACAGTAATTTTCACTTCGGTGGGAAACTGCAAAGGACATGACAGTATAAGTTACGAAACGCTGTAAAACCTTAACATTTTGGAATTCTTGCTTGTCTATACGATATCCATTAAAGCAACATTATAGACTACATACAGACTGAAATCGTGAAATGGCCTTAAACAATTTTAAGGCCATTCCACTAGTTAATGGTTTACAACAATACAAATGCTTGACTTACTCCTCGTTTCTAAGTCACGCTGGAACAAAGGGTCTACTTAAATGTACTAAAACTGCAAAATGCTGCATTTTTAAATACTATTATTACATTTAATAATATTAAATTTAATAAGATTAATGCATGAGTTAGAGGCTCCATCTAGCGTCCAAGGTCAATTCCTCCTCTGTGTGACCTAATATAATATATGGTGTGTGTTGCAGCCTTCCTTCCTTCTTTTTTGTCCTTGGCTGATCACATGCCTGATTTAAACAGAGAATTAGCAAATATCAAGTCTTAAAATTTCACAAATAAACATTGTGTATTTATCTAACCCTCAATCCTTAATGCAGTAAAATCAACAACCACTAAATAGGCTGGGCAATGCTACTAACTCTGAATAAAATTTCAGAGCCTCAGTTCATTTTTTGTTTTGTATTTTCCATCTGGCAATCTAATTTTTTTTTTTTTTTAATGGGATATTGGGACCAGCCATAAATGGATGAGATCTGATAACCTGGAATTGATTGAATTCTACTATAACAACAAATGAAGTGAATGAGGCAATATAAGGTACATGAGGTAGCAAAGGAGAAACATAAGACCATTGACCACTCCACATGAATAGTGTGTGTTTGCTAAAGAAACACACTTACACTTTGATTTCCCATTTAAAACCATCATGTGCTGTGTTTTGGATGATGGTATGCTGGTCCTCAACATGACGTGCTGGTGTGATGGTTTATCCCCACCAGGCTGTTCAATTATAGACAAAGAACTTCTTAACGAGCAAGACCACATTGGTGGACCAGCTTAACTAATAGAAACCTGCTGCCTCATTAGCATAACTGGGAACACTTTACAATAAAGTTCCATTTGTTAACTTTAGTTAACAACATTAGTTAACATGAACTAACAATGAACAATACTTATTTAGCCTTTATTAATCTTAGTTAATGTTAATTACAACATATAGTAATACATGTTTAAAATCTAAAGTTGTACTTGTTAACATTAGTTAATGCACTATGAACTAACATGAACTAACAATGAACAATAGTATTTTTATGAACTAACATTAACAAAGATTAATAAATGATATAAAATAACTATTCATATTAGTGGTCAATTGATTAGCATTTTTCAGTGGTCTATTCTTAAGCCATTACATTTACTATGTTCTTTAAAAAAAAGTGTAAAAAATGTAATAATATTAATTATTATTAGTGGTATTACATAGCAGAAACTAAGAAAATACATATTCTCTGGTGGTGGGGATAAATGGCCAGTCAAGGAAATTGCGAGGGTGGTGCAGCACCATGGTTTATCTTGAGATTAATATTTATAGTGATAAAAAATATATAATTATACTGAATATGTCATTAAAAATATGACATTGCAACAAAATTACACAAGCAGTAGTAGTAAATTGTAGTAGTAAAAAAAAAATTTAATCGTTCTCCATAATTAAAAAAAATAACAATAACACAATTTTATTTTTGGTTTTTTACTAGTACAAGTGCTAACACATATGTCTATTAATGGCCTACAAAGATACAGAACTGGGCTAGCCAGCATCAGGTGCTAATGCTGGCCAGCCCAGTCAATTATTGAGAAATGGGCAAAGGAGAATTTAGATTTTTTTTTTTTTTTTTTTTTTTTTTTTGAAGATGCAGATTCAGTAATCCAAGACTCCAGAACCAGTCAACCAGCTTGCAGTTTTGTTAACATATCAAGACTAACAGCCAAAGCTCCTTCCATTCCATGTTTATGGGTTTTCAAAACTTACATTCATTGCCATTGACTACTTTCCTTGACTTGCAATGAGTACTGCCCTCTCCAAAGTCAAATTAGCTGCAAGCAGTTCACTTTCAGGAATCTAGTTATTGCTCCTTTTTTCAACAAATTGATATTTTACAATTAAAGAGAATGTCACATAGTGTATAAACAATTTGGAAATGTCCCTGTAGCTCAACCGGTAGTGCAAGGTATAATCTAGGCCATGGGATCGATTCACAGTAAACACACTGATAAATTTAAACCTTGCATGCATGGTTACTTTGGATGAGAGTGTCTACCAAATGTATAAATGTAAAAATGTGTGGGACATTTTTATTTCTTATAAAGACAGCATAAAATTGTTTTTATTTCCTATTATGACATACAGTATTTCCTGTCAAAACAGTAATTAAATAGCTATTAGGCTTGAGTTTGTCACAG